>NC_134870.1:51042286-51739786 GCF_049852395.1 Peromyscus maniculatus bairdii | reverse complement strand
CATTTGAGAATATGGTTGCATTTTTATTTATCAATAGCCATTTTCTCTATGTAGTAGCTGATTCTGGTTTTCCATTTTATAAAGGTGATATAATTGGTGTTCTTGTTGTTTGGGTTTTTGGAAATTGTTGTAAAAAGGAAAAAAAATGAGGGCTGGGGTCGAGCTCAGTTGTAGAATGCTTGCCTAGCATGCACAAGGCTCTGGGTTTGATATCTGCACTGCACAAATCTAGATGTGGTGACACATGCCTGTAATCATAGTGCTTAGAATGTAGAGATAGGAGAATCAGAAGTTCAAGGTCATAAGGCCATCCTCCACTGTACATAGTGAATTTGAGGCCAGCCTGGATTATATGAGACTATGTCTCAAGAAATGGGAGTCAGTGTGAAGAAAGCCACATGGGTGTTGGCACTTGCTGGCTAGCAGGTCCCTGGAGTGTCAGGAGTCTCAGAGACCGTGCCAATGAAGAGCATTTGGAAAGCTGGTGTAGTGTACCCCACCTTGCAGAGATGTGGAACCCGGGGCTCTGGAGTTGATGCCTCGAGGCTAAAGCGATGAAGGCAGAAGCAGGACATCAGCCTAGGCCCCCCCACTCACTTCTCTTCCCCCTGTGATGTACCCATCCTCTTCCTCGCCGCAGCACCAGCGAGCCCACGATGACCCAGTGGCCCTAAAGTACACCTTCCATGAGGTGATCACAGCTGGCCCTGATGCGTCCTCAAAGCTGCGTGCCCTGCAGAACCGTTGCCTGGTCCCTGGCTGGTACGCCACTCACATTGAACGCTGGCTCAGCGCCTTCCATGCCAACCAGGTAGCTCTCCGCCCTGCTTCTTGGAGAAAGGAGTGGCTGTAGTTTAAGGGGACCTGGGAAGTCATGGGAGGGATGAGGAAGGAGGGGGAGCCAGGGTGCGGTCGTGGAGAGGAAGCCCACATGGAGGGTCAGCAGGGTTAGATCACAGGACATCTTTTAGAGAAGCCTTGACTGGAGCAGAAGAGTGTGGGCTGGAGGCTTTGCAGGAGGCTGCAGTAGGTGCACTGTGGGGATGTGAGGAGCAGGGATGTCAGCTTTCTGATAGCTTAAACTCTGGGAGAGAGTAAGGTGGGGAGCTGGCCGTGAGCAGGGATTGAGCAGGGATAGATACCTTTGGTAGAGGAGTAGGGAGTTAACTGGGTGCTCAGGGCCCTGTGCTTACAGCCAGGCCATTCCTGCTGCAGTGGGCATGGACAGTTGGCCACTGGGATGAAAGCAAGTCCAGACAGCCTTTTTTTTTTTTCCTGTCTCCAGATCCTGGTCTTGGATGGCAAACTGCTGCGAACAGAACCTGCCAAAGTGATGGACACGGTGCAGAAATTCCTCGGGGTGACCAGCACTGTTGACTACCACAAAACCTTGGCGTAAGTATTGTCTTGGTCTTTGGCCAGATTCTGGGCCGGGGCAACAAAGGCTTGAATGGCTAGGACAGACCTAGGGTTGATTGAAGTTAGTAAGAAAGCATGCAGCTCTTCCCTGACGGTGACTCTTGGGCAGAAAGCAAAGGTTAAAAGGGTTCCAGTCCTATCAGAACGCTTTGGCCTTAGGAGAAGGGAGTGATGGATCTCCTCTGCGCAGCCCACCTTGGAGGATTCTCCTCAGTGCAGTCTTGGCTCTTGTCTACTGAGGGAGCTCCCACAGTAGGCGCCAGCCTGGGTTGCGGGGACTTGGGACTGGAGAGGCTGCCTTCCAGCGCTGTGACACACACAGGTGGCAGGTTCAGCCCCAGAGTCCCAAGAGTAGGAGAAATAAACGTATCCTCACTGGCTGTTTTCTTGGGAGTATTCCCTCCTCACTGTCAAGGATATTGGAGATGGAGCAGAAGGCGGTGCCTCTTGTGGAGCAGGAAACCACAACACTCCTGAGCGTAGGCTGCTCCTATCACTGGTGTTGGCTTAGGACCAAGTAGGACCATCTTGTTTTGTTTTCTCCATCTCTGGGTTCTGTGACTCGATAAGTCCTCTGGGTCTTGGAACCTCCACTTGTAATTCTAGGGGTGGAGATAAGGAGGATTACTCCTGCCTCCTAAGATGGACGGATTGAATGAGAAACTACGTGTGGTGCTCTGGGCTCCGTTCTTGGAATGGAGCCTATGTTTTCTGTGTGGCTGCTACCATCTTGAAATTTGGGGGTTAAAGAAATCTTGGGTTCAACACAAAACAAAACCGAAAACCCTATTCTACATCATTAGGGATTGCTCAGAAAATGTCTTGCAGGATTATGTGGGACTGGAAAGAGTCCACAGGGATTTTGGGAGGAACTGGAGCTGCCCAGGCTGGACCAGAGACTTAGAACATGGAGGTGCCTCTTCTGGGAGAGAGGCAGTGTACCCAAGGCAACACTTGCCCTAAAGGTGGCAAGTGTCAGCCTGCACACTCCCACTGTGTGAGTGGAGGAGACTCCCGGCACACTAGGACAAGGGCATGACCTTGAGGAAGGAGGCCAGACCACTCACCCAAGGCCTTCCAACCTCTTCAGGTTTGACCCAAAGAAAGGATTTTGGTGCCAACTGCTTGAAGGCGGAAAAACCAAGTGTCTGGGCAAAAGCAAGGGACGGAAATACCCAGAGATGGACTTGGATGTAAGTGGGGGATCTATCCCCATGACAGTGGGCTAGGTGGGAGGGGTCCCTCTCGGGGGAGGCCTTCAAACCTTTCCTCTTGACGATGGCACTGGTCTTGGGACCCTCTTGCACAGTAGTCGTTCTCTAGAGAGGAAAATAGAGGTTGGGCCTGGAGGTCAGCATCGCTTTAGTCAAGTAAGTGTTTATCAGCTTTCAGCAAGGGTCGCAGTATGGGTTCCGTGGGGAAAGCCGGTGCTGTGCATGGCCTCCACACACGGGAAGCAGAGTCCAAGGCAGGGGTGCTGACCCAAGGGTGTGGTTGTGGGACAGAGGGCGTGGAGTTGGGGGCCATGCCCCAGGATCCGAACCTGTGAAAGGGAGAAGTAGGCCACCCTGCAGGGAGAACACTGTACGAGAGCAAGTTCGGGGCGGCCACAGCTGGCGTGTCCTTGTCTTCCGCTTCCTTTTGGCCTTCAGTTTTGACGAATGCTCTCTTCTCCCTCACGGGTTTTGACCCTGGGTACTGTGCTTTGGTGCCCCTCCTCCGGGAGCATTTTCTCTGGAGGCTTCTTGTTAGAAGATCACTGGGATAAGAAAGAGTCCGGTGTTACGGAGGGGGTCACGCTCATGCTGGCACGTCACCCCTGACCTGAGCTTTGTTGCCATTGCAGTCCCGAGCCTTCCTAAAGGATTACTACCGGGACCACAACATCGAGCTCTCGAAGCTGCTGTATAAGATGGGCCAGACACTGCCCACCTGGCTGCGGGAGGACCTCCAGAACACCAGGTAGCCTCGGCCACCACAGCCAGACAGAACGCTTGTGTTAGCAGGGATGTCCTGCCTCACACTGAGCCAGACTGACCTGCCGAGAAGGGTGCTGGGCCCGGCCAGCCAAAAGCAACGAGCAATACTCTGCGAAGGCCCGTGGGGCCGGAAGCCCAGGCAGGTCTGCAAGCGCCTCAGAGCATCCGCCGCTGGATGTGTGGCCTATGGGGCCTCTCTGATACCGGAGGTCCGTTCCGTTCGCAGCTTCCCTGCCTGGGGAGACCGCTTCCTGTTGGTGGAGGGTCATTCCCCGGTGGGAGGAGTCCTGGAGACTCTCTGTCCCTCACTGTGTTCTGCCCACTCCTGCTCTTCCCTCTGTCACACCGCTGCCCCCTGCTCCAGCAGCGTGTCCCCTCAGTATTAGCTGCCATATTTCCCTGTCCTCCAGACAGTAAGGGAGAAGAGTGCAGCTGGGCCTTTCGCCCAACTAGGGAGAAAGACTGGGCATGTCCGTGAGGGTTTTGAGCCGGGCTCTGCCAGGGTTTAGCTGGGCACCCGGATGCACTCATTGGATTGGATGTGAGGGTGGCCATCTTGAGAGAACTTACGACCTCTGTATTTGGGTTAATATTATCACATCTCATCTCTCCTTTGGGGGAGAGACTCTCTGGTCCCTATAGTAACCACCTAGTGCTCATGGTCTCTTGTAGGCCCTGGGCCACTGCCATGCCACTGGGCCTAGAGATAGGGGCCTCAGCCCTGTCCTATTCACCTGGATGTGACTGTGGTGTTTCCTGTGGTAACGGCTGAGGCGAGTCAGGAGTCGGCCGGTGTCCATGCTCCGTGTACATACATCGTTTTGCAGCCACCGCCTCGGCCCAGCAGACATGGCAGAGTTAGCAAGACTGCTGTCCACTGCTTTGCCCAGCAACCTGTGGCCGAGGGTCCCCAGAGACCCCTTAACCTCCCAAATACTAAGAAGCTAAAGTATTTTAATATTTTGTGTTTTTTTTCTTGGTGCCAGAGTTTATACCCTGGGTGCTGGGGTCGCACTGTGTTTTATATATATATATATATAATGTGTATATATATATTATATTTTTTTTGGTTGGGTTTGTTTTTAATTCAGTCATACACAATGGTGGCAAGCCCTAACCTCAAAGGGTGTCATATCTTAATGCTAGAGAAGGAGTTGGGAGGAAAGACAAGTGTTTCCGGTAAGAGTCTAGGCCTCAGGGAGATGGCTTTGTCCCACAGAGGGAACAGAGACGGTAAGATGGGAAGGAAGACCAACTCTCTCCAGGAAGTCTGGGTTTACAAGCCTAGTGGCCCTGGGGTGTTTGGGCCACAGGGAAAAGCTGGGCTGGGGTGGGAGACGCCTGGGCTGCCCTCCCCCGTCACATGGTGCTAGGTTGGGAGCTGCCTTGGAGTGGGGCGCCCACAGGGACCCACAGAACTGTCTCCAGTCCCTGCAGACACAGGGTCTCTGGCTGTTTTCTGCTTGGTTTCTGTTCCTGCCCCCCATTCTTTCCACAATGTGAAGTGACCGAGGTTGGGTTGCCCTTCTCTGCCCCGCCCCCCAACTGCCAATTCAGTGTCCACCAGGCGTCCAGGACATTCTGGCATTCTGGGCTTGGAAGGGTCCCAAGATGGGCACCCAGTGGGTCCAGGAATGGGAGGTGGCCTTGGTCAGTGTCACAGAGCCAGTTGGAAACAGTACCGAGAGCTAAGTTCAGGCCCCTGATCCTGAACCCTGTGCTCTTCCAGTACCACACTGCCTCGGAGCCCGTCCTCGGGACCCTCCAGTGTTTCAGGTTCCTGTCTTTCCCTCAGTCACAGCTGTGGTCATTCATTCCAGGACACGGGGACAAACCACTCCTTCCCAGCCAGGTGCCTTTGAGCCTTCCCCTCCCGAGACCCGCACGCCGCTTTTCCTGCTGTGTCCTCTTGCTTCATCCTGGTGGCCAGGGCTGTCTTCATGCTGGGCTGGCCTCTCCTTGAGTTCTCCACTGTTGCAGAGAGGTGTTGGATGCTCAGGGGAGCCTGCATGTGTGGTTTCGGTGTGCAGAGCCATGTCGTGTCATGTTTCTCAGTGGGGTCTTGGAGCCTGTGGAGTACCTGAGGACAGGGTTGGTTGGGTATGCTCAAACGTCTTGCCAGCAAGCTGGAACCAGACTCAGAGTTGGTCAGAGTGTGTCCTTCTCCTTACTTCCCACCTGTCATGAGGGTGGCTCTTGTATTCTGAAAGTTGCTTCCTCTATGAGACCCTGTGAGAGCTGAGTTAGGGGGTTTGGAGTGGCCCCTGTATAGCATGCAGCTCCGTTAGCCTCTGCCTCTGGCCTCGGGTGGAAGCAGGCAGGTTAGAGACCCTAGCAGACAGGAGATACTCTGGGGTCTGTTTCCTTCTAAGACCCCGGGGGCTGCCATCTGTTCTAAGCCTCTAGGTTATTGCTGCTACTCTGTCCCTTCTTGCTACTGGACCCAGACTCTGGCCCAGCTTGCAGATACTGGGTCTTGGAATGTAGCTAAGTTTGTCCTAGGATCTCTCAACCAGAATGACTGGAAGTATTTGGAAAATCAAAAGAAGGTTGAGGAAATTCGCTTCAATTGTTTAGGCCACTCCCCTGTCCCTTCTGCAGTCTTTACCAGAAGCCTTTGCCTTATGGGTGCAGATCATCTACAACTGCCTCAGTCATTCCTGGTTCTAGAGCTTTCTATGGGGCAGGCACCTCTGAGAGCATGAGGTTAAAATGGACCTTTTCACAGCCTGATGGATGAGCAGTGAATGCTTCCGAGTCTGCTGATGGCCAGCGGAGGAAAACTGCTGGCCTGTCCCACCCTGGAGCCCCAGGGATATGTCAGTGGGAAGGGCGGGTTCAGAACCGTCTCACCCAGCGCTGGCCTGTGAGCGCCAGCCGCCCTCCATCTGGACTGAAGGAGGTCAGCATCTGCCAGCTTGTCTTCGTTCTCTGTGCGTGGACGTGTTGTAAACCTGTAAGTTGCAGGTGTCACGAGACCGTGGATCCCTGCTGTTGCCCTGAAAGGTAGAGGCCCTCTGCCAGACCAGCCAGCGCACAGGCGACACAGCCACTAACAGCTGCTGTCTGGTCTGTACCCAAAGGTCCCCACTCCCCACCCCCCACCTCCTGGCAATTATACCCGCTTTTAGTATTGGACCCAGTCAGGGCAAGAACGTTGTATTTTATTACAAAGTTCCTTTGAATGCTAAAAAGGTTTCCCTTTGCCCATTTTTTTTTTTTTTTTTAATGTTTGGTTTTTGTTTGAGACAAGGTCTCATTATGTAGTCTCGGCTAGCCTGGAATTTTCTGTGTAGCCCAGGCTAGCCCTGGAACTCATAGAGATCCACTTGACTCTCAAGAGCTGAGATTAAATGTGTGCACTTACCAGGTCCAGTCCAAAATAGTATTTTGTTTGTTTTATTGAGACAGAGTCTCACCATGTAACTCTGGCTGTTCTGGAAATTGCTGTATGAACCAGCCTGGCTTTGAACTCAGAGATCCACCTGGCTCTGCCTCCCAAGTGCTGGGATTAGAGGTGTGCGCCACCACTCCCAGCCCCCAAAAGGTATTATTTTTAAGGCCAGAGGGTCTGTTGTCATGTAGAAGTCCCACATTCCAGATCCAATTGTCTCCTCAAGGGTGATTTTGCTTTTTGTGCTAAAGTGGCATTTCCCTCTGCCTAAGGTGTGGCTCCTTCCACTACCACCTGTATGTAGCAAGGGCCAGACCAGCCTGGAGGAAGGGAGAGGGCTCCCTGGAGAGGTGGCATCACACTGGGAGGGTCTGAGGGCACTACGGGCTGGAGTGGACCGTTGAACTGCCCCAGGGAGGCCAGGCTGGGCATGGAGTTGTCAGAATGAGTGTAGACAGCTTAGAGGCGCTAGGCTGCCCCATGCCAAACACAGCATGCATGTTTCTCCATCTCTTTCCTTCTCTGTCTTCGTTCTGGCTTCCCTGCTTCTGTTCTGTGGTTCTGGGGTCTTCACTTTTTAGATGGTCCGTGTGCACTGGTGCAGAAATAAGACCTCAGGCTATGACGGGAAGACGGAGAAGTGCCTCCTCTAGGCCGCAGTGTGAGGAGCACGGGGTACAGTGGGTGGTCATGTGACAGTCTTCCTCCCGAGGCCTCGGCTTCCCCTTCCATAACATGGGGAGATGGAGGCCACAGCAGGGGCTTCCGCGTGTCCACGCAAGCGTCAGCCGTACCCTGTGTGAAATGAGGTGAGGGGTTTGTGCCTCCCCTCTCCCCCCCAGGCCTTCCATGCAGTGCTGGGGTCAAGGTTGTCTGGCTCTGGGCTTGGCCTTTGCCAGCGCTGAGCAGGCTGGCTACTGACTGTGTGTGTCGACTCTGCTGAGGGCCAGTGTGAAGGCCAGGGGAGACTCCCCACAGTGTTTCTGCGGAAGAAGTTCACCTCTCCTCCCTCTTCTCTCCCTGGCCCGGAGAAGGCCGCCGGAGGAAGGGGTTTTCTATGACTGAGCTAGCTTTTCTTACGGGCGAGAGGGCTCTTTTGTAATTTGTGCATGAAATTCATGTTATTTCCCGGGGAGAGAAGAGGGCCGACTGAGTGGGGTGGGGGGCACATTTGGGAAGCAGGCAGAGGTTTCCTTCCCGGCGGGGGTGGGAAGGGGGTGCAGAGGGCATGCTACCCAGCTCACCTGAAGAGGGCTCTTGAACCAGCCGTTTTGGGTTGTGTTAAATGTGGGAACTTTCCTCCATTAATGTACAATCTTGAACTAACTGCTAATAAAATGGGATTCTGTTTGTACTTATTGGTCCTGTGTCTGTGCCTGACTTCTGCCTGCTAGGGAACGTGGAGATAGGTTTTCATCATGGCCCAAATTTGCTCAGTTTGCATCCTGGTTTGGTCAAGACACACCATTTCCCTGGCATTCTAGATTGAAGCCTTTTCAGTGCTGTGGAGGCCTGCCCCAGGGCAGCCCTGGGCTGTCTCAGATGATCCCGAGCCTGTGGGCACAGGGTTGTCAGTGCTAGGTGTGGCTACTGTCCGCAGAGGACCCTCAGAAACTAGAGATGATTCTGCCATTCATTGCTTTCCTGACTGGGGATACGCCACTTTGACTTTTTGATTGGCAGTTCCCTTGTCTTTTAGGATGTGAAATAAGTTGGACTTAATGGCCTTACCTAGAGAACATGCTTGGAATGCAGATTCCCAGGCCCTGGCTTTAGAGATTGACCTCCAACAGGTATGGGCAGGGCATTTTGAGCAAACTCTTCTAGGGATTCAGGCTCAGACAGGTTTCATAAGTTTCTCACTATCCAAGAAAACCCTAGGTAAGATGAGTGACTGATTGTCAAACTGTCAAGCCCCCCCCCCCCCACGTAACCCCTACCAGCTTACTAAGGACATGCCTTGAGAACATCCTAGTGAGGACCAGAGTCTAACTAGCACAGAGATTTTGTCTTGATGTCTGCAAGGCAGAAGTCTAGGCCCAATCCCAGAATCCTTGTGGGAAGTGGGCCTTCCAGGTGCCTTGTCCAAACCACTCACCCAGAACTTCCAGGAGTAAGATCAAGCAGTGTGTATTCAAGAAACTCTCTGATGCTCAGAAAGATTTGGGAACATTAAGTCAAGCTCTCAAGTGTATGCCAGAGCCCCCCTCTCCCCCCCCCATCTCCCCCACACGCCTTGAAAAGAGGACAGATGTTCTGGACACACTTGGGGGGAGAAGGGAGCCCAGGTTCCAAGTGAGCACATGAAGCTCCAGCCTGTAGAAACTCCTTGGGTTGGCCAGCAGCAAGTGTAGCCTGGGCCATAAGACACCTCTGTCCGGAACAGCAGGAGTCTGTGCTACCAGGAGCACACCCAGAAGGGATGGTGCAGGTGGAGGCTGCTGAAGGCAGGTGTGCCCCGCTGGGAGCAAGGGTGAGGTTGATTCTGAGCAGCTCGGCTCCTCTTCCTCCTGTTATTCTGGAATTCTAAGATCCCTTGAAATAGAAAAACCTTGCCCAGCTGTTTGCAGAGTACCCAAGAGGTGTACAATACCAACAGCCCAGTGAGTGGAAGTTCCTCAGATCCTCTACCCTTGACTGTGAGGCCTCCACTCGGGATACCAGTTAACCAGGTGCCCCAAGCTTCTACAGGACACAGGTCCTTAGAAAAGCCTTCGGGGCCAGGCAGTGGTGGCGCACGCCTTTAATCCCAGCACTTGGGAGGCAGAGGCAGGCGGATCTCTGTGAGTTCAAGGCCAGCCTGGTCTCCAAAGCGAGTTCCAGGAAAGGCACAAAGCTACACAGAGAAACCCTGTCTTGAAAAAACAAAACAAAACAAAAAACAAAAACAAAAAAAAAAGGAAAAGAAAAAAGCCTTCTAGTTTGGTTTCTTTTGCTTCGATAAACACCATGACCAAAAGCAACTTTGAAGGGAAGGGTTCATGTCAGCACACCTTATAGTCCATCACTGAGGGAAGCAGGACAAGAAGTAACAGTGGAGATGATAGAGAAGTGGTCTTCCAGGCTTGCTCGGTCTACATACATGCCCCAGGACCACTGGCCTAGGGGCAGTATCTACAGCAGGCTAGACCCTTCCACATCGAACGTCAATGAAGAAAACGTCCCCCAGGCTGGCCCATAGGCCAGGCTGAGAGGGGCTCTTTCTCAGTTGCGGTTCCCTTTTCTCAGATGATTCCAGTTTGTGTCCAGTTGGCAAAAGAACTAGCCAGCCAACACAGCTGACCCCTTGACAACTTGACACACAGACACATCCCTGTTCAGTCATAGCCTTTCCTTTCTTGTCCCGAAGATGTCATGTTAATATTAATACCACGGTATAAAAAACGTTTCAAGGTTTAAAAGTCCCAGAGTCTTTAAAAGTTCAGTCTCTTTAAAAGACCCAAAGTCTCTCTCAAAAAAAAAAAAAAAAAAAAAAAAAGAAAAAGAAAAGAAAAAAGAAAAAGAGGTTCCCTGTCCTTAGATAACTCTAGCTTGTGTCAAATTGACAAAAAACTAACGGCACAGGTAGTGTGTTTCATAAGAGCATTATCAGGAACAGTCCTTGATAGAGGATCCGTATGATGTGACAGGCAAGCGCTGGGACCCGAGGTTGATCCTCGGAACCCATGATTTAGAGCGAACAAAACAACAAGAAGACCTGCTCGTGGTGGCATATGCTTGCGGCCCCAGTGGTGGGACACAGGCAGGCGGGTCCCAGGGGCTTGCAGACCAGCCGTTCTCGCCTCTTTGGCCATGAGACTAATGAGAGACTTCCCCCAAAGACAGGGTGGCTAGCAGCTGAAGAACACCGGTATTGTGTCTGGTCACCATACACACGCATCTGCATACACATTGGCACACGCGCACACTAACTGCCTCAGCCTCCAAGTCTTGGGCAATTTCTTTGCGACCGTTCGGGTGTTAAGAGTGTTTTTCCTGGGAATATTAAATGTGCCCCCGACCAAGACAACCACAGTGGCTGCTTCTGGAGGAGGGAGACTAAACTTGGGAGAGGAGCATTTTCTAAGGCGACTTTAGCTTCTGCCGAGATGTCACTTGCAGAATCAAAACTCCCACAGAAGCAGGAAAGGGGGCTCGAGACAGCTTGACTGGGGATGGTGCATTGGGGGCCAATGTTGCTCTCCCCCGGACCCTCAGGCTCCTTCTAGGAAGGTTCTGAGCAGGCCCAGGGTGCTGGTGGAGGATTTAAATCATTTGTCCTGAACACCTGCCGAGACCCCTAGGCTAAGAGCCTGACTGAGTGCAGGCAAGCCAGCTCCCCTTGGCGTTGGCCCCGCTCACACAGGGGCGTTAGAGTCACCAACACTGACAAGGCTGACATTGTGTGGCTCCTGGTGAGCTGCCCTGGGGACCTGACTTTCCACCTGTGAAGTCAGCATGGTGGATTCCAAGAGGAAACCAGAGAGAGGTCCTTATCAAGACATTTTGCAAAGTAATTATCTGAAACTCTAATCATGGCAAGGCTCGGGGACTCAGGGATACTGACCTGGAGTTCAGATGCCACAGACGACCCCAGAGATGAACCTGGACCATTAGATAATTAGCTATGAAGGAGAATTTGTGAGTCTGGACTGTGCACTCAAGGGAATAGTGTTCTCTCAAAGTTAAGCTCTCTTGAGTTTGGCTATTATACTGGTATTCGGGAATTTGGTCATTGTTAAGAGTACACACAGAAGCTGGGCGTGGTGACTCATATCTGTCACACCTGCACCTGGGAGCTGAGGCAGGAGGATTGTCGTGAGTTTGAGGCCGGCCTGGGCTACATAGTAACTACACACTTGAAATATTTCACATTTAGGAGTAACAGGAAGAAAGCAGGCTGAATTTTGATACATGTAGGGTGCAGTCTACAATATACCCACCAGGGGGCACTCTCAGCTCAGTTTCTTGGAGACTGTTGTGAGCTCCTCACCAGACGGGGCTTGTGGTTAAGGGGAGGCGAAGCAGCATGCATGACCCTAAGGCCGACATGACATTAAGCAAGTAGGAAAATAATAAAAGGTGCTTCCCGATTGCTGACCAGGCACTCTGCTCCTGGGAACTATCCTCTCAGTAACGAGGCCTTGAGGAGGGTGTTCTCACCTTTCTATGGCAGATCCAAAGTCTGAGGTTCGGTAACGGCAAGGATGGCTAACAGGACGGAGTCCCTGGTCCCCAAGCCCCAAGTCCCCTCTGTGGCCCTGCCTCCTGGGGCTGAGGCTGGGAAACAGTGCTGTGCAGTGTCCTTGGGACAGAGTGGAACAATTCCCTGTGCTTGGCTCTGTTCCTCCCAGGGCTGGCCAGGCAGTCCTAGGATGGGCCGGCCACCTTGGGCCCTTAAAAGTATATACATTCTGGAGCCTGAAATAAAACCACCAAAAGCTTAGCAGGATGTGCTAATCCTCATCCCCAGACCCCTGCTTCAGTGCAAGCCCACCACTCCTGGCTTTTGTAGATCTTTCCAGAATTATTTGGCACGTGGGAAGAGCTAAGTAAACAGACATCCCCCACTGGTTTGTGTTCTTCGTGCTATTTCCCGTTCTTTTTCACAGAGCCCCTGGGCAGGAGTGCAGGGCAGTCTGCTGCCGGGCATGAAGGCAGGTGGGGGGGCTCCTGTGCTGTAGGTACCCAGGGAGGCCCTGCTCTCTCCACCTTTAGGAGCATGGAGAAGCTGGAACCTGCCCTCCCGAGCCTTTGCCCCATTTAGGGGATGCTACTCAATCCTGTGGAGGGTAAGCGTCTAGTGTAACCATCAAAACATTCCAGGAGGGTAGATCTGATCTCAAATCTGGGCAGATGTTGGCAGACGTGGCTTAGGGCCGGTGACTTGGCCCCCCATTTGTCAAATGTGTCTTGGGTAAGAGAAGCTGAAATAGCCTTCTTGGGGGGGCGGTGAGGCTTCTGAACCTGAAGGACTCGTAGAAGCCTGCTGTGTAGGAAGTGTGCCAGCCAGCCTTGTCTAGGTCTTGGTGTCCAGTCCACACAGCCCCATGGAGGCTTCTGAGCCTGAAGCCGACGGCCACTTTTGTCCCGAGAGCCCACCCTGCACAGAAACACCACATTTGACTGCTTTCCCCAGGGCCCTTGGAATGGAAGGGTTTGGTGATCTGGGCCTCTGAGAATAATCCTTAAGATACAGATGCAGCTGCTGACCAGCACACACACACCGAAAAGGAGCTTGGGAGTCTGCAGGAACGCGGCGGCTGCTCACCAACGCACTGGAGGACTCAGGTGAAGGGGGCAGATTCCTAGAGATGCCCAGAAGCAGTGGGTCAGCCAGTAGACGGAGCCAGGAGAGAGAACCAGAGATCAAAATACTCCCAGCCGGAGCCAGGCACGCTGGCATATACCCCGGAAACAGAGGCAGGAAAATTCCCGTGAGTTTGAGGCCCACTTGGGCTAGATGGCAAGACCTTCTCCCTCTCCCCCTAAATCTGCCATCCATCTGGCTGGCCAGCTGACCAACCAACCAGACAAACACTTGGTCTTAGCCAGAAGGCGGAGAAGAGATTGTTTCATTTTTCTTTTAGATAGAGTCTCAACGATTCTCGCTGTCCTTGAGACATCTATCCTAGGAGGACCTCGTCCCTCTGATCTACCTACCTCCACCTCTGGGATTGCCGGTGTGCCCCATCTCACTTGGATTTTGCTGTGCTAAGGAATTGAACCCAGGGCTTCATGCTCCAGAGGGCTCTACCAACGGAGTTCCATCCCCAGTTCACACTCAAACCCAGCAAATCAAAACATCCTAAAACCTCCCAGCAAAGAGACGCTGAGTGATAAGGTGACGCATCACCTCCAATTCTCCCCAGCATCCGAGGAAGCAGCAGTACTGATCCCTGACAAACACTTAGAAAAAGATGGAAGCGGTAGGAACACGAACAGACTCATGCCCCGAGGTCAGCATCATTTAATAGTAAGGCCAGACAGAAACTCGTGGGGCTGGGAATGGAGCGCAGTTATTAGAGTGCTTGTCCAGCATGTGCTAAGAGCCGAGTCCCATTATCTCTAATTCCATGTCTGTTCTCTCCTCCCAACATGAAACTATTCCTTCCCTCTGCCCTCCCTTCCACAACTCCCACACATACCCCTCCCCCCTCTTTCCTTCCTCTTTTTCTTCCTTATGGAGACAGGGTCTGTCCATGGAGCCCAGGTGGACTTTGAACTTGGGATTCTTCTGCCTCCAGAGAACTGAGGCAGGAGTGTACTGCCATGGCCAGCCAGCACTTGCTGTGTGTGGGGGTTGTTGACACTGGACATTTCACATGAGTGTAATTCTCTCTGATGTGGCTTTTGTGCCTGGTTTCTTTCACTTAGCATTTTTTTTAAGGTTTTTTTTTTTTTTTAAGTTTTTAGTTTTTAAACTTACTTTGTGTGTGCATGATGTATGTTTAAGTGCAGGCACAGGCATGCCACCACATGTATGTGGCGATCATGGTACAGCTTTGTGAAGTTGGTCCTCTCCTTCCCTAGGTTCCATGGATCGAACTGAAGTCATCAGGCTTGCATGGCAAACACCCATGGTGTTTTTAAAGTTCATTTATTCTGTAGCATCTACCAACATCTCATTTTAATATAGTTTTTAAAATAAAGTTTTGTTTTTTTTGCCAGACATGGTCACGCATATCTTTAATCCCAGCACTTGGAAGCCAGAGACAGTAGAAACCACCCCCCCAACGTTTTTGTTTGTTTGTTTTGGTTTTGTTTGTTTTTGGTTTTTCGAAACAGAATTTCTCTGGGTAGCTTTGGAGCCTGTCCTGGAACATACTCTGTAGACAAGGCTGGCCTCGAACTCACAGAGATCCTTTTGCTTCTGCCTCCCGAGTGCTGGGATTTAAGGTGTGCACCACCACTGCCTGGCTGATGCTATTTGAGGATGGGATGCAGGGCCTTGTGCTTCTAGGCAAACACTGAATCTGTGAGCTCTGCCTGGGCCCCCAGCTGCCATTTCATTGCTCTGAGGTCCCTTGTACCCACTCTTGGGCTGCACTGCTGAGAAACTTCCAGCCTCTAGCACTGAACTCAGAAGGCTGTCCTGGAACCCTGGTTACCCAGTAAGCTTCCCAGAGGCTCCCTGCTCCATCAGGCCCTGAACATGGGACAGTTTCCAGCTGCCTGGCATTCGCTGTTCCCTGAGGTCAGAGGATCTGACTTGGGCAGGAATCGTGGGTAGCCCTCTACTCCACAAGCCATCCAGAGATCAGAGGTTCCCAAATGCCCACCATGCCAGACATCTCTCCTCCGAACCCAGCAGGCTGCTACACAGTCAGAAATTCAGGTCCTGCTGGCTGGGCTCAGATGTTCCAGGTTGCCTGCAGTGAGTTGGGTTTTTACCTCACTCCCCAAGGGTTCTGTTGTATAGGCAGGATTAGGAGCTCCCAGGGCTGGTGAGTCATAGTCATTTTAGTCCAGGGTGCTTGATGAATCTCTCCCAAACAGTAGTAGGAACACTCTAACCCTCAGATCTCTGTTATCTGACACTAGGAGCTTTTGGAGGTTTTATCTGCCTGTCACTCATAGGCCTTATATCTCCCTTCCTACAGGAAGTCCTCCTGGCTTGTCTGTATATACCCTCCCATCACATACCTGGAGATGCTTATTATATAGAAAAATAATAAGAGTAAGCCAGGCTGTGATGCTGCATGCCCATAATTGCAGCACTTGGGAGGCAGAGATGCTGTCTCAAAATTTTTTTTAAATAATTTCTTTTAAACAGATAACATATGTTTATGTTGCCAAATTCTCATATATACTTAGTATAGTATGGACAAAGAAATTGTGAGCGTTTATGCCTAGGTCATTGACTTACAAATTATTCATAATGTACTAGAGCTCATGACCGTCTAGTCTGTTACGTCCTTGCTTCCCCATTTTATTGACAGGTAAATTGTGGCCCCAGTACCTAGGTAATGCAGCTCAGATTATGGTCTCCATACTTCTGCTCCCTTGGATGTGATTTCACCTAGTTTAGTCCTCCAAGTCCATGACTCTTGGTAGTTCATGGTCTAAGCAGGAGGCAAAGGGCATTTGTCATGACCAGCCAGTTCCCTCTGGTCCCAGTGTGAATGAGGGCCAAGGCCCATCTGCACAGCTGGAGTCACTTACCCAGATGTTTATGGGCCTCTGCCTGTGTGTTTATAGTTCTGTCGTTGGATCTGCTTTGAGTCTCCAGTAATTGGAACAGAATCCCAGGAGGCCATGTGGGGTGGTGGGCGCCCACTGGATAGGAATGGGTGGATTGGGCCCAAGCCCTGTTAGTCTGTTTCCAACCCGGACCTCAGATCTTTTACAAGGACTTGGGAAGGACAGCAAGATGGCGTAAATTGAAAGCAGGTGTGAGCCTATGTGAGCGAGAGTGTGGAGGCAAGGAGGAACCTGGAAATGCAGTCTGCCGTAACTGAGGCGCTTTTAGCCCAGGCAAAAACTTGAGCCAACGCCTTCCTTTCAAGAATATACATGCTCACATATGTACATGTTAATCCCCAAAGTTATAAATATCCGTCGTAGAAAACGTAAAACATGCAGACAAATAAGACCACGTTAATGTCCAGATCCTACTGCCCTGGGATGACCACTGTTCTCTGCCTTTTGCTCGTAGGCAGAGAGATTTGTTTCTGGAAGAGAACATACACTGTATTTTTTTTTTAAATAAAGCTTTTTAAAAACATTGTTTATCAGCCGGGCGTTGGTGGCGCACGCCTTTAATCCCAGCACTCGGGAGGCAGAGCCAGGCGGATCTCTGTGAGTTCGAGGCCAGCCTGGGCTACCAAGTGAGCTCCAGGAAAGGCGCAAAGCTACACAGAGAAACCCTGTCTCGAAAAACCAAAAAAAAAAAAAAAAAAAAAAAAAAAAAAAAAAAAAAAACATTGTTTATCGTTATTCATTTCTCTGTGTGTGCCTATGCCCACATGTGTGCTGGGGCCCGAGGAGGCCAGAAAAGGGGATTGGAGCTGGAGCTGGAGTTACAGGTGGGTGGTTGTAAGCCATCTGACATGGGCACTGGGAACTTAAACTCAGGTCCTTAACCACTGAGCCGTCTCTCTAGCCCCTAAATGAAGTTTTTAAGATAACACGTTTATTCACTTATTTATTTTTTGTGTGTGAATGAGTGTGCTGTCGTGTGCAAGTGGAGGTCATAGGGCAGCTTGCAGGAGCTGGTTCCACCTTCCATCATGTAGGTTCCAGGGACGGAACTCAGGTGCCTTTACTTACCTGCTGAGCCGCCTTCTCACTGGCCCATCCACGGTGTTTTGCAAGCTTCCCTTTAATCAGAATACTCGTCTAAGTCTTTATGTAGCATTAAATATTTTTTTTCCTACCTCATCAAATGATGTTATTCCCATTTCATTGTAATACAAGCTTGTGAAAGAACTACGTCAGTTCTAAATCTCAAGTATGAGAGGGCTGGAGAGATGTCTCGGTGGGAAAAGCGCTTGCTGCGTAACAGAGCATGAAGGCTGGCTTGGATCCCCACCACCCATGACCACCAATGTAAAAGCTAGGCATGGCCGTGTGCACCCGGAATCCCAGAGAAAGCAGACGGATTCCCGGGGCTTGCTGGAACTGGTGAATCCCAGTATCAGTTAGAGACAGTGTTTCAAAAGAAACAAAAGCAAAAACAAAAGGTGGAGAGTGATTGAGGAGGACACCTGTTGCCAACCTGTAGTCTGTGCAAAACATGTTCACATGTAGTCACAAAATGTGCACATACATAAACACAGGTTATATAAAAGTGCTACACCTTCACTGCAGATAATCCTGGAAGTCCAAGGACACAAACATAAGGAGATAGAAATGACCCACCGTGTGGGATCAGAGCTGCTCACGTTGGTGTGCGAATTGGGTTAGTTCACGCTGCCCACGCTGCTCATTATGGCTGGTGTACACACACCAACCAGGATTGGCGCTCTCCCCATATTGCAGGTGGTCCCTGGGCTTCTGCATCTGGTAGATCTCCCAGAGTCCCTGGCCGTGAGGTGGTGGATCTGCCTGTGGCCTCCATCCCGCCCCCCTCCCCACAACCCCCTCTCACCCCTCTCTTCACCCTTTGCTTCCTTTACAGAATCGCCTGGAGTCAGCTTTTCCCAGGAACTTTATATTCTTAAACCCCGCCCCCCCCCACACACACTTGGGGACACATTGCGACCATCTCTTGGTGTCGTGTAACACCCTCTTTGTGGGATTAGGTTTTGTGAAGGCACCAGACTTTAACCATTGACTGTGTGGGTGAATTTAGATTTTTCTGGATTGTAAACAAAGGCATGCTGAACATTCTTGTGGTCAAGCCCTTGAGTGTGTCTGCAGCTATTTCCAGAGATGCTTTCACATCAAGAGCCCGGCAACTTGGGGGTGACTCTGGGGCCCCGGAAGAGCTGTATGTGCCCCATACTTACAGGGCCACCACAACCAGAGGGATGTCCAAGTCATGTAGAAGAGAGTGACACACGTTATTCTTTCAATAGTTTCTCACTGAGCTTGGAGACCCCTGAGAGCCTAAGACCTAGCTGACACTCAAGGAACGGACATGGGCATGTCACCCCCAGCTTGGCTGCTCCTGGGTCAGAACAGGTACAAGAGAGGCCAGTCTGTAAAGGTGGCATCTCTTCACTGCTGGATGGAAGAACAGTTCCTGCTTCTGCAGAAATGGATTCTGAATTCGGGGAGCTCCTAGGAGCCTCAGGCTCTGCTACCAGAAAGAGAAACCTATGGAGCACAGAGGGGCTTCACCCAGTCAGAACATTGTAGTTGGTTGTTTATTTTACTCTTTGCTCTTTACTCTTTGGGGGGCCTGCCACCCAGCTCTCAAATAAACACACAGAGGCTTATTCTTACGAATGCCTGGCCTTAGCTTGGCTTATTTCTAGCCAGCTTTTCTTAAATTATCCCGTCTACCTTTTACCTCTGGGCTTTTAACTTTCTCTATTTCTGTGTATCTTTTCTTTACTTCTTACTCCATGGCTTGCTGTGTAGCTGGGTGGCTGACCCCTGATGTCCTCTTTCCTTCTCTGGCTCTTGGTCCTCGAGCCTCCTTTTTCTCCTATTTATTCTCTTCGGACTGCCAGCCCCGCCTGTCCTTTCTCCCGCCTAGCTATTGGCCATTCAGCTCTTTATTAGACCAATCAGGTGTTTTAGACAGGCAAAGTAACACAGCTTCACAGAGTTAAACAATTGCAACATAAAAGAACTCAACACATCTTTGCATCATTAAAGCACATGTTCCACCACATAAACAAATGTAGCACATCCTACAATAGTATTCCACAGCCTTGACCATCAGGAATCACATTGCATGAGGTGCTTGGCTGGGCCTCGAAGAACAGTTAGGAAGGGTGCGGGGGGAGCTAGTGGGACCCACTGAGCCAAGCTGGAGGTGTGAGCTCGGCATCACGGCTTAGCCACACAGCGGTAACTATGGGAAGGCAGAGAGGGACATGAGGAACTGGGGACTTGCTGAGCCTGTGGGGTGTGGGGGGGGCACAGAGCCTTGTGTATGTCCTCTTCCAACTCTGGCCCAGTAAGGAGTGATGCCGTGAGATTTGAATCTTCCAGAGCCTTTCCCTCCCAACTCCCCTACTCCCTTTTTAAATGCCCAGGCCTCCCTTCTCTACCAGGCTGTGGGGTGCTAGGGTGAGATGGGAAGAAAGGTACAAATCCATGGCCCTTGGCCTTTCCATGGGAAGCCCTGTGCACAGAAAGGGGGTTGGGCAGGGGTCTCAGTGAGTGAACAGTCTGCCATTGGAGGTCCACAGAAAAGGCATTCTATACTCCCCTGTGTGGGGGTGTGTGTGGGGTGGGGTGTGTGTGCAGATTTGATGCTCCCTGACGGGTGGGTGGTGCTCTGGAGCTATCATCCAGCCTGTGACCAAGTTGCTTACCTTTTTCTGCTTTATCATATGCAAGATGAGCCGAATGGTCAAAGATGTAACGTGACCCGAGACAAGGGCCTAACGTGGGTCTTAGTTCACTTTCTAGTGTGATAAAATGTCATGACCAAACGTGACACTGGGGAGAAAGGGTTTCTTTCACTTAGATATCCCGGGTTGCACGCAGTCCACTGAGGGACGCCAAGGCAGGAACTCAAGGCAGGGACCTGGAGGCAGGAACCGAAACAGATGCCACATAGGAGGATCAAAGGAATATTGCTGCCTTGGTCACCGCAGTTGGCTCAGTTTGCTTTTTTTATGTAACCTAGGACCACCTGCCTAGGGGTGGCACCGCCCACAGTGGGCCGGGCCCTTGCACACCAATCGTCAATCAAGAAAATGCTGCACAGGCTTGCTTATAGGCCAGTCTGGTGGAAGTGTTTTCTTAATTGAAGTTCCTCTTCTTAGGTAACTGCAGCCGCGTCAAGCTGACCAAAGGCTAACCAGCAGGATAGCATGAGTGAAAATATTGCACCCAGGAAGTAGTCACAGACTTTAGCTCCTGTCATTTAAGCTCTGGCTGCAGCAGAGGAGGGTAGCTGGCCTGTCACTCTGACTGAGGTCACTTTTCGCCAGGCTTAGTGGAAGTGAGCAGGGAGCTTCAGGGACGGGGGTGGGGTGGGGGTAGGGGTGGGGGGCAGTGGAACCCCAGAGGTAGCTGGAGCCCCTCTGCTCACAAATGCCGCTCTTCCTCCCTGGCCTTGCTCTAGGCACCACTTCCCGTAGTAAAGCAAGCCTGTGGGTCCCCGGCCCCTGTCCCCCCACATGTTGGCCTGGACTCCAGGTGTGAAGTGCTTGCTCTGTGCCAGGTGTCACCTCTCACAGGTCTCACGGCCCCGCCAGGCGCTCTCTTCAGTCCTGGGTGCCAGGGTGGGACCGAGGCTCAGAGGTTTCCTGAGCTGCCTAGACCCAGACTGTGGGTGGCAGGGCCGGAACTTCACCCCTCTGTCTGAACCCAGGCTCGGGCTCGTAACTCTTGTGCCGCACCGTAACATTGCCTCCAAGGCCACCCTCCCTTGCTCGGCTGAGGTCTCCTCACACTCCACCCTCCTCCCCGAGGCTGCCTACCTGGCCTGCCCTGCCCTGTGGCGTTTGCACAAGGCACTATTCATTCCGGCAGGCTACTGATTGAAACCATGTGTGGTGTGGCTGGCCCGGCTGGCGGCAGCTCCGGAAACCAGGCCTGGCCTGGGGCCTGGGGCTCTGGGGGTTGGGGGAAGGGGCTGGTGACCCACGCACCAGGCCTATCAGGCTGAGAAGGCACTGGGACAGGACTGGAACTCCTACCCCCTGACGCATACCAATGGGACCCTGAGCTGGGAACTTGGGGTCAGGCTGGGTTGTGGGAGACAGGGGCCCTCTCCAGGTGAAGGTGGAGCCCTGGGCTTAGAATACCTCGGGACCGTGCAGGGGCCTCTCCAAAGCTGTCTGGAAAAGGCAGACTGTGGGCAGGCTCTGGTTCCCAGGAATGGGTGTGTATGTGTATGTTGAGATCTCCACACAGCACCTCAGGAGCCCTTGACTTTATGATTTCTTCAGGACTTTAAAGGGCATTCGGGTGCTATGGTTAAAACCGTGGGCTTTTGGGGTACACACGGATCTGGCCTTGTTTCTGCTTGGGTTGCTCCCAGGCTGTTTGACAAAAGGCAAGCCGCTCATTTTCTCCGAGCCCTCTCTCATCATTAACCACATCATGATTGGGACCTGTTCGAAGTGGCTGAACCAAGGTGGAAGGAACGCTACTGGCTGAGAAGGAGGTTAGCTGGATGCTTGCAGCCAGCTCTGCTGACACGCCAGCCCTCATCTCCAGGCTCAGGACCCCCTGTCCTGACCTCTGCGTTGTGGCCGGGAGCTCAGAGGTTGCTTGGGGAGCCCACGTGATTTGTGGGGGTGGGTAGGGAGTGGTGTAAGGTGTAGCTGAATTAGCCAAGAACACAGTGAGACATTTGTTCACGGGGCTGCCTCCCCTGGTGCTGAGGCCCCCACCGGAAGGGGTGGGTGGTTAAGCCAGACCACAGCCTGCCCTGACCACAGGCCTGGCTGCACCTAGACCCTTCCAGTTGAGTGCTTAGCCCCAGAAATTGCCCTGGTTTCTCAGGCATGCAGATCCTATTCTCAGTGATCTCGCAGCCTGAGGCTAGGTGCACACAGTGATTTTTGGATCCTGACCAAGCAGGATCAGCACCTTCCGTGGGTGGGGACTAGGTCCACAACAGGAGCTCTCTGGGACAAGGGATCCCGCATGCTACACTGTGCTCCCAAGCCAGACAGGCCCTTCAATGTTAAACCCAGCCGAGAGGTGCCCTTCCTCACACAGGGCAAGGCTGAGTCTGGAGGCAAGGCAGGGCCGTGCCATGCAGGGGAAGAGAGCTTGTGTGGTGTTTGCTGGTGTGGTGAACTGATGAGGTGAGGTAGGAGGCAGAGGGCTCTGGGGAGGCAGGAACAGGGGTGGACTGGACTCCTCCCTGCTGAATAACCGGGGTGACCACCTGCCCTCCCCAAGACTCCATATCCTCTAAAGCCAGCGAGGCCATCCTGCCTCGGAGGGTGGCGTGATGGGAAAATGAGTCAGCGGCAGACAGCCAGCTATGGTTTAAGTGGGTGCCCTGGAGGACCTGGGTTCTTATCTAGCTCTTCTCCACAATAGCAGCGTGACCCTGGATGAGTCAGAGTCTTCTAGAACAAAGAGCCCGATAAACCTTCCTTGTGGGGTTGTTGGGAAAGACAGAGCGGTTGCTCTGGGCTTGGCGCCGTGCTCACACATATGTTATGTGTTATGATGGTATGTTTCTGGCCAGGTTGTAGACCCAGGTGTTGGGTCAGACAAGGATCCAGATGATCTGTGAGGGTACTTCATGGATGGGATTAAAATCCAGAATGTTGTATTTGCGTTAGGTAAGAGAGGTGATTCCAGATGATAGGCACAGGGCTGTCTCCATCTGTCCGCAAAGCTGAGGTTTCCTTCAAGAAGACAGTTGACTTGTGTGTGCCAGCTTCAGCCTGTGTTGTTCCCAGCAGTCACAGTCTGCCCTTCCTCAGGGCCTGCTCCTCTGTTCAGTGGACTTTCCCAGAGACAGAACCAGCAGGCTATGTATGAGCATTTCCGCACACACGTGAGTGTGTCCGTGTGTGCACGTGTGAGTGTCTGTGTGTGTGTGTTTGTGTATTTGTATACATAGGAAAGGATTTCTTACAAGAAACTGGCTCTTGTGCTTATGGAGGCTGACCATTCCCCCAGATCAGCAAGCTGGAAACCTAGACAGACAATATTTTGGCTCAAATCTGAAAAAGCAGATAACACAATTCCAAGGCAGCTGCGCAGGAAGAATGTTCCCTTACTCTCTTACTGGGAGGGAGTCTTTTCCCTCTTTTTGTATCGGACTGGTTGGATGAAGCCGCCTCACCCCCAGTGGTGAGGCTTTAGTCATCTCATTGATTCAAATTCAATCCCATCCAACAACAGCCTCCTGTAGAAGACTATTATTTAACAAAACATCCAGGTGCTCCTTAGCCCGGTCAAGTTGGCCTATAGATTAACTCTGGAATTTTTAGCTGACCTGTGTAGATCTTGCCTGCTGGACCTGGGATCTGAGGACCTGAAAGAACAGGGCAGACTACAGTCTAATGCTGTAGACAGCCTTACTTTCTTTTTGGTATACTTTTAGACATGAATGTAACAAAGAAAACAATGATCCAAGGAAGGTTGTTTGCGTTCAGAAGAACATGGTCAGAAAAACATGTAAATAAAGGTCAGTAAGCACATAATAAATATTTTTTTTCTTTTATTTTATTTTACAATATCATTCAGTTCTACATATCAGCCACGGGTTCCCCTATTCTCCCCCCTCCCACACCCTCCCCTTACTCCCAGTCCACCCCCCATTCCCACTTCCTCCAGGGCAAGTCCTCCCCCGAGGACTACCATCAACCTGGTAGACTCAGTCCAGGCAGGTCCAGTCCCTTCCTCCCAGACTGAACCAAGTGTCCCTGCATAAGCTCCAGGTTTCAAACAGCCAACTCATGCAGTGAGCACAGGACTTGGTCCCACTGCCTAGATGCCTCCCAAACTGATCAAGCCAATCAACTGTCTCATCTATTCAGAGGGCCTGATCCAGCTGGGGACCCCTCAGCCTTTGGTTCATAGTTCAGCACATAATAAATATTAACAGAGCAGCCCTTTCCCAGAACTTTCTCAGGTCAGACCAATTTACAAACACCATTGCCTGGCACATATATAGATTATATCTGGGAAAGCATGAAATCAAGGCAGAAGGTCATACCCAGGTTCAGGGTATACTGATCTGATTAGGTTCTATAGCTGTGTTCTGACATCCAACAAGAATAAACGTCTTATAAATTGAATGTAAATGTTTGTCACAAAATCACATCCAAGAGCAACCCAGGGAACTAAACGCACCTGAGGTAAAAGGCCCTCTGCCTTTTTTCCTGGAGCCGTGCTCACAGTTCCCCAAAGCACTGTTCACCATGCATCATTCTTTTGACGTGTGGCGACATTAACCATCACACTTGTGGGTTTCGGACTTGCCTATGTGATGGCTGGTTTTGTCAACTTGTTGTGAACTTAGATATACTTGGAAAGAGGAAATCATAACTGAGAAAACGCCTCCATAAGATTGGCCACAGGCAAGTTTGTAAGTCATTTTTTTGATTAATGATTAATGTGGACAAGTTCTACTCACTGTGGGCTGTGCCATCCCTGGCCAGGTGGTCCTGGATGGTATCAGAAAGTAGGGTGAGCGAGCCAGTAAGCAGCATTCCTCCATGGCCTCCAGGTTCCTATCCTGACTTCCTCTGATGATGGGCTGTGCTTTGGAAGTGTAAGCAAAATAAACCCTTTCCTCCCTGAGTTGCTTTTGGTCGTGATGTTTTATCACAGCAATAGAGACCCTAAGATACCCAGCCAGCCCCTACAACTGTGAAGGCCATGTCCTAGCATTAAGTAGCCTAGAAGATGTCTCTTCTTGGTCAGGTTTCTCTGGCTGAGCTCTGACTGGCACATAGTAAGCTGTGAAGTAAGAATGACCATCACTTAGATTATTATTGTTGTGAATTTCCAGCCATGGGTCTGCACACAGCACACCATTGGCAAACACCAAAGAGACTGTAAGTCATGGCAAGTTTTCCACAACCCCAAAAGGGTCCAGGCACCTAGCCCCCTCTGAGATGCTACAACCAGATGTACTTCTGGCAGGTAGGCTTCTTTCTCTGGGTACCACATGTGCAGAAGAGGAACCACTCACCTAGCTCCATCACATGCAAGCCTTCTACCAATGAACTAACTTGGTCCCCACAACAGCCCTCTGAGGTTGCCACCGTTTTTTTTCCTCATTTCAAAGGAGGACAAAGTTAACAGGGAAACTCAGAAGCCCACAACTAGGAAGTGGAGTGCTGCAAACTCCATCTGAACCAGGTTGCACCACCGTGGGCCGGCTGCTTGTAGACAATGGAGGAGGGTTTTGAGCGGCATGATGGGTGCAGTCTAGATTTTCCCTCTTTCCAAGATGAAGTTTGACTCACGGAGGGGTGTAACTTAGTGGTAGAGTGCTTGACCAGTGTGTACAGGATCCTAGGTTTAAGCCCTGGTAGTGGTAATAAAAAAAGGAAAGATTGAATGTGGGTCTGCTTGAGCTTTGATCTCAGTGTGAATTCCAGCTTTGACTCTTTTAGTAACATTTGGTTTTATTTTTTTATTTTTATTTTTCTATTTTTTAAAAAATCTATTTATTTTTATTTTATGTATTTTGGTGTTTTGCCATGGGTGTTGGGTCCCCTGGCACTGGAATTACAGGCAGTTGTGAGCTACCATGTGGGTGCTGGGAATTGAACCCGGGTCCTTTGGAAGAGCAGTCAGTGCTCTTAACCTGAGCCATCTTTCCAGCCCTTGATTTTTATTTTTAATTACATGTATGTATGTGAATCTGTCTGTGTTTGGGTACCTGCCCATTAGTTCGAGCAGCCAAGCAGACCAGAGACAACTGAGATGGAGGAGTCACAGACAGTCGTGAGCCACCTGATGTAGGCGCCGGGAACTGAACTGAATTGAACTTGGGTCCTCTGCACTTTTAACTGCTGAGCCATCTCTCCAGCCCACAGCTTTGACTCTTGCATATCTGGTTCATCTTTGTATTCTCAGTACATGGGAGTAGGTATGTGGCAGATATCAATCATTGTGTTTTTCTTCCTTGGCCTCCACTTTCTATGTTATGAGTGTCTTAAAACTAATTTTTAATGTTTCAAAAAAATTCTTTGTTTTTATTCTGTATGTGTGAGTGTTTGCCTGCATGTGTAAATATGTAGTGTATGTGTGCCTGGTGCTCCCAGGGGCCAGAAGAGGGCCCCTGGAAATGGAATTACAGGTGGTTATGTGCCACCTTGTGGGGGCTGGGAACAGAAGCAGGTCCTCTCCAAGAGCAGCTAGTGAAAGGATCTGACCCGTGGACTCCGAGGAGCTGCCCATCTCCATCTCCCATCTCGCCATTGCTGGAATAACAAGTGGGTACCACCACACACACCTGTCTCTTCCATGGGCTCTGGAGATCCAGATACCACCACACCTGGCTTCTCCATGGGCTCTGGGGATCCAGCTCACGTCTTTGTGGTTATAAGGCCAGCACTTCCTGGCTGGATCATCTCGCTAGTCCTGATGGTTTGTTTGTTTGTTTGAAAAAGTCTTCCTATGTAGCCCCAGTTGGCTTGGAATTCCCTGTGGAGATCTGGCTGGTTTAAAACGTGTGGGAATCCTCCTGCCTCTGCCTCCTAAGTCTTTGGATTACAGGCATGCATCAGCATTCAGCGTTTCCTCTTTTCTTTGTCGCCCACTGTGAAAATGCACTCCTCTCTTCTAACACCTTCCCCCGTCCTGGGTGGGCAGGGGCAGGGGAGAAAGATCGGAAGCATAAGAAAGCGAGGGGAAAGATGTAGGGCAGGAAGCAGAGGGCGGAGACAAAGATGTCCACTCTTAACCCTTCTACCCATCACATCCCAGAGGTGATTCTACTCAAAGAGGGGGAAAAAAGCATTCAGATGGAAAGGTTCTACCTTTATACAAAAAGTGTGTGCTCTAGACTTTCTATGAAGTGCTGAGGATTGAACCCAAGATTTTGTACATGCTAAGCAAGTGCTCAACCACAGAGCTGCATCCCTAGCCTGACCTGATCTTATCTGCAGAAAGTCCCAAGGCAGCCGTTAAACAACGACTGGAACTGTTGAGTTCCACGAGAGCACTAAGGGGGATCAGCAGGTGAGAGATGAGCAGCCAACCCGATGACCTGAGGTGGATCCCTGGAACCCACATGAAAAGGCTGGATGCTGAGGCTTGAGTCCGAAATCATAGCCCTCCCATGGTGAGTGGGCGACAGATACAGGAAAGTGGGCCAAAGTGCAAATGCACAGTGCCGTGGTGGAAGCCAAAGACCCCACGTCAAAAACAAGGTGGAAAGAGAAAACTCACGCCTCAAAAGTTGTCCTCTGATCCCTGTACACACGTCATGGCACCCATGTACCCACAGTCTGTCTGTCTGTCTGTCCCTCTCATAAACAAATAAATCTTATAAAGAATAAGTTTTAAGATGAACAGTGGTGGCACACACCTTTAATCCCAGCATTTGGGAGGCAGAGGCAGGTGGATCTCTGAGTTCAAGGCCAGCCTGGTCTCCAAAGCGAGGTCCAGAACAGCCAGGGCTACTCAGAGTAACTCTGTCTTGAAAAACCAAAAACAAACAAAAAAGAGTAAGTTTAATATGGTACAAGATGAACATAGAAAATGAGTTGTATTTTCTGCATGGTCACAAAGAACAATCCAAGATTAAGAAAACAATTAGTCACAGTGAAATTAAAGAAGAACAAAATACATAGACATAACGTAACAGAAGAAGCTCAAAACTTATAAAGCTATAAAGCTTTGGAAAGAAATACCTATATGTAGGTGGAAAATACCATCTGTGCATCGGCTGGAAGACACATCACCCCAGTTAAAATGACAATACTTCCCAAACCAGTGACTCTAAGCTGAGTTTCTCATCTGTTCACACACAGGCAGCGAGAGGACACTCAGTTCATGAGCAGCGACCTGCAAGATGCCTATGTAAACTGTTTAACAGAGCTGGCCCCTGGGGCAGATCTGTGGGTAGGGTAGGGAAGCCTGGTCAGGACATACAAGGGAGCATTAGGGTCCGATGCTCTTCCAGCTCCCCAGGGGGAAGGCAGGCCTGATAGAGCTTGAGTCTGTAGACCGGGCTTGGCAGAGCTTTGTGGGCTGATAATAAATGAACAGGAAAGGAGAGTCCATTACACAGGAATGTCTAGGGAGGGGGTGGGAAAGGAGTCGGCTTCTCTTCCAGCACCAGCTAGCGCTGCAGCCTTTGATTGATGTGTCTTACACCACGGCGGCCTCCGGGCCTGGTGGAAGGAAGCCCCTTGCTCACCCCTCCTTGGAGCAAGGCCAGCAGCCAGATGTTCCCAGCCTTTGGGGAACTAAGGTGGGGGCAGGGCAGGCCAACAGTGAGCCGCCGAAGGGCAGCTGCCCAGATGTTGGGCTTCTCTGTCCTTTCTGGGCTGAGGGAGCTTTGGTTCTGTGGCTGGTTTTGGTCAGTGGCCGAGTCACCCTGGGGAGGGTAGTCCTTACTCACCCTGTCCTGGTCAAGGCACATAGCTGCCCAGGAAAGAGCTCTCCGCACCAGAGAGAATCTGACGGCCCCAAATTCTTGAGTTGTTCTGGCCGGAGCCACAGGGGGAAGCTATGATCAGGGCCTGAGACTTTTGGGGATGGGCTGACCCAGCTGAGGCCCCTGGATTTGTTAGTTTGTTATAAATCTAAAGGCAGATTCCAGAATGTTCAGCGGTACCATGGGAGACCAGAGTGTATGGCTCCATAATCTCGCCTTAAGCACCAAGATCCGTCTCTGGTCTTTTCTGTGGTTTTAGTATTGAACAAACAATAACTAGAAAAAAGCATATGTGTATATACACAAATACACAGACACACAGACACAGAGAGAGAGACAGACTGACGGATAGACATAGAGACAGAGAGACAGATAGACATAGAGAGAGACAGAGACAGACAGATAGACATGGAGAGAGACAGAGACACAGAGAGAGAGAGACAGAGACAGAGAGAGAGAGAGAGAGAGGGAGGGAGAGAGAGAGAGAGAGAGAGAGAGAGAGAGAGACAGAGACAGAGAGAGACAGAGACAGAGACAGAGAGAGAGAGAGAGAGAGAGAGAGAGCAAAAGAACTAAGCATCACCTGGACTTATCACATATGGCTGAGGATGAAGCTCAGTAGTAATGTGTCTAGCATTTTTGAGGGCTTAGGTTCAACTTCCAGTAAACCCAACTAAAAGCAAAATTCAAGGCTGGGGATGTGACTTAGTAGGTAGAGTGATTGTCTAGAATTTTCAGAGTCCTCAGCACCACAGAAGCCAGATGTAATGCCTCCTATCTGTAACCCTAGCATTTGAGAGATAGGAAAATCAGGAGTTCAAGGTCATCCTTGGCTACCTAGTAAGTTCAAGGTCAACTGAACTAGATGAGACTGTCTCAAAACAAACAAACAAACAAAAAAACCAAAAGCAAAAGCAAAACCAAAACAATAACAAAATGCCCGGTGTAGCATAAATTACTGCCAGCAGGCCAATACAAATTCTTTTTTTTAAAAATAATTTATTTGTATTTTATGTACATTGATGTTTGCCTACATATATGTCTGTGTGAGGGTGTCAAATCCCCTGGAACAGAAATGATAGACAATTGTGAGCTGCCATGTGGGTGCTGGGAATCGAACCCAGGTCCTCTGGAAGAGCAGCCAGTGCTCTTAACCTCTGAGACATCTCTCCAGCCCCTAATCCAAATCCTGATATTCAGTCCTATACATGTAAATGTTGAGGTGTGCATAAAAAATAGGTCCATCTTTGCTGCCGATCCTTGTGAACTTCCTGTCTACTCCACAGTATGCTGTGAACTTCCGCTGGTGTAAAGAGATGCAAATCTACACCACCTGGTTCAGGGCTTTCCTTGTGTGCATGGGCATGTGTGCCTTCGAAACCATGCTGGTGCAGACAGGCGGCACTGACTCTGAGCATGCGCCTTTGCACAGACCTGCATTGCTTCCGTAGGACAGATCCCACAAAGCAAAGCTGCCAATCCAAACCAGCCGAGCTCATGTATGCAGACCTCCATCCTCAGCTCAGCGGCTGCTTCATTCAATGCCCACCATGTCCCAGCCCCACCTCTGGAGGAGGGTGGCTGGTGGCTGAGGTGGCAAAAACCCACCTGGGGGCCCAGAAACACATGCCTCCCACGGTTCTAGAGGAGCCCACAGGGTGGGGAAGTCCTGAGGACTGGAGACAGTATGAGTCATTTTGGTTTATGCTTTCCCTTTGGGGAGCTGGGGAGCCCGGGTCACTGTTCTGTTCACACAGCCCGGATGACAGGGGTTCCTTGACAGTCTGGCCTGGTCTGCAGGGACTCTGCAAGCACTTAGGGATTGTGGCAGGCACAAGGCAAAAGTGTTCATATCACGAATAACTTACCTTAGGCACAGGCTTATGCAGGGGCAGGCCACCTTTCTGCCATAGACCCAGGAAGCCCTGGCCAAGGTAAGTGCAACCCAGCTTAGCCTAGGGAGTGGGTGACTAAGGAAGACTGGATGCCCCTCTTTGGGGAGACGGATGTAGGACCAAGCAGCATGAGCTGTACCACTGGGAGGAGGTTGGAGGTAGGACTTGGACAGGGAGATGGATGGTTCAAAGCTCCTCGGAACTCAAGAATCCTGAGAACTGTGCAGAGCCCGTTCCTCGGTGATGACGTTTGCCTGCACACACGTTCCTTTATCTGCGCACAAATCAACCATTGTCAGCAGCTTCTCTGCCCTACATACACGCACGCACACACACTCGCCTTGCCTCATTGCACACGTCACCACACTCAGACAGCACAATAGGAACCCCACTTTGAGGAGCACATTCCTCGGCGGCGTATTGTGCACTTGCTGAGTGCCGGACCTTTCCTGAGGCTTTGTTTGCTGCTCCCATTGTGAGCTCTACCGCACAAAGCGGGTGAACTGGCTTGGCTAAGGTCACAGAAGTGTGGAACGAGGGGGCCCCACCCTACATCCACACCACCTCTGGTCCACTCAGACACACCCTGCCCCCATTGGTCTCCTTACTTGCCTCCTTCCTGTTCAGTTCAGGCTGCGTGCTCGCCACACACCGCCCCTCATGCCTCACCCGGCCCTTGGTACACAGCTGAACAGAACTGGCTTGTCCACATCCAGGCAGCTGGAGACGCAGTAAATCCAGGCTGTAAACCACCTTCTTAGTTTCTTGTGTAGACACAGAGCTTATTTATTTATTTATTATTTCCCAGCTCTGAGCTTAACTGGAAGGAGGCAGAGGCTGCTGCCACAGGCTGCTGAGTCTCTTCTCTTCCTGACTCGCCCCCCCTGTCCTCCTCTGCCCTCGCAAGCCAACCTCAAGGACCCGTCTTCTGTGTGCCTGGCACTAGGGTTGGCACCGGGCTGTGGAGAGGATGGGAACCCAGTCTCCTGGACCCAGGAACCCACTAGCTCATCCAATCATAGGAGGTGCAGAAAGAAGGGGGGGGGGTTGTTCAAGGTCACCCAAGGACCGAGTGACAGAGCCGGACAAAAGAGTGAAAGCTCCCTCTGCCCAGGTCAGGGCTCTGTCTGGGAGCTGAGCAGGAGAACCGGCGACCCACGGTGGCATATGCTGCCCTCTAGTTCCGAGGCCCAGACACTGGAGACTGAGTTCCAAGCAGCCCTGACACTGGCCAAGGCTCCGAAGCCTCGGGCACTTTGCACGCATTCTCTCGATTGTCACCCCAACAACCCACCAAGCTGGTGTGACACACTTATTCTCTTCTGCTGGTTTTGTAGCCACAGAAGGGGCACAGTCGGCCACTGGGACCTGAATCTGTGCTGCCAAACCCAAACTCTCCCTCGAGGCTGGTCTGCCTCGTTTGAGGAGGGCTTTGGCAAGTAGTTAGGACTTGAAGAGGATGGAAGGAGAGGCAGGGCATTCTGGATGGTGGACCTTGTTTGGGACAGATGTAGAGAGGCCAAAAAAGAAGAAGGAGAAGGAGAAGGAGAAGGAGAGGGAGAAGGAGAAGGAGAAGGAGAAGGAGAAGGAGAAGGAGAAGGAGAAGAAGAAGAAGAAGAAGAAGAAGAAGAAGAAGAAGAAGAAGAAGAAGAAGAAGAAGAAGAAGAAGAAGAAGAAGAAGAAGAAGAAGAAGCAGCCTGGGGAATTCTGGTACCAGCCAAGGACCTGTGCACCCCCAAATCCCTTTCTTTTCAACAGAGGTTCCAGCAAGTCAGTCTGACTCTATGTCCCCAGGTCTGAGAGCTCATTAGACTCTGCTAGTGGCTTCAGAGACTAAGCTGGGCAAAGGTCTCTGTAGCATCATAAACCCGCCCACATGGGGGGAGGGGCCACGAGAGCCTCAGTGGCTCTACCACTCTGAAGGTCCTCGGCACGCGACAGCATCACGGTCCTTGGCATATGTGATGGCTGCTGGCCAGGGCTCCAGGCCTGCAGAGGTGAGTTTAGGCAAGATTGCCCTTGGCTACGGTAGGCTGAGGGGACTGTGGACTGGAAAATGGTACGGGAGGAGGGAAACCTCGTTGTTACCAGTTGTCTTCGGAGGGTGGAGCCTGAGAGTCCGGCACTGTGATGTGCTCTCTTAAACCCCCCAGAGTCAGTAGATAATTCAGGCAGAAGCATCCTGATCCTCTTCCTTAAAGTGTCCCACCCATGACTGCCTGCTCTGGCAAGCCTTCCGCCATACCTGTTCTCCTTTTCATAGACACAGGCCACCTCCTCAACAGCCTTTCTACCGCTTGGGCTTCTTATGAACTCAATTTCTAACGAGACCCTGAGCTGTGGTATGCTTAGATTGATTGTGCGTCCCTTGTGGTTAAAAGTTCCGGGAAGATGGATGTGTCTTTTGTGTTCTCCAGAGTATCCTCAGGCCTTGGAGTATGGTAAGAACCCAAGAAATACTTGACGAGCAAAGGTCTGGTTGATGCGTAGATGGATGTGGGTAGATGATGGATAAGTGAGTGAGTGAGTGAGTGGGAAGCCGAATGTGTGGGAGGATGGCGGCTGGTTAAGTAAAAAGATGGACACACACAATGGATGCTGGAAAGGTGAGTGGGGAAACGGGAAGGTAGCAGAGAGTTATGAGAGAGGAGATCAAGGACATTAGACGCGCAGCCACTACGAAGCATGAAATTCTAGACGGCGAGAACCAGATGTTTCTTCACGGAACTGCTGAAGTGAAGCACAGGTCAGCATCGTTATCAGAACATGGGGACATTTACGGACCTCAACTCCCATTTGCTCTGAGACGTAGAGAAGGTTAGCCCAAGCTCACACAGCAAATTAGGTGACCCCGACTGCTTCCCCACCACCTGCAAAAGGGCCTCCGAGAACAGGGTCAAAGTTCTAGTCTCAGCCGGCCTCTTCTGAGTTTCTGGGTGACCGGGGACAACCCATTGGGATTCTACTTTTCCTTTGAAAGAAAACGTTGGAACTCTACAGGCGCGCGCCCAAATCTAGCATTTCCTTTGCTTCTTGAGAGGTCCTACCTTGTTGGGTGCGTTAGACTTGTTCCAGTGACCCTTTCCCACGGACCCAGGGAGCTAACAAGGTGGATCCAAACCCTGGGGTGGAGTGAGGTCTAGGGTGGGAGGACCAGCCATAATCTCTCCCTGGAGCCAGCCTGGCCACCTCCTGTATCTCCATCTTAGGAACATCCCAGATGCTATGTTGTGAAAGGCCCCTGAGTGAGTTTCTGGCTCCACGTGCCGTGCTTAGAACATGCTCAGTGCCCTGGACTCCTGCAGTCCTCCACCCCTGGGATGCCTCTTCCAGCCAGGATGGGGGGAAGGCTGGAGCGTAGGTAACGAAGGGGTCTCTGTGGTGGCTGCGCAAACAAGTAGGCCTTAAGATGTTTCTAAGTGCGGTGTGGTGGCGCAACGCCTTGAATCCCAGCACTTGGGAAGCAGAGGCAGGAGGATCTCTGTGAGTTCGAGGCCAGCCTGGTCTGCAGAGGGAGCTCCAGGACAGCCAGGGCTGTTACACAGAGAAACCTTGTCTCAAAAGAAAAAAAAAAAAAAAGAAAACAAAAAATGTTTCTGACTCCAAACACAGAGGGCTGTGGAGTCTGGCTGGACGGAGGGGATTTTCTGCTGACCATGGTGGGACCGAGGAGCCACATGACAGCTATGCTAGACCGGGGTGCAGGCAGGGAGAGAAGGGGAGGTAGGGTGGTGCTCTCAAGGCCATAAAGCCAGGCTGCCCTCTGGACTTTATCCTCCACGAAGGAGAGAATGATGTTTCTATAAAAAGCTTTCATGTGCTTCTGACATTAACAAATGCGTATTGCATAACCACCGTAGAAGGAACATAAAACCCGATGATGGTACAGCTGAGTGCATGAAGGTAAAACACCGATTGTAGGTGCCGGTTAGGAATAATCGTTAAAGCGCACGTTAGGCCAAATGGTGTGTATAATATGCTACTGCTTGCAAAGTGGGGGGGTGGAGCTCAGCGGCAGGGTGCTTGCCTAGCAGAGGCATCGTGCAAGTGAATTGGTAATAGTTTTGGTCTTTCGCTTCCTTCCACAAAGGGTCCCGCAATGGTGCAACCCGTTGGTGCAACCATCTTGGAGCATATGGCTCCGTCCACATGCCAGATTAACTTCCTAGAACTGCTATGGCAGACCAGGAAGGGCGTGCATGGACTTCAGTAGACACCAGCAGATTGTCACCTGCATGGGCTAGTTAACTGCTGTTAATACCTTTGGCAGGGCGTGTGAAGTTCTGAGCCCCAAAGTCTCCATGGGCTCAAGGATCTTCAAGTGAGTTTATTCTGCGTCCCCATTAGCCCTTTCCAAGTCCCTAGCTCTGGTGCTGTCTGTAATGCTTTCCGCAGCAGCAAGAGAGGAGTCCAGTGGATAGAGTTCCTCTGCGGCTTGGGAGAAGTCCCCGCCCCTGGGCTATGCAAGGACCCGCATCATCCAGGGGGAGAGGACAGACTGCCAGCAGCTGTGAGGGGCTGAGTTCAGCCAAAGCCCACACGGAGGGCTGCCAGCAGTTCCTTCTCTTCATTTTTCCAAGCCTTGCGCTTTGGGCTGGGTCACAGTGTCATCCTCATGTTTCCTATTACTCTTCAAGGCTCTCTTCAAAGCACCAGCCGCACAGGCCCTTTGATGTCTGGGCCGAGCCTGCCTGCCCCCGCCTGGGGGAGACGCATCTTGTTGAGGATCAAGAGGGGTACACAGCTCGGGATGGTCCCCAGCCCTTCCCCCCCCCCCATGCCTTCTCCAGGATCCACTCCTGTGGGGAAACTGAGGCCCTATGATAGAGCCTTAGCATGGGAAGTAGAGCCCAGGAAAGGCAAGGGGATGTCCCAGGCCCCGGTGTGAACGGGAAGGACATGAAACTGCCAGTATCATACGAGCCTGGCAGCTTTTATTACCTTCAGTCTCCCCATTTCCTTACATCACTTCCTGGGACTCGGAGCATTGATGCCCTGTAGCCTGAGGGTGGTGGTTATCTGTGGGTGTCGAGACAGTCACCCTACCTAGGTCCAAACCCCGAGTTCTGTCCCTTGTATATAGCTAGATGGCCTAGGGAAAATAATCAACACACTAGGTCAGCCCCAAACTTTTTTATTTTTTTAAAAGAAAATGAGCATTTCTGTCATGGAGAGATAGGGAGATCATGGGATGTACTTCAAAAGTGTCTGGTGTGTGAAGGAAGAGACTCCACAGAGCAGCTTGTGACCATTGATGATGGCGAAGGGGGTTCTGAGAAAAAGCTACCTAACTGCCCCCACACTGGCATGGTCTGAGGACTCCCTGGGGCCTTTGGTGCAAAAGGAGAATTAACTCCTTCTCTGGCCCTTCTCCTAACCTCCTGCCTCTAATTCCACAGCTCTCTGCTCTGAGCCCCAGGCTTGGAGGGGGTGGGGTGGGGAAGGAGAAGGAGAAGGTGCCAGGCAGGGGTGGGGGGCAGGCTCTGTCTGGGCCGGAAGGGGCCTGGTAGGTGGGGGCAGCATCTGGAAGCCTGCAGCCCTGACTCTCAGAGGCTGCCGGAGTAGAAAGGGGGTGGGGTGGGGTGGGGTGGTTCCTGGCAAAGCTGAAAAGGTTTGGATTTGACTTGGAAACACTGTGAGAAGTGCCTGGCGGCTGCCTCCTCCAAAAAACAGTCTCTGAAGTCAAGCTGGCCAGGGAGGGCTGTTTTGTATAAAGGGGCTCCAGGGACTTGGTGATGGAGAGTAGGCTGGGACCTCCTCGCCCCTGCAATCGGAGAGTGCAGGCCGGCTCTGGCACTTCCTGCAGGCCTCCCAGACCGATAGCCTGAATGTTCACTGGAGCCAGAAGACCAGGGTCCCTGCCTCCCACAGGAGAAGCACCTTTACAGAAGCCTTGGTCTCTTGGGCTTTGCTTTATCCTTGCTTAGCCTGTGACGTTACTTATGTAACGTTTTCCTTTAGATTGAGTCACTTAAAACACCTTGAATGCACTTATTTCAAAAGAAACATTCTATTGCTGCTGTAAACGGAATGCTCTAGGCTCCCAGTACCTGGCAGTTACATAGGTAAGATATAATAAAAACGGAACAATGCTGTTAAATGTTACTCAGTGCCTGAGATTCCTTCCACTCTGGCTGAAAACAAGGAGATCCACATAGATGAGGACTGTTAAAGATCGAGAATCCCCTCCATTATACCTGCCAGGTAAAAACGCAAGCTATGTAGTTAAACTTGAATACTAGAACATGATGAATTTTTATTAATCAGGCACAGAGACGCCTCCAGAGATGGTGAGCTCCGTTGCTGGAGACAAGACCCCATCATTAAGGGACAGTGACTCATTTTTCATTGTTGGTGGTGTTGGAGATCAAACTTTACCTGGGCCTCTTGCCTTCTAGGCAAGCCATTCTACCACGAAACTATACTCCAAGCCCAATAACAAATAATTTTATTGTATAAGTACATTTCAGATCAGGTATGATCATACTCACACTGAAAAAAAAAATTGTCTCATTTCAGACTTAATGCGGCAGCTGCATTTTTACTTGCTAAGTTTGGCAACTCCACCCTCAGTGAATGCAATAAAGCTTTAAAAATTATTTTTTAGATTCATTTATTTTATGTACGAGTGTTCTGCTTGCATATATGTATGTGTGCCATATGTGCGCCTGGTGCCTTTGGAAGCCAGAGGAGGGTGTTGGATCTCCTGGAACTGGAGTTATAGATGGTTGTGAACCACCATGTGGGAATCAAACCAGGGTCCTCTGGAAGAGCAACACGTGCGCTTAAATCACTGAGCCATCTCTCCAGCCCCAATAATAAAGTGTTTAAAGGAACAACTTTCTCACGGCTGAGAAGTTAGATGTTTCCATGTGGTGTTTTTATGTCATCAAAAACAGTTTTGAGAAAGCCTGTTCTGATTCAGGATTGCGTTAGACCACCGCATGCAGCTGTGAGAATTTGAAGGTAGGGAAAGCATTCCAGCTGGGGGAGTTTCTGAAAGGCATGTGGGGGACCGGGCGACACTGGGGCCGGCTCTGGAGGTCGGCTGGCCTGTGGACAGTGGACAGCCTCAGGGAAGATGGCTTGACCCAGCTTTCGGAGGACAGAGAGGGCTTGTGTCCGAGTGTCCGGTTCCAAAGCATGGGTGTTAAATATTTGCCCCACACAGAGCCTCCCAAGACAGAAAAGACCTTTGAGGCTGTTTCCTTGAATATCTCCACCCTGCCTGGTGCACCCCTTTGGGGTTGGGGGGGTCTTGTCTGCAGCCATGGAGCTCATCCTCTCTGGGGTTTTCTCTTCGAGTGGGGCATCTTTACTGTGTGAAAGTTCTTCTTGGACTACGTAGAAGTCATTTACTGTAGACTCACTGAGCCCTGTCCTCACTCAGCGCCAGTACCAACCATCCTTATGATTCGGTTTGGGGATGGGGTCTGGGGCATGGCCTGGAGCAGCCCTGCAGCATGTGATGTGAGGAGCAAGAAGAGGTTGATGTGCTTCTAGAAGAGGCCATGCCAGGGAGGGAGCAGCCTATCTTGTGATGTACAGGCTGTGGCAGTTGCAGGCAGAGCCATGGAGTCCTGGGTTCTGTGGTTGCTCAGTCCCTGGTTTCTCACTTTTCTGCATCTTTTTTTTTTTAACGTTCTCTGAGTGTCTTGGCTGATCTTTCTGAACATGTCAGTTCTAACTAGTTAGTACTGCTTGGAGTTCAGGGATAGGAAACCATCCTAGGCAGTGTCTGAGTTCAGAGAGAAAACAGGCCGGGGGGCCAGGGAATGGTGACTGGGGGCGAAATGGGTGCCAGGAGGAGAGGGGAGGGGAGAAGAGGGGAGAGGAGGAGAAGAATGGGGGGGAGGGTGCTCCAGCGTTGGTGGAGGCTGGGGAGTTGTTACTCAAGTCAGAGACAAGCAGACTCTGCCTCTGCCGCTTCTGGCCTTGCCTTCTGCCATCCTGGGCACCTTCACACACGAGCCACTCAGACAGCTGGAAGACACAGGCGCTCTGTGGAGTCCTGTGCACAGGCTGAGACTTGTGGCCTGCGGCAGACGGGTTGGCTGGCCGGGCTGGGGGAGCGAGGACAGAAAGGTGTTTATCATGGCCCAGAGCTGGGCCTCGCTGCCACATAAAGGGGCTTTCTCCCCATTCCTGTGTCTCAGGGCCAGGAGCCTGGGCAAGGGGAGCCGAGAGCCTCTAAGTAGCTCAAGAGGGTCGTAATGAACCTCTAAGTTGTGTGGACTCCCTAAATGCTGGCCAGCCCCTCCCCAGCCCGTGGATAGGCTTTTCTGACAGATGGCTCTTGCCCTGACCCTGCTTCTGCTCTTGACCTTTGCCAAGTGCCCCGCCCTCACCTCCAGCCCGAGTTTTCCTAATTATATGAGGAAGGATTTGACAAATGGCCAGCAGAAAGCTTCCTTAGTCTCATATTTACAGACTCCAGGCTCTCCATAAACACCACCATTGTGTTCTCAGGATTGCAGAGTACTTTCTATTTCCCCCCTTTAATTGACACAATAATTACACGTATTTATAAGGTAAAGGACAATATTTCAGTGGGTGAATATGATCAGACAGGGTAATTAGCTTATCCATGCCTCAAACATTTATCATTGCATTGTGTTAGGTACATTCACAGGCCTCTCTTCCAGCGATGTGGAGTTTGAAGTTCATTGCTATCAGCAATCCTATCCTCTAAGCACGTCCCTAGAGATTTTTCCTACTGATCCCCCAGCATTGGGGAGGGGAGCCTGGTGAGCTCAGCCCTCGGGTGATAACATCACAGCTCAGGGAAAAGGTACTATCCAGTTTGTAGATGCCTTCTGGCCTCATCTCTGTCCACTGCACCTGAAGTCTTCAAGGGACATCAGTGGGTCCCTGGAGGCTACAGAGGAGAGCCAGGGGGCCTAGAAGACAGAATGTACTGAGGAGCGGATAGGCAGAGTAGGCACTGTGTTTCAATTGCCTGTATGGATTCTCACGGAAAATCTATCTTGAGGAAAAAAATACTTGTGCCTAAAAGATGTTGCTGGTCCTTTGCTGCTGCAGGATTTCTCACAGGAGCTGAGAAGGACCCTCTGGTGAGTCACACCGGCTCAGGGCACACGGCCTTCAGCAGAGCTTAAGTGCGTGCTTCAAGGGTCTCATGGGAGAGATAGGGACTTGAAAGTTTTAGATTGTAGACATTTAGTCCGTCGGGATTGGGGTGGAGGCTGGAAAACTTCAAAAACACACAGAATGACAAACTACAAAAATGTCAGAATCACAAAGTGTTAATGCTGGAAAGGTCCCTAGACACCATCTGCTCCACCCCTCCCTTCCTGACTTTTAATGAAGAAAAACTGAGACCCAGACAGGGGAAAAAATTTGGCCTGGGTCATTCAGCGTCAAGGACAGTGGCAGGATGAGAAGGTGAGTCTCTGCTTTGCTGACAGTTTCTACACAGGCTGCTTGTTGGGGAGGCGTGATGTAGGGGGATGGGGGTGGGGTGGGGGTGGGGCAGAGTGAGGGTGGGAGCCTTGGGACAGGCAGGCAGACAGAGGTATGTGGGGCCCAGCTGCCTGCTGATAAGGGACCCCCAGTGCCATTCCAAAGGGATGTTTAATCAAGATGTATTTTTCCCCCTGCTGCAGACACTATTTTCTTTCTTGTGCACTGTGCCGGCCTTCACGATAAGGCGCCTAGACATGTTCACACTAAGGCAGCCAAAACATGAGGCAGGAGGCAAAAAATTCCCCTCTCGATTCCCCCTTACCCACTCCCCCTTGTTTCCTTTCATTCTCTCCAAGTTCTCATGCTCCCCCCGCATTCCCCCCCCCCCCAGCTGACTGGCTTCTTCCTGTCTTCCAGTAAGTCAGCCCAAAGGAGTCAGGAAGGTATGTGGCCCAGCGGAAGTCAAAGGAGAGACACATAGAGTCCCCGAGTCCCCCCTGAAGAAAGGGCCACAGGCCCCCCCTAACTACGCACAGCAGTAGATAAAGGGAGAGCGTATGCCATTTACAGCCTTGACCCTGCAGCCTTCTCCTTCATGAGGTCCCCGCAACCCTTGCGAACAAACGGAATGCAGAGTGTTCTCTGGTTTGGAGGTTCAAGCTGGAGGTGATTAGAGCTCCCCTAACCACAGAGTCTCCACTTCCTGACCCCCACTCCTGCCCTCCAAATCCAAGGCTCCTTGGGGACTTGGGGGCGGAGAGGCTATCCAGCCAGCTTCCACCTAAAACTCCCCAGACATAAGAGTTCCTGCCAGAGAGATCTGGGGTCCTGACCCACCAAATCCACCCGTCACCTGGATCAGTCCCTTACCTCTCTAGGCCTCGGTTTCTTTTGCCCACCAGGCTTAGACACAGAGAACCTGGCCTTGAAATCCCTCCCTGGATTTTTTTTGCAGAGAACAGTGCGCTACCTTGGGCTTCCTGGGCACTGGCAAGCGGGGCTGCGTGGCCTCCACACACCAGTACACCACCCCGCTCTGCTCAGGAAGTCACCCCACCCTCCACACATCTGGATGGAATTTACCCCCCAGAGCAGCTCCGTGGCTGCGATGTGATCAGGACGGCTCATGTGTCAGAGGGGGGTCTGGTGCAGGCTGTTCAGCAGGGGCCAGGGCTCCTGGCTCCTCTCACCGCCCTGCCCTAGTGCTTTCTTGAGGTCTCTGGGGGAGATCAGGTCTGGAGTGCAGTGTCCTACTGAGCAAACAACCAGCAAAGACCCAGCAAGGCTTGTACTTTCTGCCTCGGCTCAGGTACCCCATCCCAAACCAGGCAAGGGTGTAGAAGCCGGAGGGAAGTGGAAGTTGGTTCGTGGATCGTGCCTACAAACCAGCGCAAATGGGGTTCTTGTCTCTGTTCACATCCTGGACCCTGCTAGGGGACCCTGATGGTTAAGCTGGTGTTTGCAAAGCTGTGACAGTGAGGATTTAAGGACACTGGGCTGTGTCTTAGGATCCTTCTTTAGGGAATCAAGATAATTCCTACTGTCTTCTAGGGGATTTTGCCATGTTTAGTGGGATCAGCGGGCTCTGGAGCTTCCTGTTGCTCAAACTCTCCGCTGGAGACCCTTGTGCAGAGCCCATGGCCCAAGGCTACTTTCCTGGCCATCCTACCACCCCACCCCACCCCCGCCTCTTTCTCCACCTCTACCGGCACATCCAATCGAGACCTGAGCTCAGGAGTTCTGGGCACAGCGCACCATGCAAATTAGGGGCTCCATTAAATTTGTCATCACTGTCACGACCTCCTAGCGAGGGACCCACCAGGTTGCCTAAGGATAGATGAACAGGTTTGGATGAGAAACAGCAGGTAAGATCACTCGTGCTCATCAGCAGCGGCATCACGCCCGTGAAGATCACAGCCCTCTGGGTGAGATAGGCCGCAGGCTTATTACAGGTTCCACATGGGCCACACTAACTGCACTCGGCCCTGCCTCTGAGGACCTACTCCACGCCAGTCAGGTGGAGAGCTAGGCCTGTCCTCAAGATGCCAGTCCAGATCAAAGTCCTGTGCTCAGTTCTGCTGCCCAGAGAAAGAAAAGTCTGAGGCCACAGCTCCCTGCCCCAGGGGCTCGCATGTCAGAGGACCTAGAGTCAGTTGATGTAACAGTGAAGAGCCAAGGCTGAAGCTGGTGGCCATGCTTGTATACCTCGTCCCAGCTTCAAAAAAAAAAAAAAAACAAAAAAAACAAAAAAAACAAAAAACAAAAAAACAAAAAAAACAAACAAACAAAAAAACAAACAAAAAACAAAACAACAACAACAAAAAAACTGCCAGGAAAGGACAGTGCTCACAAAACCCTTCCCACAGTGCCAGGCGGCGGGGCTCTGCTCACGGCAGGATTATTATTATTATCGTGTGAAATGACTGTAATCAAGACAATTGCTCCTCACCTAGAAGATGTCCTAATGCAGAGCGGCACAGCCCCAGAACTCACAGGGAGCCTCTTTTCAAAAAAGGGCTCTGAGCTCCAACAGGGTTCTTTCTGTGCCCGTGTCCAGAGCTCAGAGACTCCTCTCACCAGAGAGCTGTGGACAGGAGTGGAGGGGAGGGTGGGATGGTGGGCAGGCAGCTTGGGGTGGAGGGTCTGAGTGGGAAGGAAGGAGGGAACTGAGGTGGGATCTCCAATACACCTCCTCAAGTGCATCCATTCATCTGGGGTGAGGAGAGCCGCTGTCTGCTCACGGCTGGGATGTAAAGGTAGAATGGTTCCTTCGCGAGACTGACTCTGTGATGGCCGAAGGTTACATCGAGGGCCACCCAGGTGCAAAGAGACCAGTTAGGGCCTGTTGGAACCCAGACAGAATTTAATGCCAGGATCCAGGCACAGCATGAAATTCCGGAGAGGGAAACCACCATGTAGGTGAGAATCCCTCTCATACCTGCTATCATATAATCTTTGTCACTCAGTGAGATGGTTCTGTCTACTTCGTTCATGAGGGGAAAAAAATGTCCCTAGAGGGACTCTTGTAGGTCACTGATGGCAGGATGAGGCTAAAAAGTCAGATCTCCCGTTCTGAGGCTGGTGTCATTTTCCCACAGACACCTCAGGCGGACGAGCCCACACAGACTTTATGAAATGAAGAGATTCTCAGTACTGTGGTTGATGGCTCTGCAGTCTCAGGACCAGAGTGAGTGACGTCAGAGTCACAGTAGCCGGGTCTGAGGTCAGGAGACTCTGGTTGGAGGCCCAGGCTTGCACCGACCACCCATGTGACCCGGGGAAGGAGCAGAATTCCCGAGCCCGAGTGATTGCCAATAGAGATGAGTGGTGGAGTCTACTGCAAAGCATGTCTTTGAGGGGTCTCTGAGCTGATACTTGGAGGCTGAGACCTCTCTGTACCGAGTGTGTATGACCGCTACAGAGGCATGACCATGGACGGAGCCCACTGAAGGATTCAGACGACCTCATAATTATGTGTGTTCATTATGGGCCCTGAGTGGCGTGCCTTCTTATGCTAACTACTTAGATAAATGGATGAGTAGACAGCTGGTAAGAAGAGCCTGGGCTCTAACAGGGGTAGAGGCAACTGAGCACTGTGGGATCCCCATGTGGCACCGGGCAAGGGCTTGCCTGAAGGGAGCGGAAGGTCTGCCCAATTGCACAGTCGTGCGGCAGACACAGGCTCCAGAAAGTCAAGCTTCTATTTCCCCGGCCTGGCCCACCATCTTGCTTCACCTCCTCCAAGGCCTGGCCCTCTCTGGGCCCATTTCTCTTCCTGGAGGGCAGAGAGAGAAGGCGCTTGAGGAGTGGGGGGCTGAGCCTCCATAGAGGGAGGCTTTCTCGCACCTGAAGCCTCCAGGCCTGTTGGGATCTGCCGGCCTGAAGGGGATTTCCTGGGGCGGGCCCTGTTCCTAGCGCTGCTGACGGTGCCCTTGGATGGGTGCCCAGAATTGGTGTGTGTGTGTGTGTTGGGGGGCAGTGCTCTCGGAGAGCAGCGTTCCAGTGGGAAAAAGAGGCGGGCACACTCCCAGCCCGCACGCTGGCCCTGCCTCCAGGTCCTAGGGTCTCCCCACCTTTAGCCCTGAGGTGAGGAAATAGGGCACCCCGCCTGTTGAAGGGAAGCAGCATTGGCCCTTGGCCCGGGATCCCGATGTGTTTGCTGTGTGACCTCAGGCAAGTCCCTGCCCATTTCTGGGCCTTGGCTCCGGTTGGTACAGTGAGGAAGGCAGAGGTTTCCAAGTTCTTTTGGAACTCTGACACTTGAGATCTGGCTGGGGGCTGGGGGCTGGGGGTTTGGGGGGGTCCTGGGAAAGGGGACAGGATGGGGCTGGATTCCAGGGACCCACCTCCCCCCCTATAGAGAACAGGGTATGGAGACGCAAGGATGGGCGGTGCAGGGGAAACGGAGCCCCAAGGCTTCAGGTGGCTCCAAGAGGGGGCCAGGCAGGCCCCAAGACTTGGAAACGTGTTTATGCTGAAGTGTCTGGTGTCACCGGGGCCGTTTCTTTGGGGGTTTGAAACGCTCCAGAAGTCAGCGCTCTGCGTGTGTGTGTTTGTTGAGTAGAACATGGGCTGTATTTATTCATCCTCTCGCCCGAGCCCTTAAAAATATAGACGGCTAATGTCTTCAGTATGTATGAAATATCCCATATGCTCGGAACAAAAGGGGCTCTGTTATTAAAGTTTCATTTCCACACGCCCCCTCCCCTCCCTCCCGCCCGCCCCCTGACACCCTGCCCTCCTCCCATCCCGTTCAGCCTGCTAGAGACGACAGCAGAGAGAGGAGGCAGGCGGGCAGGCGGTGGGCAGCGAGCTGCCGTGCGTGGACAGAGGTTGGGCACAGCCGGATTCTTCTCCAGCGTGTGCAGAGTCCAGTTCCAGGTGAGGCGGTCACAGTGGGAAAGGACTGCAGAGTTCTCCAGAGGCGAAAGGTCCCTGGGATGTCCAGTGGGGAGTGGGAGCTGAGGTGGTCCCCCCCTTTTTTTTTGTGGGCTCCTATGGAGCTGGGGCCCTGGCAGGGTCCCACTGTCTGGGACGGAAATGCCCGCTCTGCTGCTAACTGAAACCACATGTGCCTCCCAGGCAGCGGGACAAGGACATCGCCTGGCCTGAGGCTTGGGACTGGGAGAGAAAAGACATTAGACTGACCTGCAGTGTGGTGCGGGGTAGGTGAAAGGCTATGCAGGAAGGAGAGAGAGAGAGAGAGAGAGAGAGAGAGAGAGAGAGAGAGAGAGAGAGAGAGAGAGAGAGAGAGAGAGAGAATGTGTGTGTGTGTGTGTGTGTGTGTGTGTGTGTGTGTGTGTGTGTGTGTGTGTGTTGGGGGCCGTCAGAGTGCAAGAGGATGTCAAGATTCTGTGTGTGTGTCATGTGCATGCATGAATGGGTGTGTGCCCGTCTCCAAGTTGGAGTGTGTTGACTCAGAGGGCTCACACGGCCTCCCTCCTGGCCCAGTGGGCATCCTTGCTTTCCTGGGCTCCGTTCTGCCCACTGCCCTCTATTCTGTGTTTCCTGCAGCCACATTTCACCTTCTCTTACTTGTGGGGCCTCTTCCCATCTCCCAGATGAAACAGCCGGAGACAGGGAGGGTGACAGCAGTCCCTTTTCCCATCTGTTACCTGTTCTCCATAGTGTTCCCTAGCCTTTAGGAGCTTGGCATTGTCCCCATAGCCTGGGAAGGTCAAGAAACCAACCAGGAGCCGGCTTGTCCATGGACATTGGGAGAACTGGGGTATGGGCTGTCCAGACTCCGGCAGACAGACGGTATGGATTGGCTAGGGTGAAGACTTAGGCTTGGGGAAAGACAGGGCCCCCCTTCTCCATTCTTTGGCCAGTGGGATCATTTCTGAGGGCCAGGTAACCCGAGTCCAAGGCCATTTGTCCCTGAAGAATGAGCCTCACAGGGACCTAGCTTCCTATTCAGGAGGTGGCCCTGCCAGGCCTTGTTGCACAGGGCCCCACCTATCACCTGGCCTCGGTCTTCTTGTGTACAGTGACATGGTTGGGCTAGGGTGGTGCTTCCAAAGCTCAACATGCATACCACTGGCAGCTCATGTCACAGTGCCCTGAGTAACGCCATGCATCTCAACAAAGAGTGTGTGTTAGTCTTCTTATTCATACTGGGGAAAACATACAAACAGCATCTCAGACTGTGAGGAGATTTCCTCTTCTAACATGAATGAAAAGTCGGACTCAGGAGAAAATCCTTTAGGTCCCGTCCTTTTGAGCTGTGTCTCTGTTTATGCTTATAGCATTGAAACTGCTCTCCAGAGTGTCGGCTCTCAGACTGAGTAGGTAGCTCGGTTAGTAGGGTGCCTGTCTACACGTGTAAGGCCCTGGGTTTGATCCTTATTCCTGTATAAACCAGGAATGGTGGTGCGTGTCTGTAATCCCAGTAGCCAGGAGGTGGAGGTCATCCTCCACTATATATCGCTTGAGGCCAGTATGGGATGCATGAGACCCTGTCTTACACATAGAAAAAGAGTGTCATTCCAGATGTTGAGAGCCAGATGTGATCTGCTGTGGAGACCATCTTTTGGTCCCACAAATGAGCAGCACTACAATTCCATGATTTCAGAGGAGAAAGTCCAGCTGCTACCTCGTGTGTGTGTGTGTGTGTGTGTGTGTGTGTGTGTGTGTGTGTGTGTGTGTGTGTGTGAAAGCAAGGGCCAGCATGGGCAGAGGGGGAAAGACCAGCTCATTATTTTTGTTTTGGTTTTTTGTTTTGTTTTTTGAGACAGGATTTCTCTATGTAACAATCTTGGCTGTCCTGAAACTCACTCTGTAGACCAGGCTGGGACCAGCTCACTCTTAATGTGGGTTTGGTGTCCAAGGTCAAAGGCAGGGTCTTGGGAAAAAGAATGTCCCCTGAGTGGCATTTCAAGTGCTTCCTCTGGCCTCAGCCTTCCTTTGAATTGCTGAGAGGGCCGGGTGGAGCTGTCCTGAGGCCACCACGGCTCACGCCTTTCCTGCCATTCAGTCCCAGCTCCCAGCCACTTGGCTGTGATTTAAATGCTGAGCCAGGACTTACCCCAGGTAGGGAGTGTTGGGGGGACTTGCTGGGGTTTGGGGGAGCCTTAACAGCATCCTCGTCACTTCTCTAGGCTGAGCTGGTCTAAGATGGCATCCTTGAGGACATGCCCCTCCTACATGAGTTCACTGTGGCGGCGGCTGTAGCTTGGCCATTGCTCATATGTGGGCTTCACTGGGCACTTTCCTATCACCAGCTCTTGGGAAAGCCTTATTCTGCTCTGTTGTAGAACAGCAACTTCTGGGACCATTCTTTCTTGTCACATCCTTTACCGAGCACAGGGCACTGACCTTTGGCACACAGTGATGGAGAGAACATCCTGGGGTAGGGAGGAATTCATGACCCCTTCTTGAGGAGGCAGCAGGTAGAGGAAGGAGCTGAAGGCTGGGTTCCTTATAAAGGTACTTACACTAAGATGTTGCGTGACCATGAACTAGCTCCTTCCATCTTCTTTCTCTCCTCTAACCCAAGGAATCATTGTCTTTGGCTGGACCTAATACCCTGTGATGGAGCAGCAACTCACTTCTAGAATGTTCTTGCTCCTCTAGCAGGGGGCTTCCCCTGCAGAATGTGGATGGCTCCCTCAAGCAGGCTGGCTGGGTGGAGCCATTCACTTTCTGCAGGCAGGCCCCAGGTTTCTTTGGTGCTGGTGGGAGCCTTTCCAAACTCTGAGGAAGCAGCTGGCCAGGGTCAGGGGCATAGGTCCTGCCTGTGGAACTCAGCACATCTAACAGGCCTGCAGTGGCCTTGTGAGGCCTGCTGAATACTCACAGCGACTCCACTGCCAAGGCCAAACAGACCTGCCCTGGGCTGCTCCTGGGAGTCATGGGGATCAGCTTGACTAAGGCTCTGCTCAGCGGGCAGGATGTGAGCTGCAAGACCAGCTTTTCCCCAAAGAAATGTCCTCATTTAGAGAACAGACCTGCTTCTGTTGCGGTGGTCAGTGACGGAGGCATAGGATTAGCGCTCCACTGAGCTCCCCGTGGCAGCCATGCCCGGGCTCGCCACCTCCTTCGGCTTTCTTGAGTCCTTATTCTGGGTTTGTTAGAAGCAGAGAGGAAGCGGGCAAAGCATTTTATCTGCTGTGTCGCCCCCAAGCTGCTGGAGACAATTTCAACCTCAGGCAAGGGGAAATGGAGCGCCACAGCTGGATTAGGTAGGAAATGAAGGACAAAGCCGGGCAGCCTGCGTGGATCATTCCTGCGGCTCCTGCTGGGGTCGCTAGATCTTTGTGAGAATCTGGGATCTACTTCCCTGATCTGTAAGATGGGTCATCAGAAAGTGGCACAGCAACCAGGACAGACAGCCATGAACACACCACAGCGGGCACGAAAGACATTATAGTTCCTTAACTCTGCTGACCTAGGGAGGGGTGTCATCATCCTGTAACAGAGAAGACAGGACACTGAGTCTGGGGCCCTGAGATGTAGGACCAGTACCAGTTCTTCCCCGGGCTGGGTTCTAGTCCTAGCCTGTGGCTCTGTGACTTCAAGCAGGTCATTGAACTTGGCTGGGTCTCATTTTGTCACGTGAAACAGATGCAAGCACAGTGTCCACCTCGTGGTGGCTATAAGACCCCCTCAGCTCGTCAAGCTTCTGGTACACAGTAAGTACTCGGATGATGGAGGCGTGGATGCCTTGTACCTCAGATGACTCCCCTCCTACAGTCCTCTCCTGCTCTGTCATGTGACAGTCCACATAGTCACTTGGCTTTACTGGCCAGCGGCTTCAGGTACCTTGCCCAAGGTTCATGTTAGACTTTGCCGTGAACAATGCCCAAGATGGCTCTTGGGATGTCTCCCTCCAGACTCCCAGGATGGCTGTGGTCAGCGGTGGGGTAAGGACAGCGGGGTGCTTTCACACCTGGAGAATACTAAGTGGGACTCACTTGGGAGCGGAGGCTTTGAGAGGGAAAGGGCTGGGGTGGGTAGGTATGGGGAAAGTGCAGGAAAGGAGAAAGAACCAGGCAAGCCTAGACCAGGCTGCCTTTGAGCTCCCCTGGAAACAGGACAGGGTTGAAAGAACAAGAACGCAGAGGAAAACATATTCAGGAGATAAGCCTAGAACACTGAGATGGGGTTGTTTAGGTCTGGCTGAGCAGCCTCCCGGGTCTGCAGGCCACTCTCAACACGGGAGCAGATGATCACACACAGAGATCCATACATCAATGGGTGTGTATCTCGCATGAGGAAACAAGCATACAGCTGCCTGTCAGCATGCGGACACACAGAGGCATATGGACATACAGAAACACACACACAACCACACACGCACGCACGCACGCACGTGCGCACGCACGCACAAAGCAGGGAAGCTCCAACCTGGAGGGCAGGTGCTGACATCAACCTCCCGCCTCTCCTCTGGCCTCTCTGCCACGTGTGGAGCCAGACTCTGTCCTAAACTCTTCCGTTACCGAGTTCAGCCCTCACAGCGCCCTGTGAGACAGGCACTGTCCTTAGTCCCGGTTTGCCTATGGAGAAGCCCAGTCTCCGAGGGGAAGAACAGCTTGCTGGAGGTTGCCGTCGGTCTAGTAGCTATTCCAAAGCAGACCACCAGAGTGCAGAGCTTCAGCTGTCAGCTCCCCAACCATGGCCCAGCCGCTAAGGTCCTACCATGGCCCGGGTATGGGGGCTCAGCTCTGCACCCCCACCACGGCCAGACCCAGGGCAGCAGCCATGGGAGTTGGCCCCTTTGCAGGCCTAGGCAAGGAATGCCACGCTCCTGTCTCAGCCTGGAAGAAACAGGCCAGGTCTCTGCGTGTGTCTAGCTCAGGCGTTGATGAGGAGCGGAAGCAGTGGGGCTGGATCAGCATGCTCCTGAATCTTGAGCATCTTCTGTCACCCCCTTTTCCATGGCCCACCCCATACCTCTCTCTCTGAACCACTGCCTCGGCAAGCATGTTCCACGCTCCCTGACGAAAACTTTGGGCAGCTATTTCTATTTCCCTTCTATTATTCTATGTCAGCCGGCATGTATGATGGGGGAGGAGGCCGTTATCTTCTTTTAATAGGCTTAAGTTTTGGCTCTACCCTGCCTCCAAAAGTCCGTCCGTCTGTCCGTCTGTGTGTGTGTGTGTGTGTGTGTGTGTGTGTGTGTGTGAAACTAACTAAAATATTTATAATTTCGTCGTCTATTGGGCTTAGAGTAACCACTGTGCAGGTATGGAATGTAGGACATGGGATATAAACAGGTAGACAGTGAGGTCTTTGTGGACAGTCAGCATAAGACCGAGCGGCTGTTGAAAGAAAAACATGACCACCCCGGTCTAATGTTCCTCTTTACTGGTGTAGGTAGGATGCCTAGAGTGGTGAGGCATGGACTTTCTGTGTTCCTGGTGGGTCTGGGTCTTGTTTTCCACTTCTGAGAAAGGATAGAAGGGGCTCACAGCAGGGAGAGTGGGCAGGATGGGACAGGGTCTGTGTGTTCTTGCAGGTCTGGATGAAGATTAGTTGTATATGAAGGTGGGCATCCCCAGAGGACAGAGATTGGTGGTGGCGGCAGCGGTGGTTTGAGGTACCAGTAGGGAGGTCTCAGTTCTGTAGGAGAGGGGTTCTGAAGGTTAAGAATGCACTGGCTTTGGAGGAAATACACCCTGACACCTTGGAGGTACCAGCTGAGACTGAGTGCCCAGTGAAAGGGGATTTGGAAATCATAGAGATGGGTTGGAGAGATGGCTCAGTGGTTAAGAGCCATTGGCTGTTCTTCCAGAGGATCCGGGTTCAATTCCCGATATTCATATGGCAGCTCACAACCATCTGTAATTTCAGTCTCAGTGACCTGATGTCCTCTTCTGGCCTCTATGGGTCCCAGGTATGGACTGTGTGGTTCACATGCAGGCAAAACACCCGCACACATAAAAAGAAGTAAGTACAATTAAAAAATATGTAAGGACTCCAGAAATCGCAGAGAGGTTAGTCCCCTCAGGGCCAACATTTGACTACTCAAATTAGTGTCCCCAGGACATTGCTGTTACTGTACTAGGTGCTAAAGAAGAGGGTCCTTTGGGGGAGACCTGGACATGTCCTACCTGCTCTGGGCACTGCATGCTGGTACAGCCTCATCTTCAACCCCACTCCTTCCAGGACATGGTGCCTTAACCTGAATGCACTTATCTAGTCTGAAATCAGTGGACTCATAGGAGGTGGTGGAGGATAGTTCCAGCTCAAACGTGTTTCCAGCCCTAGGCTCCTGTGTCTCCAGCCTGCCAGGCCAGTGATGGACTAAAAATGTCCTTATCAGATCAGGCCTCCTAGAGGATCTGCATGCCCTTCACCATAACCCAAGGCACTTCTGGCTTGGGATATGTTTGTGTGCACTCACTTAGGCCCTGTAGATGGCATCCATTACAGTAGGTCAAGAGATTTGATGGCTGCTATACAAAGGGAAGGAATGACTATCTCCTTCCGATTTGCCCCTTACAGAGCACTTTCCATTTCCTGAAATTTCCTGGCATGTTTTCTCATTGCTTTTCCCTATCTGCTCTTCTGACCTCTCTCTCAAACCCAGGAGAGCCCCTGCTTGACTCCTAGTCCTTAGGGCAAGCTTGATGTACAGTGTGTGTGCAGGAGCTACGTGTCAGAGCTGGGCATGGTGGCTGTCTTAATTAGGGTTTCTGTCGCTGCGAAGAGACACCATGACCACAGCAACTCTTATAAAGAAAACATTTAATTGGGGCTGGCTTACAACGTCAGAGGATTAGTCTATTATCCTCATGACAGGAAGCATGGCGGCACACAGAAAGACGTGGTGCTGGAGAGGCAGCTGAGAGTTCCACATCCAGATCTGAAGGCAGCAGGAAGAGAGTGAGAGACACTGACCCTGGCTTGAGCATCTGAAACCTCAAAGCCCGGCCCTCAGTGACACACTTCCTCCAACGAGGCCACACCCACTCCAGCAAAGCCACACCTCTTAATAGTGTCACTCCCTATGAGCCTATGGGGGCCATTTTCATTCAGACCACCACGGTGGGCCCTGCCTGCAATCCCAGGACACTGGACACAGAGGCAGGAGGATCATTACAAGGCAGCCTGGTCTACACAGTCAGTTCCAGACCAGCCGGGGCTGTATAGAAAGACTGTCGAAACAAAATGGGAGAGACGGGGTGGGGGAAAACTAGGTGGTGGCTAATACTTGTAATCCTAGCATTTAAGAGCCTGAGGGAGTTAGACTGTTGTTAGGCTAGCCTGGGCTATGCAGTAATTTGAAGGCTAGCCATGGCTCTTGGCTATGTAATGAGCCCTTGTCTCAAAAAAAAAAAAAAAAAAAAAAAAAAAAGCAAAGAAAGAAAAGAGAAAGAAAGAAAAGAGAACAATTTGTCCTTCCCCAACCCCAAAGAAACAAACCACGCAGAGTGAACACCCAGGGAGAAGAGCTGCCGTGGCTCCAGAGTGAGGACTACCAAGCGGAACCCTTCCTGAGCCAGACCCTCATCTGGCATGGGTTACTGAGTGTCCCTCCTATGTCACCTCATTTCAACCCCACAACAGTGCCCAGGAGGCCCTGTCCTTGGTCAAACTGAGGCTAAGAAGCTCAGCAGCTTCCATCCCTTGTCGTCTCCCGCCCTGTACGACCTTCTTACTCTTGACTCCCGCTGCCTTCCCGTGTCCTCCTGGGGACCAAGTGTCCTGTGGGACCAAGTCCAGGGGCCCCTCTGGGTCCAGCTGGGCTGACTGAAAACTGGGGAAGGGAAAGGGTGCACACCTCGCAGCCCTTTTCCCGAGGGCTCCCTCCTCTGTGGTTATTTATGCTCCTTCTGGAGAGGCCTGCTAAAGAGCTTCCCAGATCCCTTGGCTCCCTACCACTGGTGGGAATCTCCACATCTCCTGAGGCAGAGGATATCCAAAGAGCCACTTAATCCAGAGCTGAATTTTCCCAGCTTGGAAATTTCTCTGTGCGGGACTTGCTCAAACGCCCACCATGGCCGTGAGAAGCACATACTATTCCCCCAAGAGAAAGAGCTTCTCTGTGTAGCCCTGGCTATCCTAGAACTCACTCTGTAGACCAGGCTGGCCTCGAACTCAGAGATCCACCTACCTCTGCCTCCTAAGTCCTGGGACTAAAAGTGTGCACCACCACGCCCAGCTACGCACGTACTATTCTTATCCCAGGCTGCTGGGTTTCTCTTTTCCTTTAAGACAGGGTCTCACTCTGTAGCCCAAGCTGGCCTGGAATTCACTATGTTGTCTAGGCAGGCCTCCAACTCTCAATCCTCCTGCCGTGTGACCTTTTAAGCGCTGAGATTCCAGGTACGCACCACCAAGACTGGCTAATATTATCCCAGTTGTCAGATGAGGAAATTGAGGGACAGATACATAATTTGCCCAAAGTCTCTGAGTTGGTAAAGTGGTAGGACGCAGAATGCAGTCTGAAGTCCAGAGGTGTGGCACTAGAGGCCATGCCTTTCCAGACTCAGGCTAGGGCTGATCAGAGAAGGACATTCGTCCTTTTATAATGTCTGCAGTCACAATGAAAGAAAGAAAGAAAGAAAAAACTCAAAACACTGGTGCAAGAAAGATGCCAGTGAAATTATTTCTAATAACTTACTTACAAACCAGGTAGAGTTATTTTGAGATGTTCTCTATTTTGTTTTGTATCATCTTGGGAATAGTCTGTATTTTTATTTTATTTTATTTATTTATTTTATTTATTTATTTATTGCTTAGAGTATGTGTCCCTCTGAGTGCCGCATTACAACTACTCAGAAGCCTATGTGTCTAGTGGTAGCCGATTTGGTTAGCACAGCCTTATAAGGGCTTACGGGGTATCTCTGGGTCACAGGAAGAAACCCATAACCACTGGAGTCCAGCGTGATCATTTTTATCATTAGCTGTTGTTTGTCCAAGAGGAGGCCGGAATGAAACCACAAGCCTTTGGCATAAGCTGCACCCTGATGTCTCTATTACCAGCCTTCTGAGCCCGGAGCTTGATGTCTCCCAGGAGGGGCCACCTTTGTGAACCTTTGGCCTTTAGGTGAGGAAGTGGCAGCTTGGAGAGGAGGAGGGGCTGGCCGAGAACCCTCCATCTTCCTGGCTGGCCAGCTGGGGACCACATGAAGTGAGGCCTCCCGAGGGTTGATAGACCTGTGGCCCATCTGCTCAGGACGCTGTCAGTGGCTGGGTTGTAAAAGAGAAGGCAAAGGAAATTCTGCCTCCCAGGTTCCTGTGCGCTTTCAGCTGTGAGGGTTGTAAGCCAACAACTAAAACTCATTACCCTTCACCACACACGCTTTTCATGAAGCCCCATGAATTATTAAGTGGAACAGGGATAGGGGTCGGCCCTGCTCTCTTGCTGCTATTGTCTGGGCACAGCTAAATGAGTGCTCGCAAGGAGCAGTATTCCCAAACTCTCTGCACGCAGGAATCACTGGGAAAGATAAAAAACCTTTCAGATGCTCCAGCCCTCCTCACAGACACACATGTCATCCATCAGGGCTGCGGCCAGGGATTTGGAATGCGTGAAACATTCTCAGGTGGTTCTAATGTAGGCGCAAGCTTGGAAACCAGGTACTTCCCCTTGGAGGCCTGTGCTCAGGGCCTGTGCCCAAGCAGCCCGCACCAGTGGTCAGGGCACAGGCGTGGTTTCAGGGAAAAGCAGAGGCTCACCGTGATTGAGGAAACGTGGGGTGGCGGAATTCGCCGGCTGTGCCTTTCGCCAGTTCCGGGGTGGTCAGTGCTAAACAGTGGGGTACACTACAGGGGAGGGACCCTGGTGTGCAACATCATCCCATGTCCATGTTGTAGCCGCTCCCACCACAGTCCACTTCACGCTATCAACTCTCCCCTGGAAGGGTATAGAGGTGGCGAGAGATGTGCACATTTCTGGGGAGATGGGGGTGGGGTGTCTAGGGATAAGAATGCTTGCTGCATAAGCGTGCAGGTGTGTGACTGTGCTAGTGATTCCAGCGCTGTGGGCAGAGACAGAAGGGTCACTGGGGTTTTTGGGCCACCAGCCTAGTGCCAGGTTCAATGAGAGACCCTGCCTCAAAGGAATAAAATGGAGAGTGATAGGACACCTGACGTCCTGACAAAAACTCTGGGGAAAGAGGGGGGCCCATGAGTGGGAGGGAAATGGATAGGAATGCTCTGAGGTTTTAGCTTCTTTTACAAACTGAAATCATACCACACTAGTTTTGTTCAGTCTGGACTTGTCCTGTTGAGTCCTCAGAGCAAGGGCTAGGGTGGCCCGGAAAGAACAGCTTTAGGGCCAAGCGCCTGGTGCTCTGGTCTACTCTGGGCCCTCCATGACCACAGGGCCTTGGGGGATGTTCCTTCCCTTTTTGGTCTTCATCTCCTCTTGTGGCCAGGAGGGGGATCAGACCTGTGGCTTCCCAGGCTGGTCTGATCCGGCCAGCAATAGCCCTATATTTATAGCCGTGACTTCAGTCTCTCCAGTTTCGTCAGAGCTGGTTCCTTGGCCCATGTACTTGTCAACCCAGCATGGCAGAAATAGGTGTGACGTGCAGGGGGGCTTAGCTGATTTGGTGCAGCCTGGATTTGCAAGTCCATTTAGAACAGACTTGGCACCTAGGGCCCTGAGTTGCCAGGTGCCACAGGCAATCCGGAGCTGGAAATGGGCGTTGAGGCTCAAGTTTAGGGGTCACTGAGGGCCAGAATGGAGAGCTGTGGTTAAGCAAGGACCAGAGTGAATACCTTTTATGCTGGATGGCACATCCCTCCCCTCTTGGATCCCTCAGAGGACCCTAGTGACAACTTCATGTCCCAGGGACCTGTCAGGTCCCAGCTTGGCCATCCCTCTACTCATGAACCATGGGCAGAGACTCCTCTTTGCTGGGCCTCTGCTTTCTTTTATTAACTGGGAAGAAGGAGTAGCGGGTACTTGGAGGAGTAGCGGGTGCTGGCCTCAGTGGACACGGTGGCCAGGATAGGCCCTGCCCAGAGTCAGCAAGCAGATGGCGGCTCTGGTTCTTACGACACCCGCAGGCATCCTCTCACCAACCAGTAGTTATATTGGCAAGAGAAGCACCTCAGAGAACTCCTTCACAGGTTGCCTTATTTAATCCTGCCAAGGACTATGCAGAATCACCGCCATTATTCCCAGACTCACTCCACAGAATCTGTTTTTCCAGGGGGAGGAGGAGGAGGCAGCCTATCAATTTCATAACCTCAAAACACTGTGTTCTCAGATGAAATAATACTGATGCATGAAACCAAAGGTTCAGATACAGATTGCGAAAAATATTCTGTCCTAAACGGTAGTCATAGTCCGTAGGGGGATGAGCAGGTTCTAAAACAGTGAGTAACTGAGTCATCAGCACAATAGCATGAGAACTGCGCTTCCCAGGGCTTCTGCCATTTAATGTTGATTTTTATGCCTTTTTAAAAAAAATAATTGCATATGAAAATCTAACACCATCATGAACTTGAAATACATATGCCACCCGAACCCCAGAATAGCATCTGTGGAGGTTTCTCTCTGCTTGCTCTATCTCGACTCTGTACAGCACTCCCTGGCTCTCTTTCCTGCCTAATTATGATTCCATCCCATTTAGCACCATCTGATTCGCTCGCCCACTTATTTATTTATTTATTATCTGTCCACCCCGGCCAACATGTGAGCTCCACGTGGGTAGGGTTTCTCTCCCTCTTGTTCACTGTGTGCCACCAGAGCCGAAAATAGCAGGCATCCGTGAATGCGTGTTGAGTGAAAGAACAGAGAAATGAATGGCTGAGCCTCCGCCCCGCCAAGAGGGCACCAGGGATTCGGAGAGGCAACGTGACTCATCTGAGGTTATTTGCAATCTCGAGGCTGGGCTACCACTCACCTCCCGGAGGACCCCCGCGCCCCCCCCCCTTCACTGCCCTCTCATGCCAGGGATTTCCTGATGCTTATGGGTTCTCCTAGCCTCATACCCCAGGCTCCTTCTCCCCGAGGGACAGGTGGGAATGGAGGGAAGAAAAAGAGTATCAAGGAAGAAGGAGAAGCCATAGCAGGGTGGGGTCTCTTGGCTCGGCTGGTGGGACAGAGATGGAGGAGGCCAGAGTCCTTGTCTTTTCTTCAGGGCCTAGGAGGAGGGCTGGGAAAGGGACGGTCATATTCCACCCCCCCCCCAAAGACAATGGGACAGGGGAAGTTCAGTGAAGGGGTCTGTGCAGTGTCACCCCTCTGCTTCTGCTCCACCAACCACATGACCCAAGACCTTTCATCACCTGGAGAAATTGAGGCCCAGGGAAAGGAAGTAACTTCTCCAAGAATGCAGGACAGAGTGGTGACAAGTGCCCCAGCCAGTCTGGAGGTTGCAAAAGCATGGGACTGCCTTGATGTCCCTGCCTTGGTACCCAGGAGAGAGGCAGATAGAGCATCTTCTTTGCTCAGATGCTTGGGGACAGTAGAGGCCCTCTGATTGATGGCAGGAAGACCTCAGCTCTAAACAGGCCAGACACCTGTTTATCTGCTCTGAAGCTGAGGGTACTGCCAGATAGGAGTGGGCTGGGCAGATTCTGAGTAGCCCCTTTCCCTGGGCTACCCCACTTTTAGCATCAGCTACATATATAGTTAATCCCTTGGTTACCCCATATTCCTGTGTTAAAGGGACTACAGTGTGCCAGGTGATGTAGCAGGCACTGGAGGGGACCTCCCATCCTGTCATCTTCTCCTTCATTCATCCATTAGTTCATTCATTCACACTGCTGAGGGAGTGCAGCCTCGGGGATGAGCCTTGATGTCTAGAGTGAGACTTTTGGGATCGGAACCTGATGTAGCTACCAGGCTGGCTGTGTGAACTTGGCAGGGTCATGGAAGCCCAACTTCCTTATCTATGGAATGGGGTTAATAATAACACCTCGCCCTTCTCCTGAGGAGGGTCAGATGAGTGAGGTGTTTGGAATAAAACCTGACGTAGACACTCCGCAACCGTCATCTCTTATCACCTGTATTGTTTTTATGTGCCTGGCACTGAGCCGCGAGCTGAGGAAGCCGCTCCAAAACATTTCTAGTCCAGGGACCCCTGAATGCCAGTGCCGGTGCGGTCTCTGCCTTCTGCTCAAGCCACGCTGCCCTCAGCCCCATTCCACAGAGCTGGCCCAGCGGCAGTCCTACAGGGTTGCTTCCACACTGTTAGCGGAAGGGGTCCTGGCAATTGAGGCCTGTCACAGCCTGGCCCTCTCTCTTCCAGCCTCCCCTGCCTAGGCCCTTCCCAACGTGCTCAGCCTTGGCTTATCCAAACCCGCATGGGTTTCCAGATCTGTCTCCAGTGGTCTCTCGCCTTCTTGTCTTCTTGGGGCCTTGATGGATCATCTCTCTTAGGAAGCCAAGAACCATGGGCCAGATCCTATGGAGTATAGAGGCAGAAATAGACTGCAGGGGAGCATGGGGTCAGCTAGGGAGAAGGACCTTTTGGGGTATGAGGGTCTTATCTTCCTGGGCTACTAATTCCTTCTCAGCTTAATTTCGTCCTCTGCAGAATCTCAGCCCTCGGGTCGGGGTAGGGGAGAGGCAGGAGGACATGAGTTGGAAGCTAACCAGGGCTATAGAGTGAGACTGTGCCATAAGAAAACAAGGGGGTGGGGGGAGGCTGGGGGGAGGCTGGGGAGATGGCTCAGTGGTTAAGAACATTTGCTGCTTTGGCAGAGGACCCAGGCTCAGTTCTTAGTGCCCACATGACGGGTCACAGCTATCCATGACTCCCACTATGGGGAAGCCAACACCTTCTTCTGGCTTCCGTGGGCACAAGGCATGCACGTGGTGGACATATATACATGCAGTAAAACACTCATACAGATAAAATTTAAAAATTTAAAAATAATTTAAAAAAGAAAAAAGGGGCTAAAGATGTGGCTCACTTGGTAGAGTGCTTGTCTGCCATGTCCAAGGCCTTTGGTGTAACCCCCAACACCATATAAACAGCTTGGTGGTACACATCTAGGAGGTAGAGACAGGAGAATCATAGGATCAAGGTTATCCTTGGCTACATAACCAGCTTGAGGCCTGTGTGGGCTAGAGATTCTGTCAAAAAGAAAGAGAAGAGAGAGAAGGGGGATATAAATAGGAAAAAGAAAAGGAAGGGAAAAGACAAAAAGAGAAGAAGCCCAGAGCCTGTGATGACTCTGGGAGAGTGAGGACAAGGACCCCATGCCTGGACTCCATTGTGCACCTCTTGTTGTGACCCGTTGTGTACCCTCCGGCAGCCCTTGCTTCCTCACTTCCTTGATAACCACATAGTAGGCTCTTCTGGTCTTCCAGTCCTGTAGCCTGTAAATGGCAGTCACTGGCCCTGAATGTCTGGCCTGCAAGCATCCACAGAACCATCAGAGCAGCCGGTGGCTGAAAGAAGTGAGCTTGCACTCTGTCTACAAATCTCTACAACCACCCTGGGAAACAGAGGAGGCTGGCTCAAGCCAGGCAGCTCAGTGTGTGTGTGTGTGTGTGTGTGTGTGTGTGTGTGTGTGACAGAGACAGACAGAGACAGAGAGACAGAGAGAGAGAGACGGAGACAGAGAGACAGAGACAGAGAGACAGAGACAGAGAGACAGAGACAGACGGAGACAGAGAGAGACAGAGACAGAGAGAGACAGAGACAGAGAGAGATGGAGACAGAGACAGAGACAGAGAGAATTTGAACCAGGGTCTGACTCTAAGCCAGCACCCTTCCCCCACCACGCAGAGAGCAGCACAAAGGGACGTGAGACCCCCCCACCCCACCCCACCCCACCCCCCCACCCCCCGGGTCACAGATGCTGGACTCTGTTTTCAGAAGCTGGCAGCAGAAAGAGCCTGGGATGTCTGGTCAGGCGTTGGGACTGCAGGGCATCTGACACCCAACTGGGCTGTGGGGCTGAGGTTGGAGCATTCAGGTGCCTGGGTTCAATTAGGACCCTGCCCCCTTCACCTGGGCTCCAGGCTCCCTCTGTGGCGTGGGTGGGGAGGAGTGGACTCTGTAGGCCAGAGCTCAGAGCTGGTAGCAAGACAGGGGCAGGGTGTGCGTGAAAATGCATTTCAAGCTTGGGAGGGGCCCTTTCCATCTCTGCTAAGCAGGACTGTCCTTCTCCTGCCCACACAGATGGGCAGCCACATGGGCTCAGCATCCCCAGGGGGGCTGTACTGTAGTCCCTGGAGCCACAGTTTGTAGCTCCTAAAAGTGGTAGCTAAGAGCACTGACTCTGACAGCCTAGGTTCCCACCCTCTTAACCTTCTTGCCCGAAACTCTAGACATGGTATCAAGCTACAGGCTCTTCATCCCCAGACCACACACTCCACCACCGTCCTGGAGAACTATGGGTAAAGGTCTCAGACCAGTACCTAGTAGACACTTAGGAGGCAGGGCCTACTATTGTGGCTATGAGTCCCTGTAGCTCTGGAACATCCCTGGGCATTTCAGAGCGCAGGCCTGCTAGGACCCCTGCTGAGTCCCTGCCTGGATTGGAAATCCTGCCTCCTTGGGAGGGATCTCTGAATCGGAGTGCTCCTGCCAACCCCTCCCTCCCGGCTTGGCAGCCCGAAGACAAAGCGGGCCAAAAATATTTGTGTGGGTGGCGGAAAGTTAACTTTTCCGCCTCTCTCTTCTTTCCTGGAAACCGTGGCCACTGTCAAATACAGCAAAACAGAAGCAGGGATGGAGCAGGCGAGGCCCCCACAGGGAGTCAGAGAGCCCTGCCCCCGCCCTTCACCCACTCCTCCTGCCTCCTGCCATCTGGTTCTGTGACAGGGTAGGGGTGGGTGGCTCTGAGTACCGAAAATCATGGCTCTGGGATGCCGGAGTCCTGTGGCCCTTCCGGCACTGGCTGCCCGAGTTGCATTGTGCCCTTGGGGACCACTGACTCCGGGGGGCAGGAGGCACCTGGCCAGGCCCATGCAGAAGCTAGGGTCCCCTCCATGAGAAGGCCTTTGACACTCCAGCAGCAGGAGCCCCGGGATCCTGGGGAGGGAGTGAAGACCTGAGGCCACCTCCATCAGGTTTGAGGTCCAGCCTCATGGTCAAGGTGTCAGAGCGGGGTGTGACTCCTAGCTGGGTCACTTCATTGAGTGGATTCCCACTTTCCCTCCCTCTAGGATGAGTCATGAAAGCATCTGCCTGGTACTCAGGGTGCTTACCTAAGTGAACGCCCAGGAGGAAGTGTGTGTTCAGTCCTGGGGGCTCCCTTCTTCCCGGGTCCTGCTCACAGGTGCTTGGTTCTCTCTCTGGTGAGGACTCATGCTTGCCTTCTCCTGGTTGACTCTGAGCTACCGGAGGGTCTAGTTATGTGCTCATCTCCCAGTCCGCTTACCAGTGTCTCCTGGCACAGCCCCAGCCAGAGGCCGGGACCTCAACCCAGACTACTACATTTGGGATGAGCAGCCCCTGCCTGGGCTAGAGGCCTAAGGGCCACGGGTGGTCAGGCTTGGTCCCGCTGTCATCAAGCCAGTAGACGTTAATGAATTCTCCCCAGCCAGGCGCAGCCAGAACCTGAGTATGCGCACGCATGAGTCCTCTGTCTGTCTCCTAACAGAGAGTTCACATGGCTAAGCAGTGGGAGAATGGAGTCTTTCAACAAGATCTGCAAGGGTGCCTCCAAGCATGACCAGCAGTGTGTGCCCTGCCTTAAGGGCTACCAGCTCAACTGAAAAGGTCTTCTTCATGTCCGACTCTGTGTCTCCTCAAATGACTTCCAAACGTTTGTCCCCACTGTGGGTGGGACTCCACCATGGACCTGCCCACTGCACATCTCCCCTGGAAATCTAAACATCAGGCACCTCCTCGTTCCACTGGCCACCTGCCCCTTCCTGTTTGTTTCCAACCTCCACGAACACAGTCATGTGTCCTCAGAGCCAGGGACCTGTGTGGTACCCCACATTCCTCCCCCTTCTCCACACCCACTCTCCATCTGCCAAGCTCTTCCGCCCAAGTACCCTCCATTCATCCCCTCCTCCTCAGCCCTTAGAGAAAGCTCCCGCCCTCTCCTGATTATCATCATCCGTAACATTTACAAATAATTCTACTATGATCACTGTTTTCTCATTATTATTCACAGCTCTCCCCAACACAGCAGTTCTCAAGCTGTGTGTCGTGACCCCTTTGGTGGCCAAAGGGCCCTTTCACAGATACTTACATTACGATTCATAACAGCGGCAAAATTACAGTTATGAAGTAGCAATGAAAATAATTTTATGGTTGGGGGGGTCACCATAACACGAGGAACTGGATTAAGGGATTGCAGCTTTTAAGGCTGAGAACCACTGCTCTAACAGATGTCAAAACTTCATGAACTAGAGCACCACACCTTCATCTACACTCCATATTTTTTTACGATTATCTGAAGTAGAATGGGGGCCCTGATAACTTTCTGTGGGATGAAAGAGTAGCCCGCATAAGTTAAGCGATGGCTCAGAAAGTGTGCTCAACACTCTGCATGCGTTTTTTTCATAGAACCCTTTCCACAATTAAATTGGAGTTGATCCCTCATCTAAAGTGCTTGGGACCAGATTTTAGTGTTTCAGATTTTAGACTTTTGAAAAATTTGCATATGCATAATGAGGATAGCTTTGGGGATGCGAAGCTAAGTCTAAAATTAAGTTTAATTTCTGTTTCGTACATATCTTATACCCAGCCTGAAGACCATTTTACACGATGCTTTTTTTTTTTTTCTTTTTTAACTGCACCTTATGTTTACTGTGACTTAGTCCCCAAATCCAGGGATGGGATTCACACTGGTGGCTACGTGATGCTGCTCAGAACGTTCTGGGTTTGGGGTTTTCAGATTCGGGGGTGCTCAAGCTAGATCACAATGTCCATTTCACAGATGGGGGAGGGGAGACTCAGAGGCCAGCACACAAGTGGCAGAGTCGGATCCTGGCTCAAAGTCTGGGCACCTGTGAGCACCCCATTGTGTTGGCTCTAATAACCAGCTGTGTACCCTAATTGTGTACCCCGCACCCCACTGTCCCTGTGGTTCTCACGGTGTGTGTACCTTTGGTGGGACGTGAAAGAATTCTTTTTACATGGTGCTCATGAGTGTTTTAAACTAAGTAGATATTTATTTAATGTGCACAGGGAAGGGGGTGACTTGGCCCGATTGGCTTGTGGTTTTCCTGCAATTATTGCTCAAGATAAGTCTAGTGATAGAAGTTATGTTATTTAAAGTGGATTGAAGGGGAACATTAAGTAAATAAGTGTCAGGTAGCCTAGGGAATAGGGTATGAACAGCTTGCTACAAGGCCGAACCTCTGGAAACACTTCCCTGTGGAGGAGTGGGAACCGTACCCCAGATCCCAGCCAGCTCTTGAGGCTACCCAGGGGTGGAGAGGTCCCAGCGATTCCCTTCAGAACATTCAGTGAGCTCTCTGATGTGTGGCATCTTCTCTTCCTATGCAGATAGATCTCTCTGGAGGGCCCTACATAGCAGAGCCCAGGAGGGTAAGGAGAAGGGTTGGAGGACTACATCTTCACCCAGCCCAGAAAGGACTTGTCTCACCCCTCAGCTGGACCTCACTCTAATCCTGTGCAGCAGCAGAAGAAGGTGACTCTGCAGAGAACCCAAGGAGGCCTCGAGAGGATTGAGGAGCAGTACTCACAGGGGTCACCCACCCTGCACCAGGAGGCCGCTGCTTTGTCCTGCCGAGGAGAGGACCACAATGTTGGGCCCTCACTTCCCACCCCTGCCCCTTGGGCCCAGCGAGGGGAGGCCTGCCCCTTGCACCTTCCAGATCCCGGATGGCAGCTACCGGTGCCTGGCTCTGGAAGCCGAGGAGAGCAGCAGTGAAGATGGCCTGCAGGGGGAGGGGAGGCTTGCGGAGCTGGAAGAAGAGGTGGCCGACAGAAACAGAGTCAGCCATGGGACCGCACAGCTCTCCAGAGCCTCAGGCGTAATCCAGCCATCCAGCTGTTCCAGGGAGGCGCGAGGTGGGTTCCAGCACAGTGACAGGGCCAGCCAGGACTGGGATGTGGTACAGGCCCGAAAAGTGATGACCACCAGTGGCAGCACCAGCCCTGGGCCCAGGGTGGCCCAGAAGCCAGGTAAGCTTGTATCCCTTCTCCCTCCGGGCCATAGGAAACCCCACATGGTCTTAATCAGGGACTTTAAAAGCACGTTTTTCCTAGGATGATTAACAATGATCACAAGTCTTCCAGCGTGTCCAGATCTCCAGTTGTGGGAGATGGGCACCTGGGCAGTGTGTGTAGTTCCAGCTGTTTGTCGAGAAGGCATCAGTAGAAAGCCCATATCTCACTTGGTTGACAAAAAACCCACTCCCCCATCACCTGCCCATTAACCATTACTGGTAGCAAGTGGCTGTGAAGTCCTAAGCAACTGACCTGGGCAGAGCCCCCTCATTAAACCCAGAGAGCCCAGTGGGAGCTCTGGACAAACAGACACCCCGACAGGGAGGCTGTAGCCTCACAGGTGCTGACAGGTCAGAGACTGAAGCCTTTTGTGTAAGCTGACCTCAGTGGGGAAACTGAGACTCAAGAGTAGGAGAGTGCTCATCCGGGACCCTCGGCTGGCGGCGTATTGATGGCTGAGCTAGGCGAAGGGTCCTCGCTCAGGCCTCGGTTCTCCATCTGTCAGTGATGAATGACAAAGGCAGAAGAAGCCTTGTCACCTGGACTGCAGCAAGATCTGATGACAGCTTGTGGAGGGAGGAGGATCATTGTCTCCTGGGGCCAGCGAGTGCTGGAGTCCTCCGAGTCCGCCGAGCCCACAGGGTGAGGCCAGGGAACCAAGCTAGGCTGCCTCATTGCCTCCGCCGCTGGCCAGGGGCAGTGGAAACCGCTGCTGCAGTGGGTTCACACTGGGGGTGGGGTGGGGCTGGCTGTGAGCTGAGCCGCCATCTGCCCAGGCAGGAGAGCAGCTGCCAGCAAGTCCCCAGGGCGCAGAGAGTGTGTGTGTGGGGGGGCGGGGGACAGTCCTGGGAGGGCTTGTGCGTCAGGCGAGTGAAGGAACACTTCATTTCTCTGCAGGCGTTGCTGACGCCGGAGCTGGCACCTCACCAGCCTTCTCACCCACTCTGCTCTCTGCCATAATTCTCTCCAAGTTCTGATCATCTCCTTGGGTCACAGTCCCTGCCCAGGCATGGGCTCTACATACAGAGAGCTGGGCGGGAGCAGCGAGGGACCTTCAGAGCCTCTAAACAAGGTGGAGGATCCCAGAGGCAGCCTGAATATGGGTCCTCGGGCACCCGAGGACCGTTGTGACTTGCTCCCTGCCCTTACCTGGGCCACAGCTAGGTCAGGAGGCAGGGATGATGCGTATCAAGCCCAGTACTCAGTCATCAAGCCCTAGCAAGTCCCTTTGGTGAGCTCATTTTTTTTTTTTTTTCATCTGTGAAAACAGAATAAAAACAGGAGCTGTTGAAAGGGTGCCATGATCTTAGCTGTGGCTGTTTTGGAAAATTTACAATGCTCTAGGTAGCTGTGTAAAGCGAAATGGAAACGATCATTACTGGCTGAACCACACAACTGCTGTAGGTTGAGCTGTGTGCAGAAACTGCTATGCTAACAGCTTCTCAGTGTGGCTTCATGCAGAGCCCATTCCACAGATGAAAGATGGAGGCTCAGGAGTACTGTAAGTGACTTGTCCAGGATGTGACTAGCATGGCCGGCCACGGATGGCTGTTTGACTAATGGGCCTCGTGCTATTAGCTAGGATTTCTACTCTGAAATGGCGCTTTCTGCAGATACCCTGGAATGGTAGCAACTATGGGTGAGGTGGAGAGGAGAAAAGATCACCTTTAGTGACTTTGTTGGCATCTCACACCCCGTGGGTCATTTGATGGGATCTCACTGTAGTTTTCCCAGGAAGGACAGGTGAGACAATAGAGACTCAGAGATTCAAGTCACCAGTCCAAGGTACGCAGTCATTGTCAGCTCGGAGACTCCTCAGTGCATCCTTTTCATGAGCAGCCCAATTCATTTGTCTCTTTACTGTCCATCCAGTTGGCCTGAGCACTCTAGGGACAGAGAGGCAGAGGCGGCCTCAGGAGGAGAGAAGGGAGAGGTGAGACTTCTCACAGGAAGCTGGGTCTTGCTAAGGAGTGGAAATCTGGGTGGTCTTGGATCTAAGTCTCAATGACCTTTCTGCTCCCTGGGGATGGGTAGTGGCAGGTCCCTTCCCTCTGCCTGGAGAGCTGGAGGGAAGGAGCCTGGGGAGCTGCCAGGTTATTAGCGGCTTAGGGCTTCCTCTCCAAGCTTCCTCTCATTACAGAGAGGATCATAAGCATCTTCAGACAATCACACCCATCCTTCCGCTATTAAACCTGGCTTTCTGGAGTGCTGCCTGGCAGACTGAGGTCCAAGCCATTTGTCTTCTGCCTCGGGCACCTTACAGACCTTTCTTTGGGATCAGCGGATGCTGGTACCAGGCGAGCTGGGCCGAAGAGGGCCTTTGGCAGGCAAGAAGGGACTGCAGACTCAAGTTCAAGTTCCATGTCACCAGTGGCTGAGGGAAGTCTGGTAGAGGATGTGATCAGATGGTCCACAGTTGGCCAAGAAAGAGCTCTACCCTGTAGCCGTCCTCGCCACAGAGTCTCAGCTGATTGTACCTGGCAGGGGACTGAGTCTGCTGTGCCGATGGCGACAGAGGGAGAGAAACAGAAAATGACAGGCTTGCAAAGTCACCCAGTAAATTGGTAGCAAAATGGAAGGCTGGAACCCCGGGTTGCTTCTCTTTTCAGATGCTCTGTTCCGAGTGGAATGTTTTATACAGAGTGCTCCATTGCATCCTCTGAATAGCCTTAGGAAGTTCAGACTTGCCACTGCCGTCTCCTCCTCCTCCTCTCCTTTTTATTTTGAGACAGTCTTGCTGTGCAGTCTCGCTAAGGCCTGACATTTGCTGAGGAAATCTGGGCTGACCTTGAACTGTGGCCTCTCGGATGCTGGGATTACGGGTGTGCCTCCCAGACCCAGTTCACTCTTTCCTCATCTCTGTCTTACAGATGAGGAAACTAGGCACACAGAATTTCAGAGAACTGTCACAGTGAAGGCCAACGGCCTGTAGGTGGAGGAGCTGAGATTTGAACCCTGAGAGGTCTTGGGCCCATGCTTCTAAATCCTCTTTCTGCTGCTTTGTTTCCATGGCAACAAGGAAGCAGGCTTATGTTCTTCCACCCACCTGGGGCTGGAAAATGGTTGTTCAGGCTCTGAGAGTGGGTGGGGGACCCACCCAAGCCTCATTCCTCTTCTTCAGATGTAACGGGGAGACCTGGGAGCCACTGCTGACCCAGCTTCTCCTTTGCCAGCGGCCACTTGGTGGTGAAGGTTATCCGTAGGATGCTGGGGCCTTTGCCACTCTAACAGACACTGCCTTGAGCCTCAGATGGGTAGGAGGATAGGGGTATGGGTATAGATTGTAAGGTAAGCCTGCCCTGGCCACCTCCATCTTGATTAAACAGGGAAATGAACTACATCTGTTTTATTAGGGAGAGAGCTGACAGAGTCTGGTCAAGGTCAAGGAGCCAGGGTCAAGGCTCCTGTCCCTTAGGCTTCTGGGAAAGAGCAGATGGCTGAGGAGGCTGGGTAGGGAGCCCCACACCCTGGTGACTTTAACCGGAAGATGGCCGTGAAGAACACTGCTCACAGATTGACATATACCTTCCTGTGCTGTTCGATCAAACATACATACCATATCCATCCATGAACACATGTGTACACCACAGTGTCGACATGCCACATTCCCAGACATTCTCCTATGACCTTTTCAGTTGATACACGTGTGAATGCCATCACACCCCAGCACACATATGTACAACGGGAAGACACTGGCATACACCCTCCCAAGCAGCCCCTCATCCATCATATCACAGTACATGCAGGCAAGTGTCTCAGGTTTGTTTACATAGCCCCCATCCCACGTCAGGTCACGCAGACACATGTAAGTGTTCGCACACGAGTACACAGTTTCCTGTAGACAAGAATTAAGCCATGTCCTGCCCTTCCTTTCTTTTGCTACACACTCCTGGTCTGTGTTCCAGCCACAGCCACTCATGCACATCCACCGTCACACACCCACACGCAGACGGAACCACTTTCTCTCCGCCTTTCTTTTCCCCATCTCTTGCTTTCACAGCCACCCACACAGTAATCCTAGCCTCTCTCTCTCTCTCTCTCTTCCTCTCACCCACGCACTGTTTCCTGGATTTCCACAGGCTAGGCTGCAGCCACCTCCCCAGCACATGCACAAGGAGAGAGCAATCTCTTGCCTGGTGCCATCTCCAGGATGTCTTCTTGTCCCCCACCCAACCCACCAGGACAAGAGTGACCACTGGCCGGAGGAATTCCCTGAAGCCCACAAAGCCAGACAGAGGGATGGAAGGGGCCAGAGTGGATTTGTCTCCCCATTCACCTGACCTCCTGCTCTCAGAGCCTACCCACTGGGGACAGGGACAGTCTGAAACCTGAACATCTTTGAGTCTGTGTTTTAGAAGACCTTGGGTGGGGTGGGTGGATGTCAGCATATTTCTAAGTTCCTTTATCAGAAACCTAAACACGGTTCTTGGGGACCAGTGATCCTGGAGCCACTCTGACTGAAGGAGTCATCAACCAGTGTGGTCCTCCTTCGGAACTGCTGGGGATATGGGGGTGCTCGTTAACCAGTTATGTTTCCAAGTCCACCAACAACTCCCCATGGGAGCTGCACTGGAATGTGGGAATATGGACTTTTAACAGCTGTGTGTGTGTGTGTGTGTGTGTGTGTGTGTGTGTGTGTGTGTGTGTGTGTGTGATGTCCCCACTGAAGCAGAGGGACAATTGCCATGGCCTCTGCTGAGCTCAACCCTAACGGTGTTCTGCAGAAGTTGGGGAATCAAAGCCTCCCAGCATCTCTGCCCTTGCTGCTGATAGCTAATTAAGTCAGGGGAGGACAACGGGCTGATGACAGCCCTCCCAGCCTCTTTGCTTAAGCCCTACAAAAGAAGATAGTTACTCTGGTTACTTGGCTATGTGGGGCGCGGGGGTGGGGGGTGTCGTGGTTATCACTTGAGGGGACAGAATCTCAAAGACAGATTTTTAAAGGAGGGTAGCAGGAAGAGAAAGGGGCAGAGAGATGGCGGCGCAGGGAGAAACGGAGTGAGAAAGAATTTAAGGGCAGGACCGCAGACCCAGAGATACACAGTAAGATGAGGAGACGGAGGGACAGGGGCATCCGCAAGTGAGATGCATAGTGAGGACGCGAGGAGAGAGCCGGACCCGGCTGGAGATGAGGCCTTGGCCACAGCGGGGGAAGGGGGTGTCGCACCCCGGGGGCTGGGCGGGGCGCGGGAGGGGCGGCGCTAGGGCCCGGGGGAGCGCACAGCGGGAGAGCGGCGCCCGCCCAGCGCCCGCGGCTCCCGCTCCGGTCCCCTTCAGCCTCCAGCGGCCAGGACCTGGCTTCGGGGCGCTGAGCGGGCGCCGCCGCTGGGCGGGGTGCAGGGATCTCGGGGCGGGGCTCACGCATGGACGTAGCCAGGTGAGCCAAGGCGGCGGCGCCCGGGAGCCCAGGGAGCGCACACCGCTGCTGGAGGTGAGTGGGGGGGCTCGGGGCTGGCGAGGCGCCCAGTGAGCCTTGCCCTTGCCACCTGCGCAGCTGCTCGTACCTCCCCCGGAGGAGGGAGGTGGCACATCTGGGCTCCAGTCCCTGCCTTCAGGGTGAGCCTTGCCAAGTTGCTGCTACACCGAGCCTCAGTTTCCCCGTCTGTGCAGTGCAGGCTGGAGAGATCTCAGGGCTCTCCAGCAGCTCGGAAACCGGAGGACGCCCTGTCCCGGGGCGCTATCTCCCCGGGCTGTGTGAGCTTCAGCTATGTGTCCCTCTCCGCAAGCCTGTCGATGGGGGGTAGGGGAGACATGCAACCCCCTGACTCAGGCATGGGCACTAGCCCTAGCTCTGAGTCCCTGCCGGCTCCGGGAGATCCGGCGGCAAGACCCAGGAGCCTGCGGCTGAACGGACGTGGGCGCCCGCGGGGGCAGCAGGACCAACTGTGCCGGCGGGCACCTCCATTTCCCGCGGGCGGAGCGGCCCGGCCGAGGGAGCTGCAGCTGTGCGCAGGGGAGCCACACCGCTACACAGCTGGGACCTCCAGGGCCCAGCCCAATCCTACCCGGGGAAATCAAGACCTTTATAAAGTGCCCCAAGGGACTCCCGAGTCTTCCTCGTCTCACAGCTCCACCTTTCGCTTAATTACCAGAAAGGGCCGGCTCTTTTCTGACACTGCACTGTGGAATGAGGCGAGGGGAAAGATCCCGCCTAGGGCCCTGGTAAAAACCTCTGAGGAATCTAGGGGAAAGGTCTCCACGTCCTCCCTCAACCCCAAGTTCTGGGTCTAATTCTAGGTGGAGATAGGGACCCCTGTGCTCCGCATCTGGGTGTTTTAGAAGTTGGGTAAACAGCTGAGCGAGAAGCCGCAGGTGGCATGTATCCTAACCCCCACTCCCACCGGTCCTGAGTGGCAAGTGACCCTGCAGTGAACCGCCTTGTTGTAGGGTCCTGGCGCCCCCTCCCTTCTCCCGATCCCAGAGAGGAAGGAAGGTGGGCCCCGAGGGGGGGGGCAACTGTGCTACAAACCCAAGTACCACGGTGACCCATCAGGATGTCCCACTCTTATTGCTTTGGAAAGTGAGGGATGAAATCTGATGAAATCTGATGCTTGTCATGAGGAAGAGGGGGGTACTGTGGGGGGCCTTGCCTTGCAGCCAGTCTGCCCTGTCACTGACCCAGACCTGGCCCCTAGCCATGTTGCGGGGAGGGGGGTGCTGAGGCGTAAACTGAAGCTGACGATGGTCCCCCAGCAGGAGCCCGAAATCCCTGTCCAGAGCTGACCTGCTTCTGGCTAGTTCTAGCATCATTCAGGCTTGATACTGGAAGAGCTAACAGCAAATATTTGCTGCTGGGCCACCAAGGCTTTCCGTCCTAATTTTTAGCCTGCCCTCGCTTTGCAAGCCACACCCAATCTCCTGCACCCCTTTTAACTAAGTTAGGACTGAGTCAGTATTTGCACAGTGAAAATAAGGTCTTTAACTCTTTCCCTCCCTCGCCAGCTGTTGTTCTACACTCCCTGGAAGGTAAGATCAACACTTTTTTTTTTTTTTTTTTTTCCCCTAAGACAGGGTTTCTCTGTGTAGCTTTGGTGCCTGTCCTGGAACTTGCTCTGTAGACCAGGCTGGCCTCAAACTCACAGAGATCGGCCTGGCTCTGCCTCCGCCTCCCGAGTACTGGGATTAAAGGCGTGTGCCACCACCGCCAGGCGACAGGTTCCTTTTAATGGACAGTTTAGTTGTAGGCAGAAGGCAGCAGAACCCTCTCTCTCTGGGGGGAAAAAATTGACACTTTAATAAGTGGGAGGGGCATAGTGCCCTAGGGCATCTGGCAGAAAGAAAGAAACACAGGGGGCCTTTCTCATCCCCTTCTCTACAGTCTTCAGAGCTGATTCCCAGAGGCCTGCTAGGTGGGACGTTCACACTCTGCGCATGCCCTGCTAAGGCTGCCTTCCCACAAGGCTGAACACACCTCCAGCCCACGGGCCTGGCCTGGGAGGCACCTTTTCCTTCAGGGCATGAGCTTCCTAGGCTTCCAGACATGAGCTCATCGGAACAGTGGATGCCAGGAAGGGAGGGACTGAGGGGAAACAGTCGGGGCTGCCCAGATCAGTACGCCATGGGCTCTGAGAAGTAGAGTGGGCACTGGTGTCGAAGACTTTCCAGCTCTGTCCCATTGTGATGAGGAAGCAGGGTCAAAACAGCGAGGCCAGGGTGGGTCAGCAGGGAGAGGATGGGAACCAGGCTGAGTGCCCCAGCTCTAGTACCAGGCTGACCTCTGCTACCTGCTGGCTTACCAAGTGACCTTGGCTAAATCCCTTGGCTTCCTAAAACCTCGGTAGCTCTGGCTAGCAATGAGGGGAAGGGTGCTTTGGAACTAGGTTATCGTAGAAAACAGGCCAGTCCGATTCTGCCCTCAGGGAGCTTGCTATACATTTGTATTTGTACATACATGTGTATATATACAGTGTGCATGCGTGTACACATACACACAGGGTTGGGCTTTTTGTTTTGTTTTGTTTATCGAGACAGAGTCCCCCTATGTAGTTCATGCTGGTTTGGAACTTGCTGTATAGCTCAGATGAGCACCAAACTCAGGATCAATCTATTTCCATCTTCTGTGTGCTGAGATTACAATGGGTATATGCCGCCTTACCTGGCTAGAAGCTAGAAGCTTTGTCTAGATTTTTGAATTACATTTATTTACTTGTATGTGTGTGTGTGTGGGGGGAAACACATCATGTATGTGTGTGCACATGCACATGGTATGTGTATGGAGGCCAGTAGTAGTTGGTTCTCTCCTACCATCATGTGGGTCCCAGGGATTGTACTCAGGTCATCAGGCTTGGTGACAAACACCTTTATCTGATGTACCATCTCACCATAGACACTTGTGTTTTAATTGAGAGAAAAGACAAGAAAAAAAAAAGAATGAGTAAATCAACAAGATAATTTCAGAGTTGGGGGTGTGGGGGTGTGGGTATAGCATGGAAAGAAGCCCACTGTTGAGATGGAGAGCCAGCAGAGGGACAGCCCCTTTGTGGCCAGGGAAGGCTTATCGGGAACCACTATGGCATAGAGGTCTGAATGATATTTGAAGGGTGGTCAGGGCATCTTGGGGGAAGCATGTCCGGAATGGGACCCAGAGTCTTTGAAGGTACTAGTCTGGGCCTGGGAGGGTACTGTAGAGGATGGTGAGTGGTTCACTCTTAAAGCTGGGTGTGGGTGGTATGTGTTGGCTGCAGGGTGCATACCCCGCACCCCCTGGTCTTTAAATTGCAGGGCATAAGAGTTGGGCTTGAGATCTCTGGCCAGAGGGAGGGCAGATGACCTCTGGGGAGGCTCTGTGAGTTAGGCCAGTGTGTGTATAGAGCCCTTTGTGAACTATCTATCCATGGACACTGGGGCTCAGTTGCTACTCAGTGTGACTGGAGAAGGCGTCTACATGACAACAGCCCCCAGGCCCTGTGATTCCAGAGGCTTACCCAAAGCCCTTTTTCTGGAATGAACTCTTCACCGACTGGCTGCTGCTGCTGACATTCCATCACCCTGGGTTCATCTTTTCCATTCAGTAAGGCTGACCCTGCCCTCCCCTGCCCTGCCCTGTCCCCCTCCCTGGATGCCACAGTCTATCTCTGTGTCACCTGCTTTCCGAATGGCTGGCACATGAATGTTGTGGTCAGACTTGGGGGTTTCATCCCTGGCCGTCGGAGAATTCATAAGCACATTATGTAACCCCTCTGGACTCCTGTTTCCTTATCCTACAAAACAGAGACAATGCTCGGCCTTGTAGTGTTAGGAAAATGGAGTGAGTTGATGATGGATGCTTAAAAAATGAGCTACTACTTATTAATAGTACTCCCATGTTTTGATCTCCATTAAAATAGCAAGCCCTTGAGCAGATGGCCTCTCGCCCAAGGCTCCTCATATCACTGTGTCAATTTCTTCTTGGTGTTTGGCCAGGGTGTTTGGGAGGTGGCAGGATGAGCCAGCATAGTGGATCGGACCTGGATTGAGCTTCAGGGGGGGCTCACGGGCTAGTGGTTTTAAGCAGCCCTTTGCTTCCTTCGGGCCTCAGGTTTCAGCTATAAGGAATGAGCAGGAAGGATGGAAGAGAATTGCTTTGTAGAACCCCAAAGCATTGACCTCTAGTAAGGAAGGAACAGTTAAATGAGACCATGGTTGGGACAGTGGGCTTACCTGAGACTCTTGTGTCCAGTCTAGAATAAAGATCTCTTGGAACTAACATGCTCCATAAAAAACAAAAACAAACAAACAAACAAACAAAAAAACAACAACAACAACAAAAAAAAACAGTTTTTGAAAAGTATTTTTTTGTTTCTGTGTTCCAAGAGCTCTATGAAACCAGCCTCACTGTTTCATGAGTAGGAACCCAAGGCACAGAGTGGCTAGTTCAGTGAGGTCCAATGACTGACCCCAAAGACCTCAAGCTTTACTACTGAATGATATAGTCCTGAGAGGCCAAGCCGCCTTCTCCAGATCACACAGAGTGTCTCCTGATTTTCATTATCTCTAACCCTCAGGCCCGGACAAGAGAAACCTCATGGGATTTGGGGCCCAAGCCTCTGACACTGGCATATGAGCCAGTTCCTTCTCTTTTCTTTCCTGCCCGTCTTCTTTGGGGGTAGGTAAAGGATGATAAACATGTGCACCGTGGGTACAACGGGCAGGGGCAGCCCTGCCAGAGTGAGTGTGGTTAATGCTGAAGAGCTTGCAAGGGTACCAGTGCCTGAGCTGCAGCAACCCATGCAGTCTGGCGTGCATGGCCCAGCTCTGGACAGATAAGGAAACTGAGGTCAGAGAGTCTACAGACTGGTCCCACACCACCCAGACAGTTGGACCCTCTTCATCCTTGGCCTCTTGTCTTGCCTTCGGGGCTACTTAGGACTTTGGGGCGCCCTGGGGAGATAGGACACAGGGCTCTGAGAGCATGCGTGGAACTGGGGGATGGGGAGGGTACTGATTAAAAAATAGACTCTCATGTGCATGAGGGCCAGACAATGCCACCACCCAGCCTCTGGCCATTTGGCTTCCAGGGAGCCAGCTGCCAGGCTCTCCTCGGGCCTCCTGCTGAGAGCTCCCGCCATCTCCCCTGGCTCTGGGCCTGAATCCACATGCGCTCTCTTCTCTCCCTTCTGCATTCCTCCTAACCTCCAGGCAGATGGTGCTCTCTGTGAGCCTGGGTGGGCCTGAAGCTCAGCTGTTGGCTCCTGGCTGCACCAAGGAAGTCTGGTGTCACCGAGCAATGGTTGTGTGGCCTCGGATGAGACCCCCCCCCATCCCTCTCCGGGCATTAAGCAGCGATAGAGGAATGGGATTAGTGAACATCCTTTCTTTGCAGCTTTAGAAGTCTCACCCAGGCTCCTTCTCCCACGAAAACCTGGCAAACGGTGCTGGGGACCCCACACCAAGAGGTGACATGGCCTGGAAAGGCCACGGCGCCTCAGAGAGCAGCCAGGCCGCAGGGGCGAGGTCTCCCCCCCAGTCATCTTGAAAATACCCTTCTTTAACAGCGTCTCTGGTTGAGTGAGACTGTGCAGTGTCGGGGAGGTGAAGGCTTTGCAGCAGGGGTGTGAGCCGTTCGCTGCTCTGTTCTTTCCTCCTAGCCGACAAATGTTGGTCCGACCCCAACTGCAGCCCTAGGCACGGGGGAGGTCAGAGCCGGTGTCTCTGCCCTGCCAGGGTGGAGCGGACTGATATTAAAACAAACAGGGATGGAATCTGATGAGGTCGGAGAATATTCTGAGGATGCTATGGCGCCGAGAATGTCACTCCCACCTGCGAGCACCACCCCGAAGAAGGAAAAGTGTGGTCGGAAAGGCGCAGCTGCTGGGACGAGGGTCGGAAGGGCTCAAGGCAGGGAGGGCCGCGGGGCAAAGGCCCTGGGGTGAGGAAGGGCATGGTACCTCCAAAGAGCCTTTAAAGGAAGGCCAGTGAGGCTGGAGTGTTAGGAGGATGAGGCATCCCAAAGAGAAGCGCATCATGGGGCAGTGGAGATAGCCGTCCAGGACTGGAGACCCAAAAGGATTGGAGGAGGACGCTGGGAAGGAGACCGTCCCTCTGGAGCTGTGCCAAAGGCTACCTGCGTCCTCTTTCTTGGGATAGGTGCTGTCAGTGGGCCCCACGCTCAGGGTTGTCGTAGATGGTGGTTGCTCACAGAGCATCTGGAGCCGCCCCACTCTGCCTGGATGGCTCTGAGCAGGGCATGGCGGTCCAGCAGCCACCTGGCCTTGGGCAGTCTCCTGAAGCCAAGGCCCTGGGATGGTAGTTCAGTTGCTGGTGCTCCGCTGAAGCCCTTTCTTTGGACTCAGTTTCCCAATCTGTGTCCTAGAGAGTAGGTTTTGTTTTGTTTTTCCTGTTCTCCAAAGAGGGCATGTGGTTGAAGTGGCAGCGTCACTGGACATGCAGGTTCTCATGCCTCGCCCCCTGCGGCCTGTCCCCACCTCCCCCGAGTGACAGTGTCCACTCTAACAGGTACCCTGCATAGTTCCTCTAAGCTCCAGAGTCTGAGGACTGTCCTAGGCCAGCCATTTTCAAATTTGGACACAGTTAAAGTCCTGATATGTTTCCTCCCTCTCCAAGGTTTTACATATAATCTTCCCAGGCCTCTCTTTTACTCCTTAAGCACTTGGCCACTGGCCTCTAAGCACCCTTAATTCTCTGGGGTTCCCTGTCTTGAGAGTCTGGCCATGTAGGCTAACAGGGAGGGCAGTTGGCAGGCCACAGTCCTGTGACATTTTTCTTGCCTGTTCGCATTGGGTGTCCTGCCCTCTTCCCTTTGGGATTCCTGAAAGGGTAGCTGGTACTATTCTTAGCAGGTCAGGGTGGGGAGGAGAGAACATCCTGGTACATTAGTTATGCCTCTTCGTCAACAGAATTACATTCAGGGCTCCCAGGACATGGCCTTTCCGGCACGGCCTTCGTCACTGTTGTGACGACCACATCTACTATCGTAGCCCTGAGGTGAGAAAAGTGCTTGGCACCAGGTAGAGAGGAAAGCAGTTTCCCAGGACCCCAAACTTGGCAAAAGAAGTTTGGGAGGACCCACACCAAGAAGGGACATGATCTGCAAAGGCCACTGAGCCCCCCAGGAAGCACCCGAGTAGAGAGACCTGACCTCGGCCATCTCGAAAACCCCATTCCCAAGCAATCACTCTAGTTGAGTGAAATTGTGTGGTGCGACAGAGGTGACGTCTTTGTCACCTTGCCTGTCACCCCACTTAGGCCTGTAAACCTCATGCTGGTAAATGGAGTGTGAGATAACAATGGTCAGGAACCTGGGATGTGTGTGGCTCAGTGGGTAGAATGTTGGCCAAGCACGCCTGAAGCCCTGGGTTCAGGTCCTCAGTACCACAGAAGCTCGGGTGTGGTGGTACACGCCTATAATCCCAGCATTTGGGAAGTAGATGTAGGAGGATCAGGAGGTCAAAGTCATCCTCCTCTACACAGCATGTGTGAGGCCGGCCTGAGTTACCAAAGACGTCTATGCAGTTATACGGATGCAGTGTGTGTGAGCACTGACAGATGAAACAAGACTCTCTGCTTCTGAAAGTGAGTGTGTTAGTCAGAGCCCACACACAACACCATTGCTGGTGCACGCATGAGCCACAGGCCTATTGACAGGTACTTTGCATGTGTGCTACCCAGCCCTTGCAAGCACTCAGCAGGGTGGGCTTTGGAGACTGTTGCAGAGACTTGGCAGATGGGAGGCTTGCTAATGGTCATCATAGCTCACGCTCAGGTTAGTTAGGGCAGAATGATGGTTTTAGACCAAACGCTAGCACGCAGTGGGAGGCCTCTGGGGACTCTGCGCATGGCCCAGGGAGGGAGATACTACCGTGCTGGCAGATCAGCTGGTCCCATTGCTGGGGGGCCTTGAGTTGCCGAGGAAGTCACATGTGCCGGAGTTGTCATGAACCTGGAATAAAGGCCAGTTACCCCGCGGCTAGAACCAAATTCTAAGGGATGAATGTCAGGCCTGAGGTGCCAGAGCCTCTGGCTAGAAGCCAAAGGCTGCATGCTATGAAATCCTGGGAGGTAGAATGGCCTTCTCTGGGTCCCCTCCCCACCTCTTGCCATTTATTTATTTATTTATTTATTTATTTATTTATTTATTTATTTATTTATTTATTTATTTATTTATTTATTTATTTATTCGTTTATTTATTTGTTTGTTCATTTATTCATTCATTTATTCATTCATTCATTTATCTATTTATTTATTTATTCATTCATTTACCTCCTCTTGCTGTTTGTTTTTATTTGTTTGTTTGTTTGTTTGTTTGTTTGTTTTTGAGACAGGGTCTTGCTATGTACCCCTGGCTGGCTTCAGATTTATGGCAATCCTCCTACCTCTACTTTCTAAATGCCCAGCCTCTGCCTCAGTTTCCCAGTCTGTAGAGTGATATAACAATCCCTCCTCTGCCTGTATTTCTAATTAATGAAAAGTACTATGGAAACTACCAAAGGGTTGTGAGTACTTAAAGGATGGTTTGTATTCACTATCCTTTTTATTAGGTTTTCTACTTTGCACACAAAATAACCAGGTTTCATCACGGCATTATCATGCATGGCACTGTGTGCAGGTACATGTCAATGAACATTGCTCGCACCCATCCCACATAATTTTTTTTCCGTGTAGTTTAATGTTATTAAATGTGTTTTGGGTTAACGTTTAAGGAGTCATGTTATTTGCCAGACCACAGTCTAGGCATCTGTCTGTCTGTGTGTTTGCTACCTATAAACTTAACTTAGGGGTTGATGGGCCCATCGAGTCTCTAACCTGGCTGTGTACCGGAGTCCCTCAGGTGGACCCATAGGGCTAGACTGAAGCCCAGGAATTGGCATGTGGGCCGCCTGTAAGTTCTGTTCTGGGCAAGAGCGGAAAAGGAACTTGCTGAGGCCTCAGGCTGGGGCTGGTCTTTTTCTCCTGCTCCTCAGCTGCCCTGATCACTGCCCAGGAAAGAGGCTGGGAATCTTTGGTGACAGCTGACAGATGCTGATGGCGGTGGCCGACACACTCAGTACTGCTAGGGTACTTCATAGGGCTTAGTTGTTGTAGGAGTGGAAGCGGGGTGGGGGAGGGACGACGACATTCTCTGGAACAACGTCATCCCCTGGGACACTCAAGCAACGGGTGGTAGATTTTAATGTGTTCCCGAAGAGATGCATTCGGCTCTGAGTGAGGTGCAGAATCATGGATTTCAAAGCCTACCATTGGGTCACTGACCCTCTGTGGCAAGAACTGTTTGGTAACTCCATTACCTGGAGACTAGTTAGGTAGCCGGAAGGGACACATGCCCTCCCACAGAGTGTGTACCTGTTTCCGGTGTGCCCATGCTGGCCTCCTGCATGAGCACAGTGTACTTCCATGTGCATGCCTGCAGGTGCTCACGTGACTGTCCTGCCCACTCTGCTTAGTGTGTGCGCACGCCCGGGTGGGCTGTGTTGTGTGTCACGCATACTTGAAGCCTCTGTGTGGGGGCCTGTGTGCAAAGGAAGACGTGTGTGCTGCCACCCACTGGAGTAGGTCCGGCATTAGGGGAAGAGATCCCAGGGAGGAGAGAGCTGTTGGAAAAGACACTTTCCTTGCTTGTGTGTGGTGTAGCCTGCCCCAGGACCTTAGAACAAGTGCCACGCTCGCTCTTTCTCTGCACAGGCCTATGCTTCCCGAGCCCCCCAACCCCCGCCCCTTCCTCATGGCCTCACTCAGAAGCACTTCCTCTGTGAAGATGACCTTGATTGACATAGTTGACCTTGCAAGTCGCTCTCCACAGACTCAGACTTACATGTCTATTTGTTATCTCGCCCCCTTACTACAACAATTCACACATTGCTATTTCTCTTCGTGGCCGTGAACAGTGCTCGGTCCTTACGCTTGTGTGATAAATATTGGCTGAATTCAGGAGCGTGCCTCCACTTAGCCTTATTTTCTCTAAATTGTCTGGTTATCCTCTCCCTAAGATATGATACACCGGAGGCCACAGGCTTGGCGAGTGTTTTCTGGGACACACTGGAGGCTTGCATAGCTATTAAGATGTTAAGGACCAGCAAGAGTCTGGTACATTCAGTTGAGGCAGGACCAGGCCCCTCCCCGCTGCATCAAGGCTGAACAAGGCGTCCCACCATAGGTAATGGGCTCCAGAAAGAGCCCTTATCCTTTTGGAGGAGGGGATGGGGGTGGGGTGGGGGTGGAGGAAGGCTGGTGGGGGAGTGGGAGGAGGGATGAGAGGGGGATCTGTGGTTGGTGTGTAAAATGAATAAAAAATTTCTTTAAAAAAAAGATGTTAAGGACCAGAGTTGCACCCAAAACCCTTGGGTGGGAGGTACCAGTTCTCTGGCAAGCATTGGTCCCAGTGCAATCACCCCCACCCCATCCCCCACCCCACTTTGAAGAGATGGTAAAACAAGGTTCAAAGAGGTTTAGGAATTAGCTCAAGGCCACCCAAAAGCAACAGGACAGACACCGGAATCAAACGACCTGACCTCCTGTGTTCTTTTGTAGTTTTAGGAAAATGGCAAGGCAGGAGATTGGCTCATTTGGCAGGATCCTCTCTGGCAGGATTCCTGGTGGGTCCAGGGGGCAGTTAGGCCTGGAAATTGATGAGCAGCATTGAATAGATGTGGTAGGCCTCCATCTTCCAGCTCCCCGGAGTCCTGGTGCCCTCTTGGGTGGCATGTCCAGCCAGAACCTATATAGCTGCTCCTTCCCTACTGGGATCTTGGACCTGGGGCATGCCCCTGGTGGGCCTGGCAGGTGAACTCTTCTTTTCTGCTGTAGCATTTTGACTAGAGGTTGCCTCTGGGGGGGTCCCCTGGGCAGTGGAAATGGCGTGGGACTAGGCTCGGTTATAGACAGAGCAGAGCCTGGCTGGGGAAGAGAGGCAGAGGGAGTGAGAGACCACGAGCCCTAGCTTTGGAAAGCTCTCCAGAGGTGGTAAAGGCTGGAGTTAACCCCTGCAGGAGTGATCAGGGCTTTTAACCTTATAACCACCTCTGCGCCTCCCTTGCTGAGCGGTGACCATGAAGTAGACTGTCTGTCTTTGTATTTGCTTGTTTGTTTGTTGTTTATTGAGACAGGGTTTCACTGCGTAGCCCTAGCTGGCATCGAACTCACAGAGATCCACCTGCCTCGGCCTCCGGAGTGCTGGGATTTGAGGTGTGCGCCGCCGCCGCCAGCTCCGCCTCCCTCAGCTGCTTGTCCTTGTTTTATTAAGGAGGAAGTTGAGACTGGGAGACACAGTGATTTACTCAGGGTGGGTGATGGGCGACCCGTTGCCCGGGAGGTGGGAGAAGGGCAGGCTACCTGGGGGAGGCACCAGCTGACAGGATGGGAACGTAGGCAGGTGCTGGAGACCCACAGTTGGCTCCTTAGCCTAATGCTGTAGGGAATCCTCAAATCCTTCACAGCGTCAGTTTCTTTGTCTTGAGAACAGAGATAAGCCTACTTAGAGCCCAAGAGGATAAAGCAAAATATTGGAAGAATGATTCTACGTGAAGGAGGAAGACCCGGTGCATTGGCTGTGCTGGGTGGGCGGCTAGCTGAGGAACAAGGGCACCCGGCCCCTGACAGGTTTGCTGGGGTGACTCCTTGTGGCTGCCACACCACAGGGACTCTGGCACCTCTGGCACCTCTGGCAGCTGTGAGCAAGCCTGAGCCCCCGTTGGCCCTTATACCCATGGTGAGAGGCGGCCACAGGCCCTGCCCGTCCCAGGACAGGCACGAGGCGGTGCTGGGTTCCCATGCTGTCTCCCCCAGTGCCCGGGAGTGCCAGCGGGCTTGTGCCGTCATTATCATTCCTCCTGTGTTTTTCGCCCGGGTTATTTATTTTTCTGAGAGGAAGGAATGTGGGGAATTTACCACAGGGCTGGCCATCATTTTTTTTTCCCCGGCTGCACGGCAGCAGCCTTTTCTATATGAAGGACGCAGCAGAGGGACAGATGGCAGAGCGGAGGAGGCAGAGGGTCCTGGCTGACTGTGGGACTGCGCTGCGGTGTGTGTTGTATAACCACCCAGAGGCCCAAGGCAGATCCCACGGTGCACGTAGCCCAGGGCAGAGCCTGGACGTTCCGGGCCTCCTGTGAAATGACACCCGGCTCCCTGCATGCACACTGGACTCCAGGCAAGCCTGCTGTCATTTTTTTTTTCTTCCTCAAAGGTTTCTTCTCTCCCTCTTGCTTTGGGCCATGGGGGCAGATGTGGCCAGACTACCTTGAATCTTCTAAAACTCTCCCTGTTGCAGGGAGCATCTCCTCATCTCCACTAACAAAAACCTAAGGCAAGTGCTGTCCTCTCCAAGGAAGCTTTTGGATCGCTTTATCCTGATTTCTCTCTCCCAGGCTCTGTGTGCTCCTGGCACTTCATGCCATAGGCTTCTTCTCAGGTTTGACACAGCGACTTGGGGTTTCATCTCCCAATTCCACCCACAGGCTTGCTAATCTTCTTTTTTTCCCCCCGGCCTCCCCTCACCCACTAAAGAGCCACTCTCCAGTCTAGAAGAATCTGGAATTTGGCTCCAGGGCTGAGCGATGGAGCAAATGTGGAAAAGCCTTGGATGCGGGGTGCCGAACCTTCAGCCCACACTTACTGAGCTCCCCCTACTGATAGTTCTGCCTGGGCTGAGGCATGTAGAGATGCTAGAGGCAGGCCTTGGCCCAGAGAGCTCGGGGAGGGGCAGGGGAGGCCTCACCTTCATGTAGGGCCCGGAGTGCGGCAGGCCCTGATGAGGGAACGTTCTCTTTCGTATCCTGGCTGGCCACCTTTGTGACTCCAGACCTTGGCACCTCCAGGCTTATATGTGTGGTCTGTCCTGTGCTCCTGACTCTTCTGAAAGACCTCATAGCCTGCAGGCCAGCCTTACCTCTCTTACAGGTTCTTGTCCCCCTAGGCCTGAACTTACCTGTCTCTTGTGACCATTTTGGGTTTTGTCTTTTTTCCCCTCCCCTCAGATAGGGTCTCAACTGTGTCACCCCGGCTAGCCTGGAACTCGCAGACATCTCATCTCCTCAGCCTCCATAGGGGTGGGATTAAAGGTGTGTGCCATGCTGCCCTGCTTTTGGATTTTAAATTTATAAATTTTTATTGTGTGGGTGTGGGTGTTTTGCCTGCATGTATGTTCATGTGCCCTGTGTGTGCAGTGCCCATGGAGGCCAGAAGAGGGTGTTGGATCTTCTGAAATTGGAGCTGTAGATGGTTGTGAGCTACCATGTGGGTGCTGGGAACTGAGTCTGGGTTCTCCGCAAGAGCAGCAAGCCCTGGTGACCTCTCCTGTTGTTCCCTCCCCCCCCCCCCAATAATTGGTTAATTTTTGACACAAGGTCTTACTTTGTAGCCTTGACTAGCCTGAAACTCACAGAGATCCACCTGTCTCTGCCTCCCTAGTGCTGGAATCAAAGGCGTGTGCCACCCGGCTGGCTGGATTTTTGGTGTTGTTTGTTTTGTTTTGTTTTAGACAGAGTCTTATGGAACCCAGCAGGCCTGAAACTTGCTGTATAGCCAAACACTGAACTTCTTATCCTCCTGCCTCCACCTCGGATGCTGAGATGAAGGCATGCACCACCGTACCTTTTTCACATAGGGCTAGGGAAGGAATACAGGACCTTTGTGTAGGCTGGGCAAGCGCTCCACACTGATCTGTATCCCCAGCCCTCTGATGACCATTTCTAAGATTCTGAAATCTGCCCATTATACATTAGTGATTTAGCTAGTAGAACAGGCAAGAGACATGCTATTGCAGCCAGGTCCTACTGGGACCTCCCAGCAAGGCCCTGGGCAGCCAGCAGTCTGTCTTTTACCTGCTAAATGGGCCAAGCCCTCCTCCCCTCCTCCTCCTCCTCCTCCTCCTCCTCCTCCTCCTCCTCCTCCTCCTCCTCCCCCTCCTCTTCTTTTTCAAGACAGGGTTTCTCTGTGTAGCCTTGGCTGTCCTGGAACTTGCTCTGTAGACCTGGCTGGCCTTGAACTCACAGAGATCGGCCTGGCTCTGCCTCCCAAGTGCTGGGGTTAAAGGCGTGCGCCACCGCCGCCTGGCGTCTTCCCTCTTCTGTCTGTGCCTGTCTGATGCCCCATTTGACAGCAGGGGGGAAACACAGGAGTTCTGGTAGAGCCCACATCCTCTTGATGTCTACTGCATCCTGTAAGTCCTGTTTCTCTTGCTTGGAAGTCAGGGAGGATGGAGCAGGTCTTCCTGGATGAAGCGGCAGCTGATTCAGGAGGTGTATGTGTGTGCTCTCTGTAGATGGAGCTCCACTGAGGGAAATATCCCAGGCTTGGGAAATAGCCTCTCTGCTCTGCATATATTCTGCTCCTCTCCCTTGCCGAGTGATATATTCTGCTCTCTCCCTTGCCGAGTGAGAACTGGGACGCACTAGCTCCTCTTCACTGCTTCTCTTTCCTCATTTCTAAACTGGCCATCAGAAGCCATCCTTTGAGAACTGCTGTGAGGATTTGAAGGAAGCCTTGAGCCGTTGTATGCAGCATCTGGAACTCAAGCAGGCAAAGATCGGGCAGTTGTCATCCTCACCGAGGATGTAGGCAGGAAGGGGTGCGGGAGGGGAGCCTGTGTGGCCCTGCCCTCAGGCTCCTTCAGTCTATGGGGGACAGAAGACCCAAACCCTGGATGTCATGAAACAAATGTTGGGAGGGACACCCTGAGTGTGTCCAGCTAGCCACATGACTTGTTCCGAGGCACGGAAGGCACCTCTCTGAGGCATGTCTCCTCTGAGGCAGAGGTGAGGTCAGTGCTAGCCTCAGGGCTGCTGTGATGACAGTGAGGCAAGGTCCTGTCATAGTTCCTGTTAAACAGCAAGCTCTGCCTGAAGTGAGGCTGCTCCACAAGTGATGATGCCCTGGGCTGTACAATTTAAACGCTGACAGGCCCGGAAGGCTTTTGGAAGGGGCTGATCACATTCAAATTGGGTGAAAGGCTGGGGGGTGTGGGACGCATAGAAAGGATGGGAAGTAGAAGGCCTCAAGTGGAGAGGTTTGTGACCCTGTTTCCAGGCAGGAACTCAAGGGGAGGGGTGGGAGCCAGGAGCTACTGTACTCTCAGCCATTGCCAGGGACTCACAGAGAGAAAGCGCATGCTTGTACAGGGAAGCTTTGCTATCCGGACCCCTAAATGCAGGGATGAGGAGGACCCTTCTGGATTTCCCAGGGCTAGGGGTTCTGAGCAGAAGAGAAGCACAGGGCTGGGAGGGGGGGACAAGTGAATCTGGTGATTCTGGCTGCGTGGGGTGGGTTGATTGGCGGGGGAGAGACTGGGGGTGGAGAGGCCATTTAAAAGGCAGTTGCAGAATCGTTTTCCTGATAAAGAGCTGGGCTGAGTCATCTGTGGAGGAGAGAAGTCATATCTAGCTCCTCCGGGTACTGTCAAGGTGGGATTTTCCTCTCTTCATCAGCCGGGAACTTGGCTGCCTGTTCCAAAGGCTTTGAGAACAGAGGCCAGCGGCGGCGGCGGCGGCGGCGGGAGAGCATCCTGGGGAAGCTGGGCTGCAGGGAAGACCCAGTCAGAGTGAGTAAGCTGAGCACTCAGAGGGACCTTTGGGGTTTGGGGTGTGACTCAGGGTATGTGGCATCCCCTGTCTGGCCTATTTTCTCTCCCAGGACCAGGGAAGAGGCAAATGGGAACTTCTGCCAGCCCCGTTAGTGGCAAGGCTGGAGCTGGCCCTAAGGATCCCCACTCCTATTCCTGGGTGCCCCTTAGCTGGCCGGCCTTCTCCCCCAAGTGGTGGGTTATTCTACAGGGAGACGTGTGGGTCTGTGTCCACTGTCAGAATGCACTCACCAGGCTTCTGGCATGGGCGCATCCTTTGGGGGGTCTGTGACATTTCCCTCTTTGCAGGGAGGATGTGAGGCTGGGCTGGCAAAGTGGCCAGGTTATTACTCAGACCTCCTCATCTTCCTGCCCCAGCCAGGCCAGGGCTTGTATTGTGGCTGGGACATTGGGTCCTTCCTGACCCCAACAGGGGGGCAGTTTACCAAGCCTGTTTACCGGGTCCGGTTGCCAAGGCTCCCAGGCCGCTACAATGGGCTGCCTCACGCCAACCTCTGCGTTCCCACCTCTGGCTCCCATCCTACCCACTGGCCTTGCCTGGACACTCCCATGGACGGCAGTCGTGTGAAGAAACATTTCCTTGAATTCTCAGTGTCCTGACCTTCTGCTCTGGCCTCTCTTCCCCTGCCTCAAATCCCTTCCTTTGGTTCAGACAGGCAAAGTCATGGGCAGAACAGGGGGGCGATAAGGACCAGGAGCTGGCGAGAAGGCTTTTTCCTGCTAGAATAAAACTAAAGCCAGGAGTTTACTGACTCCTGGCCTTATGAACCTCCTACTCCACCGGCAGTTCATAGCCTATCATTCATGTCTGTCTTATTGGGAATAAGTTCATCGGCTCTTCTCCTGAAAGGAAGAAGTGATAGGAAGCCATCGAGGGGCATTGGTGGGATGGGGAGACAGGGGTCTGTAGACTACCCTCCAGGAACCTTGAAGCTCCCTTGATGCCCTTCCTGCTGAAGCTCTGAGCTTGAAAGCCTGTCAGACTTTCTGAGTTCTGCATCTCAGCAGAACTCCACTTGGAGTTGTTTGACACTGAGTGGGCATCTCCGAGCCTGGCTGTCATCTACCGAATGGGAATAGCAACCGTATATCACCTTTTGGGATCGCCGCCTTTTAGATGAACAGAGCGATAAGCATGGAGTGCTGTACTCGGGCCGTGCGAGGCCTGTGTCATGGCATCCCCATCTCCCCGAGGCAATGCTCTGTCTTTGAGCCTCTCCTCCGCTCTGGATCTGCCCGGTCTCGCCCTGACTCCAGGCAGCTCTTCTCTTTGTCTACCCTCCAGCCTCCTTCTACTGAAGGCCTGTATTCAGAGCTGCTGTCCAGAGCCCTGTAGACCTTTCGAGATCTAGGCTAGAAGAAAGGGCATCATGGCCTGTGCCTCAGGCAGGGAGAACTGTGGGTCCCTGTGGCCGGGGCTCACCTCTGATCTCTCTAAAGCCAAGAAGCACAGTCTCACACACGTTTGCCGTTGCCAGAGGTGACATTGCCCTAGGAGACTTTAGCTGGCACGTCCCCTGACGCTTGTAACAAGGGACTCCAGGGTACCATTGATTGGTCAAATACTGCCCTGCCCCACCCCCCATGTTTGTGCAGGGTGACAGAAAAATTGCCAGGCTTGGTGGCTGGGCTGGCACCAAACCTCCTGTCAAATTCCTTTTTTGTGACATCACTACAGCTGGCCCTGGGGGCAAAGCGCCACCAGGCAGGAGACTCATTCCCCTCTCGGAGCTTAGGGGCAGCTCCAGACTCACCGGAGGGGAGGTCATTCAGGGCAGGGCGGGCTATGACAAGCCTGGCTGGGAGTCAGCAGCCTCCTGTCACCTTTTCTCCGTGACCCTTCCTCTTCCAGAGCCTCCCCAGTTGGCTTCTCCCCAAGGGCCTTTCACACTGACATCGGAAGTCAGGGGGTTGGGGAGTACTGGGTGGATGTGAGGGGATTAGGGGGGCGGATACAGGATGGGTCCCGAAGCAGAAAAGGAAGGAGTGAGTGGCGGTGTTCAGGGACATGGCGTGGCCTGGATGTTCAAACGCCACATCACTTTCTATCTGCCTTACCCTGTGGGATTCTGCCAGTCAGGATCCCGGAGCTCTGCAGTGACAGGTGTAAAGGTAGCTCTGTGATGTTGGACGGCTCACCTTACTGTTCTGCTCTTGGGGTGTCCTCGTCAACACAAAGCACACAATAGCAGTTTGTGCTGGAATTGTGCGAGGATCCAACAATGCATGCCAAGTGCATGTAGCGTGTGCCTAATCAGGGTTAGCTGCAGCTGCTGCAAGTGTGTCGTGAGCAACGTTGGTAGGCTCTGTATCCTGGGTCATAGGGGATGGGTTTGCACCTGTGAATCTCTGCGGGACTGTCAGGCTGCAAAGTAAAGCTGATCACTGGGGTGGTGGTGGTGGTGGTGGTGGTGGTGGTGGTGGTGGGCAGAAACCCACCAAGATATGGAAGCCACTGAAGGAATTTGTGGTTGAGAGGCCTGTACCAGTGGGAGGCACAGCACGGAGTCATGAGCCCACCCTAGCTGGTGTGTAAACAAGTTTTGCACACGCAGGGGTGTGGCTTTAGGGATGCAAGGATTGGGTGGAGAATTGTGCTGTGACAGCCATCTCTGAGATGCTGAGACTCTGTGGTGCTTCTCCATAATCCCAGAGTCCCCTGGTGTGTGTCCTTCGGGATCCTGATCTATGCTACGAACGTGCTTTGCTGGAAAAAGATCAGATACTGTCTGTCCCCATGAGCCGAGTGGGGTCACGGTGGCCAGCTGTTCCTGGGGTAGCATGAGCCTTCTTTGCCCTGGATTTGATGATGACAGACCCCCCTTGTACTTGTGATCTCAGGGTGGCCCCCAAATGTTTCTCAGCTAAGGAGGCTATGGCTCTGGGAGGAGCTTGCCAGAAACACAGGGAGAACCCAGCCAAAGAACTTGGCTTTGAGCCAGGGGACCTGCTTCCAAGCCGAGCAGGGGAGGCAGACACTGGATGGTCCAAACATCCCAGACTTTCCCATGTGTGGAAGCCTGGTCTTCGGCTGTCCCAGGAGACTTGTCTGGCTAAACACTTCATGCTTTACAGAGTGGGTAACTGGGGCAGAAGAGGAATACCACAGTTGGGGTAGGCTCTGTGCCATCAACGTGGCATGAGGGAAAGCTACAGGTGTAGCAGATGGACAGAAGGATGGAGCCAGAAAGCCAGGAGGCACGGATTGTACCTGGCCTCCATGGACCTCTCTGCTGACTCCAGCATAGGGGAGTGAGAGCGTTGCCCTGGGATACTCTCTGGATCTCAGTTTCCCCATCTATAAAATGGGATAGTGGTGAACCACCTATCTCCTCCATCAAGGCACTTGCCTCTCTCAGAGTTCGTGGACTCTGAGCCAGGCTGGCAAGATGCCTAGAAAGACTGTCCCTGGAGACCCATCAGCCTGTCAGGCCCAGGGCTAATTAGGGTGAGTTAGGGAGGGAGGGCAAGGTCAGATTCCTCAAGAGCTAATTAGCTTCCCACAGTGGGGGAGGGGTTTTCTCAGCCACTGGGTAAGCTATGACCCTGGTCATAGGCTGATCCCTCCAGCTGCCTGTGACTCATCTGTCTAGGCATCTTTCTTTGTTTATTCATTGTTCAATGGCATTGGGCACCGAGTGTGTGCCAGCTGGGCGCCATGGACAGAAAGAGAAATGGTGACCTCAGTTAATAGGGGGCCGACCCGTGACCTCGTCTTTGCCGTTTCCTACAGCCTTGTCCTCCGAGAAAGACCCTGAACACAGCTATAGACTGACTCAGTCTTTGCCACCTGTAGCTGGGTGGCAGCCTTGTGCCTGTCAGGAATCTCGGAACTTCCTCACAGAAGTTTTTCTCTTCTGCGCTGCAGGCACACAATGGCTGTCACCGAGGGCACTTGGGGGAGCAAGAGAAATGAACACAGTGGGCCAGTGTGGCCACGGTTGATATCAGCCCAGGGTATCGCTTGGCTTATGTTAGAATGTATGGATTTTTAAGTAATTATCTTAATAAAAAAATGAAGAAAAATTGGGGAAGGATGTAGAAGAAACTGACCGAGTGGTTTCTTGATTTGATGAGGTATAATTGGGGTTACTTTTTTTTTTTTTGACAGGGTTTCTTTGTGTAGTTTTGGTGCCTGTCCTGGATCTTCCTCTGTAACCCAGGCTGGCATCGAACTCACAGAGATCCACCTGGCTCTGCCTCCTGAGTCCTGGAACTAAAGCCATGTACCACCACCACCCAGGGTTACTTTTTTTATGTGAATGTGTTAACTTTTCCTTTTTTTTTTTTTTTTTTTAAAGACAGGGTTTCTCTGTGTAGCCCTGACTGTCCTGGATCTCACTCTGTAGACCAGGCTGTCCTCGAACTCACAGAGATCCACCTGCCTTTGCCTCCCCAGTGCTGGGATTAAAGGTGTGTACCACCATGCCTGGCATGTTAACCTATTTTTAAAAAGAAGTCTTAGGGGCAGGTGAGATGTCTCAACAGGCAGAGGTACTTGCTGTGCAAGCCTGGTGACTGACTTTGATCCCCAGAACCCACATAAAGGTAGAAGAAACCTGACTTCACCCATTACCCTCTGACCTCCACACTTGCAGCGTGATACGTGCTTCCCCACAATGATAAACTCAAAATACCTTAAAAAACAAATCTTAGTAGCATCTTGTGTAGAATATCAAGCAAATGACCATACTCTGAATTTGAAAGTATAAAGGACCCCCCAGGAAGGAATACGTGAGGTGTTCTGGGGTTTGCTTTGCACATCTGGGAATCTTTAGAACACTGTTCTCGGGGTTGGGGTCAGAGAGGTCATCATGACAAGCAGAGGCCCTCAGAGCTGGTCTGGAGGTGAGAAGACAAATCAGGGGATGTTCAAACACTTTAGTTTCAAGAGTGAATGCTGCTGAGGAAAAGCAGAGGTATGACAGGAGACGGGAAGGCCCATCCAGGGAGAGCATGTTGTCAGGGGAAAGGCTGTTCCCAGCACCTCCAAGGCCTTCCTTGGCCATGGCTTGTCTTTCTTCTTCCTCTTCCCCTTCTTTAGTGTAGAAGGGAGGCAGAGTTGGTATAAAACACTCTCAAGGGGTGAGAGTGGCCAGGGGGACCATGGGAGATGTAGGTAGTGGGGTGACTCAGTTTGGAGAAGTACTGTATTAGCAACCCTTCCAGGGCAGTCCAGTGCAATGGTCAGACCATCCTGAACAGCGGGTCAGCATCGTCCTTGAATCTTCATGACAGCTAATTCTAGGAAACGGAGTAAAGATCAGATTTCAAAGGAATGGTCAGATGTCGGAGGGCATGGTGACTGTCTGTCTGTACACCCGTTCACTAACTGGGCCTGTGTACTCTCTGCAGCGTTAGGCCGGAGCACTAGCTTCACTGAGAAGGATCTGAAGGAGGCCAAGGCGTGGAGCCAGCAGATTGCAGCCCAGCTGACCACCCCTCCCAGCTCCAACTCCCGAGGGGTCCAGCTCTTCAACAGGCGCCGGCAGAGGGTGAACGAGTTCACCTTGGAGAGCCGCGGCCAGAGGCCACCAAAGCTCAGCCAAGAGGCCCTCCCGGCAGGGCATCCTTCGAGCCCCACAGGCCATGCCCCAGGGCTCAGTCTGAGTCCTGCCTCTCCATCCAAGCCAGGCCCTCCAAAGCACCCCAGCCCCCGAAGCCCCGGCAGAGGGGTCCCTGGCCACATCATGGAGGAGTACTCAGAAGAAGCCAGTCTCCTGCGGCACCTGGAGAAGGTTGCCAGCGAGGAGGAAGAAGTGCCACTGGTGGTTTATTTGAAGGAGAATGCAGCCTTGCTAACAGCTAATGGGCTACACCTGTCCCAGAGCCGCGATCCCCAACAGCCCTCGCCAAACCCCCCATCAACTGAGGTGCACAGTCCAGCGGCAGATATCAACCAGAACCCTTCCGCGCCCAATGCCACAGTCACCACAGCGGCGTCCAACAGCCACCACAACCAGCCCACCACCGATGTGAATCAGAATCCCCCGGCGACGGTCACCCCTGTCCAACAGAATTCATCTGAGGCACAGTGTCCCCCAAATGGCACACCTGATTCCAAACCCGGCACTCCCTGTGCTGATGGGCAGCCCCCGGTGCCAGCAGAGGAGGTGCGATCCAGCATTCTCCTGATCGATAAGGTGTCGGCTCCGTCGTCATCCGCCACCAGCCCCTTCTCTAGGGAAGCCACTCCCCTCTCCAGCTCTGGGCCACCACCAGCCGCAGATCTCATGTCCAGCTCCCTGCTCATTGAGATGCAGCCTAGCAACCTAGTGGCATCAGCCGAGCAAGAGATGTCTGGACGGGCAGCTGTCACCACGCCCACTAAGGTGTACAGCGAAGTACATCTCACGCTAGCCAAGCCCGCCTCGGTGGTCAACAGGACGGCCAGGCCTTTTGGGATCCAGGCACCAGGGAGTACCAGCCAGATGGAGTACAGCCCCATGATGGGAAGACGGCATTTTGGAGAGAAGGCCTGGGCTCCCCCGGCTCCCACCATGGTGGACAGGAGTCCCCAGCCGCAAAGGCACATGATGTCCCGCAGCCCCATGGTAGAAAGGAGGCTGGTTGGGCAGCGAAGCCCAGTCCTGGAGAGGCGCCCCTTAGGAAGCTTCACCCCACCTCCCACCTACGCAGAGACTTTGTCAACAGCCCCCGCGGCTTCCCGGGTTAGGTCTCCCCCTTCTTACTCAACTCTGTACCCCAGCTCCGACCCTAAGCTGCCTCACGTGAAGAGCCAGGTCGCCCTTGCCAACAAGACAGGCATTTTGGAGGAGTCGATGGCCCGCCGAGGCAGCCGGAAATCCATGTTCACTTTCGTGGAGAAGCCCAAGGTCACCCCGAACCCAGACTTGCTGGACCTAGTGCAGACCGCTGATGAGAAGCGGAGGCAGAGAGACCACCACGGGGAGGTGGGCATGGAAGAAGAGCCCTTTGCCCTGGGAGCCGAGGCTTCCAACTTCCAGCAGGAGCCAGCAGCTCGGGACAGGGCCAGCCCTGCGGCCGCTGAGGACACCGTGCCCGAGTGGGCCTCCTGCCTCAAGTCACCCCGCATCCAGGCCAAGCCGAAGCCCAAACCCAACCAGAACCTCTCGGAGGCCTCGGGGAAGGGGGCCGAGCTCTACGCCCGCCGCCAGTCGCGGATGGAGAAATACGTCATCGAGTCTTCGGGCCATGCCGAATTGGCCCGCTGCCCTTCACCCACGATGTCCCTGCCCTCATCCTGGAAGTATTCCACGAATGCCCCTGGCGGCTTCCGAGTGGCATCCCTCAGCCCAGCGCGGACTCCGCCGGCCTCCCTCTACCACGGCTACCTGCCCGAGAACGGGGTCCTGCGCCCAGAGCCTACCAAACAGCAGCCATACCAGATGAGGCCTTCACTCTACGCGCTGTCTCCTGTCAAGGAGCCTGCCAAGGCCTCCTCACGCACCACCTCGCCACGCACTCCATCACGCACCGTCTCACCTCGGGCTGCCTCCCCGGCCAAGCCTAGCTCCCTGGACCTGGTGCCCAACCTGCCTCGGGCAGGCCTCCCGCCATCTCCTGCTCTGCCTCGGCATTCCCGCTCCTCCCCAGGCCTCTACACCGCCCCCATCCAGGACAGCCTCCAGCCCACGGCTGTGAGCCCCACCTACAGCAGTGACATTTCCCCGGTGTCTCCCTCCAGGGCGTGGTCTCCTCGAGCCAAGCAGGCGCCCAGGCCTTCCTTCTCCACCCGGAATGCTGGAATCGAGGCTCAGGTGTGGAAGCCTTCTTTCTGCTTCAAGTAACGCATCCCAGGGCCTGTCTTGGCTCAGGGCTTAGGGAGGAAGATAGGCACCCACGGATCAAGGTCTGGCGATGCCAACAGACCGTGGGTGGACCATCTCCCCACTCCGAGCTGTAGACAAAGGGGCTTAGACTCCATGTCTGGGTGGTGAGGAGGGTCATGGAGAAAGAATACCCCCAGAGGGTCCTGATAAGCAGAGATTCTTTCCCTGGCCTTGCAAGCTTCAGGGACGACAGTGTCTTGCTGGGAGAAGGCCCAGAGGGGTCCTCAAGGGGACTTCTGGAACAGACAGAGCCTTTCCGGCACCTGTGAATCTGCAAGTACTGGGTGTGCCTTACTCCTAGGGCTCAGGCTCCTGGCATCTGGCTTCCTGCTTCTGGATTCTCACCTTCACAGGGTGTTGCTTCCCCTCTGCCTTCTTCTGGACATTTCCTGTCTACTGCCTCAGAGAGCTTTGCCTGGCTCCACCTCCTCTCCCGAGTCCTCTGCTGCCTGTGGACTTAGCATATCACTGTTTTCTGATGCTTGTCTTCCTGCTCTCTGGGACTCGGCTGCCTTCGTGCCCTCTCCGGGACCTGAGTCTACACAGGGAGGGAAACTCCGGGACCCCGACCTCAGTCCTGCTTCCAACTGCCTTGCCCTCTCGGTTCCGGGGTGAGGGGACATCCCAGGGTATCCCTGTGAAGAATGCCCTTTAGAGGGCTGTGCAGATACGAGTATGTTGTTAGGAGAGTGACCCTTTAGTGATATAGTGACCTCGGTCAAGGTCTCCCTGACCAAAATAAGCCACCTCAGTGCAACAGCATGAGGCCAGGAAGAGGCAATGGAGGAGCATTCTAGACTCACTCGCACCTCCCATTTGCTGGGTGACTTTGGCCAATCCACTTTTCCTTTCTGGGCCTTAGTTTCCCCCACGGACACAGGGTCTTCTAGTTGTGATAGTCATCGAAGATTGTGAGAACAGGCTGGTGCAGAGGTAAGGGGACTGTCATACAGAAAGAAAGGAGAAAGGATGGGCTGTTGCTGGGAGACACAGGAGTTAGCTCTCCATGAGAGTGGCCTGGTGAGGCACCATTGGAATGAGCTGCCGCAGCAGGCCACAGTCAGAAGCCTGGGCTGGGTCAGCTTAAGCTTGGGATCAGCTAGTGACAGCAGGAACATGGTACAGTGGCTCAGGAGAGAGGGACAGAATAGCTTTGAGGGAAAAACCTTGGACTTTGATGTGAGTTCTGACAGACTGAATGTACACCTCGGGTCTCAGTTTCCCCGTTCACACAGAGGGTGTAGAGTCAGGTAGCCTGAGATCTCCACTCCATGCCCTCCTTTGAAGTGGCACAACCCCCCCCCCCCAATCTTTGTTGGGGGTGAGAGCATACAGACACAAGAAGACACATTTACATGGAATCTTCCCAAGACTTGGGGCTAGGACCACCCACTTCCTCTTTCCCATCCCTATTTCTGGGATCCCAGAGGGGCAGGGGTGGTGGAGGCGGTGCCTGTGCTGGGCTGAGTGCGCAGTTTTCATGAGCTTTGGGCTTGTCTCCATGGGAACAGGGGTGGCTTGTCAGTGAGCTCATCCGCACAGAAGAGGCGGATGCACGTGGGAACTGAGTGAGCTTGGCTCCTTCGGGCCAGGTCTTCCCAGGAGCCTCTAGGAGACCCCCGCTCTTTTGCACCTGGGGTGGGGTTGGGGGTGGCCGTGGATGGGGGTGGCCGTGGAGGAGCCCGTTCCTCCAGCCTGTCGCTCTTGCCGCGAGGCTGAGCTCTCTGCCACTCGGCTCTGTCTCCTGTTCTCAATACACTCTGTCTCAAATCTGTCTCGCTTCTTTCTTCTGCGCTGTTGCTGCCGCGGCGGCGGCGGCTTGGGGCCCCCCTCTCTCCTCCCCGACTCGGGCCTGGAGGTGAAGTGGAACTACTCAGCTGCTGTGTGTGCGTGGAAGTGAGGCTGTGTCCCTGTGTGCTACGGTGCCAGCAGTGGGTCTGGATCTGCTGGTGTCAGCCATGTGCTGCCTAGGAACGGAGGGTGCTTTCTCTCCTTTGCTCCTTTCCCGAGGCTAGCCCAGATTGCGTTGAGGATAGAGAGAACACACTGCCCTATGGCCCAAATTGGTTTGGAGTTCCTTTTTTTTTTTTTTTTTTTTAAAGATAGAATGTATAGCAGAGGCTGGCCTTGAACTCACGCTCATGATGATCCTCCTGCCTCAACCTTCTGAGTGCTAGGACTAAAATCATGAGCTTCTGTGCCTAGTTCTGTTGTTGTTTACTGGATTTTTTTTATTGTTTGTTTTTTTTTTTTTTTTTTTTTGAGACAAGGTCTCACTGTGTAGCTCTGGCTGGCCTGGAACTTGCTGGATAGACCAGGCTGGCCTTGAACTCACAGGCATTCACCTCCTTATGTCTCCCAAGGACTGGGATAAAAGGTGTGCCTCCATATGCCTAGTTCTGATATGGCTGGGTCTGTTTGAGGTGTGTGTGTGTGTGTGTGTGTGTGTGTGTGTGTGTGATTGAAATGTCTTCCACCAGACAATTCCATTTACTCTCCAGTCCCCACCCCTCTCCTTTTTTTATCTAAATTGGACTGTTTCCCACATCCATCATCAACCCTGCCTGGCTCCCCTGGTGGAGAAGAAAACGCTGTGCCATCAGTACCTGGTTCCTATGTGACTTTGCATAGCCCCTGCCTGTCTCTGGCCCTGGTTCTTCCAAGTGCAATGACTGGGCTGCAGGAGGTAGCCTGGGAGTCCCCTGGTCTCGGGCAGTACTGTGCTCACGGCTCAGCTCTTGTCTCCGCCCCCTCCATGCAAAGGCCCCGCTGAGAGGCTGGGGTGACTGGCTGCTGCTTTCTGCATTTCCACCCATTGCATTTGCAAGGAGCTTGGGCCCTTTGGCAGAAAGCGAACAGTTCTGCTTCCTTCTCCCTTTCCTTACTGTGCCCCCTCTGCCCCCACATGTCCTGAGACATGGCAGTTAACACGAGGTCAGGCCTGGCTCATCGCTACATTTTGGCCTGAGCCTGAACCATGTCACTTCATAGTCCAGGCTGGATTTGATGACTTCCTTCTACTTGGTGGATCCAGCCGTCCCCTGTGTCCAGGAAAGGCAGAAACAAAACTTTAGAGACTTTTAGACAGTTCTCACAGCTCCTCCAGCCTCTTCTGGTTCTGCCTTAACATTGTTGTCTGGGGCCAGGTGTGGTGGTGGTGCACATCTTTGATCCCAGCACTCAGGAGGCAGAGGCAGGTGGGTCTCTGTGAGTTCAAGGCCAGCCTGGTCTACATTGGGAGCTCTAGGACAGCCAGGGCCACATAGAGAGACCCTGTCTAAGACAACAACAACAAAACATTTGCTGACTGGCTTGGGTCATGAGCTCAGGGCAGCACTCATTAGACCATGGGAACATGCCTGAGCACCTTTGACTGGCTTTTGGCTCTGAGACTTTGGTCTCAGCCTCGAGTCCTTCCTGTCTCACCAGGGGCAGGGACCTCCCTTGAAGCTCTTCTCCACAGGCCTGTGGTATGCCTCCCACAGGTGACCTGGCTGGAGAACAGCTCTCAGGGACTCTGGCTTGTATAGGCACATACAACCCTGACCCTGGGAATAAAAGGGGGAGGAGGCCTTAAGTTGCTCCTTCAATGAGCTTGGCTATCCTGGAAAAGCCTCCACAGGTCCCTGCAGCATTACATCCCACCAAAAATGTCTTCCTTTTTAGTGAAAGGGCCCTGAGGTTGAACCCACGTGGCAGCTGCTGCCGTGTGATTGGAGAATATTTACCACCTGCCTCTATTGTTTTTTTTCTGAGTGGGAGGGACTAAATTCTCCATTGGTTGGAAGGATGACTGGCAGATTACTGACTGGATGAAAGAATGGATCTTGTGGGTGATTATAGATTTTGATTGGGATGACGTCACTGACTCCACCCGATAGCTTGGGACTGAGATGAATGGATGATTGCTAGTGAGCATGGACTCAACTAAAAGCCCAGGTAGACTGCTTATTTCTGGAATATGGGTGAACAGCTGGATAGTTTAAGGTATGCGGGTACAACCTATATTCCCAAGCCCTCCACTTTCAACTCCCTTAACACTGTTTGAGCATGGTGTAGCTTTGAAAACACACACACACACACACACACACACACACACACACACACACACACACTGGTGGGGGAGAGAACACAGTGGGCTGTTATTTACACCTCTTGGCTTCATTTTCATCGCTTGTAAAATGAATGTGATAACACCAGCTTCCCAACCAGTCTGACCTAACCAGAAGAAGTGAGAGATGATGGATGAGGGTGACACATGTAGAGGGATAAGTACTCAGCTAGGTGGGAGGTGGGTTTGCCACCACAACAGCGCAGTGCTTTTTAACCTCAGAGATGGTCACCCTCCGGTTTTCCCAGAGCTAGTCTCACTGTCCCTCTTGGCAAGAAGTGCAGGGAGGGGGAGAACACTGACCAGAGGTGAGTGAGTGGCTTGGTTTCCTTTTGTGTTTCCATCTGCCGGGAGGAACTTCCTCTGCCGGGCACCCAAGGAAAAGAAGTGAGGAGGTGACTTCAGAACACAGTCAGGGCTGAAAGGGTCCTTCATGAGGCCTAATCTTAATAGTGGAAGTTAGTATTTTTAAATACAAACTGGGCTTTGTGGCACATGCCTGTAATTATTCCAGCACTCAAAAGAGGTAGAGGCAGGATCAGAAGTTCAAAGTCACCCTCTGCTACATAGTGAGTTTGAGGCCAGTCTGGGCTGCATAAAATCCTGTCTCAGAAATGTTTTTCTATATAGAAGTATGAAATTTGCCTGGCAATGGTGGAGCAGGCCTTTAATTCCAGCACTCGGGAGACAGAGCCAGGCGGATCTCTGAGTTCAGTTCGAGGCCAGCCTGGGCTAGCTACAGAGTGAGTTCCAGGACAGTAAGGACTAAACAGAGAAGCCCAGTCTTGGAAAACCTATATATATTTAAAGTTACATTTTTGAGTAGATAAAACAACCTTATAGTTCAACACTCTAGACATACATAGGAAATAGTAACTTAAAAAGACGTGTTTCCACCCCCTGTGGCCGTGTGCGGTGTGCCTGCCAGAAGCTGAAGGCTAGATGGCTGGACGATTGCGTGCCCATTCCCTCCCACTAAGTGAGGGTACTCGTCTCCAAAGCAAGCAGGGGCTGACCCCAGATAGCAAAGGCTTTTAAAGCTTCTGCACTGAGTAGAGCCACCTGCGTTTTTACACCAGGCACTACCTGACTTGGTTGGGTATCTTTCCCATCTCCGAATGATGGACAACCATACTCCTATCTTTTCCAAAACCCTGATTCTGGAAGACCTGGCACTAAACCTTCCCCTTGGCCCTCTCTGCTCTCTCCCCAGGACCGCCCCGAGAGCCTGCCCACGTCCCCGCCCTGGACGCCGGGCGCTTCCCGGCCTCCCAGCAGCCTGGACGGCTGGGTGAGCCCGGGACCGTGGGAGCCGGGTCGCGGGAGCAGCACGAGCAGTCCTCCGCCGCTGCCGCCGCCGCCGCCGCCGCCCATGTCCCCCTCGTGGAGCGAGCGCTCGGTCTCCCCGCTGCGACCCGAGGTCGATGCGCGGCCCCCCAGCCGCCAGCTGCAGGCGCTCCTGGCGCGCAACATCATCAACGCGGCCCGGCGCAAGAGCGCCTCCCCGCGGCCAGCGGCCGCCGAGACCCTGCGGCCCTTTTCCCCGCCGCGGGGACCGCCGCCGCCGCCGCCGCGCATGCGCTCGCCGCAGCCCGCCCGCCCCGCGGGCACCTTCCGCGGAGCTGCCTTCGCCCCGATCCCGCGGAGCCCGCTGCCCGTCGGGCCTCCGTCCTGCGCCAGTCCCCGGAGTCCGCAGGCCACGCCGTCCAGGCCTTTTCCCTACCGCCGCTCACCCACGGACTCCGACGTGTCCCTCGACTCCGAGGACTCCGGGCTTAAGTCGCCCGGCATCCTCGGCTACAACATCTGCCCTCGAGGTTGGAATGGCAGCCTGAGGCTCAAGCGTGGTAGTCTCCCCACCGAGGCCTCCTGCACCACCTAAAGTTTCCCCACCCCGGGAGAGCCGAACCAGAGGAGGCACCCAGCTTGGGGGACCCCAGCCCCGGGACCTCAAAGGGTCTGACCTCATTGGACAGCTCCAGAGAAAGTGGTCAGGGAAGGAGAGCTCTGGGCCTGAGGGCCGAGTAGCTAGTGACTCAAACTTGGGCTCTAGCCCTTGGCTCTATCATTCATTTGTGTGACCCCGAGCAAGAGCCTCCTGTCCCTGCCCCTCAGATTTGGCCGATGCAGTCTCCAGACATCTTCCCCTTCCATCCACACACTTGTGCCTTGGGGAAGGCAGCTCAGCTCCCTGCCCCTGGACCTGCATGCAGCATGCCAGGCTTCCATGTTCCTCCCTTACTCTGTCCTCCGTCGGCCTGGCAAATGAAGTGTGTGTTGAAAAGAACCTGGGCCGTGACCCATGCATGCCCAGGCCCTGGCTTGACCACCAGCTCCTGGCACCAAGTCCTAGGCCAGAACAGCTGTTTTCCATCTCTTCTCAGACCAGCTCTATTTTTATCTGGTGACCTTTAGAGAGATCTCCCAGGCAAGCTCAAGGTGCCCTGCTGGGCCCTGCTGGGCCCCTCTGGGGAGAAGGAGCTGGAAGATCCTCCCCAGGCCCTGCCATGCTACTTTCTCTAACGCAGCTCAGGGTGGCCAGGGTATCTTATGGCCAGGGCAGAGCAGTGTTCCCTGGGGCCATGGGTCTCAGACCTCTGCCCTTCTTGGCCTGTTCATGGCAAATTTGGGGTTTTTCAAAGCTGGGGAGAGAAGAGATGGCAGCCTTACGTGGCTGCCCCCAGTCTGTCTTACCTATTTGGAAAGAGGTCCTTGTTAACAGAATGTGTAAGTCATGGCCAGGATGCATAGAGGAGACTCCAGTATTGGGTAGAGTTGGCTCCTGACCTCTGAGGATTCTCACCCTGAAGTGCATCCCATAGTATGAGAAAGTGGGGATGAGGGTGGAGGACCACAGGGCTTGAATTCAGAGACAAATAAACCTGGGTGGGAGGAAAGAGGTATGCCAGTATGGGCCTGTGTTTCTGGCCACCAAGTGAATGTCTCCTTCCTTCAGTCTCAGGCCTCGGCCTAGTGTCTATACCATGCCTAGAAGAGTGGGCACGGTTATATTCATTTTTCTTCACATCTCACTCTGGCCTAGCTCATGCCTTTACCCAGTGGCCTTGAGGAGCCTGTCCCCTAAACTTCAGTGACTCTGATTCCAATCCCCAAGAATGACACTGGGAAGAATGTAGCTGAGGTATATGGTTTTCATTGTTGGCTGATGGTACCCCTTGAGGTTCAGAATATCAGAATTCAGAACCTTGGGTACTGGTGTTGTAGTTCAATGAAGTGCAAATATATGTAGGTGAAAAAAAAAATACCAGAATGTTGTTAAAGGCAAGGGATGATGTGATTTGGGGTAATTGGTAGATTTCCCCCCACATTAGGGTGATCTAGAGCCCCTAAGTAAGGCTAAGGGAAGCTAGGGTCAGGATGGAATAAAGTCGGGCTTGGGATGGAGTGCATTGGGATAAAGGGGTGATCTTGGCAGGTTCCTAATGGCCATGGGTTGGGAACCAGGCCCTACTGGGAAGATGAGAGGGCACTGAGGTCAGTCAATAATAAATGAACACATTTACCAAAGCTCTTACCTGCTGCAGCATCCCTTGAAGCTAACTAAGGAGTCCCAGGCTAAGGATGCCTTCCAGAGAAAAGATACTTCTAGACATCTAGCTGATGCTGTGGCATAGATCGGCTTCTACCTGCATTTCCTCAGAGAACCAGCAGGAGGCAGCTTTGAGAAACGACAGTTCTGACAGTTCTGAGCTGCTGTTCTGTCATAGTGACTGCCTTCTCCCTTATGTTCTCCAACACACTAGAGCTTGCCTGTATCCTGCCTCGTGCCTCTTGTAGAATTCAGAGCAATAAATGCTTTCTGCATTCCTCTGCCTCCTGTGTCATTTTTGCCTTTCGGGAAGACTTTCTCTTCCTCCCAAATATACATCAGTCCACAGAATATCTGAGACTCACGGTCTGGGAGTTTGGAAGTCATAAGACGGGGTGGAAAAGCTTGGGACCACAGAAGTCCTTGGATTGGAGCCTAGGATCTGTCATTGATTAGCTAGGTGGATCTGAGGACACCATTCCTTCCCCATGTCTCTGCTTCCCCATCTGAGTGATGGGACAATTGATCTAAGTGGTGTCTGCTACAGGATGCTGTTGCTGGCGTGGGCAGAGCCACGCTGGGCCAGGGTCCAGTGCTCAGCTACTACTTCATTGAAATCAGGATTCCAGGATGGGACAAGAGTCTCCAGGGGGAGGTTCTATGTGACTATGGGCAACTATAGTGAGACCAGGGTCATTGGGCCCAATTCCCATGGGCCAACCTTGGCTCAGAGAGAGTGATTGTGTTCCTGCTTCTAGATGAGGACATCCCTTAGTCCTGCCCTCTTAGATTCAGGCCCAGCAGAGACTGGGCCGAGCAACCCAAGGGGCAGAAAGCTGAGTTCAGAGCAGAGCCCAGGATGCTGTCCCAAATGGGCATCAGAAAGGTCCACTGGGGCCATCTGCAGTGACAGACTCAGGTGCTTGCCACCCTGTTTCCAGGGAGCTCTTGCTGTGCCCACCCTTCCCTGGGATTGACTTGTGTGCCTCTACCAGGTCACAACTTCTGCTGGAACCTGAGTACAGTCAGTATCTGACTGCCGACTGGTGACTTCACTCCCTTACCTCTTGTCCAGTGCTCAGTGCCTCAAACTAATTCATCCATGATGGAATGAGCTCACCATCTGACCCCCTCCCCCTGCTCCTCCCTTCCTGCACCACCCGTTACCAGACCACCTCCAAGATGTGGGCATTATTCAAGCGCCCCTCAATACCCCCACCTCCTCCCTGCCCTTTCTGTCTCCACCCTGAGCCAGCTACCCGCCCCCCGCCCCCATCTCTCTCTTGGCTACCGCACAATCTCCCTGCCTCTAGTCTGGCCCCCTTCAACCCTGTATGTGTACAGCAGCTGCGTCTCTGGAAAATGTCAATCTCATCATCACACTCCGCCGGCTTAATCTCTTCATCAGCCCTTTGTAACACAATTTCCTTTTGGAAATCTGGCCCCTGTCCCCCCCCCCCGCCCCCCAATCTGGTCTGAACTCCCAGCCCCACCCTCAGCTCCTATCTCTGCCCCTGCGGGCCAACCCTCCACAGTCTTTGCAAGAAGAGATCTATCCTCCACCTGCAGGGTCCCTGGCCCCTCTGCCTGGTGAGCTGCATCCTCCAAGACCCAGTGCCAACGTCCTCTCTTCTGGGAGGCCTTCCCAGGCTCCACACTGAGCTGGCGCTGTGTTCCTTGCTCCTTGAGCTCCTTCAGAAGCAATGCTAGAGATACAGTAGCCCAAAGGCTGGTTCACTGGTTGTGTCTAAGCTAGCTAAGCTCCTTGAAGATAGAGTCCTGGCACGTTTGTTTTTAGCCCATGGATAGAGGCTCAGGGAATATGAGAAGATAGTAGAGAGGCGGGGGAGAGGAGAAAGGGAGGGAAGGAAGGCAAGCGGGAGAAAAGGAGGAGAGAGGAAAAATCAAGAAAAGATACTGGGGACCAATTCATTCATTTATTCCTCCATCCATCCACTTCATTCACCCAGCAAACATCTATTGACTCCCTATTAGGCATTACTCAAGACACTAGGGGTACAACAGTTACCAAGCTTCCGCGAACGCAGCCAATCTCCGGCGTTCCCGGGTGACCGAAGAGTTCTGATGTGAACGTGTGTGCAGCCAGGGGGTGCAAGCCCTTCTGTTTGCAAGGGCCTGCTGCCGGGGCACCTGTCTTCCTTCCCCAGAGCCCAGCGCCTTTAGCATCTGGCTCCAGCTCCTGTTGCAGCCCGAAATAAGGCTGACCCACGGACAAGGCGAGAGTGATTCTTGTCAGCTGAAGCCAGCACAGGCTGTAGGGCACACCCTGCTCACTGACCGCTGACCAGGGAGACCGCAGTAGGCGCTGACCATACAACTCCAGCTCCCCCACGACTGAGGTGTTAGTCTTGAGTGCCTGACATTCCTTCCCACCTACTGTGGCCCCATCAGGTACAGGCATTATCCTCTCATCTTTGGGAGCTCTTGGGACCTAGGGGGAGTGGGCAGAGGAGATGAGGTCGTTTTTTCAGGGCCTTGCAGGGGATCTGGGGAGTCTGGGCCTCACAGAGCTCTAGGGTCTGCATTAGGAGGAAGGGAACCAGTAGCTCTCAGGGTCCTGGACATCATCAGATGGGAAGGCTGGGGTTAAAGGTGATGGAGAGGTAACTGCTCTGCTGTCTTCAGGATCATTAGGCATTGCAGAGAGACAACTCCCTGACTGTAAATTAGGGGCCCTGCTCAGATCCTGTGAATGTTTATCTGGGGACAGATCTGAGGACTATGGTGTCCTAACTCAGAGAAGTCACAGTTGGCGCTTGTCAATTGTCTTGCGACCCTAACCCTCCACTGTGTGCAGACATGCTCCGATTTGCATTCAGTTTTAGAGGTTGGTGGATATCTGGAAGCCCATTCCTATGGTTTAGTCTAACCAGTGCTGTTAAATTACAGAGCGGGGAAACTGAGGCACGGAGCTGGTGATTACTTGCTCATACTTGCAGAGAAAGTCAAGGGAGCCTCCTGGACTCAGCTCAGTCAGTGTCCACCAGGGTCCCGTTGTGTATGGGGACACGGACGGAGCACAGAAAGACCTGGAAGCCAAGAAGAGGGGCACTGACAGGGGCGGCCAGGGATGAGGGACTCAAGGTTTCCTTTTCTGACCCATGCTAGGGAAACTGGGTTGGGAACTCACAAGGGTTCTCCAGGGCTTGGCTCTGTGAATCTGCCCCAAGATTCCTGGAAAGCAAGAGAGGGGTGAAGGAAGAGAAAGATAAGGGGTGACAGGAAGGGACAGCGGAGGGCTGGGGCCTTGAGGTGCTGCTGGGAACTGGGTTAGGTGGGCAGGGGCCAGATTTCCAAAAGGAGAATGTTACGAAGGGGAACTGTAGTGGGGGAGCTGGCAGAGCTGGGTGGTTATATTGGCGTTTACCGGAGATAACTCTGCTGCCATGGGAGTAGCTCAAAGGTGGAGAGACAAGGATGTGATGGTTTTGCCCATATCATTGGGCTAGCCTCAGGACCAAGCACCAGTGTGTAGAGTCCAGGGTAGCCCTGGCCTGATTCACAACCCCCCCCCCAACTTCTTCCAGCCTCCAGATAGTGCTCTTAGGGCAGTAGATGACAATTGTGCCTGAGGTCCTACCTTCCCCACCCCTGAAGCCCCAGGCACGGGGACAGGGCCCTAGAGAGAAGCCCTTAAAGAGAGTGATTTCCCAGTAGACTGGCCTCTGATCTGTGTGGCCTCCTAGTCCACAGTCTCCTCCTTCCTGTAGAGACCTTACAGGCTTTTTAACTCCTCTAGCCTTTGTTTGTGACTATGGTCGGCTCAGGGCTGGGGCTGGGTGACAAGGACTTAGAGGAGGTTTGAGGAGAAAAGGGAGGTTTCCTGGGCCATTTGTGGGCGTTTCTCCTCCACAGGATGATCCCCAAGGAGCAGAAGGAGCCAGTGATGGCTGTCACAGGAGATCTTGCTGGACCAGGTAAGGTGGACCCAGTTCTTTACGTTCCACAAACTCCTCTTGATCTCAGGCTATGGCCATTCAGGCCCGCTGGCCCCAGGGCTGGGGGAAGCAAGTGAGGGTTCCACAGCAGTCTCTAGACATATCTGTGGAGTATGCCCTTGGGCTAGGATACTTTGTGAGGTGTTTGTGGGAACTTATCCTTCTCCGCGGCAGCTGAGTACCCCAGACTGGTCCTGGATTCCAAGACCACCCTGTTCCCAGCCCTCTCTAAGGCCAAACTGAACTTCAAGGACTCCCTCTGGTTCCAGATTCAGCCCAACTGTGAGTCTCATGGAGAGACCTGGCGACAGGACAGGTAGCCCAACCCCATTTCTGGAAATAGGAGTGTGTGTATGGTAAGGCATGGAGGGGGCTGGAGAGAAGGCAGATCAGCTGGCCTAAAACCATTTTACTAAAACATGGCTCAACTTTGGGAACAAATCCCCCCAAATCCATGCTCAGCAATTTTATAAGGCCCCCTTGAGAGCCCCCATTATAATCTTGGAATTCATTAGAGCACGTCAATTACTCTAAAAATTAATTCAGCTACAGCTAAGTTGGGAGTTTCAAGCCTTCACGTGACCTCAGTGGCTCTGTGTTGCTGGTTAAAATCCAGACCCACAGCATCGCCTCCTGGGACCATGGTTTGGGGTGCGGCCCGTACCCTTGTCTTTTGGACTAATACCCAGGTGACTGGCACAGATGGCAACAGAGACACAGATAAATAAAGGAGCCCGGGGTCCTTTGCTGTTCTGTCTCGGTCAGAGAACTGAAGGACTCAACAATTGTGCTGCGTGGCTTGAAATTTCATTTTTAGAAATAATTTTTTTGAGACGGGGTCCCATATATCTCAGGCTGGTCTCAAACTTGCTGTATAGCTGACAATGGCAATGACTGTAACGAGAGTGTAATGTGGTGGGGGTGGGCGGGAGCAGGTGGATGAGTGTGTGTGTGTGTGTGTGTGTGTGTGTGTGTGTGTGTGTGTGTGTCGCGCTCGCTCTTGCATACGCACAGAAGCCAGGGGAGGACATTGAATGTCCTGCCCTATTATCTTCAACATTATTCCTTGAACCCAGGGTCTCCCACTGAACCTAGAGCTCGACTGAGTAGCCAGCTGGTCCACGGGACCCTTGGTCTCTGCCCTCCTGCAGTGCTGGGATTTTAGGAGTGCAGCTCTTCACATGGGCACTTGGGTTTAAACTCAGAGCCTCATGCTTACACATGCTCATACCCACTGAGCCATCTCTCCAGCCTCCAGGCCGGTTTCATGTGGCTCTGGGACTCAAACTCGGAGCCTAGTGCATTTTAGGCAAACACTAACAACTGAACTACAACCTCCACCTTGTATGGATTTGTGTGTGAGTTATTCTTTTAACCTACCCTGCGTGTTCTTACCTCTTTTTGTTTTTATGAACCCCCCCACACACACACACACTGCTTTTGGATGCTAAAGATCAAATCCAGGGCTTCATGTTAGACAATGCTACACAATCACTCTACCGCTGAGTCACACTCCCAGACTGTATCATCCGTGACTTTGCCTGCTCATATATGGGAACTGTGGAGTACTGATGCTTCAGCTGGCAGAGTCATGCAGTGAATGGTATATCTCTTGCCCATATAGTTAACTACAGACCCCCAAATACTGACACACATGATTTACACTAGACATGATTATTGCTATGGCATGTATTAGTCATCTTTTGTTGCTGTTTAAAAAAAATCTATGACAAAGGCAGCTTGCAGAAGAAACAGTTTGTCGTGACTTACAGTTCCAGAGGGAGAAGCCATGATGGAGGGGGAGGCATGGCAGCAGGTGGCTGGAGCTGGAAGCTGAGAGACCACATCTTCGACATCAAGCAAAAAGCAGAGAGAAAACACTCGTAGCGGGGTCATGTCACACTCTCTCGAAGCCAGCCCCCGAGTGATATACTTCAGCAAGCCCTATCTCCTCAAGATTTCATAACCTTCCTAAACAGTGCCTAGGGATTGAATACTTAATTTTAATCCTGAACTTACGGGGGACATTTTTCATAAACCATCACAGACACTAATGACATTTTCAGATTCAAAGTAGCCGTGGGAAAGCAATAGCAATTGCTGGGCCGTGGTAGCATACCTCTTTAATGCCAGCACTCAGAAGGCAGAGGCAGACAGATTTCTGAGTTCGAGGCCAGCCTGGCCTACAGAGAGAGTTCCAAGACAGCCAGGGCTACATACAAGGAAACCCTATCTCGAAACCTGCCCCACCCCCCAAAAAAGCAATAGCAAATCAAAACACTTACCATTATTTCTGGATGCTATGGGGTAGACACTGTGTTAGAAGCTTTTATTCATTAAGCCATCTGAACCTCATAACAGTTTTAACTTACATATTATCAACCCCGTTCTGCAGACCAGAAACGGCTCAGAGGAGCCAGGCGGCCCTGATAGGTCGGTAGCAAAGCCGGGATTTGACTGCTGGTCTCTCTGTCCCCAGATCTGCTGCCTCTTTTGTGATTTTGTAAATAACACATCCGATGAAAATACCCAGACAAGTGGCCGGAGAGATGATGATTCAATGGTTCCAAGCACTGGTGGCTCTTCCAGAGGACTCGGGTTCAGTTCCCAGAATCCATTTGGGGGCTCACAACTGTTTATAACACCAGGTCTAGGGGATCTGACACTCTCTTCTGGCTTTGTATGCATGTGGCACACAGGCATACATTCAGGCAAAACATCCAAACACACACACACACACAAAATGGTTTTTGAAAAATTCAAACAAAATCCACATGAATGGCTTTGGAAGTTCTTCATAATGAAACAATTAGAATATGCTAGCCACTGTCAGCATACTGGTGTGGATTCTTCTGCTCAACATTTTTTATATGAACACACATACATGGCTTATGTCCTCCAGCTGTCTTTCTTTTTCATTTAGCAGTGTGCCACAGGTTTCTTTCCATCCTGACACGATTTATCTTTCTGCGGCCCCCTCTGCTTGCTTCCTTAGCACATCATTGTTTCGGACCTGTCATATTTATCCAACCAATTCGTGATGGTGGTCTCAAAGCTTGCTTTACGGTGGGATCCTTGAAAGAAGAGCCTGGGTGCTCTTGTGCACAGGGCTGACTAAGGGTAGCTTAGCTGTAGGCTGACTCCTTGTTGACAGTGGCAATGGGGGCAGGGTATGGTTCAGTGGGCCAAAAGCATTTGCCAGGCAAGCACGGAGACCTGAGTCTCAACCCCCAGCACCCATGGGAAATGCAATGAGCATGGCTGCAGGTGCCTGTAACCCTTGTATCAGGAGGCAGAGACAGGAAGGTCCACGCAGCATCAGGAGGCAGGAGAGTCTTCCTCTGAAAAGCATGTCCCCTCCTCTATCTCCAATTCCTACAACCAGAGGAAGAAAAGTAACATTTCCTATTTGTCACAAAATATTAGCACATTGAACAGAATCAGCAGTAATGATTTAGTGCCATCTAAGAACTAGTCTGTATTCAGATTTCTTACAATGAATGGTTTTTAAAGTTTTTAAACTGGGCGGTGGTGGCACATGCCTTTAATCCCAGCCCTTGGGAGGCAGAGGCAAACAGATCTCTGACTTTGAGGCCAGTGTGGTCTCCAGATTGAGTTTCCAAAATGTTTTAAAGATGTATTTATTTATATTTTGTGTGTATGGGTGTTTTTGCCTGCATGTATCTGTAGCATATCCATGCAGTTCTTGCATGGCCAGGAGAAGGTGTTAGACGCCCCCCCACCCCTACCCCCTGCCCCGGAACTGGAATTACAGACAGTTGTGAGCTGCCTTGAGGATGCTGGGAATTGAACCTGGGTCCTCTGAAGAGCAGCCAGTGTTCTTAAATGCTGGGCCATCCCTCCAGCCCCGATGTGTAGAACCCAAGTGAGGCACACGGTTCTTATTTGGTTGCGATGTCTCTTAAATGTCATGTAATCCCAAACAGCCCCTCTCCTCTTCTTTCTTTTTCCGTCTCCTCTTGTTTGAAGAAACTAGACAGCTGCACTCCCTGAACATCCTACATCCTGTTTCTGGCTCATGACCCCCTTGTTCCACTGCCCTTCTCTCTCGAGCCCTCTCCAGTCACACTTTCACAGCCAAATGCTCTATGGACACGCTTTAGTGGAGATTACCACTGACCCCAACTTGGTAACTCTGACCGTCAGTCTTCCGGTCTCACCTGGCTTGACACGTCAGCAGAATTTGACTCCTGGGGCTGCCTGTCTCCGAAGTCTTTCAGGAGTTGGTTTCCAGGTGCTCCCTCATCCGAATTTTTCTCCTTGCTGGCCCCTCTAGGTTTCAAGGGCATTTGCCTAGCTCTTACTCTTATACTTAGCTCATTTCTGTTAATCTGTATGTTGCCACATGTTCTGTGGCTTTACATGATGCTCCCTGGATGGCAGGTTGGCATCTCCTCCTCTCTGCCTTCCTGTTCTCTCAATTCTCCTCTCTGTTAGTCCCACCTATACTTTCTGCCTGGCTACTGGTCAATCAGTGTTTTATTTATCAATCAATCATCCACAGTAGCTGGGCCCTCCCACATCAACCAAGAAAATGTCCCACAGATTTTTCTAAGGCTAATCTGATGTAGAAATTTTCTCAGTTGAGGTTCCCTCTTCCCAGATGACTCCGTTTTGTGTCAGGTTGACAAAACAACCCAGAAGCACAAATGTATTCACTTGGAAAAAGGGAACTCTTTAATAAATCACATCACAAAGCATTTTTTGCTATGATTTCACTAAATCTTATAAAACTATATAGTGATTGAAAGGTTAGAAAAGGGTGTACACTGGGTTGAACATCTCTGGGTGGCAGATAATGTTATTTTTCTTCTTTCCTTATATCTGTACTTTATAACTTTTTAAAACAGTTATGCTGTTTAAATAATGTTAAAAGACCATTTTTAAATAACAAAGACAAAGTTGGGCTTGCCAGTATAGGTATATGTCTGTAATGTCAGCACTCAAGAGGGGAGGTAGGAAGATCTGAGTTCAAGGTCATCCTCACCTAAATAGCAAGTTTGAAGCCAGCCTGGGTTACCTGAGACCCTGTCTCAAAAACCAAAAATAAATATAAACAAATAAGTAAAATTTAAAGAATGTGTCTCAAGCCAAACGCCTCATCTTCCCTGCAACCAGCTCCTCCTTCATCTCATCTTGGTGAATGACGGCTCCACCCTCCCAGAGGCTCTGGTCAGAAGTCTTCCCCTTCTCTAATTATCTCTTGTTGTGGCTTCCCTTAAACAACAACAAAACAAAGCAAAAACCTTGGAGTCCGATCCTTTCTCACCACTAGCATAGGCAAAGAAGTGCAAAGGAAATTCACGGAGTAAGTATAAACGGCCAAGAACCTCGGAAACAGCATTCAGCATCACTGAGCACGTGCCCACCAATCTCTGTGGTGCCTCTTTCTTTCTTTCTTTCTTTCTTTCTTTCTTTCTTTCTTTCTTTCTTTCTTTCTTTCTTTCTTTCTTTCTTTCTTTCTTTCTTTCTTTCTTTTTTTTGGTTTTTCGAGACAGGGTTTCTCTGTGTAGCTTTTCGCCTTTCCTGGGACTCACTTGGTAGTCCAGGCTGGCCTCGAACTCACAGAGATCCGCCTGGCTCTGCCTCCCGAGTGCTGGGATTAAAGGCGTGCGCCACCATCACCCGGCCTGAGGTACCTTTCTAAACCCTCAGATGGCAAACGTTCCAAGGAATGATGGCGCCTAGTGATGGCAAGCGTGAGGCTTGGGGTCACCCAGGAGTAGTGGCAGGGTGGCCTTGAGGTAAGAGCCTTCTCTGACCTCTCCCACAGTCCCTTCGCTGGACCTGGGGAAGAAGCTGAGTGTGCCTCAGGACCTGATGATCGAGGAGCTGTCTCTCCGCAACAACCCGGGATCCCTGCTCTTTCAGAAGAGGCAGCGCCGGGTACAGAAGTTTACCTTTGAGCTTTCAGAAAGTCTGCAGAGTGTGAGTAAGCCATCATGTGCTCTTGGGGGAAATCAAGGCCAAGAGGGAGCCAGTGGTTAGTCTAAAGTCAGTGAGCCAGACTGAGGACGTCTGTGGAGGGTGGAGGGTGGGTGGAGTGGGGTGTCCTGCGTGTCCTCATTAGATTATGCTATTATGGGCTGTTTACATCATGACAGATGCGGTTCAGACTTCATTTGGTCTTAGGTAGGGAATGGAGAAGGAGAAGGCAGTAGAAGAACTGGTTGACAGGGAGACAAAGTTAAGACTAGGGGGCATGGTGTGGCTCACCTGCTTGAGTGCTTGTCCAGCATGCAAGAAGCCCTGGTGTTGGACCCCAAAGTTTTTAGGGTCACAAGTGGGTGCCCCAAGAACCCAGACTCCAGTCCAGTTGATGCAAAAGCACGAGGATTTATTTTTGAAGCTTCTGTACAGAAGGGCAAACTCTGCTCCCAGGAGCAAGAGCCGCCTCTTACTGCAGCCCCATGGGGGTTTTTAAAGGAAAAACCCACAAAAGCCAGAAGATTACAATTCCCATACAATTTCGTTTCACAAGATCATGGTCTGGTTACAGAGTGATCACAGAGGGGGTACAGTTACGTCAACAGGTACATTCTTCCTGAAACCTCAAGGGGGGGTATCAGGGCGGGAGTGGAGTTTACACAAAGGTCGCAGTGGTCCTTCCTGGAACATCTGCAACTATCCCAGTCACAGTTGAGCACATCTCTTAACAGAAATCTCTATACATTGTTACATTGTAGGGGTGGTTGAATAATGGCTGAGTCAGGTGGCCCTTGGAACTAGTTCTTTTAGTTTCTCATTTCCTGGTGCTTGAAGTTTCTTTTTTCCTGAGGCTTGGGGGTGTAAGCCTGAAGGGCTAGGGTCTTTCACTGGGTTCCACCCCCAGCCACACACAAAACCAGTACGGTGCTACACACTTGTAATCCTGGCATCTGGGAGGTGGAAGTGGGGTGGGGAAGATCAGCATTTCAAGGTTGTCCTTGGCTACAGAGCAAGTTCAAACCCAGCCTGAGCTTCATAAGTAACCCTGCCTCAAAATACAACGAAATAATAGTTTGCTGGTGGCAGGTAATTTTGGAAAATACTAACGAAGTCCAGTGCATTTCTCCCTTTACCACTCAAGTTCTGGACCTTACTGGAGGGGGGGAGAGTGGGGAGGACAGAGATGGCACATGGCCCTGTTGGCCATGTGCCTGAGACAGTGTTTGCTAGGGGCTCCACGTGTAGGAGGTGGATATGTCAACGTTATCATACCATCAGTATACCGCCACCGCCACCGCCGCCACCGCCGCCGCCGCCGCCGCCGCCGCCGCCACCACCACCACCCATGAAGGGAACTGAGGCTCAAGAAGTGTTTTATTCTGACTAGATTTACAGTAGCAAAGACTGCTATTGATATTTCTCCATCACAGGCACTGGCTCACCGCTGTAAACCATCTACATTCCCAGGTTCCCCCGCCTTCTACATTCTCCCTCCACATCCCTTAGGTGGTGGTGGTGGTGGTGGTGGTGGTGGTGGTGGTGGTGGTGGTGGTGAAATCCTGGCCTCTTGCTTCGCTGAGCGCCCCTGCCTGATTATTTCCCCCCACAGATCCTGGCGGGAAGTGCCCGAGGGAAAGCGGCTGACAGAGCGGCGCAGGGGACGGTGAGGAAGGGACCCCTTCCTCCAGGGACAGCTATGGGAAGGGACGGGCCGCTAAAGGGCCGCTGGCCATCGCCTCTGAATGCTCGCCCCTGTACTCAGGTTCCCAATGGCCTGGAGGAGCAGAACCAAGGCTCCCAGCTCCACGTGTTCCAGGGATCACCGGGGGACCCCAGGATCGCCCACCCGGGAGTGGCTGGGGTCGAGTCGGTCCGTAGTCCAAGCGCCCTGGCGCCAGGTGAGAGGCCGCTCTGTGCCCTGGGGCACCAATGGCTCAAAGAGTCGCCACAAGTGTCCCTGGTTAGTCACAGAGAATCTGTGTCTCAGCGCAGGCTGGAACCCCCTGTTGCAGACGTCCTGGGATCGGGAGGCTGCCTTGTGCTCACATACCCCACCCCTACCTCCGCTCTCTTGACGCTTCTCCCCCACCCTGGCTCTGCTCGCCCGCCCGCGGGGTGGGATGACAGAGCCCAGGCAGTGCCTGTCACCAGCTCCACTCCACCCCCAGGCTATGCGGAGCCGCTGAAGGGCATCCCGCCCGAGAAGTTCAACCACACCGCCATCCCCAAGGGCTACCGTTGTCCGTGGCAGGAGTTCGTCAGCTACCGAGACTACCCCAGTGGCGGCGGAAGTCGCACCCCCATTCTCCGCGACTATCGCAACTTCAACAAGTAAAACCAGGCTGCATGGGACACAACAGGGTGGGGAGGGGAGGCCTGCGTTCTTTCTGCTTTCTAGCTGTAGCTCCAGCCCTCTGTAGATGTTTACTGAGACCTTGCTAGAGCAGTGCCTCGCGCCTATTAGGTGTTCAATAGATGTGCGTGCGTGCGTGCGTGCGTGCGTGCGTGCGTGCGTGCGTGCGTGCGTGCGTGCGTGCGTGTGTGTGTGTGTGTGTGTGTGTGTGTGTGTAAGGTGAACACGATACACCTCCATCACATATTGCAAGTACCAGATTCCCCCTCATTGTACAAAGGAAGAGACCACGCTCAGGCATATGAACCCCCTGCTCAGTCACAGAACCCGGAGGAGGTGGGCAGCCCTGGCCTTCAAGTCCCAGACTCCAAACCTAGCTGTCCGGCCTTGGACAAGGAACTTAAAACGCTCTGCGCCTCTGTCGTTCCACCTGTAAAATGCAGCATTCTCAAGCACACAAGGCTGCTGTGGAGATGACGTGAGAAGTCCTAGGCGAACTTTCTGTCAGACAATAAGCTAGCTTCTTCTAGGTCTAGGGCTTCCACTGCGATTGCCGCTTATAGGCAGACATGATGGGGAAAGTGGATGGGAAGATGGGGCAGAAATGGTGGTAGCCCTTCTCTGGGAGCCAGGAAGCGTAGCCCAGGTTCCAGAAGGAGGTGGATCCGCAGAGGGGCCCCAGCTGGGGGTGTTTCCACTACAGTTGTCTTTTTTTTTTTCCCTGTCTTGAGGCTGTTTCTGAACATGTTCCCTCTGGTTTGGGCTGCAGTGAGTGAGAACAAGAAGAAGAGTTCAGAGAGGAGGCTGCCAGACAGCCGGCTTGGTACCTGCTGAGACCACACACGGAGATCGGAGATCGTCTGAGAGGCAGGCACTGTGTGAGAGGGCCTGGCCAGGCCCTAAGAGAAATGCTGGAAGGATAGGGTCCTTGAGAATACACAGTAGAGAGGGACTTGATCGTTCTAAACAGTGGACTGGGCAGAAGAGTCTGTGAGAGCCTAAAATTCTCCACCAGGCAGAATTGCTGCCCCTCCAAGGCCCTCACCGGATGCCTGACCACCTATTCAACTCCTCAGCAGGCTCCGTCTTGGCAGCTGGCTTCCTGCCTGGCTGAGTTGGAGGCATTCCTCACTCCTGTGTCTCAGAATGGCAGCTGAGGTTCTCTCCTAGTGGCCGAAGGGTCCTAGGGAGGCCCCTTCTGGGACAGCAGGAGCAGCTGAGGTGGCAGAGGAGGAATAGCTCTCTTGTGGGCGAGCAGGGCCCAGCGGGGACTCTGGATTCCCAGTCCTGGCTATGAGGCCTGCTGGGCTCAGACTCTGCCCAGCCTGCTCCTGAAGGGTTCAGCTGTTGCCTGCAAAGCTGGGGTAGCCAGTACTGCCCTGGCAGGATCCCAGACCCTGGCCAAGGTTTGCAATTCCACCCAGAGGCAAAGCCCTTTCCACTAGTCCCCACGGCAGGGGAATTCTAGGAATATTGCTTTCTGTATTCTTCCTCTCTCTCTCTCTCTCTCTCTCTCTCTCTCTCTCTCTCTCTCTCTCTCTCTCTCTCTCTCTCTCGGTTTTTTGAGATAGGGTTTCTTAGTGTGTCCCTGGCTGTGCTGGAACTCACGCTGTAGACCATGGTGGCCTCAAACTATAGAGATCCACCTGTCTGTACCTCCCGAATGGTGGGATTAAAGGCATGTGTCACCACTGCCTGGCATGTATTGGTTAAAATAAAAAGGACTGTGAATATAACTGAGGGATTGAGCACACGTGAGACCATGTTCAATGTCCAGCACTGTTCTCTCCCAGCAAAAGGCTTAAAATCACATGCAGCATTAGTCAACTGTGAATGAAAAAAAGAAATAAAAAGGAAAAGGAAACATGGCTGTCCTGGGTTTCAGCAACAGATGAATGAAAAAAAAAAAAAAAGAAATAAAGAAAGGAAGCCGGGCGGTGGTTGCTCACACCTTTAATCACAGCACTCGGGAGGAGGAGGCAGGCAGATCTCTGTGAGTTCGAGGCCAGCCTGGGCTACAGAGTGAGTTCCAGGAAAGGCGCAAAGCTACACAGAAAAACCCTGTCTCAAAAACAAAACAAAAAAAAAAAAAAAAAAAACAACAAAAAACCCAAAAGGAAAGGAAAGGAACATGACTGCTCCCAGGTATGGTGGAGACTTTACTGTTGATATGTGGGAGAGCATAGGCAGAGGCAGGGAGCAGGAGAATCCAGAGTGAACACACCCCTGAAGTAAAGACAGGATCTCTTTGTTGGCCACTCGCCAACGGTTTCCTTTGCAGTGGTAACAAGGTTGTCAGGATGCCCTATGATCACAGACCATTTGTACCCGCCATTGCCAAGCAGAGGGTGATTGCTGTGTGTGTGTGTGTGTGTGTGTGTGTGTGTGTGTGTGTGTACGGACACTTTGTTTCATTTTGTAGCTTCCTTTTCTCACCCAGCTTTGTGCTTTTGAAACCCACCCCTCGGACACAGATGTTTCCCTTTCCCTTGAGTTTCTGTGTCTCTGGCTTGTCCACCCCTCCCCACCTCAGAGGGCGCGGGGCTACTTCCCGCTCGGTGATGCTCTGCTGTCTGCTTCTCCACACAAGCAGGCAGGAGCCTCCTCCAGCCATATGCTTAGAAACAGAGTTCCTGGGTGACAGTTGACACGTTTCCAGGTTGAAAGCGATTCTGCTCATTTGCCCTCCGAGGTAAAAGCACCGATTTATCCACACACCAAAGCAGCAGATGATGAGCGAGGCTTTGTCCCCCGCCTCCTCATCAGCGTGGGATGTCTCACGTGGGGGAGAAGTGGTGGGCTCTGCTTGTCACTTGGCCGTTTCTCATTCTTGGTGCTCCTCCAAGTCCTCTGTCCTCCGGGGTGTGGGTATTTTGTTGTAAGGGAAAGTGGGGAAAAAGAAAGAGAAATCCACCTTCCAGTGTTGTTCTCTTCTGGCATTGGCTGGAGGGGAGCCTGGAACTTGGCCTAGGCCACTTCTAACTCGAAACCTCCCTGTTACTTCAACAGGGAACAGATTTGGACAAGGCAGGACTAAGGACCAGCTAATGATAGTATGGATCTTTGCTGCCGAGAAGGGGAAACTGAGGCCTCGAGAGAGGCTGGGTGTGAGCACACGTGCACATATGTCTGTTACCTCTTTTTCACGGCCCATCTCTCCTGTTTCTCTTTTCCAGGACCCCAGTGCCATTTGGAGGACCCCGGGTCGGGGAGACCATTTTCCAAGCAGGCACCCCCTTTGTCCCGGAGCCCTTCAGTGGCTTGGAACTCCTCCGGCTCAGACCCAGTTTCAACAGAGTTGCTCAGGGCTGGGTCCGGAAGCTCCCTGAGTCTGAGGAGCTGTAGCCTCAACCGGAAGCTCCAATCCCTGGGCTTCGGGGCTCAAGAAATGCCATGCTTATCTTAACTCTGCTTGCAGCTGTTTGTAGAATGTTTGCCTAATGAGCACAAAGCCCTGGGTTTGATTCCTAGCACCACGTAAACTAGGCATAGTGGGTATGCCTAAGATCCCAGCCCCTGGGAGATAGAGACAGAAGGACCGAAAGTCTGAGGTCATCCTTGACTAGATAGTGAATTTAAGGCCAACCTGGGCTACATAAGACTCTTATCGTTACAAAGAAAAAAAAAAAAGAATAAAAAAGAAGTTGTAACTCAGGCTGGCTATGAACTGTAGTTGAGGACCACCTTGAACTCCTGATCCTTCTGCCTCCCTCTCCCAAGTGCTGATTAACAGATGTGCACCCCATGACTTCCCACTTACTGAGACACAGCCAGCTCTCATCTGCACATGCTCTCAGTGTTTCTGACATCTGCTCTGTGCTAGACAGTGCCAGGCTGCAGTCTCGAGAGGAAATGATAGGGAAGAGATCTATAAAGCAGTTGGATACTGACAATTGAGAGCCAAGGGACATGGAACAGAAGAACCCTGGGTGGGGTGGTGGGATTTCAGACACTTCCCAGAGGACTTGAACCAGACCTTAGAAGAAATGGGAGCTTGTCAAGGAAAGAGGGGGTGACGAGAGGACGTGTTTAGCATGTGCTGAGGTGGAGTGAGACCAAGGATCTACTGGGTAAAGGAGGAAGAGGTGAGCCAGGGCCTCAGTGGTTGCTGTGTGGGGCCCAGGAGCAATGCTGGAGATCAGGAAGTCCACAAGGGCCAAGGCCTGCGACAGGAGGGGAGGAAAAAGTGGGGGTCAGCCTGTGAGGCCCTTTCCAGAACAGGTACAAGGTGGAACACGTACACCTTCCCATCCTCCACTCAAGTGATGAGGAGGCCACTGCGGACAGTGCGGTGTGGGTGTCTCGGTGGTGGTTCTCTCCAAACCCTGTTCTAGAGATGTGGATATCCAATCTCTAAAGGGAAATGAGGTGTCCGGAGCAGAGTCAGAATGGAGGACTCAGAGGAATCATTTCACTGGCTGAGTTGATGTCTGCTCACTCTGGAATAGTGGAGCAGTGTCATGTCTTATGATTTAGAATTTAACTGATTGTGGGGACCAGGGGCACCCCACTAGATGGGATTTGGTTTACTCTGAGTGGCGTGAACTTGGGGAAGCCATTTCCTGCTGGGCCTCTGCTTCTCTACCTGCAAGGCGAAGACAAGTGTTGGTCTTCTGCAGGGCTTGGGAGCACAGGACAGGACAGTCCCAGGGCTCCGCCCCTCCTGCTGGAATAGATCTGCTGTGGATGCCATTTATAAAGCAGGCTGTGAGGATGCAGGATTCCAGGTCCGTGTGAAGCTGGTGATATAAGGGTTTCCTTTGACAGGAATCGCTAGCCAGGCTGGACGACACAGTGGCTGTATTTCTCTTTTGCTCTGTGGAGCTTTAGCCCCCTTCCTGGTTCCAGGGAACCAGTACCCTGAATCTTGGGATTTCTTGCAGTTGATGTTTCTCTTGGATTTGGGACTGTCATTCAAAGCCAAATTTCCATAATCTATAAACCAACACCATCTGGCAAGTAGGAGGACTTGGATTGTTTATGAAGCTCTGAGAGTGCAGAATAGACCCTGGGAGGGTGGGGTCCTGTACCCTAAAGCAGGTCCTTATTCCTTCTTCTGACGTGATTTTTGCTAATAAAATATGACCGTGTCTGTGCAGCACGGCCCCTCCCATGCACACCCCTGTACCTTCCTACCCTGTACTCTGCTCCATCCCTGCAGACCACAGGTAAACCACTGGTCTTTGGTGAATACTATGTGTGCTGTTTGTTATTCAACAAGGACATTTTGGATCCTGGAAAAGCAAATAAACATCTCATGTAACTTGGGAACCTAGCAAGTCCTTCATACAAACTTCTAATTTTGTCTCCTTTTCTTTACATAAAGTGCCTAGACTAGCCAACAAAACACTGAGAAGCCTGATGGAGTTGGCAGCAGTGATCATGAACTAGTTAGATGTAGTCACACGGTACCTCTCAGAAGCAGAGTGGTGACAAGGCAAGCCGAACAAACTCCTGTGTGGTTACTACGCAAAGACACAACATAGAACAGTGGCGAGTCGGGAGGAGAGGGCGTGTGGATGTGAGTGACTGGAACATGAACTTCTCTGAGATGACTGCAGGTTCTCCATTTCTAGACCTGGCTGACTGCTACACAGATGTCTACTTTAAAATAGTCTAAGTTGGTTGTACATCTGTGTTTTATGTACCTTTCTGTTTAGATTCCATTAAAATGATCCCTTCTTTAAAAAAGTTACTTCCAGTCTCCAGAACCACCAAAAAATTTCAAAAAGCTAAATAACTTCATATTACAGATACATTCATTGCATTACACATGAAAAACCAGTAAGCCACAAGTTCCCACATGTATCCCAGAGGAATAAGGTGGAAGTGAGAGAAGACATAGAGAATGAAGAGCAGCTCAGAGCTGACCAGCAACCCTGCCTAGCCGAGCTGGCAGACAGATCACGCACTGGCTCATCCGCAGTGTGGCTGCAGAGGGATGCACACAGCACTAGGCGGACGCGTCTGGGTGTGCCTGTGAGGAGTTTCCAGAGAAGCCTGGGTGCAGGTCAGTGAGCTAAGTGAAGTCCTATCTATAATGTGGGTGACCGGAAAAGGGGGAAATGGCCCAATTCTTGTTTTCTAAGTTACACAGGTAAGCTCTACAGATTTTATATACAAAATGGCATCAAACCCTTCAGATCTGGCTGGTTCCTTACAACGGCCTGTGTAAGAACAGCACTTAAGACTACTATCTATCAAAAGCCACGGACAAGACTATGAATGCTCTTCCTTTTGTTGTTGTTGTTTTGTTTTTATTTTTAGACAAGGTCTCACCATGTCTTGGAACTCACCATGTAGCCCTAGCTGGCCTCAAACTCAGAGATCTGCCTGCTTCTGCCTCCTGAGTGCTGAGATTAAAGGTGTGCGCCACCGCACTCAGCTTTCTGTCTGCTCTTATTTCAACCCTACTACCAACTTCTTAGTACTAAAAAGGCTGAGTATTTTTACCATCATGGAATGGGAAAAAAAAAAAAAAACCTTACATGTTGTGACACAGGTCTGTGATCCTAGTACTCAAGGGGCTTATAAGAAAGACTACCCTGAGCTATATATGGAGATTTTATCTCAAACTGCATGCCACCTACCCCCTGCCACCAAAAAAAAAAAAAAAAAAAAAATCAAGTCTGAAGATTAAAAAATTCACAAGTATAACTTGTTTCTTTTACCAATTTCAAATTCAATATCAAAGGGTAAAAGAAGCAGAAATCCAGGAACATTTGGAAAATTGACCCGTTTTAATTATTTAAAAACAAAAAATACAATACAACATCAAATTTCCCTTACCATCTACAATTGAGTTAAATCCAAACATCCTAAGACTGAACAGTCTCCTGCCCAGAGGCAGCGAATGGTGAGCCGCTGAAGACACACGGGTGAACGCTGAGGATCCAAGTTCCGGCTGCAGGCGGGCAGTCTCCAGGCAAACACACGCCAAGGCTCTTCCTTTCAGTTTATTAAAGTGTTTCACAGGAAGTTCTTTCAAACCATCTCATCTCAGGTACCAGGTTTCATCAATGATATGCAGCGCCATAAAATCTGGGTTTCCACCCAATGGGAATAAAAAGCAAGTTTTTACTTCTGTCTTTTTCTGACAGTGTGGAGAAGTAAAATTAGCAGTTGACTCCTTTAGTAACATGAGGTTTTAAAAGCAAAGAAAATATCGGCTGTGCTGGGTTCTGGTCTCTGCTTGTCTCTGAGGGTGTGACTTCAAATTGGTTAAATCACATTTACGACACTACAATGATTAGTACTAATTTTTTTTAGATGATATAAAAGAAAATACCAAATAGACATAAAAATGGTCAAAAGTTTGTGTTTTTTTTTTTTTTCCAAATCGCAGGTCAATTTCTGCCTCCCGCCCAAAAAGATACAAAATGAACATATTGGGATAGTAACTCCATTAGTTATTCCGATTCACCCATGTGTACGTTCCCCACTAAGTGGAAAAGGAACACACATAAGGCTGTCTTAGTACTGCTAGAGTGGTAAGCAGCTGTGTTCACGGCAGCTTGTTTTGGGCCCCCTGAGCCTCTGATACATGTGGGGAAGCATAGCTGTGTTCTCTGGCTGCCCACATCTGAACACATTCAGCTACCATGGAAACTACAAAGCAAGGAAAATGATACTTATCCCAGGACTCATTTACTGGGATTTTCGAGCGCCCTTTCTTCCTCAGAGCCCGAGTGGCGATGCTGTGCTAGGGGCTGCTGTGTTTTCCAGCATGAGCCCCCATTCTCTGGGGGTCCTGAGAAGGGTAGTGGATTGGTCCTGGAGCCCTCATGAAAGGTGGAGGCGGTCCCATTGGGTGGAACATATGTGGTCCAAAACCTGATGTGGAAGAGAAAAATTAGGCTTGCAGTTCCCTTGACAACCTTCCAAACCTGTGAATCTTTCTAAGATCAAAACCACCTACACACAAATCAAGGCTGACATAATGTTAAGTAAATGTCAGTGCACAAGACCTGCTTAGAAATATCTACCTCTATTCCTTGGTTTTCCCCCTCAGCCCCAAAACCTTCAGACTCATGCACCTGTTAGTACGTCACCCAACTGTCTGCTACTAATCAAACATCGCAAATCCTACCAGACAGGAGTCAATCAGGATGTGGGAGACCAGAAAGAAACCAGGCTGATGTTTAGATCCTTTCTGCCATCACCAGCCTCAAGGCTCGATTCCAGAATGGAAAGACTTTCTTCAAACATACAGGCTCACCATCAAAACATTATCGGCCACCACTGTTTTCTACATTAGTCACAATGTCATGGACATTCACACAGGGTGCTACTGCTTCAACTGTTTATTAGTGGCCACTGACAGGATAAGAATGTGAGCCCAAATGTAACTCAATTCCATAAGCAGCTCCATGTATTCACATGACAGTCTCTTTTTTTTTTTTTTTTTTTTTTTTTTTTTTGGTTTTTTCGAGACAGGGTTTCTCTGTGTAGCTTTGCGCCTTTCCTGGAGCTCACTTGGTAGCCCAGGCTGGCCTCGAACTCACAAAGATCCGCCTGCCTCTGCCTCCCGAGTGCTGGGATTAAAGGCGTGCGCCACCACGCCCGGCGACAGTCTCTTTGTAGCAAGTTTTTCTAATAGAAGCAGTAGTTTACCGATTCCCATCCTGATACAAGGCCCACACCTTGCTGTGGACAGCAAGGACAAAATCTACAATGAGGAGCGGACTGGCGGCAGATGGCCATCATGCAGTAACTCCTACCCATGATACCTATGCTCAGATTTATAGAGTGGTGCCTTTCCTCTCCTACGAGTCCAGGAGAAGAGGAAAGAATCAGGACGCTCCCCCTACCAGCTTTGCCTGGAGACTTCTACAGAGCAAGCACAAAGGACCTAGCTACCTCAGACTCAACTCAGGTGCAGGACTTTTACAAGAACTTTTCTGGGCCAGAAAGGAAGAAGGCAGTTACCTGGGGGTGGGGGTGGGGCGATCCCAGGGGGTGGGGGCAGGGCAATGTTCACCACTGCTGGAGGGCCACTTGGGGGCAGGTTGAAGTAGTTGGCAGATGCCTCCTCTTCTGCTGCAGGAGGAGGAGGTAGAGCTGGAGAGGAGATAGCAAATAGCAGACACTCAGAAGGGAAGACAATCAATACCACATTCCTACTGTTTACGTCCTGGGTTTGCTGCACAGCTGACAGAGTCAAGCCCAGTCTCTCCTAACAGAGAAACCTCAGCTGACTGAGTTTCCATCAGCAAGAAGTCCACACTCACCTCCAGGGAGTCCTGGTACAGGCTCTAGCTTGATCCCAGAGTCTGTGGTTCCGTCCTTCTCCTTTTCTTTCCCTCTGGCTGCTTGGGATCTGGAGACATACATGCACAGGACATCAGCCCCCTGTCCGGCTTTCTTTCACACTCCTGCCTCACTCATTCCCCAGGAAAATGGAGTTCCATCACTCCTGCCCTTTTTAGCAAACACTCTTCTCCCACAGACGACAAAGTGTAGAGTGGTGAAAAGCAAGGTTTTTGATGGTGGGAAGGTCTGGGTTCAAAGCTACTGTCACTGGCCAGGTGTGGTGGCCCTCGCCTTTAATCCCAGCACCTGGGAGATAGAGGCAGGCAGGTCTCTGAGTTCCAGGACAGCCTGGTCTACAGAGTGTGTCCGAAACAGTCTGGGCTGCACAGAGAGACCCTGTCTCAAAAAAAAAAACCCAAACCACCGTCATCATCAGAGAAGACAAGATCCTTGTGTGCAGCAAGTGCTCAGCATAGAGAGGGCGTTCCACCAAGGGAGCTGCTGTCAGCCTCCTCTCTGCCTCCAAGACAGACTCAGACTCCCCTTCAAAATTTAGGGAATGGTATTTACCTCTCTTATGCAGCCAATTTCAAACTCAAAACAGATATTCTTCTGTTTATCCCTTTCCCCACTTCCCCAGCACCCAGCCTCTGAGGGGTGAATCTAGGTCTAAGGCAACTGAAACCCTCAACATCTCCCTCTGGCAACCTGGCATTATGCTTGGCCCACAGTGGCTGTAAAACATGAAGACCTTCAAAGGAGCAGGTTATTGGAGCAAGACCATGAATACAGTTCTCAAGTTAAGATGCTTCCAACAGCCACAGCAACCAAACACTGAAGAAGCGGGCTGGAGGGATGGCTCCGCTGTTAAGAGCACTGGGTGCCCTTTCCGAGGACACTGGCTCAGTTCCCAGCCCCCACGTGGTGGCTCATAACTGTCTGTAAGTCCGGTCCCAGGGGATCCAACACCCTCTTCTGGCACCAAGCCCACAAGTGCTTCACAGACACACATGCTTGCAAAACATCCACACTCATAAAGTCACTAAAATAAAAATACTAGAGAGATCGTCTAGGGACTTTAAAGGCCCCGGCAAAGCTGTCTACGCAAGTCTCCAGGAGAACAGAGTTTGGAACAGTCTTCGTACCTTCCCCACTTGACATTGAGTCTGCGGCCGTTGACGATCAGCTTGTTAAAGGACTTCTCTGCGGCCACCTCGGCGGCCTGCCTGGTGGCAAACTGGATGAAGGCACACTGCTGCCTCTGCACCACCGTGACCGTGCGGATCTCCCCGAACTGGTAGAAGTGGTTTCTGAAGGACACAGGCCCAGGAGAACAGGTCAGCAACCCAGATGCTGCCTTGGAAAATGGAGACGGGCTACGAACTTACAATGTTCTGACCCACCACTAGACAGGTGGCCCCAGGGACATATGCCTGTCTTTGGTTTTCCTTGTACCTGGCCCTAATGTAGGTGCTACTTATTGGAGATCAAAGGAGACTTAAGAAGAGTTCTCCTGTATCTCTGGATTTTTCCTGAGGAGGAGAGGAGGTGCTTTACTTGGTTACTCAAGAGCCATACTTTCTTACCCCTAATATAAGGCACTGGCAAACTACAGCTCTTATGGTCCATGAACCAAGACTGTTTTCATTTGAGATCAAGCCTTGTTGCGGGACACAGGTTAATTCTGAACTCACAGGGTCAGGTGATCCTCCTGCCTCAGCTGGGACTGCAAGCAAACGCTACCATGCCCAGCCATAGTCAAAAATGCTTCAAGAATGTTTAAGAGGCCGGGCGGTGGTGGCGCACACCTTTAATCCCAGCACTAGGGAGGCAGAGCCAGGCGGATCTCTGAGAGTTCGAGGCCAGCCTGGTCTACAAAGTGAGTTCCAGGAAAGGTGCAAAGCTACACAGAGAAACCCTGTCTTGAAAAACCAAAAAAAAAAAAAAAAAAAAATTTAAGAGGACTGTGTGGCTCAATGGCAGAGTATATTTGTCTGGGATGTGTGAGGCCCTCAGTTCAATTCCTAGCACTGGAAAAATAAATAAATACAAAATAATGAATGAAAGTCAGGTGTGGTAGCCCACGTACAGACCCTAGTACTAGAGAGTGGGGAAAACACTGAGTTTCAGGCCAGTCTAAGCTACATGACGAGATCCTGTCTCAAAACAACAAAAACAAACAAATAAACGAACAGACAAATAAACACGACAAGTCAGGCCTCGTGGCTAACACCTATCATTGCAGTACCCACGAGGGGGAGGCAAGCGGGTCAGGAGTTAAGGTCATCTGAGTTCTCCAGGCCAGCCTGAGCTGTAGGAAACTCTGCACCAAAACCCAAAACAAAAAAGGGAGCACTATCCAGAAGAGATCACATATGCTCCATGGAGCCCAAAGTATTTTCTCTAGCCCTTTTATAAAAAGTGAGCTGGCCCCTGGAGATCACTAGCTCAATGAGGTGGGGTTTGGTGGAGACAGGCTACCACGGGCAGGAATTTCCTCTCCACTTCATCTCACTGGGGGAGACCGCACATCTAGTGAAGCACAGAGTGAGCCAGGAATACAAAATAAATCAGAATCTCTGCTAACAAGGCACTAATTTAAACAAAAAAGTTTTAGAGTCACAGGGCTTGCTACCCTCCATAATCAGATATGTATATGTGTGTGTGTGTGTGTGTGTGTGTGTGTGTGTGTGTGTGTGTGTGTGTGTGTAGAATTCAAACTAGGCCAGGCCTTGGTGGTGCACACCTTTCATCCCAGCACTCGGGAGGCAGAGGCAGGCAGATCTCTGTGAGTTTGAGGTCAGCCTGGGCTACAGAGCGAAATCCAGGATAGGCACCAAAACTACACAAAGAAACCCTGTCTCAGGAAAAACAAAACAAAACAAAACAAAAAACAACACCCCCCAAAAAAGAATTCAAACTAGAGGCTGGAGAGATGACTCAGAGGTTAAGAGCACATGCTGCTCTGGCAAAGGACTAAGTTTGACTTCTAGCACCCATGCCGGGTGGCTCACTACTGGAACTCCAGCTCCAGGAGGCTCTAACACCTCTGGCCTCTTTGGGTACTTGCAGCCACTTGCACAAGTCTACATATATATCACACACATACACAGTAATTTAAAAAAATCCAAGTTGACCACCAGGCCCATATTTTATTTCCTGACGCAAACACGAAAAAGCACTCATGAGAAATGCAGCTACACTGGCATCATAAAAAAGAATTTTATAAAAATTTCAGTCAGCATTTGTATGATGATAGGCTGGCTAAAAAATTGAACTTGATTTAGAATTATCATGCTTGGTGGTGTTTTTTGCAAACTATTCCAACACAGTTAAAAGCAAAGAGAGTTTTGAAATGATTCCCACAAACCTGAGATCTGTTTCAGTAATGGTGTCTCCCAGACCACCCACATATAGTGTGGTAATGGTCTTATCCTCTGGTGGGTCTAGACGAGGCATGGTTGAAGCTCGCTTTAGAAGCTTATCGGCTACAGGGTCATTAATTCCATAGTACCGGTCTTTTATATTCTGATCGGCAAGGGGGTCATCTGGATCGGTAGGCTTCTCGTGTCTAAGATTCACCAATGAAAACAGCACAAAGTGAAACGAAGGGAAAAATGATCATTCTACAGTAGCTACATGATAGAATCCTCAAATGCCTTTCAGACTAGAAACCACATCCATACAAAAATACTGTTACTAAAGAGAGCAAATGCCAAGGGATTACCATACCACGTAAAGACTTCCCGATCTTCTAAGTAATCCACTTACACTGCTGAAATAGAATCTGATTAAAGCTATGGATTTCACCTCAGAAAAAGGGCATATATTTGGGGGGGTGCATGTTAGTTGACAAATCATTAGCTGGAACCCCTAATTCTGATGCTTAGCAGTCCTGGTTGAAACAGAAGTAGCCTGCAGAAGTCTGGTCTTATTTTGACGTCAACTATACTTTGCTCTTCAAACCATTTAAATGAAGACACTAAATTATCTTAGAAACTTCGGTCAGCATGTATATTATATGATATAGCAATTCAGTTTCTTATAGTTGTTAAGTAGAAAAACATAATTTAGCTAGGCTCCTGTAAATGTAGTAAGTTTTATTGCACGAGATACTCTACATGCAAACAGACTGTAAGAGCTTTAGATGCTAAAGCATGAGTTTAAGCTAGAGTCTCCTACTAATCAGTTGTCTGAAAGCAAATACAGAAAGCAAGGCTCAGCTCTTACCTGTAGGGACACTCCTCTCCTCTCTTACACTCTCCTTTCACCCAGAAGGAACAAATGTGGGGCCGATTCCTTTTGTAGTACGGTGTGGTCCGGGCCAATTTGAGCAGCATGTCACTGGTGGATGTAGCTTTTCCTAGCATGCCAACTGGTCGTGTTCCATCAGAGTTCGAAATCTGCATGAAGAGGACAATTTTATTGGCTGTCAATTCATTAGGACTTTCATCAAATACAAAACTACATCAATCACAAGGCCCTCGATTCAATTCCTAGCACCACATATAAACAATATATCCCCCCAGACAAACAATGACATCAAGAAAGTGGCCAGAGGACCAGGAAGTCTGGTGGGAGATTGTGTTTGCTAGAAATGACAGGGAAGCTACACCATGATATCCCAACAATACAGCTGCCTAAATAAAGACATGAACAATAGATATACTAACTTGAGGGTGTAGTGGCATATGGCTTTAACCCCAGTATTTGGGAAGAGGCAGGCTTTCTGAGTTCAAGGCCACCCTGGTCTACAGAGTTAGTTCCAGGACAGATAGGGCTACAGATAAACCCTGTCTGAAAAAAAGAAAAAAAGGAAAAAAAAAATCTAGATATACTAATTCAAAGAGGGGAAATCTCATGGGTCCCATTCCTAGACAAAGAACTACAGGCAACTAATGACTGCTGATAGAGAATTAGTCTCTTCTGGGAATGAGCTCCTTAACTAGTTATCCAATACAAAGTGGTCAGCCTTGAAATCATATACATATAAGCCACATTAAATGGACTCAGCAGGTTGTATTTATATGTGTGCCCATGCGCACACACACTCACACACACAAAACCAATAATAATCAAAGAGGCCATCAATGGGGGTGTTGGAAGGGGTTAGAGGGGTTGGAGAGAGGAAGTGATACAATTAGATTTTAATTAAAATAAAAAACATACTTCTCTTTCCATATTTTGTGTGTAATATTCTTTGTTGACATCTGATTTGGGCATGTCATCTTTAAATGACAATCCTGCATCGCGAACTTGGATGGGTAGGCCTGGTACGAAAAACATCATATAGATTTGAAAACACATTCATACTGAACATGTACATAAACTACAGTATCATCCTTCCCTTCTCTTTCTTACTTGGTGGGGGCTAGAGAGATGGTCCAGTGGTTAAGAGTACATACTGTTCTTGCAGAGGGCCAGAATAGAGTTCCTTCTAACATGCAGGGTAGCTCACTGTAACTCCAGCATCAGAAGATGACACCCTTTACTGGACTCTGCCCTGCACTCACACGTACACCCCACATATACATAATTAAAAACAATTTAGTTTTTTAAATGGTGACAGTTTACAATATTTTAATCAAACTGTTTAGCACCATCAGGCTAACAACTGCTTCAGAGCATCCTAAGAAACTGTCCAAATTCCTGTGCTGTTATGGAATTTGGTGAGGTGAATGTTTTACAAAATCGCTTCAAAGAATAGACTTTAGCCACGGCAAATTAAGTTAATAATGTATCTAGATTTAACAAATATATTTCAAATACACATAACACAATGGTTTATTGTTAGATTGGTCTTGAAGGCCCTATGGATAGCCAGTTATGTTAAGGGGTCACTGTACTCTGGGCCTGAATGTTCCGGACAAACATGAATCAATATTAAACAATATATAGCCAGAACTGATTAGCACACATAAACATAAACACGCACGCACACACAAACACTTTCCCTTGCTGGTAGACTACTTTTTTTGAAAAGGAAAGTGTCAATGTCCAGAGCATAATTAGCCCAGGAAATTTTGGTTGGGACTGTGAGGAAAGTTTTAGATCAAGAAAAAGGCCTCGGCAAAGGATTAGCCTATCACAGGAATAATGCCCTTTACCCCAACTGGCTATGGAAATGAAGGTGTAGGCCAGTTCTGATTTCTTCCCAATGGCTCCTGAAGTTCCTACTACTGTTCAGAAGGACTCCACAGAAGCCTAACTGTGAGTTTACGCCTGGGAAAAGCAGATCACAGCAGACATTCTACAGTGGGATCAGAACCAGTGATGGGGGAAAGTGGGAGGCACCAGGTTGGTGTCTTGTTTAGGGCACGTGTACACTTCCAGGTCTAGCGGATGTGGCAGACATACCATACTCTAGGTCTAACAGGCAGGTCTGACAAACATTCTTCAATTTACTGCAGGTTTGGCACACTTCAGTCTTCTTGAAGCGCATGCGGACCCCAGGGCACCAGCGAAACACTGTGAATGGTCTGGCACAGATCTGAACACACATCAAGAGCCATAGAATAGAATGTTAATGGTCCTGACCTGGACCCAATCCAGATTTACTAAGTATGGAGAGTTGACCTTAGCAACCAGCTAATCTCTATGCCAGCTAACCCTCAACTCCGTTTACCTTCTCTTTTCTAGTAGTTAAAAAGCTCACAAAGTACAGAAATAAATATTCAGAAAGTCAAAGTCCTCCAATCTAGCGGCAAACATTAAGAATCTGACTCTGCCTTTTTGGTGGGGAACAGGGAAAGCAAAGCAGGAAATATTATCTCTTTGAGAATGTTGTGACAGCCCCAAACCCCCTCTTCAGCTGAAATGCTCCTGTGTAGCAGTCAAACAACACCCGGGACACAAACTCATGGTCATCAGTGCAGATCAGACACCTGTTTATGAATCTACGTTAAAAGGGTCCTTTTCTTATTTCCAATACTAGTTGTCAGCCACTGAATATATCAATGACACATGAAAGCTGTGAGCGTGAACTCTGACTGAAGGACCTCAAAAGTTAGTAAGTGCAAAGCCACTTTGGTAGAATGAGGGAAAGAAAAGGGGTCAAGAAAATGAAATAGTTACTTCCTAATAGACATACTTACTTTGCATTCTTTTCCATACTTTTCTTTGGTCTGAAACAGAAAAGAACTGGAATTACAGCAGAAAAAACAAACAAACAAAACTAACCCAGGTATCTGTTTTTTTACCCCCGTCTCCCCAACTACAAAACATGATGTGTCTGGAGATCCCTGGCATTGTGAATAAAGCTAATCAAACCAAACCTAAGTCATCCTTTAGTTGGGATACGGTAAGAGATTCTGGGAAGGTTAAATCTAATTGTCAACTTGACATAACCTAGAATGAGCAGGGAAGAGTCTTGATGATGGACTGTCTAGCCCACATCAGCCAGTGGGCATGTCTATGGGGGTTTGTCTTGCTTTCTTTAGTTGATGTGGAAGATCCAGCCTGATCATGGGCTGCACCATTCCCAGAGTTTGGACCCTGGATCCTGTAAGTGATGAAGGGGCTCAGCACCAGCATGCATACATGCATTCATTCTCTACTCTTGACTTGAATGTGATGTGACCAGCTGCTTCAAGTTCCTGTTGCCCTGACTGCCCCACAGTGATGGGCTCTAAGGCAAAATAACTGCCCCCACCTAAGTTGTTTTTGTCAGGGTATTTTATCACAGTAAGAGCAGTGAAATTAAGACAGATATACCAACCAGGTCATATTCTCCCAAGAGTACATGGAACTAATACCAAGTCAGTGTCTTTGGAGCTACAACTCTTACATTTACTTCTGGCTCTCAAGAACTAAAATTTCTAATGGAAACACCGTATGTTTTCTCTTACACGTGGAACCTAGATTTCAAATTGTTCTTGTGTATGTGTAGATCATGAACTAGAAAAGGGATCCTGGATGGGAAGAGTGTGTGTGTGTTTGGAAGCTGGATAATAAAACAGGTATTTGAGCAGGGCGGTGGTGGCGCAGACCTTTAATCCCAGCACTCAGGAGGCAGAGCCAGGTGGATCTCTGTGAATTTGAGGCCAGCCTGGTCTACAGAGTGAGTCCCAGGACAGCCAGGGATACACAGAGAAACCCTTTCTCAAACTTCCCAACCCCATCCCCACAAAAAAGAAAGAAGGGTAAACTGAGGGAAGTCAGAAAACTAGCCAGTAAGGGGCAGGAAGTAAGGTGGAGGGCAGTGGAAGAGGGAATTACTGAAAATAAATGTATGAAAAAAACGACAAAATGAAACCCATTACTCTGTACACTAACCTACAAAATAAAAATCAGTTCTGGGAGGTGGCTACTTCAAGGGCTATTTTGTTTTCTAGGTGAAAACTTCCAATTTCCCGCACATGTTTCCCTTTGACCACTCTTTGAGGAAACTGGTTTAAACGTCAATCCAACCACCTGGCTGGTAGACCTCACGTGCTTGGCAGGCTGGCTTGGTCGAGGAAAATCAAGCCTGGAGGTGGCGGCACCTAAAGCTGGAATGCCTTTCCAAAGCATCTACCCCGGAACTTTGGTTGGCAGCCTTTTTTCCAGCATAGTTCTCTAGGCCACTGGTTTGAAGGAGGTAGGCAGTGGGGGAGAATGGTGCTTTAGGAAAAAGACAAGGTCTCAATACACAGCCCTGGATAGCGGATAGCCTGGAACTTGATTTGCAGACCTGAATGGCCTTGAACTCAGAGATCCACTTGCCTAAAAGTCTGGGATCAAAGGCAAGAATCCTCATTCATGGCCAGTTTAGGAATCTTTGTTTTACAACTAATTATGTCTATCAATAAAAAAAAATATTAGAGTCAATATAAGAACTATGATTTTACATTAGAACGTGGACATGCAATTTGATCTCTCGTATGTGTTAACTGACGGGTTGAATATCAAATTCTTTTGGGGTGAAAACCAAAATTCCTAATGGTTTCCCCAGTGCCCAAATCAAGTAGGATGAAGCCAGGGCCAAGTTTCTACAGTTTGCTCAGAAGGTTAACTGCGCTGGCCTCTCCTGTGCTGATGCACCATATATATCCTACATTCTGTTCCCATAAACCATCCAGTTAGCATCTCTGAGGCTGATCACAACATATAATCCTAAGATAATCATGTTGACTCTAGTTTGGCTGAAAGGCACACGACTATGAGTCAGGAAGCAGAACTACATAAAGACATACTCTCCCGTCAACAGACCTACTTTCCAGGTAGATGCTCAACAAGTATTAGCTGTTATGTTATGGCTCCTACATTACAGAATTATTGCTCAGTGTCTAGGAGAGGAAGTACGCATGGCATTACCTTGCAAGTTGTCCCGTACTTTGGGTTAGTAAAAGAGCATCAATTCTTCTAATGGTCAAGAGAAATACTTTACAAGCGGCGTGCAAGGACCACGATCTAACGTACAGTTCACTCCCGCTGCACAGGCAAGCACTCACCATTCGTATGTAAGGGTTTTCTCCAAGACACGTCTGACACAGTATGGGGAAGTCCTGGAGAAAATGGGAAAATCTGATTGAAGAGCAAGTCCCGAAGACCCTGGTCCCTCAAGTCACTTTCTGGGGCGGGGAAGGGTGCAAGGTTGGCAGGAGCCCCAGCTCCCGGCACTGGCCGCGGAGCGGGAAGGGGCGCTGTCTGCACTTCCGGCAAGCGGAGAAGAAGAAAGCATCTGGGAAGTGTGGAGTCGCCGGGTGGACGGCGCTAGTCCCGGGACCCCGGTCCGCCGCACGAGGGCTCTCCTCCGGCTGCCCCGCCGAGCTAGGCCGCAGCGCGGCTCTGGCCGATCCCGCCGCAGCCCGGGGCACAGCCTCCCATCCCGCCGGGCCTCGCCGCCCCCGCGTCCTTCTCCGGCGCGCACTCACCGCGTCCTCCCAGTTCTGCCTGTTGTAGGTGTTGGAACCCAGAGAGGTCGCCATATCGGGAGTCCCGAGGCAGCGCCGGCTTCCGATTCGGGAGACCGACCGCCACAATCCCGGCAGGCTCCGGGCGGGCGGGCGGGCGGGCGCCGCGCTACGTCTAATCTGCGCGCCCAGGGCGGCCGCGGGGCGGGGCCTCGCGTCAGCGCGCGGCGGTCCGCGGCGCTTCCGCCCGGCTGGCTGCCCGGCTGCCCGGCTGCCCGGCTACCCGGTGCGCGTCCTGGCCGCCCACGAATGAAAAGGGACGGATCGGGGACCGCCGGCCGGGGCTGGGGTCACCACGCGGTTAGTCGCAGCCAGGCGCCGACGCCTGCGCCTCTCACGTTCCCTTCCGTTGTTATATTTAGCACACGAAAGTACAGGGCGTCTAGTAAGTGTGCTGTAGACGACGAGGAGTCACTTGGCATTCTTTATGCCAGAAGCGGATTCCTTATCAGGAAATCACATGTATGTCGCTAGATAATCCTGTATCTTATGTTGCCACCTTACCGTCATGGCTAGGATACTGATTCCTCTTTTATTAAAAAAAAAAAAAAAAAAAAAAAAAAAAAAAAAAAAAAAGGAAATTGAGATTAAGATGAATTAACCATTTATTTATTTATTTTTTAAGGTCCTGGAGCTAAAAACCGATGAATCCACAGATCCCAAGGCATTAGGTTTTCTAACTTCCGACATGAAACGGGTCCTATAAGTCATCGCTTTCGAGTTTTTAAACTCTCAACCATTCTACGAATATTTTGAGAGTGGGTCACAATATGGAGTCTTGAACTTCCTATGTAGACTAGGCTGGCCTGGAACTGCAGATCCACTTTCCTCTGCCTCCTGAGTGCTGAGGTTAAAGGCATACACTATCATGTCCCTTTCTATATTTTTAATCCCGGGGCTGGGTCTCACTAGGTTGCTCTCCAGCCTTGAACTACCTCTGTAGCCCAGGAAAGCCCTGAGTTTGTAATATTCTTTCTTCAGTCTCCCATGTAGCTGGGATTATAGGTCTGTGCCACCAGGCCTGATCATTTTAATATTTGACCTAGTCAATCACCAAACTGCTCAAAGATTTTCTTGTACAGTTATGACTTTTTTTTTACATACATTCACCATACACTTTCATCATCCCAAAGTTCTGGTGTGCTTTTAGGCAGTCAAATGAGCTCCACATTCAGCCTACAGTAATAATGACTGATTTATGTTCTGTCCCTATACAGATCCTCCTGGATTTAAGATGGATTATGTCCTATTGAGCCCCATGGTATGGAGTTTGAACGACCTAGTCAACTGAACTGGGTCTGGATTGTGTTGTTTTGATGGTTCCCGTCAGTGTATCATGGCTTTCCTATCCTCTGTCATTGTTCTTTAGGTTTCTCAAATGCCCATGCTTCATCCTTCAGCTTATGTCTACACAGTAGAGATGTCTTTTCGTACCCTTGCCAAACTTCCAGAAACTGAAGCATGTTCCTGTTTGCTAGATTGGTAGTACAGAGATAAAGGAGTTCTGTCCCTTCTTACAATTCAGTTTGTGTTTAGTAGGCTTTTTGCCTGGGCCTTAGAAATCTTTTCTCAGCTTCCTCCCCCTCCTCTTCTCCTTTCTTCTTCCCTTCTTCCTTCCTTTATATTTATTTCACCTCAGCGAACAGTTTACTACTGAATATTTACTACTCTTAATTCCTAGAAGTTAAAAAGATAATTAAACTTTTTAATAACTGTTAATCAAGATAGACATTTTCTCCACTGTGGAAAAATACCAAAGATCTCAGAGTAGCCAGTCTGAATCTAGCAGAGATGGTAATTATCCAGGACACGGTTCTTTTACTTGTTCCTGACATCTTCTGTGTTTAGCTTCCATGTTGGTACTATTTGGCTTCAGGCTTCATATCTCACTTTGGCTTATTTATATTGAACCTACATTGTCTCCTAAAGCGGGAGGAAGTCTCTGCCCTTCCTACAGTGGTGGACAGAGGGTGTTGGTATAGAGTTGTCTCAGAACTGAATCTTGTCTTTCCCAGGGATACTGTCTGTCTGTCTGTCTGTCTGTCTATCTATCTATCTATCTATCTATCTATCTATCTATCTATCTATCCTTCAGCAGCAATGTGCCTTTATCTGGGGAGACAGATTTTTCTTTTCCTTTCCAGCGGCTTAGGCTTTCTGTTTTTGGGTTGTTTTTTTTTTGTGTTTTTTTTTTTTTTTTTTTTTTTTAATAAGAGCTTGGGGAGGGAGGCAAAGTTTATGTCTCTCCTATGGCACACCTGCTATATTCCCCTAAATCAAACAACACTCTGCCAAACTTGCCACCTCTGGAGGTTTTAGAGCTTGTGAGTGCACACAAATTAGTTCTCTTCAAGTCTTAGGATTACAGTTACATGGTATCATATTGGCTTCTATTTGGCCATTAGCAATTCCTTAGTATTTTGGTTGATTTCCTCACTCCTATCCATATGTGCTGTATGCAGTGGTTTGAATAAGAATGACTTCCATAGTTCATATGTTTCAATACTTGGACCTTGGTTTGAGAATGATTAGGAGGCATGACCTTGGAGGAGGTGCGTCATGGGGAGGGGGCAGGCTTTGAAGCTTCAGAAGCGTCCTATCTCTAGTGAACTCTCTGCCCCCTGCTTGCATTTTGAGATATGAGCTCCCAGATGTTCCTGCTCCCATGCCTTTGCTCCACCATCATGGACTCTGACCCTCTGGAGCTGTAGGCCCAAATAAACACGTTCTTTTATAAGTCGTCTTGGTGGCAGTGTTTTGTCACAGTGATAGAAAAGGAACTCATACACTGCGTGTCCTCTGTCTTAGAGAACTGTGTCCCTTCTCAGAATCTAGATTGTTGGACTGCCCTGCCACTTCAGCTCTCATACAAGAACATTTATGATTTTTGAACATTCACTTAAAAATTCTAAATTATGTGTCTCTGTGTGGATATGTGCACATGAGTGTAGGTGCCCACAGAGGCCAGAGGCATCAGCTCCCCTTGTAGCTGGGATTATTGGGGGTTGTGAGCAACTTAATGGGTTCTGGGAATCTAACTTAGGTCCTTTGTAAGAGCAGTCCACACTCTTAGCTGCTGAACAACCTCTCCAGACCCTCCACCCTGTTTTTGAGTAGAGGTGACACTCTTTACACACACCTATACCATGGGCAGAAGCTTCTGCAGTCAAATCATTTTAATTAAATATGTAGCCTTAAAAACAACAGGCCAGCATAGAAAATCTCTTAAAAAAATCTTTATTGAAACAAACAAACAAACCAACAAACTAGGCCAGGCATAGTGGCATATGTCTTTAATCCCAGAACTTGGGAGGCAGAGGCAGGTGGATCTCTTTTAAGGCCAGCCTGGTCTACATAGTGAGTTCTAGGACCGCCAGAGCTACATAGTAAGAACATTCCTTGAAAACAAAACAAAATAAACACACACACAAACAAGAACAATCATAGAAAGAAGGCAAGAGTTAAGGGAGGGAGAATATAGAGGGTTGACTTTGAGGCGTGAAATGGATATTGGTCTTAACTTTTTTTTTTAATGTGTGTTTGTGCACCATGTGTGTGCAGTGCCCATGGAGGCCAGAAGAGGGTGTCAGTTCCCTCGATACTGGAGTTACACATGGTTGTTGTAACAACTGAAGATGTGGCTGCTCCAAGGTATGGTTAAGAGGTTTTAATTGTAGGTATGAGGGAGAGTACAGCCAGAGGCATCTGGAAGAGTCCAGGGCAAACTAGAAAGTAGTTGACTGAAAATGGCCATTAGACTGGACCTGGCCAAGAGAGGAGAGAGGGAGAAAACAAGAAAGAAAGACAGAAGAGAGGACCAAGAGAGGACAAGAAGATCAAGAGAGCACATAGCTGAAATAGCACATTTTTAAGGAGAACTGAGAAGCTGGAGGAAGTGAGTAGCTGAGGGGAGGGAGGCCCTTGAGCTGGAGAAGTTTAGGGTATAAGGGGTGAGAAAAGCCAGGATGCCAGCATAGACTCTGAAATGTGTAACAGGAACTTGTGATACTGAAGGAGCCTGGAGGCCAGCGTGCACTTTGGTGTGCTAACAGCCACCTCAGATAGCCATTTGTCCCTTCTGCTAGTGATAAGGAAATAGCTCCTTTTGGTAGAGGGGAACCAGCTTCACAAGTTCCTGAGGAATGCTGGCTTTTGTCTGTTGCAGACTATTTGTTTAAGTATGTACAGATGTGTTGCTGTATTACCTTGCCTGCCTAAAGCACCCGATTGGTCTAATAAAAAGCCAATAGAAAGGGAGGAGGTATAGGCAGGACTTCTGGGCAGGAAGAGTAAGTAGGAGGAGGAATTTAGGTTCAGAGAAAGAAAGAAAAAGAGACACCAGGGGCCAGCCAGCCAGACACAGAGGAAGCAGGAAAGTAGGACATACAGAATGAAAGAAAGGTAAAAAGCCCTGAGGCAAAATGTAGATGAATAGAAACAGGTTAAATTAAGTTAAAAGAGCTAATGGGACAAGCCTAAGCTAAAGCCAAGCATTCATAATTAATAATAAGTCTCTGTGTCTTTAATTGGGAGCTGATTGGTGGTCCAAAGAAAATCCTGACTACATTTGTCTAACAGCCAAATGGACCCGACAGTTGTGAGCTGCCACGTGGGTTCTGGGAATCAAACACAGGTCTTCTGGACGCAGCCATGACTCGTAACTCCCGACTCATCTCTTCAGTCCTGGCTGGTGCATTCTTGAAATCACAGCATTTATGGTTACAGAAATGATCATATATGAAGCAAGGCTGAAATGCAATTGCCCGAGGATTGAAGTTTGCTCTAGGTTGCTCTTTGAATGGAGTGTAGAAGAAACAGATGACCAGTGTGTATTCGAGGGGCGCAGTAAACAAGGCACTGAAACGGCCGCTCCATTATTTGTGGGAAGGTTTATATTGTAAATAAGAGAGAGCAAGAACATCCATAGGCATCAGAGCTGAGAGAAGAAGAAACAGCTGGACATGGCCAGGGCCAGGGCAGCAGAGGAGACAGCAGAAACGGTGGGAGAGTCCTGTCGGTTATAAGGGGTTATGTCGAGTGGGGAGTCCTGTCGGTTATAAGGGGTTATGTCGCAGTGGAGAGTCCTGTCGGTTATAAGGGGTTATGTCGCAGTGGAGAGTCCTGTCGGTTATAAGGGGTTATGTCGCAATGGGGAGTCCTGTTGGTTATAAGGGGTTATGTGGCGTGGGGAGGACTGGAGGAGGTCTAAGGGGGCAGGAGGCTAGTGAGGCCTTGAGATGCAGAACAGGTCTGTGTGAGCAGGGACCGAGGGATATGCACCACAGGTGTATGCCAATGGGGAGCCATGTATTCCTTCTGCCAGAGGCAAGGGAGATGGTTCCTTTTGTGGAAGGGAATCCATTTCACAGTTCTTGAGGAATGCTGTTTTTTATCTAATAGACAGAAATCCTTGAGCTAAGCCAAGTGTATGATTTCTGGATGTGTGCACTGAGACCTAACACAACGGACCTAGAATGGATTCTCAGGGAGTTTGCAACCCATTAGAAGAGCTATATTGTAGATGTAACCAACCGTCTTATTAAATAAGAAACACAGAAACAATGTAAAAGAGAAAGCCGAGAGGTCAGAGCTCAGAGCTAAAATCTCACCCTTCCTCCTGCTGTCCCAGCTTCGCGAAAAGAGCCCTACTTCCTGTCGGTTCGTATTTTTAAAGTATGTTGTTCTGCCTTCTCATTGGTTGTAAACCCAAACACATGACTGCCTCGTCACTGTCTGAATGTACAGCCCCCTAGGTCTTAAAGGCATATGTCTCCAATGCTGACTGTATCCCTGAACACACAGAGATCTTATGGGATTAAAGGCGTGTGCCACCACCGCCACACTCTTGCTATGGCTCTAACAGCTCTGACCCTGAACACACAGATATCTATGGGATTAAAGGCGTGTGCCACCACCGCCACACTCTTGCTATGGCTCTAATAGCTCTGACCCTGAACACACAGATACCTATGGGATTAAAGGCGTGTGCCACCACCGCCACACTCTTGCTATGGCTCTAATAGCTCTGACCCCCAGACAACTTTATTTATTAACATACAATCAAATTAATATTTCAGTACAAATCAAAATAATATTTCAATACAATTAGATTACCACCACATTTCCCCTTTTCTATTTTAATAAAAAGAAAAAAAGCAAAAGGTTATGACTAACAAAAGAAAAACTATATACAAAAGTACAATAACTATATACAATATATACAAGTAATAAATACCTAAACAGGTATTTGACAAATCAGAGAAAATAATTCCATTATCTATCCTATTTTGGTAATTCCAAGATGTATCTAATGTACTTTCTATCCTAATTAATTTTCAACTATAACTAACTAATCTTCAACCATAACTAACTAATCTTCAACTCCCTCAGAGACCCAAGAAGGGAATAATATTAGCTAACAAAAATAAAAACAGGAAGTGCATGCAAGCAACTTCCAAAAAAATTTTGTGAGTTGACAGAAACAGCCAGCTGCCTGGGCAGTCACCTGAGGTTTCTCCACAGTGTTGGGGCATCATCTTCAGCCTATAGGCTTAGTGTATCTGACAGACTCATTTGTGAAGTAGGATGTACACAAGGTCAACAGTTCAACCTCACATTGGGTGAGAGCAGTCCACGTACCAGAAACACCTGAATTCCACTAGTGTCCTGTCATGATTCAGGATTTTAAATTCTGGAAATTGTTGACAGTTTTTTAATTCAGCTGTCCATTCTTCTTGGCTGTGTATATATGGCTTCATCTCAGCATCCCCTTCTTCTCCACATCCCTCTATTAAATGCCAGTCTACTTTTGAGAGGCATGAGCTTTCAGCTGCTGTTCCATTGTACAACAGAATCCATCGGCCCTCTGCCTGTTAAGCTGCCTTCGAAGAAAAGGGCACCGTACCTTTTCCGGATGCGAAGGCCACTTCAGGGATGGGGCCATATTGTCCTGGCCTCAGAAGATGCCTTTTGATAAAGCCATAACCACACTTGTTTTGGCAAGAATCAGTAGTCCCTTGTTTCGTGATCTGTCTGTCCATTTTGTCCTGTTGATTCGAGGATACTTTGTTGTCCAGTGGCTAACTTTTGCCAGAATGAAAGTTGACTCCATATGCAGTTTCTTCAATGCCCATATTTTCTCTAAAGTAGATTGGTACTGCCAGAAGCCGACATGTCTCAAAAAAGAAAAATTTTCTAAGTTATTAAAACATTTTAAATGCCATATTCTGTAGATCTCTGAAGGGTTTGAAGATGACCTGTCTAAAACATCTCTGCTCAATTTTTAAAACATATCTAATATGACTACAAGTTCTATGATAATGTCTAACTACTAGCTTTCATTTCTTTATATCCTAATAGTTGATAATAATAACATTCAAGGATCAGAAATTTGCATTACATTGTTAAATGGATGGAATAAATACAATTAGAAATATACATATAGCATTTTCTAACAATATCAGTTTCAAATTTGTGTACAATATAAAATAATTCAATCCAATGTAAAGTATTTAAAACTAGTAATTGTCTTTTTCTTTTCTTTCTTTCTCTTTTTTTTTTTTTAAACAAGAACCTTAAATCTAATCTCCTTTGCTTAGCCTTTTTCCTAACCCTTGACAATAACTTGTAACCAACCCCCCTAAATACTGAAAATTATCCCAGACCCAAAACCCATTAAAAAGACCAAAAAACCACCCGCCCTACACCACCTCTTTGGGAATGTGGGCGTCGTATTCTTAAAATTGCTTCCTGCTGGGTATGGGCGAAGTTTTCTTTATCCTGAAAGAAAAATTTTTGGTTAATTGTCAAATTCTAAGAGAGGTAACTATATCCTTCATTATCCAGTCTGTGTATAATGCCAAAGTTCAGGGTTTATCTCAAGTCCTTATTCAAGTAGTCTTTGAGACTGGATCATCTCAGCTAGTCATCTCAAAATTGCTCTGAGCATCTTATAGTTCAAAGCTGATCTATGGATGATGTTTGTCAGCTTAATGATATTATTATTGTCCACGTGGAATTGTTGTTGTTGTGGGGCCCCATCTTCTTTCTGGAGACTTCAGTTGATGTTAGGCCAGGCCGTGATTTCCTGCAGAAAACTGATAAGAGACTCGAACACAAAAACATATATATGCAGCTAGCCTTTTTTCTAGAATTAGTTAGTACTCTATGTGACCATTCATATCTTAACAAAGTTTAAAATGTATATATATATATTAATCTTGTAAATTTTGATATAAAATTTATACTTTGAGAAAAGTTTAAAGAATCAGAATAGAATCAAAGAGTTGAGATTAGTAATAGAATAGTCCCTTAATTAATTTTGCTTTTGTCCTGTACCATAGCAGAAGATGGCTCTTATTCTGGCATGATACAGGGAGTTTGCATTTTCCTTTTAACAACATGCTTGATTTTAAAGAAGGAGAGAGCCATTCTCCAACTCCAAAGTCAGCTTTAAATTTTAATTGAACTGGGACTATTAGAAAACCAAGAGTGTTAAATCTTTAGAGAAAAGCAGAAACAAACATTTAGGAAGACATAAAATTTTTTTTTAGATAATATATACCCATACACCGTTTCACTCTGTTTCTTGGGATAGATGATTTGTCCCTTTTCTTCAGTTGTCTCATTTGTCCAGTGTTCTTCAGATTCCTTAACCATCATTCTCCTAAAAGACAAAAACAAAAACCTTTCCCCAAGACTAATTTTGGGGATGTTCCTTTTTGGCAAGTTATTATCTGATGAAATGAAAAGGCATGTTTTATTGATACAAGTTAGTTTAAATTGGATGTTCATGCTGGTTGATGAACTATCACCTCCTCTAATTAAGAGGTCTCTCTTGTTCAAATCGAACCTTTATCAATTTTGATGGTACCCACAGCTTATCTTCTCCTGTAGAAACAAAAGCAAAACCACGTCCCCAATGTAATACATACCCTGGTTTCCATTCTGAGGTCAGCACATCCTTAAAGTATATAGGCTGATTTAATTCTGTAGTTTTTTCTATTATCCAATGTCTCTCTGCAGCTGTTGTTCCTTTCTCATTGGCATTCAGAAAATTCAAAGTTAGAAGAGCATTATGCAGTCTATTTCTGGGGGTTTTTGTTACCCATTTCTGTTTATTTAGCATATCCTTTAGAGTTCTGTTCGATCTTTCTATAACTGCTTGACCTGTAGGATTATGTGGTATGCCTGTAATATGCTTTATATTGTAATAAGCAAAAAACTGTTTCATTTTAACAGAGACATATGATGGAGCATTGTCAGTTTTGATTTGTGCAGGTATACCCATGATGGCCATAACTTCTAGCAAATGAGTGATTACAGAATCAGCTTTTTCAGAACTCAAAGCAGTTGCCCATTGGAATCCTGAATAAGTATCGATAGTGTGGTGTACATATTTCAATTTTCCAAATTCTGCAAAGTGAAACACGTCCATCTGCCAGATTTCATTTCTCTGAGTACCCTTTGGGTTACATCCTGCTGGTAATGGCGTCTGATTGTAGAAGGAACAAGTAGGACATTTCTTTATTATTTCTTTGGCTTGTTGCCAGGTTATGGAAAAATCCTTTTTTAAACCTTTACTATTAACGTGATGTTTTTTATGAAATTCTGAGGCCTCCAGCACATTTCCTATCAATAATTTATCAATCTCTTCATTGCCTTGTGCTAGAGGGCCTGGCAGACCAGTATGGGATCGAATGTGAGTTATATATAAAGGATGATTCCTTTTCCTGATTGTATCTTGTAATTGAATAAATAGTGAAGTTAATTCTGAAGCATCAGGGATAAATTCTGCAGTCTCAATATGTAACACCACTCTTTCAGCATACTGAGAGTCAGTTACTATGTTGAGAGGTTCTGAAAAATCCATTAATACCAACAGAATAGCATACAATTCTGATTTTTGAACTGAATTATACGGACTTTGAACCACTTTACTTAAATTTTCTGATTTGTAACCTGCCTTTCCTTCTTTGTTGGCATCTGTATAAAATGTACGAACTCCAGATATGGGTTTTTGCCGTACAATTCGAGGCAAGATCCATTCAGCTCTCTTTATAAGATCAATTCTATTGCTTTTGGGATATTTGCTGTTAATTTCTCCCAAAAAATTACTGCAAGCTCTTTGCCAAGGTTCACTTTCTGCCCATAATTTTTCAATGTCCTCCTTAGTTAATGGTACGACAATTTCTGCTGGGTCTATGCCTGCTAATTGACGAAGTCTCATTTTTCCTTTGTAAATCAAGTCAGAGATTTTTTCCACATAAGTTTTTAATTTTTTATTTGGTTTATTTGGTAAAAATATCCATTCCAATATAATATCTTCCCTCTGCATTAATATTCCAGTAGGAGAACGCCTAGAAGGTAAGATAACCAAAATGCAATCCAGCTTTGGATCAATACGATTCACGTGTCCTTCATGCACTTTCTTTTCTACCAAGGCTAATTCTTTCTCAGCTTCAGGTGATAATTCTCTTGGACTATTTAAGTCCTTGTCACCTTCTAAGGTTTTGAACAAATTAGTCAGTTCATCATTTTTTACCCCAACAATAGTTCGTAGATGAGAAATATCTCCAAATAATCTTTGAAAGTCATTAAGAGTCTGTAGTCTATCTCTCCGAATTTGCACCTTTTGGGGTCTAATTTTTTGTAGCTCTATTTTATATCCTAAATAATTAATAGAATCTCCTCTTTGTATCTTTTCAGGAGCAATTTGTAATCCCCAGCGAGGCAAAATTTTCTTTACTTCTTCAAACATTATTTCTAGAGTATCTGCATTTGAGTCAGCTAGTAAAATATCGTCCATATAATGATAAATTATAGATTTAGGAAATTTTTTACGTATCACTTCCAATGGCTGTTGTACAAAATATTGGCACAGAGTTGGGCTATTCAACATTCCCTGTGGGAGGACCCTCCATTGAAATCTTTTAACCGGTTGAGAATTATTATAAGTAGGCACTGTAAAAGCAAATCTTTCTCTGTCTTTTTCTTGTAAGGGTATTGAAAAGAAACAGTCTTTTAAATCAATAACTATGAGAGGCCATCCTTTTGGTAACAGAGTAGGCAAAGGCATCCCAGATTGTAGAGAACCCATTGGCTGAATTACTTTGTTAATTGCCCTAAGGTCTGTTACCATTCTCCATTTACCAGATTTCTTTTTAATAACAAATACAGGAGAATTCCAAGGGCTGGTTGATTCTTCAATATGCTGAGCATTTAACTGTTCTTCTACCAGCTCTTCTAAAGCTTGGAGTTTCTCTGTTGTTAAAGGCCATTGCTGGACCCATACAGGCTTGTCTGTTAACCATTTTAAAGGTAGAGCTGTTGGTGTCTTTGGAAGATCATCAGTTATTGTGCCCTGTTCTTGTATAATATGGATGGCTGGTGACCACTCATTAGAACAATATCTTCTAATATTTCTCTCAGTAACATGTGCTAGTTTATGATTTGTTTCTGAGATTGGAGGGATGTTAATCTGAGTATTCCATTGTTGCAACAAGTCTCGACCCCACAGGTTCATAGTTATGTTAGCCACATATGGTTTTAATTTTCCTCTCTGTCCTTCTGGACCTATACATTCGAGCCATCTTGCACTCTGTTTCACCTGAGATAATGTCCCAATTCCTAACAGTTGAACGTTTACCTCCTGAAGAGGCCAAGTTGGATGCCAAAATTCTGGTGCAATTATGGTAACGTCCGCACCTGTGTCTACCAGACCAGACAACAAAACACCATTTATTTTTATCGTTAATTTTGGTCTTTGTTCATTAATAGAAGTTTGCCAAAAAATTTTCTTTATGTTTTCTCCTGAATTTTCTATTCTCTCTGTTTCATCATTCTGACCAGCATGATTTATTCCAATAGGCATTTGGTTATTTAATCGCTCTCCAGAGCAGGCATTTCCTCTATGGCTGCCGGAAAGGTTTGAACTGGATTTGCACTGGGGGCCTGCCTGAGGCCCCTCTGGGAGTTTCCCGAAGACTGAGGCAAAGGATTACCCTGTTTGTCCTTTGTTGATCTACATTCGTTGGTCCAGTGTTTTCCCTTACCACACCTTCTGCATACTCCAGAAGGAAGGGGCATTCTGTTGCCATTGTTCCTTGAAGAAACATTGTTTCTGGAAATGACCTGTCTACAGTCCCTTTTCAAATGTCCTTGCTTTCCACATCCAAAACATCTAACACTCCTCAAACCTTTTGAAATTACTTCTCCTACCCATGTATCATCATGCTCATCAGCTTCAACATTAATTGTTTCTCTAATCCAATCTTCCATAGGTGCAGATCTTGCCCTTAATGGCCTGATTATTCTTTTGCATGCTGCATTCGCATTCTCAAAGGCCAAAGATTCAATTATTGCCTTACCAGCTTCTGAATCCGAGACCGTTCTCTTTACTGCTGAAGCCAGTCTTTGTAAAAAATCTGTAAAAGACTCTTTTGGGCCTTGCTTCACCTTTGTAAATGACTCAGATTTTTTTCCTGGTTCCTCAACTTTGTCCCATGCATTCAAGGCTGCCGTTCGACATAAAATTAGGGTTTGGACATCATATAAACATTGTGCTTGTGCTGAAGCATATTGGCCTTCGCCCATAAGCTGATCCTGGCAAACTTGTACTCCTTTATCCCTCCATTGTTTTTCTATGTTTTTAGCCTCCTCCTTAAACCAAGTCAGAAATTGAAGTCTCTGGCTGGGTTCCAGAACACCTTGTGCGAGGTCCCGCCAGTCCTGTGGTACTATCCTATTATATGTTGACCAAGTGTTTAACATTTGCTTTACATATGGGGAATGCATGCCATAAGATACTATTGCCTCCTTAAACCTTTTTAAATCCAACATTTCAATTGGAGCCCAAGTATTTTGTGTAGCCATTTGATCAGGCATCTGCTGTACTGTTACAGGATAAATTAAGGGTGACTGTGTGAAAACAGGCTTTCTTTCTGCAACCTTATGATCCCGACTTGAAACAACTTCACTGTTAATTTCTTCTGTCTGAATTTTTACAGGTTTAACAAGTTCTTCTAACGCTGTTATCCTGGCACTTAAATTGACTATCTTTTTAAATATTAAAATGTGGATTATTATAGTGATGAGGTGCATAATTCCACCAATACTAATATTATATAGTTGTTCCATTGCCAGACTGCCTAAAATTTCGAACAAAAACCAATTTTCTTCCAATGTACACATAAAACCCATTTGTTTTTTAATGTGGAAAAAAATTCTCTTTTAGATAGTTTCCTTTAAAATATCTGATATATTATGACTTACCAAATCTGCGTAGAACAGTAGAAATCCGAGGGGATTTTCAAAGCAGCCACCTAGTGTCCCAGGTGTAAATCCAGAGAGAGAGAGAGAGAGAGAGAGAGAGAGAGAGAGAGAGAGAGAGAGAGAGAGAGAACGCACAAGAAAGCGTAGCCGGCTAAAGCTTAAATGCAGCCACGTGTTCCCTCTTGTGCCCAGTCAAGGCTTGGGTCTGGCTTCCTTAAGCTCCGACCACGTGCGTTGGCTTTACAGGCAGGGTCCTGTTCGGCAGGGCAGGTCTGAGTTGTTTGTAGCACCGGCTTTAGGCAAGCTGCTCACAGACCTAGGCCCGGGCTAGAAGTTGCTACCCGGACTAGGACGCCAGCAGCTCGGACTAAGAAGCCGATCGCCGCCGGCCGCCGTGTGCCGCCGCTGCCGCCGCCGCCGCCGCCGCCGCCGCCGCGGGCCGCCTGCCGCCCTTGCGGGAAAGCGGACCTGCCGCCAAGCCAAGCAGTTTTTAATGGATTCTTGTCACGTTGGGCGCCAGATGTAGATGTAACCAACCGTCTTATTAAATAAGAAACACAGAAACAATGTAAAAGAGAAAGCCGAGAGGTCAGAGCTCAGAGCTAAAATCTCACCCTTCCTCCTGCTGTCCCAGCTTCGCGAAAAGAGCCCTACTTCCTGTCGGTTCGTATTTTTAAAGTATGTTGTTCTGCCTTCTCATTGGTTGTAAACCCAAACACATGACTGCCTCGTCACTGTCTGAATGTACAGCCCCCTAGGTCTTAAAGGCATATGTCTCCAATGCTGACTGTATCCCTGAACACACAGAGATCTTATGGGATTAAAGGCGTGTGCCACCACCGCCACACTCTTGCTATGGCTCTAACAGCTCTGACCCTGAACACACAGATATCTATGGGATTAAAGGCGTGTGCCACCACCGCCACACTCTTGCTATGGCTCTAATAGCTCTGACCCTGAACACACAGATACCTATGGGATTAAAGGCGTGTGCCACCACCGCCACACTCTTGCTATGGCTCTAATAGCTCTGACCCCCAGACAACTTTATTTATTAACATACAATCAAATTAATATTTCAGTACAAATCAAAATAATATTTCAATACAATTAGATTACCACCACACTATATGCATATAAAAAACCCCACAGTGCAAGAAAGAAAGATGTACCTGCCTTGGAGAGGTCAGTATTGTGGATTAAAATAGCAATTCATTTATTTATTTTGGTTTTTCAAGACAAGGTTTCTGTCCTGGAACTCTCTCTGTAGACCAGGCTGGCCTGGAACCCACAGAGATCCACCTGCTTCTGCCTCCCAAGTGCTGGGGCTAAAGGTGTGTGCCACTACCTCCTGGCTAAAATTACATTTAGATGGGAGAAGTAATCCTGACATGCAGAAAGAGAGAGAAGAATATTCTAAATTGAGAAGACACCATGAGAAAGCACAAAACATTTGGTAAAAACACCTGGTAGAATACAAAATGACAAAATGGGCTAGAGAGATGGCTCAGTGGTTAAGAGCACTGGCTGCTCTTCCAGAGGACCCATATGACAACTCACCACTGTCTGAATCTCCTGTTCCAGGGTATCTGACGCCCTCTTCTGGCCTCCATGGGCACCACACACATGTACAGACATACATGCAGGCAGAACACCCATTTACATTAATTCAGCCAAGATAGGGATGTCTACTATTTGGCAAACTTTGTTGTAGGCTTTGGAAATACAAGTTATAAAAATAATCCCTACCTTAACGGCTCTGGGATAGTGAGGCAGGAAAGGAACCAGTGGTCAGTCTGTTGGTGACTCTTGCTGGGGATGGGGGTCCGGGGGAGATGCAGCAAAGAAGGGACATAGGGGATGTGTTTCGGAGAAGGCAGTGGGCATAACATGGGCAGTCAGGGAACATTTGAGGAAAGAGCCAACTGTGGTGAGGGTATGAGCCATAGGCTACATAGGACCTCATATGCGTATGCTGATAGAGAGGGTGAAGGTGAGGGGGCTGATGAGCTGACATCCTAGAATGGGCAAGAGGTGGGGCTGCTGGCCTGAGATGGGAACAAACAGTTCACCTACAGCAACAGGAGGAAAAGAACAACCGTGGGCGCAGGTAAAGGGGCACTGGATGGGGAGCCACGTTAGAAGCTGCAATGTTTCCTACCATTTATTATGTCAGGCAGTCAGGCCCTTTCATCATGCTGGCCACTGGTAGCCCAGGAATCTGGGACAGAGCCAATAGCAACCTGCAGAACACAGGAGTTCCTTGTATTTATAGACTTTAGAGGGCAGGGCTCTCTCAGCTTAGCAGATCAATGACAGCACCAGATAGGATTTAAGGATATATGTAATTCAGGGAGTTAATCCTATTGTCCAACCCCACCACTGGGCTGCTTCATGCTAGGAGCTTAGCAGCTTAAGGAAGGTAGTAGATGGGATATAAAGTGTGGCTGATCCCTGGGGGGGAGGTGCCCCTCCCTGTGGCCTAACATTCCACGGAGCAGGGCTTGGTGAATTACACTATCAAGTTAATTCACATAAAGAAATGGAGGGGCAGAAGACAGTTCAGCGGTTAAGAATTGCAGAGGACAGTTCATACACACACACACACACACACACACACACACACACACACACACACACACACGGCCGGGCATAGTGGCACCTTTAATCCCAGCACTTGGAAGGCAGATGAGGCTGATTTCTGAATTCGAGGCTAGCCTGGTCAGCATAGTGAGCTCCAGGACAGCCAGGCTTTACAAAGTGAGTCTGTCTCAAATCAAACAATTGTGCTGGTTAGTTTTGTGTCAACTTGACACAAGCTCGAATCATCAGAGGAGGGAATCTCAAATGAGAAAATGCCTCCATAAGATTAAGCTGTAGGCAAGCCTGTAGGGCATATTCTTAACTAGTGACTCACGTGAGAGGACCCAACCCATTGTGGGTGGGAACGCGGCATGGTTGGTGGTTCTGGGTTCTGTAAGAAAGCAGGCTGAGCAAGCAAGCCATGGGCTAGTCAGTAAGTAGCACTCCTCCATGACCTCTACATCAGCTCCTGCTTCCAGGATCCTGCTGAGTTCCTATCCTAGCTTTGTTCAGTGACGAACAGCGATTTGGAAGCATAAGTCAAATAAACCCAACACCAAGATACCACTTGGATCTCATTTAACTTTCCCTATATGTAGTGATACATTGTGTACCCTAATAAACTTATTTGGGGATCAAAGGACAGCACCAGCCACTAGATTAGACATAGAGGTCAGGCAGTGGTGGCACACACCTTTAATCCTATCACTCCGGAGGCAGAGATCCATCTGGATCTCAGTGAAGTTCAAGGCCACACTGGAAACAGAGCCAGGCAGTGGTGGCACACATGCCTTTAATCCCAGGAAGTGATGTCTGGGCAGAGAAAGTACATAAGGCATGAGGAAACGGGAACTAAAGCAGTTCAGCTGAGACCCTTCAGTCAGAGGATTCGTGGAGTTGGTGAGATAAAAGGTGGTAGCAGTGGCTTGCTCTGCTTCTCTCATCAGCTTTCACCCTGACATCTGGCTCTGGGTCTTTTATTGTTAAGACTTTTTAAGATTTGAACAACACCTATGTTCAAAAGATGTCACCTGGATCTCCTTTAGCCATACTTCGCTTCCAGGTCCTTGGTTTTCCAAGTTGCTGTTGGGGCAGATGCCCAGGAGAGAGTCAGAATCCAGGCAACGGGGTCCCTGGAGGGGCCAGCAGGACACTAGTAGGGCAAAGGCCCAGTCGGGAGTGGGTGGGAGGATGCTGAGTGGCTAGAAAGAGCTCTCCATGAAGGAGTCCATGTTAGCTCACCTCTAAAGCATCAGGAGTTTGTTCACATCCTATGTTTTAAATGATGGAGATCCTTTCCAGCTTCAGTAGAGAAATACACTAAAACAGACTTGTAATCAGGTTCTTTAATGCTGGCTACTCACAACGGGGAAAGCTAGGATAGGAGATCCCCCATTTTGTATATTTTAAAGTGCTGTGGGATGGTCTGTATGCCAAAAGCTCTGATTGGTCAATAAATAAAACACTGATTGGCCAGTGGCCAGGCAGGAAGTATAGGCAGGACTAACAGAGAGAATTGAGAGAACAGGAAGGTGGGAGGAGACACTGCCAGCCACCGCCAGGACAAGCAGCATGTGAAAATGCCGGTAAGCCACAAGCCACATGGCAAGGTATAGATTTATGGAAATGGATTAATTTAAGCTATAAGGACAGTTAGCAAGAAGCCTGCCACAGCCATAGAGTTTGTAAGCAATATAAGTCTCTGTGTTTACTTGGTTGGGTCTGAGCAGCTGTGGGTGACAGAGATTTGTCTTGACTCTGGGCAAGGCAGGAAAACTCATTACATTTTAAAGGATACCTTTGCAAATAATGAACCAGGGGATAAAAGCTGTTACATAGCTAACACACAACCAATGTGTCTGAAAACATGTGCATAAGCTCAAGCAACATCTACCTGTATGTTCCAGGGAATTCTTTTTTTTTTTTCTTTTTTTTTTTTGAGATAGGGTCTTATACAGAGTCCTAGAATTCACTATATAGGCTAGGCTGGCCTTGAACTCACAAGAGATCCGCCTGCCTCTGCCTCTCTAGTGAATACCACCACGAAGCAGGGCTTAGTGAACCACTCTATCAAGTTAATTCACATAAGGAAATGAAGGGAGGGGGCAGGAGAGACTGTTCAGCAGTCAAGAACATTTGCAGAGGACAGTTCAGTTCCCAGCAGTAGGCTCAGAACCACCTGTAACTCCAGTGCCAAAGGATCTGCTTCCCTCTTTTGGCCTATGTTCCCCCAAATAAAAACGAGAGAGGAGAGGAGAGGAGAGGAGAGGAGGGGAGGGGAGGGGAGGGGAGGGGGGGAGGGGAGGGGAGGGGAGGGGAGAGGAGAGAGAGAGAGAAGAGAGAGAGAGAGAGAGAGAGAGAGAGAGAGAGAGAGAGAGAGAGAGAGAGAGAGAGAGAGAAATGGAAGGGTGCCTACCATAAAGTCGTATCTATGAACTGATCTTTAGGCCCCGAGTTGTATAGCTTCTAACCAGTATTTGTGAAATCAAACAGGAGACACACTCAAGTTTTGTCGCTTTATTTCACTACATTAAGCAATAAGGCAAAACAGTAACTTGTTATTCATAAGTCAAGGAGTGCCTCTCATCCCCAAAAGGAGCCAAGAAGGATGCTTATTACAAAGATGCAGTGGCATTTAGTGCAGTATGCTTATAGCATATATTTGGAACAAAAGAAAATTTTGGTGTGTAAATCAATTCACAAACCTAAAGTAACTTAGCTTTAAGTTTCCAAATTGTAGTTTCAAGTGCTAAGGACTCCTGACTCTTGAGTCCTGGTGCACACTGACTAGTAATAAAAACCCTGCACTGACCTAGTATCAGAAGGGCGATAGACACAATTTCTAATTCACCAGCTACAGCTGCACCTGATCTAATACCAGAAGGGTGATCGATCGGCGCAACTCCTAATTCACCAGCTGCAGGTGTTGAACCTTTTCTAAGAACACAAGACCAGCTTACACTAAACTCACCTTGAAACAGCCAACAGCGGTTATTTTTAAGTTAACTTGACTTCTTAAACAGACATTGTATGTTCAAAAGTGTTTTCAGTGTTTATCACCCAGGAGTAGACCCATATGTCAACGTTTTCTGGGGAGTAAGTATCAGTTTCACCGCCTAAAGGCATGCAGACAACGGTCTCCACAATGTGTGGACTTAGGAAGCCACCTGCACTTTGATTCCCCCCACCCAAGCAGACACTGAGGAATGGTTTCACAGAAGGCTCGAACTTGAGGCTTTGTGAAGTTATATATATAAAAAAAATCACTTTCTGTAGTTTAAAACTTGTAATTACCCAACTCCCTGCTCCAGCTTCTATGAGGTTAAACTTTAGTTACTGTTCTCATAACACCAGTATTCTTCTTATACTGAGGTAAATATATTACTCTGTGAGAATATTGTTTCATAAAATTGGCTTGATCTTAAAGAAGACAGTGTCTTTCAATAGCTTCCTAGTTTCCTCTTTTAAGGGGAACTAACCAAGACTATTTTCTATCTGTAGTCCAGATTCTCTATCCCTTAAAACAAACCAAACCAAAGCTCCTAAAGACAGAAAGTGAAGACCAAAGCGGGGTTTGTAGACAGGAACTCTTCCAAGGGCTGCTGGCCATGTGCTAGGAACTTTCAGGGAAGTGGTGCAGCTGGTTGGCTTTCAACTCGTTTAGAAAACATCCCAGAAATCAAGGTTTGCAACTCAGTGTTAGAACTGGAGAGGAACGGCATGTCTGGGTTAGGCCAGCACTCTGGCTCCTTGCTCAACTGCTGTGGCTTACCATCGAAATGGTCTCACTTGAATCAGCACAAGTCTTACACCCACCAAGGGAAAGGTTCTTTTTACATCCAGTTTTGGATTTAAGAGACTGATGGTTAATTTCTCCTTCAGCTCAGTGGAAACACGTCAGTTTATATCATGCTAAAAAGGCAAAGTTTAAAATGTTCTCTGAATCCCAGAGTTGAGTATGTCCATTTACACTGTCTTGGCTCTCTTTCTAAACCCAACATTAGAACATTCCTTGAATTACACAACAGAGCAGAGAGCTGGGTGTGGTGACAAGTGTTTTTACTCCTAGGAGGTGAGTTCAAGGTTAGCTTGGTATACATATGGAGTTCCAGGCCAGAGTTACATGGAGGGAACCTATGTGAAAAAATAAATGGAAAAGAAAACAAAAACAAAAACAAAAAACCAAAACCAAACAAACAAAAACAAAATCCACTCACCCCACAAAACAAAACCAGAGTAGAGAAGGGCAGAGAGTGAGATCTATAAAGGCTGTCTCCCTGTGGCATTATTAGCCCCTGAATATTAGGGTAATATTAAAACAAATGGAACTTCGTGGTATGTAATTGCTTGCAACTCAAATCCTTAAAGTTCCGTGTACTACTGAGGAAAATGAAGGACAACGGATAGGTATACTGTAGTCCTTTACAGGAGACAAATGGAGTGCCTTAAGAAAGCCATGTCCTGTCATCACAAAGTTAGAGACACTGTGACAATCCTAATTCTCTGTCATATGGAAATCAACGGCAAAGTGAGAGCCACGGCAAGTGAAGGGTTATAATTACTAGGTTATCCTTAATGGAATGCCGAAAGCAGTTGGAACAGAGACCAATGCTGGGCCCGAATAGCAGGTCTTCTCTGGATTACCATTCTAAGGTTTTTCGGTCAAACCGTGACAGGTACAAGGCCCATTTCTCAGGGAGTAAATCGAATGCCCCTCCGAGGAACACCCAATTTACTGGGATGGAGTTAGGCTGGTACTCAACGTGCAGGGCTTAGTGCGGGAGACACAGACTTCCTGGTGTCCACAGAGAGAGCAGGTGGAACAGCAGTGACCCTGTGCTCCCAATCCTGGCCTGCCTCCACTCCTAGGAACAGGATTTAGTGATGGGTACATCTTTATAAACACGTCTAATGAAGCAGCAGCTTCCACACTGTTACAGAGATGTGGTGGCACAGCTGTGGGGACATCTGCCCACCAGGTGACTTTGTTTTAAGGAAGAAGAGGGCCAAAGCTCAGTTCCACATGCTGAGTAAGCCAGATGACCTCTGTGCCCTGGTCACTTTCTTCCATCGGGCGGATGGGGGCGGCCAGGTTTTTAAAATCATGTTTCATCTTGAAGCACACGGTCACTTCACCTTCCTCACGCTGTGGGGTGACTTTGATGAAGATGCCCACTTTGTTGGCTTTTCGGAAAGCTACGATGCTAAGGAAAGAAAAGCACAGTATTAGGCAGATGAGAATTTAACCGAGTCACCAAGTCTCCTAGTCATTTCCTGGTTCCATGGGAACCTCCGCTACGATCACCATCCTACTGACCACCAAAGAAGAGTGTCTTCAGAAGAAGCTGAGCTATTTATATTTTCCTTTAAAAAAGTTTATTTAGCATGTATAGCTGTTTTGCCTGCTTGTAAGTCTCTGCATCATATACATGCCTGGTGCCTGCTAGAGGCTGGAAAAGGGCATTCGATCCCCTAGAACTGGAGTACAGATGGTTGTGAGCTACCATTTAGGTGCTGGGAATTGGATCTGGATCCTCTGGAAGAACAGAGAAAATTCTTAACTGCTTAGCCATCACTCCAGCCCTTACAGTAATTATTTCATAAATATAAAGGGAAAAAATTAGTTTTTAAAATTCAGGTAAAGAAACAGACACATAAGTGTGCAATTTTAAGGTTTGACTTGAAATATATCACACAAGCTCATGTCTTGAAGGTTCAGTTCCTAGCATGTGATGCTATTTTGGAGACCATGGAACTGGTAGGTAGTGGGCCCTAGGTGAGGAAAGCAGCCCATATAAAGCACACATTTGAAGGTTATCCACCCATTTCCAGTCCAGCTGTTTTGAGCTTTCTCTGTACCATGTGACTAGCTTGTGGCCTCACCTCATGCACCCACTGTCAAAGGCATAGGTGAAGCCTCTCCTACCTTCATGCCTCTCCTGCTATGATAGACTAAATTCCCTCTGAAATTGGAGCTAAATAAGCTTTTCTTCCTAAGCCGTTCCTGTTACACATCTGGTCACAGCAACACAAAAGGACGAATCCAGGCCCCTGGATCAGCTGACTGTTCTGAGGATCACAGAAAGATCACTTACTCAGGGTCATCCTGGAAGTCCTGGGGCTCTGCCAGCTCATCATATTCTGCTGCTGCATCCTTGCCGGCTAAAACAAGCTCTTTGGGAGGCACCACCACCTGAGAGCAAGAGAGACAGACTGCAGCAGCACCACCCAGACAGGTGAGCATCACATTTCTGGACACATTTATACTCCTTACACAGTCTTAAAACACTGCCGAGGAACTCGAGCATGAGAATGAAGAATGGAAACAAGTGAGTATTTGTAGGCTGCAGGATGGCTAATGCTTACCTGATAACCTACTGGCATGGCTGATTGGGCCGAGTAGGGAGAAGACCCACCCTAAACTGTGGTGGCAGCATTCGTGGACTGGATACAAAGGAGAAAGTAAGCTGAGGGCCGTCATCTGCTACTTCACAACAGATGCTAAGAAGTGCCGTGACCAACTGACTTGAGGCCAGGCATCATGACTGCCCCGACTGCCAGGCAAAATAAGCTTCCTAAGATTGTTTTGTCAAGACCAGTTATTCAGTTGCAGCAACAGGAAGTAGCTGACTAGTACAGCTTACCGGGGGAATTCAACCAGGCCAGGGCACACGGCCGTACTGCATCTTTTCCTCTTTTCCTGTGTTACTTCTGAAGGGGAGAGGAGTGCATATCCCCTTTGCTATATTATTTTTAAGATAATTCCTGGCATATTTGAGACAATTTATCCCCCCTCAAACACAAGGACTTTCTGACACTGAACACTGGGGGTGGGGGAGTGTATTTATATTTATGTTTTTGGAGCACAGGCTAGATTGTTATGTTATAACTGGTCTATACCTTGTTATCTCAGAGACCAGCAGAAACCATCAGCCACTAAGTATAGCTACAGTGCTGTGTGTGTGTGTGTGTGTGTGTGTGTGTGTGTGTGTGTGTGTGTGTGTGTGTGTGTAGGTGGCGGTGGTGGTGGCGGCGGCAGCACATTAAAGCCTTGATCAATGAATGCTGTGTCCACATTCCAGACTGTAATGTTTTTAGCCCAACCACACCTACTTCTTATTGTTATTTTAAAAAACAAATGTAAGGACATGTGTCATCTTTTTCTAGAGGTGATGCTAGTGAATGAAATCATTAAAAGGCAGAAGAAAAACCCACTAGGAAATTCTCTAGTGATAGTCTTTGGATAACAGCTGGAGATAGAGGCATTTCTTCTATGAATACTCACTGTGAGTATCTCACTGAATTATGGGTCAGTACTACATAAAGTTCTCTTAGAATGTCCATCAACTAGGTTGGTGGGATGGCTGAGTGGGTCAAAGTGCTGGCCCCCAAGCCCAGCAACCCGAGTTAGTTCATCTAGACCTACACGGTAGAGCAGAGAACTGACTCTAACCTTGAAGCATGTGCCAAGTGCACACAGTGTGCACATGCACAAATACATACACATATGTAAAATTTAAAAAATTCCATCTGTGGTGATACTATGTTCCCCAAAATATTGTGCACCCTAATAATCTTATCTGGGGTCAGAGAACAGAACAGCCACTAGATATAGAGGCCAGAAAATGGTGGCATACACCTTTAATCCTAGCATTCCAGAGGCAGAGATCCTCTGGATCTCTGTGAGTTCAAAGCCACACTGGAAACAGCCAGGCGTGGTGACACACGCCTTTAATCCCAGGGAGTGATGGCAGAAAGCAGAACGGTATATAAGGCGTGAGGACCAGAAACTAGAGCCTGGTTAAGTTTTTAGGCTTTTGAGCAGCAGTTCAGCTGAGAGCCAGTGAGATGAGGACTCAAGAGTTTTCCAGTCTGAGGAAACAGGATCAGCTGAGGAATTGGCAAGGTGAGGTTGGCTGTGGCTTGTTCTGCTTCTCTGATCTTTCAGAGTTCACCCCAGTACCAGGCCTCAGGTTTGTTTTTATTAATAAGACCCTTGAAGATTTGTGCTACATCCATCAACCTCTAAGTAGCAAACTATAAAAAACCCTACATTTCATTCAGTCAAAATTATCTTAATATTAATTAGTCACTGCTATGTGTACTCTACATAAATAGCGGATGTAGGAGAGACACCAGCTTCAGAAGGAGGTGACACCTCACGAGTCCTCAGGCATGAGTGTTGAACCGAATGGGAAGGTGTGTGCCCTGGGGAGCTGGGGCAGGAGGAGGAGCTCGGGTCCAAGTGAGCAGCACAGGCAGCTCCCCAGCAGGCACCGACGGCCACCAGTGCAGCCATCCTACAGCAGCCCCGGAAAGGCTCAATTCCGAACAGGAAGCAGCCATCGTCAAGAAGCTGTGCCGAGGAAGTGGCCTTCCTCCTCAAGTCAGAGGGCTGAGCAGCTAACGCAGGATGAACGGCCTGGTGGCACACAGGCGGGCTGAGATGAAGTCCAAGTACTGAGAGCACTAAGTACTGAGAGTACTAAAGACAGCGAGGTTGGGCAATGAGTTCCTGTCTGAGACCAAGTGAGAACACCGAGACCTGACAGGCAGTGGCTGCGTGTTTGAGGGCTACATAAAATAAGGCTGTAGAATCAGGACCCTGGCTCACACGCAGAGATGAGAGCCGGTGTGGACTGTTTTAAGCCATGTCCAATGAAGCCACTGAAGGCCATGTCAGGGTCTGTCCAAGGGGACAAACGCCCTTACCTTAGCAGTGCTGTTGATGTTATCAGGGTCCCCCTCTTCACACTCCAACAGAGTCACATGGGTGAGGTTCTCTACCGGATTTGTAAGAGTCAGGAGGACCTGGCTCTCCTGGAGAAGAAGGAAAGTATCTTTCAGACATGCGCCACACCCCCACTGAGGTCCACCTTCTTAGGTGTTACACAAAATGACTCTCAAAATCACCCCCTTCCTCCGGAGCAACAGCTCCTGTCCCTCTACACCAGAGCATCCTAGGAATGTTTACTGATCTTTATGTTTCTGTGTCAGCAACACACGCTCCGGGTGGCTATCTCACTAAGGAAGCTGGGCAGATTCTAGTGACTAGGCCTAGAAACCCTGAGAAACATTTATTATCTAAATGATTAAAGTTTGCAGTTCTTGTCCACTCTAGTTGGTGCTTGGGGGATGACAAGGAAAAATCAAAAAACCCCAAATCCCCAAATAAACATTGTAGCCATAGGCTAGCCAGAAGGATTGCCAAGGGCAGCGGGAAAATGACACATTAAAACTACGAAGTCTTTTTAAGATTTCCCAAACCTGATCCCATGGCCATTTGCTGCTCTTGAGATTGGTACATAAAGGATGCTGTAAACCTTTTCACGAGCAGCCTGACGGCAAAGAGCCAGAGACTGCCGCCGAAGAGTCATCATTCATCAGTCACAGAGGAGGAGGAGCCCGTGGAAGAAAGGGGCCACGGTGGAGAAGAACCTAGGCAACTCCTGGCACTATGCACACACATCTGAGTCAATGGAGAAGCTCCTGCTGGCAACAGGAGGAAGCTGCCTATGGTACCCAGTTTCACCATCTTCCTCTCCCCACTTTTCTACCTTTACAGAATGTACAACCTGCTTCTTATACACCCAACATGCCGTTGGCAAGAATCCCAGTTTAAAGAGACCAAGTCTCCATGTCTTTATCATTTCTGTCCTTTCCTTGAACCTTCCCTACAGCATCCCATTCCACACACACAGCCACCCATATACAGACATGCAGAGGTCACCGACGAATCAAGTCTGTGTGTCGACGAGTCCGGTACTAACCTTCATGTAGCGAAGGTTGGGGATTGACATGATTCTCACTTCTGGAATATAGTTGCTACCGATAAATAAAAACATGTATTAATGTTCACTGAAGTCTCTTGAAATGATTATTTACCTTAAAAAAACCCCACACACATAAACAGGTGCTACAAACAATGTTAACTAGAATACATTGAGAGAATACGAAGACCTGTAGCACCACAGTAAGAGAAGAGACACGAACCCAAACTAGCAATGAGTTCTGTCTGAAATTTTAGGCTTTCAGCCTGTATGTATAGAGAGCTGGGTTAGGGCTTATAGTTGTAGCATAGCATGTTTTCCTTACCAATTTATTTTGAGGGAATCTGACTTATTTACAAGGTAGCTGGTTACAAGATCCAATCATTAACTAACATTCTACATGGCTTTAAACACTAATTCATTCCTACCGTACACACAGTGCTTCCTGTATGCCAGGCAATATTCTAAGTATTGTACAAGTGTTCATTCCAACTCTGTGTGACAGGGACGACTACTGCTACCTCATTACAAAAAAGGAGATGCTGGGATGGGCAGGTGTGGTGCCAGGGTTCAAATCCAGAAACTCCACAATATCCATAGCTCTTGACTGATATGTAACTCTGACTTCAAAATCACAAGCTGCATGAATGCTTGTCTGCGCTCAAAATTGCCCCTGTTCAAATGCCCGTTCAGTATTTACAGACCATGATGCTGCCTTGTGATAAAGGGGGTTTGAATGAGAATGGCCCCGCCCCCACAGGCTCACGTGTTTGAATGCATGGTCTGTTATAAAAAGCCCTTTTGAATAAAGTTCTGGCCGGTGGATAAGGATCCAGGCCCACCGGAGGCTATCCTGTGTTTCTGTTTCTATCCCCTCTATATTTCTATCTAAGTTTCTTATCACTCTCTCCTCAAGAGTCCCTGGGATAAATAAATGTGGGAGCTGGCCTCCCCACAGAGGCTATTATGGAGAATAAGTTAACAGCATGCCTGCAATACTAAAGTGGAAAAAAAAGTATTTCAGAATCAAGGCTGAACAGTATTTTAACTTTAAACTAGGTATTTTCCTAATCGGAATTCAATGGCCCCTATCCCATATTGTCAGAGATTTGGATTCAGCAGGTTTGAGGTGCAGCCAGGGCATCTGTATTAATACTGCCACATGATTCTACCACGATGTCAGAAAAACCATCGACAGAGAACGCTTAAGAAAATGACACTGAGCAGATAGGGTTTCTTTTTTTTTTTTCTTTTCCTTCTTTCTTTTTTTTTGGTTTTTTGAGACAGGGTTTCTCTGTGTAGCTTTGTGCCTTTCCTAGAACTCCCTCTGTAGACCAGGCTGGCCTCGAACTCACAGAGATCTGCCTGCCTCTGCCTCCCGAGTGCTGGGATAAAAGGCGTGCACCACCAACGCCCAGCATAGGGTCTTTAGTGAGCACAATTTCTGTATCCTGTACTACACAGTCAATCTAGAAGCTCACAGCCAGGCGAGTGCTCCGCCTAGTACTGAGCTGTACCACCAGCTGCCTGTAATGAACATGCACATGTATTTTTAAATTTGAGGATACCTTTAATGTTAGAGTTTAAGAGAAAACACCCCAGGTCAGGCAAGCTGTAAATCTCAGCAGCTGCCTGGAGGAGGAGAATGGAGAGGAGAAGGACAAAATAGTTGTGCTGTTTAAGCTGGGATGGAGGTCAAAGGGCAGACAAGCAGTCACATGGTGGGAGAGCGGCTTTACAGAGAGTGAGGAAGCCCAAAATACAGAAAAAGTATCTTTAGCTCTCACCAGCCCCTGAAAGAGATAGAAAGAAGGGAAAGGTACAGAGCCTCATGGCTGCTCTGCTTGAAGGGACTGCACCAGGGTCAGGAGTCTGGGGGAAGAAAGCACATTCCATTAAAGGACTAGTTACTCCACCCATCTCTTTAGCATACTTTAAGGTAGGCCTGCCTTAAGGTGGTCCCCTGGCCAGGTGAGTGACTTGGCCCAACTGAGATTCTGTTCTCTTGACCAGAGTTGGTTTTTCCTTAAAGGGCCTTTACTGCTCCTCTAACATCCCCTACTCTGAAGAGGCAATCCTCAAATCATCTAGGAACCAGATCAAGGATCAGAGCTTCCAAACATTACTGCTGTTTTCTGGCCTGCCTCTGGCAAGGACAAGGCTGCCAAGAGGTCCAAGAACATTCCTGTCAATTTAGCTAAGGGAGAAACCATTTATTTTTCTTTGGGGTCTTTCCCCTTAAATTGCTAGCTAATTACTATCTCCTATGAACATAATTCCTTTTTAAAAAAATTATTTTTATTTTATGTACATTGCCTGCATGTATGTCTGTGTCATGAGGGTGTCGGATCCCCTGGAACTGGATTTACAGAAAGTTGTGAGCTGCCATGTGGGTACTGGGAACTGAACCTGGGTCCTCTGGAAGAGCTGCCAGTGCTCTTAACTGATGAGCCATCTCTCAGGCCAGTCCCTTTTTTGTTTTGTTTTTGCTTTTCCAGACAGGGTTTCTCTGTGTAGCCTTGGCTGTCCTGGAACTTGCTCTGTAAACCAGGCTGGCCTCAAACCCACGGATCTGCCTGCCTCTGCCTTCTGAGTGCTGGGATTAAAGGCTTGTGCCACCACTACCTGGAAAACGTAATATTAAAAACTTTATAAAGAGGAATTTATCCTATGGTTCACATGTGCTACTGTGGTAGTTTTCTTTATTCTCAACAGTCAGTTATTACTGCACAATGGTAGTTAGGAAAGTGAACACATTTTATGGTGATTTATTATTACATGGTAATAACCAACATCACAACTTATGGGCTCTTTTCTCAATAATCTTGAGCAGAAAGTAATTTTAGAGATGATGAAAATAAACTTAGAGAAACACAGTCAAGTGGTAGTCCTAACACCTGGCTCTCTCTAGATCCTAACTTGCCAGACCAGCACTTTTTAACCCTTTGACTTAAATGGCTTCTTTTTAAACAGCTGCATACTATTCTGCAGTAGGAACGAATGTCCATTTATTTAGTAATTTCTTGTTAATAGCCAGTTAGAGCTGCTTTTAGCTTTTTCCATGAAAAAGGTGTAATGTACATCCTCACACACGTATTTTTATTGGTGCTTTTGTGCCTGGAGAGTCGATTCCTTGCATAGTATTGCTGAGTCAAAGGTCTATGTAGCATGGGGTGCTATCACACACTTGTAATCCCAGCACTCAAGAGGTGGAGGCTGGAGAATCAGGAGTTAAGATCACTCTGTACATAGTGAGTTCAAGGACAGTCTGGGTTGAGAGAGACCCTGTCTCACCAAACAAAGTAAACCATCAAGGTAATTTGTCTTGCTATTTCCTGCTTGCTCTCCACAAAGACTCTTGCCAACCACAATCCTATCAACAATTCGTGTAGGTACCTGCCTAATGACATACTCATTGATGCTGGCTGTTAACTTTTCCTATGGAGCCTCAGCATCTCTTCACACACCTGCTGGCCACTTGGAATTTCTCTTAGATGCTTGCTCAAATCCTTTGTCCCACAGCCCATTCTCATCGCTTTTCAATTATTATATTTCCAGTTGGTGGGAATTCTACACAGAGCATTATGCATTGGCATAAACGCCAAGCACTTTTCTTTTTTCTTTTTTTTGGTTTTTCGAGACAGGGTCTCTCTGTGTAGCTTTGCGCCTTTCCTGGAACTCACTTGGTAGCCCAAGCTGGCCTTGAACTCACAGAAATCCGCCTGGCTCCCGAGTGCTGGGATTAAAGGCGTGCGCCACCACCGCCCGGCAACCAAGCACTGTTCTACCTGTTCTACCACCTGTCTCAGGACACTGGTAATTTCATCCTTTACAACTCATCATTCCTTCTGCCAAGGTCAAGGGTGTTCATCTTCTTTAGGGAATTCTCATCTTGCTACAAAGGGATCTTTTACACCAAAGTTAGACTTATCCTTAATTTTCAAAATATTTTTCTTAGTTGATAGGTGATATTTTTGGGAGGTGAGGTCAAAAGAATAGAAGTAGCTGCCATTTCCCAAGTGCTGAGACTATAGGTGTGCACCAACAAACCAGTTTTTAAATTAAAAAACTTATATAGCTCTGGCTAGCCTGACACTAGCTATATACACCAGGCTGTCCTTAAACTCAGAGATCTTCCTGCCTCTGCTTCCTGAGTGTTGAGATTAAAGGCATGCACCATCAAATCCAGCTAAATTAAAAACAAAACCCAAAAAACCCCACAACACTGTTATTGTGCATGTGTGTGTATCAGAGTGCTGGCTCCCTCAACATGCCTGCCTAATAATTTTTTTTTTTAAATACACCACCACTGAAAACCTGCAGTGAGTTAACTCTAACTTAATCACTTTTAGTCCATTCAGTAAAATGTTATCAGAACCAGGAAGTAAACTGAACATTGTTTCAGAGTACTCTTCAATTTGCTATACTTTATATTAAAAAAAAAAAAAGTCTTGGCCAGGCAATGGTGGCGCACGCCTTTAATCCCAGCACTCAGGAAGCAGAGGCAGGTGGATCTCTGTGAGTTCAAGGCCAGCCTGGTCCACAGAGCAAGATCCAGGACAGGCACCAAAACTACACAGAGAAACCCTGTCTTGAAAAACAAAACAAACAAACAAACAAACAAAGTCTTAACTTAGATATTTTATAATTCCATATTGCCAGAGACCACGTCACAATACTGTCACTGACGCAAACACATTCCTGCTTCTGTCTTCCCAGAAGCCGGGATTCCAGGATGTGCCAGTCTCAGGCCACATGGCCTTGAGTTTACATTTATAGACGTACTTGAGACTTCATGCTATTCAACTAAATTCAAAACCAGAATAGAAACAGAAAGACTGTCCTGATGTAATTTCTTTCCCTTTTTAAATGTTTTAAAAAGATAATCCACATTGAAAAAGATTCATAAACCTCAATCAACATCCCAAAATACTTACACAGCAACCAACTGGATTTTGAATTTGATAGATGTTGGATTAAATTCTGGCTTGCTTAAGTTATGTTCACATTTCTAAAAAGAAAAGTACACGTAAGAGAAAAAGAATATACTCTGAAGATCCACAGAACCATTAAATGCAGAAAGTAGTTATTAGAATTTTATGTTTTGTCCTGCCCAAAGATTAGAACAGAATTTATGGTATTGATAACCAAAATTTATAGGCGACATTTGGGTCACCACAAATATCATAGCGTGTAGTGCTTAGAAACTATCCAAATAGCTAGCACACGCCAAGCACTCACTGTGTGAACAATGCACACTCCGACTTACTTCATCAGATGAAGAAGGTACACAGCTGTTAATGTTCTCTCTGAACAGATGAGGAAAATGGGACCAAGAAGGGGAAATAATCTATATAACTCTGGAGATCTGTATGAATGCAAGGATATAAGCCCAATGACCTACACAAGCTGGTGAAAAGTGTTTAAGTAGTACAAAGCTTTTCCTGTTATACAGAGCATATTACTAGTGTGTCCCTTGTTTCTCTTTGCAGGGCCAATCTGCACAGGGCACGCTAGATACGTATATTAACGTATAGGCTTATCTCACCTTCCTTTTTTCACAGTAATACAAAAGTAAATCTATACACTCTCTTCCCCTTTCCATTCTACATTAATCTTGGAATTCCATCTCGGCACACACAGAAACCTCACCTTTAATGTGCCACTGTAGTGATTTCTATAACTTTAACCAGGCAACTGGTTATTTAGAATATTCCTACCACTTTGTGACTGTAGGTAAAGCAGCAATGAGTATTGGACATGAGTCACTTTCCAATGTGTCAGAAAGACAGTCTCCTAAGAGTGGACCAATGAAGGCCATTTACTACTTTGATAGATACTCCCAAACTGTTAATTTCTGCTATCTGATGACTATCAAATGGCATCTTGAAATTTTTTTTTAAATAAAGATTTATTTATTATGTATATAGTGTTCTGCCTGCAGGCCAGAAAAGGGTACCCGATCTCATTACAGATGGTTGTGAGTCACTATGTGGTTGCTGGGAATTGAACTTAGGACCTCTGGAAGAGCAACCAGTGCTCTTAATCTCTGAACCATCTCTCTAGCCCCATTGACCCAGTTTTAATACACATTGCTGTGGTCATCCTGTATGTTCAAGTGTCTCTCATGCTCACTAACTACAGAGGAATTTTCTCAGCCACATTCTCTATTTTTATATTGCTTTTGGACTGGGGATCTAGCAATGTGCCACTCCCTGCTTTTATATCCAGAAAGGTAGAATCGTAGGCATGTGTCCTGTGCCCTGCTTTACACTGTACCTCCCTTTGCTGTGTTCTGGAGTCAGGTATACAGTCTAGCTATAGATCCTTCATTATCCATACACTTTATGAACGACTCTTCTCAGGCTGTATACATCTTTTTATTTGTTTATAGATTTTCTGTAGGATAGGAACAGAAGTTTCACTGTTGCTGTGGTAAAAGATCCAATTGTACTTTATGCTTGTTGTTTGCCTTGTTTGTGAAATAATCCCTTACTCAGAAATCATATATGAATAACTCTATTTTTTTCTATTTGCCTTTTAGATTTCCAGTTTTCCTAGCCAAAAAATTGTTTTTTTGAGATGAAGTCTCGTGTATCTGAGCTGGCCCTGAATTTGCTATGTAGCTGAGGATGACCCTGAACTTAGGATCCTTCTATTTCTACTTCCTGAATACTGGAATTATAGGCATGAAGCCCACATCCAGTTTTATGTGGTACTGGGGATTGAACCCATGCACATTAGGCAAGTGCACCATCAACTGAACCACATGCCTACCCAACCCCCAGCAAAGTTTAATAGTTTATTCTTTCCCCAATGATTTGCAATGCCATAATTTGCAAACATCAACTTTTTAAAAAACTTTTTTTTTTTGGAGACAAGGTTTCCCAGTGTAGCCCTGGCTGTTTTGGAACTCACTCTGTAGACCTGGCTGGCCTAGATTCAGAGATCCACCTGCCTCTGCCTCCAGAGTGCTGGGATTAAAGGGGTGTAACACTACACATGGTTACATCAACTATTTTTACATGCATAGATGTTCTGCTTTATGGTTTTTTTTATAACAGTCAATTATATACGAATATATATATATATAAAATAGATTTGTTTATATATGTGTACTGTTTTCTTTCTTTTTACATAAAAGTGCATACCTACCATTTACTGCCTTCCCCCCCAGCATTTACTGCCTTTCATATTTAAAAATATATACCATACTAGCATATTACTTTGAATAATCAATATTACATAATATGTAAAGTTGATAGGAAAAATAACTACTATTTATTTTGGATAGTTATTACTGTATTAATGGTATATTCTATATCCAACATCTATGTAAATCTGTATTAACGTACATACTAATATTAACTTCTATTAATGTCTGTTAAGGGATAAACTTTTGGTTTTCTTTCGTATTTGGCATTGTTTCTTAATTCCTTAATATAGTTAGTATTTGCTTTTACTTCTATTTTGCTCAATTTATTTTGCTGCTGTTTTTATAACTTCTGGAAATAGATGCTGAGATACTAATGTTTTAACTTCCCTTATGTGTAAATGCTCCTATATCTGTAACTCTGAATAGCTACACAGACATCTATATATCTAAGGATGGCTATATAAGAATTATCAATTTATAACTGAATTACATTATGATCAAATGATACACTTAAACAATTTCATTTTCCAAAGTATTAAAATTTGTTTTTATTTAATTTTTAATTATGTGTATGTGAGTATCTGGATATGTGTAGACAAGTGCAAGTACCCTATGGAGGCCAGAAAAAGATGCTGAATCCTCTGTGGCTGGACTTACAGGTGGTTTTGAGTTGCCTAATAGGGGTTCTGGGAACTGAACTCCTCTGCAAGAGCCGTAAGTGCCCTTAACTGCTGAGCCACCTTTCTAGCCTCAGTCAATGTTTTAGAGTGCTCTGTGTATATTGTACAGACGTTAGGAATAATGCACACATCTCTTTGTCAGGTTTGCTAGTTAAAGGTGCCAATTCTTTCTTTACTGACTTTTATGTTTGTTCTGTTTCTAAGACAAATATATGTCAACATATCCCCCATGATGTCTATTTATGTAATTGTCTCAAACACTACTTTGTGTACTTTGCGTCTATATTTGGTATTTATAGATTCCGACTGTTCTATCGTCTGTGAGCTGAGCCTTTTTGAAAGTGACATACAATGCTGGGCACAGTGGGCACACCCTATATCCCAGCACTAGGGAAGCAGACACGGGGATCCCTGTGAGTTTGAGTCCAGCCTGATCTACATGGTGAGTTCCAGGACAGTCAGGACTACATATAGACCCTGTCTCAAAAAACAAAAACAAAGGAAATGAAAAAAAAAGTGAAATACTTAAAAAAAAAAATTAATGTTTGTTCAGCCACATGCCTTTAATCCTAGCACTTGGGAGGCAGAGGCAGGCAGATCTCTGTGAGTTTAAGGCTAGCCTGGTCTACACAAGTTCCAGGGCAGCCAGAGATAAATAGTGAGACCCTGTCTTGAAAATGAAAAATAGAAAAAAATAGTGTCTGTACAGCCTCCACTGCTCCTTCCTCTTTCTTGCTGAGACTCAAACCCAGGACCTTGTGTGTGCTAGGTAAGTAGTCTTACATTAATACTGAGCTCTACTCTGAGTCCTTGGCATTTTGAGACAGGGTATTGCTACACAGCTCAGGCTGGCTTTGAACTGAAGATCCTCCTGTTTCAGATGCCCAAGAGCTGGTTACAGGCATGAACCACCATGTCCGGCTCTATCTGCACTTTAACTCTGAATTCTGGTATTTGTGTTGTGTCTAATCAGCATATAAATGAGCTGTTTATTCAATTTATTTACTTTATTCAATTTAGTAAAAGGTAAGTCTTTTACTTATTTAATGAATTAATCAGTTGAGTGTGGGCACTCCTCTCCTTCTACCATGTGGGTCCCAGGGATCAAAGGTCATCATGCTTGATGGCACATGATTTCACACAACGAACCATCTGAGCCGGATAGTAAGCTTTTGTTATATGTTCATTCTACATTCTTATTTCTTGTGATAAATATTGGACGTTATGCCATTCATCCATAAATATTTTAGCATGCATCTCCAAAAAGATGAGAATATCAAAAAATAGTATCCCTAAAAAAGACTAATACTTTAATAACAGAAGAAATCCTGCTAATGTTTAAATTTCTTAGATATTATAAATTTTTGTTTTCTCCCCTCTTCCTCCTTCCCTTCTTCCCTGGGCTCTTTTTTTTATCTAAGTTTTATATCTATTTTGTCTGGATCAGGATCTGTATACATTGTACAAATTGTGCTTGGCTGGTATACCTTTGAACCGCTTCAACCTTGAGATGCATTATTTGATAACATTAGCCATATGTGGATATTTGAATGAATTAGGAGTCAGTATCTCAGCTAACTTCACATTTCAAGAACTTGGCAGCCATGTGTGACCAGTGGGTACCACCCTGTATCATTCAGGCATATTAGAGCTCATCATCATGGAGTCCACAGCATCACAGGATGTAATCTAAAAGACTTCCTCCTTCCATTTTATTTTGCTTTTACAATTTACTCGCAAAACTATTGTTTGTTCTGTACATTCCTAGAGGTTAAATTGTGTTTTTTCTTCTTTCTTGCTTTTTCTTAATTTGTTTAATTTGCATTAGTGTTTTCCTTGTGTTAGCCTAAAACCCATACGTTCTTCTGCTATTCTTTTATGGGCTTACATTACGCATTCAACCTTCAGATACCTCAGGTCCATATCTGAGAAGCAAGAACAACAGTAGCTACTTCCGGAGTCGTTAGGATTGAATTTATATTGAAACTTTTAAAAACAATGTCCAAACATTCGGTGTGTTCCCTGCGCTTTCTGTATTTACTACAGTGGCCAGATAGCAGTCATGTCTACTGTATCTGCCTGTCTCTTGTGTAAGTGGCAACTCTACAGGAAAGAGCATTTACCCGACAGCGCAGGGACCGTTTGATCAGAAGGTGCTTGTGTCGAGGATAGAGCTGTGAAGCAGAGACTGGCTGGAAGTCAGGCTGTAAGAGGCGCTGCTGAAGGGTGGTCACTAGCAAGAAAGGCAGAAAGCAGGATTAGTTCACAGTCATTTTCAAAAATCAGACTCGTATGTGGACAAAGAAATATGCTACCAGGAGCAATATGCCAAAATGAACAGTATTGGTAGACACTTTAAAGTTCTTTAAATGAGTACATCTACTTGATTTCCAATACATCATTTACTACTGATTCCATTAAGACTCTCAAGTCTCGAGGCATGCAAGCAGCCAAAGCACACACAGCTGAGAATGGAGCAGGAACAGAAGAACACATGAAATTACCTTCCGTTAAGTTCACTGGTCGTGTGTAATAGTCTTCAGGCAGAGGTTCCACTTCAGCAACGGCCTGAGCTGGCTCAATCTTTACCTCCTTCTGGTCTTCTCCTTCTCTAAGGCTAAAAGAAGAGAGGCAGTAACTTCCCAAGGGTCCACTGGATTATCTTCCAAGTCCTTATCAATGACTGAAGTATTCCTCTAACATAAGAGTATCTTACAGTTTGGGTCTTTTCTAAGTCTAAGAATCTTTTTCCTATTGGTAGTTCAAAATAAAAAATTTGATGCTCCTTTAAACACGCATTTTGTTACTTGCTGTTCTCAGTCATTTCATGTCCAAACTTACGAAAGTCCAGCAAGAGTGCTAATGGATGCACCAGCTCGTGGTCGCTGAAGCCTGGTCCCGAGACTGTACTTGTCCTAAACAAAGTTCAGAAATTCCTATTAGAAAGGCCAGTTTGTACCTCCTATCTATTAAAAGCAAGAAATAGGGGAGGACAGCATGAGAAGCTTAGGGGGAAAAGCAGAAACTAAAACAAAACCAAAACTAATAAAGCAAAAAAGCTACTTAGAATCTACTTTATTTGTAACCCACATTATTCTTCTATCCCTAGAATAAGCAACACAGAGACTAAAACTACAGTCACACAGTCAAAGTGGACTACACATAAGCTTTAACACTGGCCTCAGAACACCCAAGCCCTGGCTGGGTCAGGCAGGAACTATCTGCTAACTTCTTCAGGGTTAGCAAGAATCATAAAAGAGAACTTACCACTACATGAATAGTGTGTTGCTGTAGCGCCCCCATATAGCAGCAGGTTACAACAGAGACAAAAAAATGAAGCATAAGATAAAAGCAAATGCATACAGCCGGCAGGTATATGGGAAGGTTGAAGGATAGAGCGTTTAGTTCCAAGTTCTGTCCTAAGATGTAGGCGTGGATATGCTGATGAGGCCACTGGACTATTTGGGAACATTCACTTACTTCTTTGGTAAGTGTAGGTGCTTTAGTTAATGTTTAACTAAACTCAAATCTCTTTCTATATGGACCTTACCAATCACTATATCTTTAGTGGCTTAACTAATTGTCCAGTAGATACAGTATGACAAGTTATTTAACCTTCCAGATCTCATTTCCTCAAGTGCACAATGGGAGAAATACTATCAGCCTCACAGGACTGTTGTAGGGATTAAATAAAATGATATACATTATGTATTTATAGCCCAGTGCTCAACATGTCACACCATTTAATAAATGTTGTTTCTTAATGTTAATATGTTAGGGCTCAAACAAGTACAAAGAAAACAAACTGTTCTGTAAGAACAAATTAAACTTGGAGGACAAGAAAAACTCAAAATCCCCATCCTTGCTTCTGTCTAGTAGTTATAAATTAGCAGAATATGACATTGACAAATCATTTCTACCAACAACTCCACTTGTGTGTATCTCTGCTTATTTAACCACACAAATGTACTGTGCAAGGCTCAGGATGTAGTCAGTGAGAGAATGCTTGCCTACAGAGGTGAGGTCCTAAGTTCAATCCCTAGTAACAGTGCCACCACCGCCACAAATAGTGTGCATGTATCAGTGATTTCTATCTTGAAAAAAAGTAAGGATGGGAAGGTGTCAAAATAAAAACAAACATACAAACAAACAAAAGACTAGAACTGAGAAACCAGGGTGCCAGAGGTATGTCACAATGGTAGGGAAAATAAAATCTACCGCTTGCCCACCTTCTTGTCAATCTTTCTGTAATATTCAAAAGCAGTAAACAATTTTGTATAGCCTAAAATATTAAGCAGTAACTTTTGGTAGGAATAAAAATGAAACAGAGTGATGGAAGAAGAATGCCTCTATTAAAATACAAGGAATTTAAGTAGAATTAATCAAATACAGACATATAAGCCCACAGCTGTATTCTGTGGGCTTACAAGTCTGTATTTGAGGAACTGCTTTTGATCCCAACTACAGAAATCTAGAACCTGGCCATTTCTGAAAGGTGGCTATTCTAAAGCCTTACAGGCCTTGCAAAATGTCTTTACCCAATTCTCACCGAGAAAGCCAAAGGCATATAGTTTCTACGCCGTGCCAGTTTCTTGCGATCTCGTTCAACCTTTTCCTTCTGAGCAAGCTGCTGGTAATATTCAATCAACTTATTCATCTGTAAGAAATGGAAGACTCTATTTGTTTCACGAAAAGACTGACAGTCAATCAACTGTACTGACTTGAAATAAAATGAATAAAGAAACAGGGAAGTTATGAAGTGTGCAAGTTGTTTTCTTCCCCTTTTTTTCTGTAAGGAGAAATGAAATCTTCACATTCAACCACAGGATGCACGGGTTATGAAGGAGTCAAGATGAGTCTATACTTCACTATCTATCACACCCAGCCTTCTGTCACTTTTTATTTAAATTTTTTTCATCATAAAGCACTATGTTAATTATAAAAATTCAAACATACAAACATAATGAAAAAACCACACCTCTGTCTCATCCTTTGCGCTCAATGTAACCTTTCATTAGGTACCCACTTCTACCAGTTATGTCTTTCTGACACACTTTAGGAACATGTGGTATACTTTAAAACACCTATGTACAGATATAGAACTTGCTCTGTACCACAAAGTACTTTACTTTTCATGTAAAAGGGAATAAAATATCTATTCTTTTTCACTCCAAGTATAATGGACTTCTCATACATCTGGTCTATCTCTCTATCCATTACTAACACATCTATCTTGTTCTTTTTAAAGGCTGGATCTCACTGCATAGAACAAATGTTCTAAAAGGTATTTAAACATTTCTTATAACAGGACATAAATGGTCTTCTGGTGTCATTCTTGTCCTCTCAATTCAGCAGCAAAAAAAAATGTTTTTTTCTTTTTAGAAGAGATTTACTTTATGTACACGGTTGTTTTGACTACATGAATGTCTGTGTACCATCTATGTGTAGTGCCTGTGGTGGCCAGAAGAGGGTGGTGGATCCCTTATGTCCTGGTTGGGATATGTTTTGTCAACCTGATAAAAGCTAGTTATCTTGGAGGAGAAATGTCAACTGAGGAATTGCCTCCATCCGATTGCCTGTAGGCAAACCTGTAGTGCATTTTCTTGATAAATAATTGATGTGGGAGGGCCCACATCCTTTATTCCCCTCATTACAGTGTTTTCAGAAATGAAATCTTCACATCCAACCAGAGGATGCAAAGGCTACGGAGGGGTTGAGATGATGTGCTCCACACTTCACTGCCTACCACAAGCAGCCTTCTGGTACCGTGGGTAGCGCCACCCTTGAGCGGTGGTCCCAGGGTGTAGAAGAAAGCAGACGAGCAAGCCACAGGGCAGGCCAGTGAGCAGTGCTCCTCCATGGCCTCTGCTTCAGTTCCTGCCTTGACTTCCCTCAGTGATGGAGTGAGAGTCTGAGATAAACCCTTTCCTCCCCACGCTGCTTTTGCTTATGGCCTTTTCACAGCAACAGACACCAAACTAAGACACCCTGGACCTGGAATTCTAAGAGAGTTACTAGCTGCCATGCAGGTACTAGGAATTGAACCCACGTCCTCTGGAAGGTTACCCAGTACTCTCAACCACTAAGCCACCTCTGCAGGCCATGCAATTTTTTTTTTTTTTTTTTTAAAGACACTACTGTGATCCTGTCATCTCCTTGCTTTTAAACATTTAAAGGCTTCTCAAACTTCTTGGTCTACAAGGTCAAGCCTCAAATAACCTTCTCTATCTGCTGATATCACACTCCACTTCAATCACTCTCTTAGTTACCATATACTGCCGGGTGGTGGCGGCGCACGCCTTTAATCTCAGCACTCAGGAGGCAGAGGCAGGTGAACTGCTGTAAGTTCGAGGCCAGTGTGGTCTACAAAGTGAGTTCTAGGACAGGCTCCAAAAGTTACAGAGAAACCCTGTCTGGAAAAACCAGAAAGAATTGCTATATACTTTACTTTGTTTCCTCCGCCTACAGGCTGTTCCTCGACTGGAAGTCTTTCCTCTCTGTGTCTAGCATCTCCAGACAGCAGCATAATGCTCACATGTTGACCTCATTAGTTGAAATTTCTAAAAAATGTTGACAAGGCACAATTTCTCCCTCACTTGACTTACTATAGTTTTTACTTTGCCTGGAGAGAACTTTTTTCCCTTTCCCATCAGACATGCTGAAGATTTCACACATACAAACACATGACTAGTACAAGTACTTGTTCATACATCCATGCATTTCTGTAGGTGAGCATCTACGAAGTACACACAGGAAAGAATTCCAGAGATCCCTATCAACCTACACTGCACACTGGTACATGTGAGAAAACCATTTCCCTACACTCTCACCCTGGATACCGTCAGTATTTTTAATTTCTGCGGATGTTACAGGTGGAGAACTGTAAATCTGTTTGTTTCCAGTTTGACAGCACAGCGTGCAGCCGACAGCAGCTCATCAGTTCCTCACACTGCTCTGACGCAGGGTGAAAAGGCCAACAGCGGTGCACACTGCACGAATGCCCACCATGCTGCTGTGGGCATCACACTGCACAAACGCCCACCATGCTGCTGTGGGCGTCACACTGCACGAATGCCCACCATGCTGCTGTGGGCGTCACTACTGGTGCAAGGGAACCTCCAACATCAGCAGTGTCTCTAGGGCTGAAAGGGCTGCAGGCTTGTACTTCCAAGAGTATTTGATAGCAAACGAAACTTCTAGTCATTGTTGGGCACAGGAAGAAAACAATAAAAGCTGTTTTCATTCCTTTTTTGAAACACAACTGGAACACAGAACCAAAAGCACGACTGTTTTCCATGAATTAAGTTAACAGAGAAGGAGGAGCACTGACTTAATGCCTCTCTGTGAGTAACTGGCCCCACAGCACAAATACAGGCACTTCTCAGCATGGGCCACACCCACTGCCTTTCCCTGTTTCATCCTCTGCGGCCTAAGTTCTTGTACTTACCCGTTGTGTGTGAGGATTTTCTGGTTCTTGCCAACCGCCACTAGCTAGAAAATAAACATTAAACAGTAATTTTACCTTTTGATTTTCATAAAATGTTACCATAGAATTTCCAAGAAAGAACACTAGAAATCTTATGGACTAGCATGCTCAGAAGAGAAACCCCACCACCACCACACACACCCCTTCTCCTTCCCTCTTTCTTTCCGGTATTAGGGCTCTGCCCACACTCCACCACTGCGCTATACTCCGAGCCCTTTAAACAACTCAGGCGGTCAAGTTCGTACAGAAGAGCTTTCACCACTGAGCCACCTCACCAATCCTTTCTAAAATGTCTGAGAACAATCTTGTTAAGTGGCCAAAGCTGGCCTTGCTCTGGATCCCAGGCAAGCTCAGAATTTGTAATCCTCCCACCTCAGCTTCCCAAGTAGCTGGGATCACAGGCCTAGGATATCAAGCCCAACATCACCAACAATGTATGCAGTGTCTGCACCAGGTAGCTGAAATGGAGCACTTTTTTTTTTTTTTTCTGTTCTCATAATACGTTCTGAGGTAAGGTACTCTGGTCTCATTTTATAGATGAGAAACCCAAAGCTCCCAACAGTTAACAGATCTAAAAAGTTACACGGATAATAAGTGGTAGAGACAGGAATCCAACTCCGGAAGTAGGCAGGATCTGGGAACCCTGCTCTCATCTGTAGCATGATCTGAATTCTGAACAAGGGGTGCTATAGCAACTGGATCTGCACATGCAAAACAAAATCCCCCAAACTCAAAACCCATACAAACCTCAAAACCCTTGATCATTAAAAAATGTACAGAGTAGCCGGGTGGTGGTGGCGTATGCCTTTAATCCCAGCACTCGGGAGGCAGAGGCAGGCAGATCTCTGTGAGTTTGAGGCCAGCCTGGGCTACAGAGTGAGTTCCAGGAAAGGTGCAAAGCTACACAGAGAAACCCTGTCCCGGGGTGGGGTGTGGGGTGGGGTGTGGGGTGGGGGAGACCAGTCTGGGCTACAGAGTGAAACTGTTACAAAAACAAAATAAAATACACACTAAAAGGCAGCTCAGCAGTTGAGAACATTTGTTGCTCTTGCAGAGGACCTGGGTTCAGTCCCCAGCACCCATGTGGAGGCTGGCAACTGTAACTCCAGTTCTAGAAGATCTAACACCCTCTTTTGGCTTTCATGGCCACTGCATGAATGTGACACATGCAAAATACCCAAATGCATACCATATAAACAAACAGGGGCTGGAGAGACAGCTCAGCAGTTAGGAGCACTGGCTGCTCTTCCAGAGCACCCGGGTCTGACTCCAAGCACCCACAGGGTGGCTCACAACTGTCTGTGACTCCAGTTCCAGGGGATCTAATGCCTCTGACAGAGTGAGATATGACTCAAATAGTAAATAAATAAGGCTGCCAGGATGGTTCAGCAACTAGAGGCACTTGCCACTAAGCCTGAGGACCTGAGTTCCACCCCAGAACCCACACAGTGGAGAGCATCAACTCCTGAGTTGTCCTCTGGCCTCTGCTGTTGGTTGTTTTTTTTTTCCCTTTTGGGGAGAGGGGTGGGGGTGGGAGCCTGCTACCCAGCTCCCAAATAAATCATACATGGAGACTTATTCTTAATTATAAATGCCCAGGTTTAGCTTGGCTTGTTGCTAGCCAGCTTTTCTTAACTTAAATTATCCTATCTTTTGCCTTTGGACTCTTTCAGTTCTCTTCCATAAATCTTACTCTGTGGCTTGCTGTGTAGCTGGGTGGCTCAACCCTAATATTGTCCTTCTCTGGCTACTTCTTTTTTCTTCTCTCCCCTCACATTTCTCCTTCTATATATTCTCATGCCTGCCAGCCCCGCCTATTTCTCTCTCCTGCCTCACTATTGGCTGTTCAGCTCTTTATTAGACCATCAGATGTTTTAGACAAGTACAGTAACACAGCTTCACAGAGTTAAACAAATTCAAACATAGACAAAAGTAACACACCTTAAAACAATATTCTCTAACAGGCCTCTAAACAGGCATGCACACACAAACAAACATAAATAAAAATAAGTAAATAGGGATCATCAAATTGTTCTCCAAGATGGTAATATGAGAATTATCCTGTGTCTGACTAACATGATATAATCAGATTTAAAAAATATTTGAGGAATAGCATTTTCATAATTTGTAGTAAGATGAACAACTTTTAAGACGATCACTTTTATGTTCAGTTATGAGACCTGCTGTCCAAATCCTTTGCTGTTTTCCTTCTGATTCTCCTGAATTGATTGATAAGGGTCCTTCAATTTTCATTAGCCATGTTTAGTCTGTTTTTCTAAGTTTATCACTTTTAATTTTGTCCATGATGTTTAAATTTCAGATTAAAAAAATAACGTTTGAAGCAGGGTTTCACATAGCCCAGGGTGGCTTTGAGCTCCATATGCAGCTGAGAATGACCCTGAATTTATCCTCCTGCCTCTACCTCTGAAATGCTGAGATTACATGTGCGAGGAGTACACCTGATTTATGCAGTGCTAGGACTTGAACCTAGGGCTTCATAAACTATATCCCTAGCCCAATAAATATATATATATATATATATATATATATATATATATATATATATATATATATATATATATATTTTACAATAAATGGTGTTAAGTTTGATTCTAGTATTAGAGTCATAAAAGCTACTTTACCAACTCTAAGAAACTGAATAGTATTACTCTATCTGAGATGAAAAACTATGATCCAGGGGCTGGAGAGATGGCTCAGTGGTTAGGAGCACTGGCTGCTCTTCCAGAGTACCTGGGTTTAATTCCCAGCACCCACATGGCAACTCACAACTGTCTGTAATTACAGTTCCAGGGGATCTGACACCTTCACACCAATGCACATAAAATAAAGTTAAATAAATCAATTAAAAAAAAAAAAGAAAAGAAAAACTATGATCCAAGGGCTGGGCGGTGGTGGCACATGCCTTTAATCCTAGCACTCAGGAGGCAGAGCTAGGCAGATCTCTGTAAGTTCAAGGCCAGCCTGGGCTACAGAGTGAGATCCAGTACAGGCACCAAAGCTACACAGAGAAACCTTGTCTTGAAAGACCAAGGGGGAAAAAAAAAAGAAGAAGAGAAGAAAAACCATGATCCATAAAATGTGAGGCTCTGGGTACACAGAAGATTTACTGACAACCGTTCTGAACTTAGGTTCTACAGCCCACCAGATACGGAGCTGATAGTCTATGGGGATTATGCACTGACAGCAGAACAAAATCTCACGTTTAAGTACATCTCACTCACCTACAGATTTGTCTGCCATGCCCACATCTCTAGAAGTCCATCGACAAAATCCACAGGCCAAGTAGTAGGCTTTCTTCATGGTGGTTTTGGCTGGGTCATCTGGAAGCTGTGTGGAGATGCTTGTTGCCCGGGTGGAAAGAGTGTGCATGCATCCAGGACAGTCAAAGCAGTTGGCACATCTGTGACATGACAGACAACCTCTGTTCAGCCAATACTTAGCAAGCACCTACTGTGTGCTAGACATTGGTTTAGTTCAGGATCTCTTCAACTTGTTCTACTTCTGAGCGCTTTCACTGGAGAAGCTTTTCACATAATCTCTGGTATATATTTTTGTAAAATAGGTATACAAATAAAACATTTACTGCTAATAAATCAAGAAAAATTTACAATTTGTTATACATATAATTTTACCATTTAGTAAAGATAAAAGCAAATTTGTATACTAGTAAGCGTGCTTGTTTATTTTTATATAATGATTAAATCTTTGCTACAGAGTTGGTCATGCAGGAGAGAGAATCTTCAATGCTTTTCAGAGCTGATATTTTGATTTTGTAATTGCCAATGCTTTATATAAATACACAGTATAAAATGACACAAGTGTGTTTAGGGCCATTTCAGAAATTGTTAGAAATTCTGTCCTAATCCCAAGCCAAAATGCATTTGATCATTTTTTTTGGTGTGTATATTAAGTTTTCAAATTTGAGCCTGCAAAGTAGCAGATTTCCTTATACTTGTTTTTTTTTTTTACTCTTTTCCAACCCTATTTAAAAATAATGGCGATGATGATCATCATTAAAGCTACACAGAGAAACCCTGTCTTGAAAACAATAACAACAAACCAACAACAACCCCCGCCCCCAAACATTCTTATCCGATACAAACCAAAGAGCTGTGATTTGATACACACTGAGGAGGATGGAAGGAAATGTTGTCTTTGCTTTCTATGATCAAGCTAATGTTTGTATTATAGCAAAGAGCTTTGCATGTGCCAAACCCCCTGCACTTCATAAGCCACAGTAGTCTCAACTGGGAGCCGAGGTGTTTCGGGCAGCACTGACTGTAGCAGCAGGAGTTCCAAATCCACGGGCTGCGTTCAGAGCCGAGGCTGTAATGAAGTAGTCCAGTGTAATATGGACACGCCCGTCATGAACACCTCATTGATTACATGTTTGACTCTGAATTAGATTTTGTTTCAGAAACCTTTCGCCTCTGTCCACTTCTTAAAGTTCTCACATCTAGCTACATGAACCCATACATGGTCACAATTCACAATTTAGGAAACTATGGTCCAAATGTTAGAAATTCAAAGACTCTCAAAGGTGAAAAAAAAATTTTTTGGGGGTACTTTTACCAAGTTTAACATTTCAAAAGCACTATATGTTATATGTTCACTTAAAAACAAAACAATTATCACCAAAGCTTGTGACAAATTAAGAGTCCAACTCCATCTCCTATACAGAGAAAAATCACTGTTTCTAGGTGGAGTTTATTATTCCACTTTTTTTTTTAATGGCTATACAGAACACAGAGATTTTAAAGGAAAAAGCAAATGTCATAGTTTATGCTGTTCGAGGATAGAGTATTGTGTGACAGAAAACTCAGGGCAAACAACATAAGCAACTGTGAAACTTGATTTGGAAAATTACTGTTTGGCTGCTGTGCCAGAGAGCTGAAACACACCACCAGAGAAGGGGCGTGGTCCAAGTGGGGCACTTGCAGGGAACAGACACCACCATGGAAGAGGTGTGGTCACAGTGGGGCACTCTGTTCTCTCCTGAGATGCATCCGATAACACTTCCCTTTGGGAGCCCTGGACCCTGGTGCCTTTGGCTGTTTGTTTGAAACAAAGTCTACTGAGCTCAGACTGGTCTTGGATTTGTGATCCTTCTGCCCTTGGCTCTAAGTGCTAGGGTTAAGTTGTGAGCAACCACACCCAGTGCTTTCAGAGCTCCCACAGCCCGAGATTATCAAGATTTCACCTGCAGTCTTGTAGATCAGTATCGATTATCTGTTACAGACTGCTCTCTGTAATTCCACCACCTTACAGAATCATTGAAAAATTAAGTGATAGATGAACATATAGAAAGCATACAATACAGCATCTAATTCTCAGGAGCTATTTCCTGGAGCAAGAAGACAAATAACAGTGGCTCACAACCACAAATGAACAGGAATATGGCTGGTAACAAGAATTTTCACACCAACCTAAAAACCCAGCAGTAGCTAGGAGCAAAGACTACATCTAGCAGCCAGGTCTTGGTTCTTCATGTCCTCTAGTAAAAAGAACCAAGCTTCTTTGAGAAATAACAAATTCTAAGTTAGAGGCAGAAAACAGACCAGCTAAGCTTAAAATACCTTACAGAAGTACACTGGTAAGAAACTGCTCAAATAAAAGGAACCTGACAACACTCTCTCTTTTCTAATGACAGAGGCTGCAGGGGGACAGGAGAAACGTAAAAAAGCTCCCAGTGGCCAAAGATAGAGCAGGCGAGGGAGAAAAACCAACAAAGTAAATCAGTATCAGATTTAAAAATCTGATGTAGAAAATAAACATTCACGAGTAATGATTAAATAGAGAAAAGAGGCAGAATATGGAAAAAGTCCTAAACATTTACATAGCTAGACTTTGAGAGGGGAGTCTAACTCGGGACTCTGACCCATTCTCCTGGCTAGTGAGAAAAACATCACAGTCACTGAGGGCAGTCTATCTGATAGATGCTGCACCGAGATCCCTCGATACTTTTAAACTCAAGAGAAAGTTGAGAAACAGTCCCAACCACAAGAAGCCTGTGGTGACATAACTAAATCAATACTGTTTCTTAACGAAGGGGGAGGACTGCACTATTTTCAAATAATTCTTAGAGGTTTCCTAATAAAGACACTTTATTAAAAAAATAAAATCAAAGCCAGGCAGTGGTGTCGTACACCTTTAACCCCAGCACTTGGGAGGCAGAGGCAGGTGGATCTCTGAGCTCGAGGCCAGCCTAGTCTACAGAGTGAGTTCCAGGACAGCCAGGGCTACACAGGGTATCTTAGGCAACGGTGATGCTCAAACAGGAAAAAATTTAATCCTGTGTGTTTTCTTACCAGTTATTTAAAACAACTGTGGTGTAATCGTAGCACTTAGGCTGGAGGAATCAAAATTTGAGATCTGATCTATAAAATAAGACCCTGTTCAGCCTCAGTGCCCATAAAACCAACAACAAATGGAAAACTGAAAAATTTGTCCTGTTCTTACCTATTCTTTTTTAATTTGGCTTCAGCTGATGGCATGTTTTCTAAGCAGCTGGGACAATAATGTGAATCCACCTATGAGGAAATAAAAAAAAAAAAATCAGAGGAAAAAGAAATTTATTATTAAAATATGCTATACCCCACCAGAAGGTAAGACATTACTGATCTGGGAAAAAACAGACAAAATGCCTTGACTGTTTCCAACTAAGCAATTACCTCTCTGTTGTTGGTTTTGAATTTTCTCTTTTAATCCTTTTTCTTTCTCTTATGTTCTGTTCCCTATCATCAAGCTTTACACATGAGCTATGTCAAGACTTGTCTACATGATACTTCAAAGCTTCTAAATGAATAACTCTATGGTCTAATGAGTTGATTAATAATGCAAGTGTAAAGCTGTGATCAGCCTCCCATCTAGTTTGGCTTGATTACATTACAATGAACTCAGCAATACCTTTGTTAAAAGACATTAAGTTGGGTCTGGAGAGATGGCTTGTGATTAAGGGCATTTGCTGCTCTTGCAGGACTGGGGTTAGATTCTCAGCAGCACCCACAGGGTGGCCCATCCTATGCTTTCTTCTGACCTCCACAGGCAGCAGGCGTGTACATGGTACACAGATATACATGCAGGCAAAACATTCATCATAACATCTTTTTTTTTTAAAGTAAGGTAGCTCTTGAAGGCATCAAGTTTTCTCATTAGTGATGTAATATATTTACTAAGTATATATAAAAATTTACAGTTATAGCCAGCCAATTAGAGGTCTGTTTCTTAAATTTTTCTGTGTGTGCATGTGTGTGAAGGTCATGGGAAACTCTCAGGTGTTACAACCTCAAGCACTGCCCCCTGCCCCTCCTTTTTTATAAGAGAGGGTCTCTCATTGGCCCGGCGCTTACCAAGTTGATAAGGCTGGCTGGCCTGCAATAGGATTATGTGCCACCGTGCCTAGCTCATATGTATGTGTTGGGATGTTTGTAAGCATTTTACCAATTGAACTATCACCTCAGCCCCCAAACTAGAGATTTTCATCGACTTATCTTAAATTTGTTTTGTGCTGATGTGATGAGGTAGGTACCACAGCTCGTAGCATATGGAGATGCCAAGACAACTCACAGGAACTGGTTCTCTCCTTGCACCACGGAGGTCCTGGGGACCCAACTCAGACTGTTAGCTTGGCAGCAAGAGCCTTCGCCTGCTGAGCCATCTCTTCAGTTCCCCAGTCAGAGACTTTTTGAGTAACAAACCGAACAACAATCATCTTACTGTACTTTGCTCAAAACACAGTCGAGATATTAGATCCTCTCTTTTTAAAAAAAGATTTTATAAAAAAGTATTTTATGTAGTAAGTAGGTTTTATTTGATAATTACACAATTCTAGCTATCACACAAAGTGCTAATGCGAAATCCAAGAAAAGTCACATCTATGACATAAATATGTAAGTATGTATAAATACGACTGGGTTTGGATTTCTTATACTCTCTGTTTAACCATTTTTAATAGATTAGAAAGTATCCCCAATAAGAGAACATGTAAAATGGTTAACACCACAGGCCATGTTTTCACATGCATTTCCCCCACCCAGAGATCCTAGTCTATGATTCACATCTTCCTTCAAACCTCTAAACAGCTCTGTGATCTACCAGAAACATTCTGGGTTTGCTTCTTAACCTGTACATTTTGGGGTGGGGTGTGAGCCTTGAGAAAGCGTTTCACACTGTAGCGGCCTGTCCTAGAAATTACTATGCAGCTAATGCTTGCTTTGAACTCACAGCATTCCTCTCTAGCTTCAGCCTCCCGGGTGTTAGGACTATAGGCCTGAGTCACCGCAATACAGCTTTTTTTTTTCCCCTTCTTGCAACAACACGCACCTTCAACAGCTGGACATGGTGGTGTACACTGATAATCATGGCACTTGGGAGGTGAAGGCAGGAAACCAGGAGTTAAAAGCCAGCACTGGCTACACAGTAAGCTTGAGGCTACCTTGGGCTCCATGAAACACTGACTCAATACCCCTCACCCCCATCCAAAATCTCCCAAACCCAAGCCTCCACCTTCATTAGCTGGAAAGATTATGCAAAGCCTTTGCCACACAGTTAAATACGGAATAAACTCAGCCATTATTTCTATGAGCTTTTCCACCAGACCGTTGAGATTCACAACGGCAGGGCAGTAGAAATACAAGTCCTGCCAAAAGCAGCAAAAGGTTTGGGACTTTGCAAGTAGGTGAACAATTCCAACGACCATCTGGGTCCGTGAATAGAACTCCGAGCTTCTTTTTCATTAGACTACTCTATGCGTCTGCTACTCAAATCAACCTGTCACACAGTCTTCCTGCCTCAGTCCTTGGCCTGGCTTAGGAAACCTGGTAAGCTGTTTGGACAGGGCCCCCGCTTCTGGTTAAAAGCAGGGTCAGGACTTCTCAGAGGGGAGGGCCACGAGCGAGAGGGGCTGTCGGTGCACTAACGATGAGACAAGAGCTTCCTCTGCCTTTCAGAGACTCGAGCTAGACAACCCCCGACCTATCTCCCAGCCCTCAATCATCCGCAAGTCCCCGAGGCGACCGCAGGGTCCAGGGCCAATCTGTCCAGCTACACAGGCACCTCTGGAACAAGAGGATCTTGCTCAGCCCCACCCGGGGCCGCCCCTTTTCCAAGTGACAATTTACAAGCCAATGAAATCGCAAGCGCCGATGAGGGATAGGGCACTCGGCCAATCAGGCAGCTAGACCCACGGTTTCCCCGCCTCTCCCGGCGGAACTTCCCGCCAGCCGCAGTGGCTGGGAAGAGCACCCCCCCACCCCCCGCCCCGGCGCGCAGCCCCCCAGCGGAACGGCCCGGTTACCTCGTGCGACACACATTCCAGCGACCGCAGCTCGCTGCAGTAGCGGCAGAAGTAGAGCTGCGAGAGCGGGGCCCGAACCTTCTTTTCTCCTTGGACGAGATAGAGAACCCTCTCCGACTGCAGCAGGGACGCCATCTTGGGGAGGGAGGAGCCAACGCCCGGCGCACCCGTCACGTGACGCGGCCCGGCCGGGTTTTTTTTTTTTCCCCTCCCCGCGAGATCCCTTACGTCTTTCACGTAGACGTTGACGTAAGCTACCGGACCCAGAGGGGCTTTGCGACTTCAGTGCGCGTGCGCTTCTCGGGTTTGGGGGGCCCACCCACTTCCGGGAGCCTTGGCTGCTGGGACCCCTCATCATGACACCCTGACTTAGTCCAAAGTCCAGACATGCTCAGTGCTCTTCTTTGCATCTTCCAGAAAGTAAGGCTGCTGTTTCGTTTTCTCCCGACGGCCCCTTCCTGCCCCTCCTTCCAGGCCACTAGTCCATCCTAACTGGAAAGCAGAGTTGCAGCAGCACATTCTTCTGAGGGTCTTGCCACGGACCTCAGGAAACACCCACATTATCTCTTGACCCTCCTCAGTAAGATCCGTGCATTGTCCGTACCGTTCATTTCCAAGTTCGAAGAGTTAGGCGATAGGTCTACGTGTTGGGAACATTTAGTATCGACGGTTGAAGACCGGAGATCAGTGAACCAAGTTGTTAAGGGCCGTCTGTAGTTTTCTGTGTGTACACCAAGGCTTAGATGTCTAAAGTGACAACATGCGCCCCAGAGCGTTTTGACAGACCCATGCTGCCTACCACCATGTGTTTGTACTAGTGTGTTAAGTGTCTGACATTAGAGCCCGTGATGGGAGCAGAAAGGGAACCATTTATTAACACTGAGAATGGAAGTAGAGGAAATGGAACACATACATAGACTGAATCCTCACAAAACTTCCGAGGTAGATACTAGCATTATTTCTGTTTTAGAAAACCCGGGCTTAGGGAAGCACAGCGGTTGTTTCCCGTTTCCTCTTGCGTTTGGCTCCAGATCTTGCACATATTACCCCCAAATGAAATGTTTTCAGCATATTTCCCAACATGGTAATAACTTACTTTCTATAATGCTTTTCAGTTATACAGTATTTAATGTATATTATCTCATACATTTTGTCATGTTAATAGTTTAAGCCTAGCATTTATTAAATTACAATTACTCTTTTTTTTTTTTTTTTTAAGCAGGGAGTGTTTTTATCTGAAAGCAGACGTAGGTAAGATGCTTAGTGGTCTGCCCGAGCTCGAGAGCTCAAGGGTCCTTTACTCTTTTGTCTGGCAAACAACCTGGAGCTAGATTAGTTTCATAGATGGGTTTTGTTCTTAAGAGAAAATATATTATTCAAATAGTTTGTAGTTGTTTTTTACATGTTAATGAATTATTTGGTCTCATGGATTATCAGTTAGATTTTAGTGAGTTTGAATCCCCTTTTCTAGACCACTTCCATAGAGTCCCATGGCCTAACGGTACAGAGAGGCCACAGATTTGAGCTGACCCTATTTGAAACACCTTCTTAAGAAATTTTTTTCATTCATTTTACACACCAGTCAAAGATCCCCTCTTCCCTCCTCCCGCCCCCCGCCCCCAGCCTCCTCCTCCCAACTCACCTCCCACTCCAACCCACAAGAAGGCAAGGCCTCCCATGGGGAGGCACATCCAGTAGAGGCAAGTCCAAGCCCTTCCCCCTGCCTCAAGGCTGCCCGAGGTGTCCCATCATAGGCAGTGGGCTTCAAAAAGTCTGCTCATGCACCAGGCATGGATTCTGATCCAACCATCAGGGGGCCCCCCAAGCAGATCACACTACACAACTGTCTCGCCATGCAGAGGGCCTAGTCCAGTCCCATGTAGGCTCCACAGCCATTGATCCAACTTTCATGATTTCCCACTAGTTTGGTTTGGTAATTTCTGCATGTTGAAACACTTTTAGAGGGTTGGTTTTGAACAATTCAGTGAACAATTACCTGGTCCCTGGATTAAATAGGGTATTAAATAGAGAACCAGGGATAGGCACAAGTTCTCCTCTCTCAGGACTCAGAGTCTAGGTTCAAGGCCAGTGTTTATCAAGTGTGCTTCTGGATCACCTACAGAGGAATTGCTGGAGGGATTGAAAATGGGAAATCTAGGTTTATTTAGGTAGGTTATTATGAGACACAAATTGATATTTCTAGGCGGGACCCAGGAGTTTAACTTTACAGCAGGTTTCCAGGTGAATCCTATAGCTACTACGGTTGAGAAGCACTGAATTTTTGATAATCATTTGTGTTTGACACTGGATACAGAGAGCCTTTTCTCTGCTGTCCTCTGGCTACACTGCCCAACAGAATATCTGGCATTATGAGGTCATTGTGCCATGGAACAGGGAAAGTCTCCCATGGCAGAGAATCAAAACACCTTGTTAATTTCTTGATAGGCTCCCCTTGAACCTCCAAGGGGTCTGGATTCTGTTCTTGTTAAGTCCAGTTCTATGGAACTATAACTTCCAGATTCTGAAATTGCACTTTTCAGAGATCTGTATTCCAGTGACAGCACCAGCATCAGTCCCAGCTTACCACTGACCTTGTTTTTAACTACATAGCCGATATGCAAATACATTTTGGGATACTTCTGGGAACCCATCTGGTAAACCACAAAGTATGAGTTAACATTCTGTGGAGAAACCAATGTAGGTGAGAGCCTGTGAATACATTTCCCCCTCTGCCTTTCAGAAGTCTTTGTGTCCCTTAGAGGGTTCCAGCAGGATCAGGTCCCCTTTGCACACAATGGTGACCGGCTTGGTAATGTGTCCTTGGATTGCTTTTTCACTCTTCCCTAAGGCCACAGGGATCACATTTTAATGTTGGATTCACTTCGAGCTTTGCTTTTTAAGGTGAGCCTAGGTTGGCACAGGGAACCAGAATTAGAACTGCCAGATGAAAGGCTAACCACAGTTAAATGATTCTGACAGTGTGTTGTGAAAAGCTGGCTCCATTTGCATCCTCACCCAGAATAAGACCTTTACTTCCCAATTGTTTTGCCAACATAAAATATCTAATCTAGGTCAATGGTTTTGGCACTTTCTAGCTATGCACTTTTGAAAAAAAGTCCGCTTATAACTCCCAAGTATTGTTTGAAAACACATGGATTGGGAAGAATACTACATGTCTTGGTGAAAATAAAAGTTAACAATGAGTGTAAAAGCATTTTGTAAACTCTAAAGTGCTAGGCACATAAAAGAAAGGTCCCTAAACCCCAAGTATGAAAATCCTACTATGATTTCCTCTCAGAAATCCTTCAGCTGGAGTTAGGCTACAGCCCAGTGAGCTCCCAAGCAACTTCTGAGACCCCAGGAACTGTGCTAACCATGGCTGGCCATCTGCCAAGGCTGCTCTCCCCACTTTGGGTTTCCTGCTTGCACACTACGCTAATCACAGGCTTTCCTGCCGAGAGTCTGCAGTTTCATCAAAACATCACAGCAAGTACACAGAAGGGGAAGAAAGAGTCATGTCTCAACAGCTATCCCTTCCTGGCCCTCCTGGGAGCCCCTCCCAGGAAATGTGCTGCTGCTGCTGCTTAAACCCCTTTTCCCAAACGTAAACATGGCAAAGGGCTTCAGGCTGCTGCTGTCCTGGCAAGCCTTCTCCATAGCCTGAACTGTGAATGTTTCTCTCAGAGCTTACGTTCCTCACATGCTTGCCCCTCGGACTGTAATAGAATCTTGACTAGCACCTATCTGCCTTAGCCAAAAACATGGGCGCGTCCTTGTTGGCTCCCTCTTTTTTGATTTTAGTTTCTGAATAGCTCTAACTTGTGTCCTTCTTCATTGTGTGCCTGTAACTTGTGTCTCTCATTGACTGCCTTAATTCAGAGTTGAATTGTTTTCCTTCTGGGCTAACTGCTTTCTCGCAGCAGCCACCTGATCTGCTTGGACTGGCACGGTGATGTACTGGGGAGGCAGAGGCGGTGCATCTCTGTGAGTGTGGTCAGTATTTTGAGCTCCAGCCCAGCCAGAACTAGATAGTAAGGCCTTGCGTAGTAGCAAGCTTTGTTGTCGGCTGCCAGCTCACAAATAACGACACAGGAGACTTCTTATTAATTATGAAAGCTTGGCCTTGGTTTAGGCTTGTCCCACCGGCTCTTATAACTTCACTAGCTCTTATAACTTAAATTAATCCATTTATAGTCATCTACGTTTTGCCTCGTGGCTTTTTACTTTCCTTTCTTACTGTATGTTCAATTCCCTCCATGTCTCATTGATGTTTGACATCTCTCTGTGCCTGGATTATTTCCTTCTACTTCCTCTCTGTGGCCAGAAGTCCTGCCTATCTATACTTCCTGCCTAGCTATTGGCTGTTCAGCTTTTTATTACACCAATCACAGCAATACATTTTCACAGTGTACAAATATCCCACAAACACAACAAAAACAAAATAAACATTGAGCTAGACTAGTCTTTTTAAAAGCCACATTTCAATCCTATTTATTTATTTTGTGTTCTATTGTTTATTGTCCCTTGTTGGCGCTCTGTCACCTACAAGACAAATCCCCAAACTGTCAGGATAATGGATTCTAGGAATGAGGATATTCTGGGTCCTTTTATCCCTTGGGATTCTGAAAATGCAGTTTCCTCAGCTAGGAACTGTCTGCTTGTTAGTTACAGGGTATGAAAACTTGCCCAACATTAAAGTGGAGGAACTGACCATGCTTTCTGTTTTCCTACAACCGTGACCTGTTAGAGCAACTTGCATTTGGCATTGCCTTTATTTTTAAAACAAAGATGTTTTCTTTCTAAAGCATGGGCTCTGTGGAGGCCTGACAAGGGGGTTGATCCAGAGTAGGTGTACAGTAAATTGTATTTGATGACTTTCACGTCTGAACATATTACATGCACATGTTACTGAATTTGCTAACATGGCCTGACAGGTAGGCATCCACAAAACCCCACAAGGCAGAGACAGCTCAGCTTTTTTCCCAATGCTCTCCTGTTTGGCTATAGTGCATGGCTGACACCATTTGGACAGGCTGAGTTTCCATTGCAGTTGCCAGTAGTGGAATTCCCTAAGTCTAGGTGGTAATGAGCATGAGCCCCAGTCAGCAGTGAATCCCAGGTCCAGGCAAAGAAGCAGAGGGAGAAGCAGACCTCGAAGACACCTGACTTGGTGTGAAAGGCCCCACAGGGCCAGCTGCTTCAGTGCTATTTTCAGGGTGCACAGACCAAGTCAGTTGTAGCATTGTCTCTGAAGTTGGAGTTGGTAGATGCCCACCCTAGTCTTCTGGAATGGCAGGATGAATGTAACCAAGAATCAACATGAACTACCAAGATTCTAGTTCACATCCCTGCATTTTCATATGGAAAATAAAAAGACTCAGAGCAAAGGACATTTCCATGGGTTGATTTGTTTTTGAGAGAATCTCTCCTTGTAGTCTAGGCTGGGCCCAACCTTAATAATCTTTTTGTCTCTGGAGTGCTGGTATTAGAGCTGTGTGACATACTTGCTTCCCATAGTTTTTTCTTGTTATAGTTCCTGTTTTCTAATCCTATAAACACAACTCCCCAGTTTATCAAAATTAGCTAGTCCATGTCTGCAGCAGAGTGAAAATCTAGTTTCTCTTTTAACACTTGAAAAGAAAAAGCAAGCCAATGTAAAAGAAAGCCAGCGGTACCAGAGAGCCTGTTCGTTTTGCCGTGGACATTTGTTGAGTGACCTCATTTGCACTCTGAGTACATGAGTTTCATGTTCCAGAGTGCCCCCACCTTGTCTGCAACAGGAGTTTCTCAAGCACACCTCCAGCCTCACCAAGTGTTTTCCCCTCATGCTCCTGCTTCTGCTAGACTTAATATGAACCCAGTACCAATTCTGTGGCACTTTGGAGAATGCTTCTTCTGTTCTGTCACAGTAGCAGGAATGTGAGCTTAGCATCCTCTTTCAGTAGAGGATACACAGCATGACCTCAGGCTAACCATGGTAGTTGTTTTCTGAAAGCTAGGATCCTGGCTTCTCAAATGATGGATCTCAGATGACATCCCATTGACACACATTCTCTGTTCTATTCAGCCTGTGACTTCACACTGACTCTGACTCAGCAAAAATAATTTCTTTTCATCTTTAAGCAATTCTTTTTTTTTGTAGAAGGTAGAGCAAAGAATGGAAGGAAGGAACCTCAAAATTTTACATGGAGTGACAAGATAGGCCTTCTGAAAAGGTTAGATTTGAGCAAAGATGGAAGAAAATAGAAGTTGAAACAAGTAGATAATAGAGAAAGGGTATTCTAGACAGAGGCTGATCCAAATCTCAAAGGTCCAAAGGATCAATAGCAAAGAGGTAAGAGAACTATTAAAGGCTAAATAGGGGGAGAGCCTGGGAATGAGGCACCAGAAGTAACAAGGACAGCTTTTGTGGGATCTTGAAAAGCATTTAAGAGATCGGATTTTGCTCTGTGGGACATGGAGGCCATTACATGTGTCTTCTTCATTGGCTTTCTTTTGCTGCGATAAACACCATGACCAAAAGCAACCTGGGGAGGAAAGGGTTGATTTGACTTACAGGCCACATTCCATCATCAGAGGAAGCCAAGACAGGAACTCAAGCAGGGCAGGAACCTGGAGGCAGGAACTGAAAGAGAGACCATGGAGTAATGAGTCTTTATGGGCTTGCTCAGACTGCTTTCTTTTATAACCCAGGACTCCCTGCCCAGGGATGGCACCATTCCCAGTGTGCTCAGTCTTCCCACATCAATCACCAACCAAGACAGCGCCCTACAGGCTTGCCTACAGGCCAGTCTGATGGAGGCATTTTCTCAACTGAGGCTCCTTTTCCATGATGACTCTTATCTTGTATCAGGCTGACAAAAAGCTTAGTAGGCTGGCATGTTTCCAAAGGAGCGGTGATGACCTACACTTTACGTGTCACTCTGTATGTGAAGTGTTTGGGATGCAGACACAGAAAAGGAGATGAGCAGAAGCCAGCTAATAGATTGCTCCAGTGACCTAGGGAAGAGGTGACAGTGCCAGCAGGGGAGGGGGTCCTGGCGTATTTTGAAAGTTGAACCTCTGGGGTTTCTTGAGTTAGCTTTAGGCAGTATGAGTATCACATGAAGGGCGTAGCTTGGAAACATGCAGCGAGGCTCTGGTTAGGCCAGGGGATGGATTGTTTAATGACTTGACTGAATTCACTCACAGGGAGTTTATTTCCTCAGAAAGCGCTATTAATACCGTCAGAGGTTCAAATGAAAAGACCAGGAAAGGACAAGAGTTTTTAATTGTAAGAGAATGGTTGAAGCCGCCTTGTTCAGTCTCAGGTTTACTTTGTTCCAACCCACAAAGCATGATGGTTACCAGACAGGAAAGCATATTTCACAAGAGGCCCCGGGAAAGAGCCAGTCACTTGTTAAACACATTAATCGGAGAGATCTTCAGAGCTCCAGCTGGGGCTGAGAATTTGCTGCTGCTGTGTGAATCCATTTGTAATGGTGCCAAAGGCTCTTCCAAATAAGCTTTGCTCCTTGCTATGTGAGCAAGATGAGTTCAGGGAAGTACACTGGGAAGAACAGAGCACACTGTTAGTGCTACCAGTGTGCTCCAGGTTCCTCATTTGCTGCCAGAGAAGGAGGTTCCGAGGGAGGAAGTGCTTGTCTGAAGTTAGACTCATCTCCAGCTTACTTCTTGGACATTATGTTCACTTCTTTGATTGCTTGGGATGATTGGCATTTCTCAGGTGCCTATATCTCTATCTGTTCAGTTTGATGTCTCTTACTGTTCATTTCTAGAAAGTTCTTTTGGACTTTGAACTATGTTTTCTTGAAAGGAAATGTATTGGCTCAGGAGCCCCAAGACCAAGTTCTTAACACCATGGAGATTTATTTGCCCCAGAGGGACCAGAGAGCAGAGAATAAGAGACAAAGACAGGAGGTAGAGGACTAGGGAGAAGTGGAAGGGGACAAGGGAGAGGGAGCAGGGGTATCTGTCCTGGAAGACAAAGGGCTACCTCTGGATAGAGAGGAGACAGACATGGCACATAGGTACAAGGGGAAACCCCATGGTAGGGTGAGGTGTTTAATTGTAATTGGGCATGTTAATTAGTGAATCTAAGGGGGCTCATGATTGCTGGACTTCAATATTTTGATAGCTGGACCTTGGTAGTCAGTTTCGGGAGGAAGAAATGGCCAAATAAGGGAATAGGCCTTGGTGGCTAGCTTTACGAATATAATCTAATGGTTTTTAACAAGGCAGAGGGACTGGGGGAGAAGGGCAAGGCTGCCAGAGCCAAGCTTGCCACATTCAGGCTGGCCAGAGTCCCTTCGTGTCTGAGGAACTTTCTGCCTCATGGAAGTTCATGATGTTTGGTTACTACTGAGCCAGTCTGTGAAACCAGTCTCCAGGTTTTCTCTGGTGGTCGGCACTCAGTAGTACTCATAGCCTGGTAACCAGGAGCATACGATAGAAGTGATGAAATGACGCTTCCAAAAGTGATTATGAAAACGTTAATTTGCAAGAAATTGGATGGACTTAGAATGTTTAATATTAAGTGAGACCACGTTTTCTCTCATGTGCAGCATCTAGCCAATAATATAATACATGTATAGATGTAAACAAATGTACATAGGGGTATAGTATAACATGAAGAAACATGAAGATAACAAAAATAGCTAAGTATTAGGGGATAAGGAAGGATTGAATTCAGTAATGAACATGAATTATGAAATAGGATAAAACTGTTCTCTAGTTTTAACTCAGATTTTTTTTTATTTTTGATGATGGGTAAATGCATAAAAATGTATTTGATGGTAAAAGTATAAAATCTAATGTGCAGGTCTCCAGCTTCTGGCATAAAAGGCTGCTCTCACTATATAGAAGTTCACTGAGCTCTATAGTTTTTGGATCAGGTTAATTTTGTTATGTGATTTCTTTTAATAGTTAAGTTTGAAATAAATAAAAAAATTAAAGCTACTTTTATAGCCCCTGCCTGTAATCCTAGTACTTGTGAGGCTGAGACCAGAGAGTTGTCTTGACTTTCAGACCAGCTTGGGCTATAGACAATAGAACAAAACAACAACTAAAAAAAAATAAATAAATAAACCAACCCCAAAACATGAACGTACCCCCTCCGCCCCCGCAAGCTGGATCTTAGGAGTAGCTAGCTATATGATGAGGCCTAGTGTGGAAAGAAGCTGATGTCTGGCTGGTAGCTAGCAAGTAATCTAAAAATGGAGTCTCCAGCTCTACTCCAGAATTGAGTTAATTCAAATGGGCCTGCCAGTCACCTGGTCAGGGAAATGCCCCATGGGGAAGCTGTCTGTCTATTCGAGATATTTGAGAAACAGCAAAATGTGTACCTGAAATGGATGTGGGCACAGTGGTGTAGTTGATGTTTTCCTGTGTTTCACCTGGCCTGTGGTCAGGACAAATCTCTTTCACCTGCCAGTCCTGCAGCCTCTTGGACCTAAGTAAACACACACAGAGGCTTATATTAATTAAACTGTATGGCCTAATGGCTCAGGCTTCTTGCTAGCTACATCTTACATCTTAAATTAACCCATTTCTATAAATCTATACTATGCCCTGTGGCTTGTGGCTTACCGGTATCTTTACATCTTGCTTTTCATGGCGGTGGCTGGCAGCATCCCCTGACTCAGCCTTCTTGTTCCCAGAATTCTCCTCTCTGCTTATCCCACCTATACTATACTTCCTGCCTGGCTACTGGCCAATCAGTGTTTTATTTATCAATCAATCAGAGCAACATATATATTCACAGCATACAGAAAGACATCCCCGACACAGTGGTTCCATTTGATTGCTTGGGCGATGCTAGCTAGGCCCACCCAGGCAAGAACTTCCTTTAGGATGTTTTATGACCCACCTGTAGCCAACACAACCCCTTCCCTCCCACCACTGGTGCGGCTCACTTCTGTTGTTCTGTCTCCTTCACCTTGTGCACCTACTTCTCCTACTTTCCTTTGTTTGCCTCATGTCCTCCTCAGCTATCCTCTCTGAGGCCAGTGTGCCTGTGATGTCTGTTGAAAGAATTCAGACAAGATCTACGGAGTGTGGTGTAGAAGACAGGCCATGTTTATTACAGGGGGAAGTGAAACACTTTCAAAGAGTAAGAGTAGCTGATGGCCAAAGGGGCATTGTGTGTAGAGCATCCTCTCAAGTTGTAAGAGTGGACATTGGCTAAAGGGACCATTGCGCCCTCATGCATTTCAGGTAGGCTTTTGCTGTTTCTTGTGTCTCTAGAATAGAAAGCATCCCCAATGGGACATTTCCCTGTCCAGGTCATTGACAGGCCTGTTTGGATTAACTCTTAAGAAAAAGGATAATGTGTGTCTTCATTCTTTACCAGAAAGCCTCCCCGTAAACAGGAGGATCTTTTGGGCAGTTCGGGATGATATGTCTCTACCCAGGGTCTAGATCTCATTCTTTTTGGCTAGCACTTAGGATCTTGTAGTTTTAGTTCCTGGTTCTACAAGCTACTGATTCTGAAGGTGGGGATCTGTGGGAGCCCACAAAGTTTTTCTAGTAAGATCTGAGCTTGCTTTACCCAGCAGGGCTACATTAGGGGATTGCTTGACCACGTGCAAGATCACCAGGTGTTTTGGATGGTATGCACTTGGCTGTGCTGCAGGGGTGTGTGTGTGTGTGTGTGTGTGTGTGTGTGTGTGTCTTTTGCTCCACCCCTTGGCATTCCTTTAAAAGCCTTTTAATAGCGACAGAAGGGGCTGGTGGGTTTGGACCCAGGCCCTCCTGAGGCTGTCCTGTGTTTTCTGTCTTTGTCTCTCTCTCTCATTCTATCTACAAATTCCTCATTTCTCCCTGCTCAAGACCAATTCTGGGGGAATAAGAGGGAGCTGGTCTCCTTCAGGGGTCCCTCCTTAAGCCTGTACTGTCTGACTAGTTACCTAACCAGAACTGATAACTTGAGAAAAAAAAGCTGCTTGTGGGAGTTGTTCAAAAGTGTGTGTGTGTGTGTGTGTGTGTGTGTGTGTGTCTGTCTGTCTGTCTGTGAATCTAAAGGAACATTTGGTACTCCCTGGCTAGCAAAGGTGTGGTACTTTTTGAAGCCTGAGACCTGAAGTTGCAGAGCCAGCCATTACCATTCGGAACCTCTGGGGATGGCGGGGAGGCTGAGGGTAGAATGAAAACTCCCCAGCTCCTGCTGGAGCTTCTCTGTGAGCTGAGCCTGACAGAAGCCAGACACCAAGGAGATGTGTGATCTGAAGCAGAATATGAGACAAGAGTCTCGAGACAAGAGTTAGGGGAGTTGAGGGATTTAGCGTATGCCAGTAGAGAGTGCTCCTGGAAGGGGAGGGGAGTGAGCTGATTACCAGTCTGTGACCTAGGGCCACAGAGACCCTCTGGGAAGCAATAGAACATGCTTCTCAGAAATTATTCTGCCAATTATAATTGATAGGGAGTTGGGAATATTTATATCCCCCGAAGACTTGGAGAGAGTGTTAATTACTGGGCACTTTGACTGACAGACTGCTTTTCTATGGCTCTGGGAAAACCCATAGACACAAAGGTGCTAGCAATTGGAAGTCTGTGAGGCCCTGCAAGGGAGCCCTGATAGTCTTCTCTGGGGCCTAGTGGCATTGTAAACACAGGAGTAATTCCACCCTCAAAGCAAGGAGGAACTGCAGATACAGCTTAGGGGCATATTTTAGGGAAACAAGTGGAGTTGACAACCATACTTGAACGTGAGCTAGGCTTCACAGTGATGGTTCCTCTTCACTGCCACAGAAACATCCTCTGCCTGTTCCCTTAGCCGGGCTTTGAACTGTCGAAGCTGCAGTGTACTTGTTTGCTGCACATTCCGATTGTGTTTTCTGGTGTGCGTTAGCCAGGCAAGAAGGAGCCCATTTCATAGAGCAAAAAGCAGAGGCACCAAGAGGAGTACTGACTGGCTCAGGAGAAGCCAGTTGGGCACAGGACACTTAAGGGCAACTCTAAGAGCCAGACTGTAAGCCCAACTGCTTGGGAGGGTAAAACAGGAAGTCTCCAAGTTCAAGAGCTGCCTGGGCAGCTCAGTGAGGCCCTATCTTAAAAATGTCAAAAAAGGTGGGTGTAGATCAGTGGTGGAGTGCCTGTTTGCATGTGGAAGGCTCTGGGTTCAATTCCCATTACTGCAAACCAGCCAACCAACCAACCAACCAACCAACCAGCCAGCCAACCAACCAACCAACCAACCAAAAAACCAAGTGCTATCCCCATAGGCTGGGTGATCCTGGACAAGTTAAATTAAGAAATAAAATTTATATTATATTTTGTTCAGTCTCTCGATTAGTAGGATTATAGGTGTGAGGCACCACGCCCTGCTAAGAAGTGTCCTTAAAGCCAGGCATGGTGGCACAGGTCTGTAATCCCATTTCTGTGAGTTTGAGGCCAGTCTGGTCTACAGTGAGTTCCAGGACAACCAGGGCTACAAAGTGAAACCCTGTCTCAAAAAACAAAAACAAACACAAAGAAACAAAGAATATTTTATTAAAAAAAAATAGAAGTGCTTTTATTTTAGTATCACAGTTTTCTTGAAAAATTAGAAAGGCAAACAGACAATGTACTGGAAACAGTCTTTCTGCTTTGCTAGCTCTACAACTATATAATTGAACACTTTGAAATTAAGCTATGGGAGTGCTTTCAAGTGATTACACTAATGAGACCATGTGACCATCTCTCCACTTTTAACCTAGAAGATGGAACCTTCCCATTTCCTTTCCAGCATCTTGTTTCCTCTCAAATTCATTTTCCCTCCCTTCCTTCCTAATTGTTAATTGGATGTAGTATTTTAGCCACAATAAAAAGTTTTAGTTAAAGTAAAAATTTCTACATGCCACTTGCAGGCAAGAAGCTATGTCTTTTGAGAGTTAGCAAGTCCGTGTTGCTTCTTTGTAGAAGAGGACATTTTCACCCAAGGGTCTGTGGAGCAAAGGAAGTCCAGGATGAAATGGGAAGGGAGGGGGACTCTTGGGAGCTCTAAGGCCTGCTCTCTGACCCTGTTGGAAGATTCAGCTAGTCAAGGGCCTGCAAGGGGGAAGTGCAAGTCTTCCAACTCTCAGGCCCTCCCCCAGAGACACACTTCCTCCAGCACGGATGGCGGCTTCGTCCTGGTTCAGACATCAGTAGTAGAAAAGTCACTAATACAGTGGGTTAGTGGGACAAGGTGGGTCACCTCTCACAGATGTTCCTTAAAAGGCACACTCAGGGCTGGAGCGATGGCTCAGCAGTCAAGAGCACAGCACAAGTCTCTCTTCCAGAGGACCTGGGTCTGATCCCCAGCACCAAAACGGCAGCTCACAACCATGTACAGTCCCAGGCCCAGGGGATCTGATGCCCTCTTTTGGTCCTGCAGTCATGTGGTACACCAACACACGTGCAGCCCCGCCCCCCATAATAAAAACTAATTTTTGAAAAGGTAAACTCAGATTGTAACAGTCTTAAGACCCTTAACTTTAAAGGAATTGCGGACTTGCAGCTTCCTCCAGAGAATATCATCTAATTCAGCTTCACATTCTATTCATGGCTAGAGCCTAAAGACTTAGAAAAGGGAAGAGATTTAGTCAGTGTCACAGCAAACTAGGGACAAAGGAGTCAGGTTCAGTTCTGTTTAGTGTCATACATTGTACCAGTGTTCTCCCCAGCACTCCACAGTCACAGCAGAATCCCTCTGCAGCATCACCAGCTTGTATGACTTCCGTGGCAGGGAACCCACGGCAACCCAGGAAAGCCCACGCGGCATTTTCAGGGGATGGTCCTAGAGTTTTTTCTTCCAGGGATCTGCCTCTCTTCCACTGACTCCGGTGGGACAATCCACCTTAAATCTGGGCCACATCTTCTAGTAGCAGCCTAATAAATGACACTGGAGAAGGAAGTACTTGCTCTTTGCCTGCTTGCCCTCACTCTTGATGGCAAGTTCATTCCTTCCCTGGCATTAGAGCATACTTCTTTGGGAATCTGGAATATACGGAAGGCCAGTTGAGATATCCAGCCTCATAGACTGAACAGCTACTGTTGATAGACAGCCATTGTTGGACTAGCTGGACCATTGCATGCCACTGTAATAACTCCCATATATATTATTTAATAGTATTTATATATGTCACACACATATTACACACACACATTCATTTTATCGGTTCTGTGCTGTGGGATAATGCTTTTGTACACTAGTTTAATAAAACACTGATTGGCTAGTAGCCAGGCAGGAAGTATTGGTGGGATAAGCAGACAAGGAGAATTCTGGGAAGAGGAAGGCTGAGTGAGGAGATGCCAGCCTGCTGTTCAAGGAGCAGCATGTAATAGCACACAGATAAAGCCATGGCACACAGGTAAAGCCACATAACACGTGGCGATATATAGATTAACAGAGATGGGCTGAGTTTAAGTGTAAGAGCTAGTCAGTAATAAGCCTGAGCTAATGGCTGAACAGTTATAATTAATATAAGCCTCTGTGTGTTTACTTGGGGGATGCAAGTGGGAGAGATTTGTCCTGACCACAGGCCAGGCAGGACACAGGAAAACTTCTGACTACAGTTCTGTTCCTCTAGAGAACTCTGGTTCTAGGATTTTTATGGAGGGTGTTTCTTGTTTTTTTTTTTTTTTAATAAAGATTTATTTATTTATTATATACACAGAAGAGGTTGCCAGAACTCATTACAGATGGTTGTAAGCCACCATGTGTGTGCTGGGAATTGAACTCAGGACCTCTGGAAGAGCAATTGGTGCTCTTAACCTCTGAGCCATCTCTCCAGCCCCGTTTCTTGTTTTTAATTATTAATCCAGTCTCTTTATTTGGGATTTATTCAGACTTTTTGTTTCTTTAGTCAGTGTCTTAGTCACTGTTCTATTGCTGTAGGGAGACACCATGACTGTGTCAACTCTTTATAATAAAGCATTTAATTGGGCTGGCTTACAGTTTCAGAGGTGTAGTGATATATTGTGTACCCTAATAAACTTATCTGGGGACCAGAGGACAGAGCCAGCCACTAGATTAGACATAGAGGTTAGACAATAGTGTCACACACCTATAATCCTATCACTCTGGAGGCAGAGAGCCTCTGGATCTCTGTGAGTTCAAAGCCACATTGGAAACAGAGCCGGGCAGTGGTGGCTCACACCTTTAATCCCATTACTTGAGATCTCATGCCTTTGCTGGGGAAGCACACACGCCTTTAATCCCAGGAAGTAATATGACAGGACACAGAAAGGTATATAAGGTGTGAGGAAACAGGAACTTGCTCTCTTTAGACTGAGGATTTCGTAGAGGTAAGAACTAGTGGCAGGCTTGCTCTGCTTTTCTGATCTTTCAGCTTTTGCCCAAATATCTGGCTTTGGGTTAATAAGACCGTTTAGCAATTTGTGTTATACACAGGTTTAGTCCATTATCATCATGGAGGGGAGCATGGCAGCATGCAGGCAGACATGGTGCTGGAGAAGGAGCTGAGAGTCCTACATCCGGATCCTCAGGCAGCTGGAAGAGAGAGCCACTGCGCCTATCTTGGGCTTTTGAAACGTCAAAGCCCACCCCCAGTGACACAGTTGCTCCCACAAGGCCACACCTACTCCAACAAGTCCACACCTCCTAATCTTTCTCAAGTAGTACCACTCCCTGATGACTAAGCATTCGAATAGATGAGCCTATTGGGGGTGGGCTCTCTTGTTCAAACCACCACAGTTGGCTTTGCTAAATACTGTTTTTTTTTTTTTCTAGGAAATTTCCATTTATCTAAATTAGAAGAAAAGAGTCACAGTAGTTTCCCTTGTAATTCTTTTCATTTCTAAAAGGTCTGTAATATGGTTCCGTCTTCCATTTCTGACTTCTGTTTCATAAGCATGTTTAGCAATATGAGTCTTTCTTGTTCGATGCCAGTAAAGGCTAATTGATTTTGTTTTAAAGAAAAGTCTTCTGGGCTTTGGCGATAGTTCAGTTCGCTAAGCACATGTGAAGTTCTGTGTTCAGTTCCTCGCACTGCATGTAAGAAGTGTGTCTGGGTAGCTGGAGAGATGGCGCTGTGGTTCAGAGCATCTGTTGCTCTTGCAGATGACCTGAGAATCAGTTACCAGCATCTAGATGGTGGTTCACAGCCATGGGTAACTCCATTTCCTGGGAATCTGACATTCTCTTCTGACCTCCGGGGGCCCCAGGCCTACAGGCCTACAGGCAGAACACCCATACACATAAAAACAAAATAAATGAACTATTTTTTTTCTTAAGAAATGGGACTAAGATTAAAAAAAAAAGTTTTACTTACTTTTCCAAAAGGGTACATAGCCATGCCAAATCAAGCAGGTGAGCACAAACAGTAGGGGGTTCTGCTGGGTTTTTATTTATAATACAAAGAGGTCCTGGACCTCATGTGGAGTGGATAGTCTTGGCATCCATTCTTACACACTTGGCTGATTTAAAGGGATGTAGTTCCTAAGTGGAATGCAAATTTTAGCAGAAAGTGAAACTGAACACATATTTGATTTTAAGAAGTGCTAACCCTGGAAGAATTTGAATTTCAGCCAAATACCTTCTTCAGAAAATTATTTAAAATGGAGTTTTGTCTTATTTAACAGTTTGGTAGAAAAGTTTACAGTTTTGACTTGTGTAAGCACAGGGTGGTGCTGTAGCCCTGTAGCTCTACACTTGGAATTACAAGTGCGCAGCATGATGCCTGGCCTTTTCAGTGTGGGTTCTGAAGCTCAAACTCACATGTGCAGGTCTGCACATCAGCTGGGGTGTCTTTTCAGCACTCGCTTTTTTAAGCTTTGTTTTCTGTTGCTGTTGTTGTCATTCTGTTCCTCTCACTGCCATGGTGTGGTGTCCAGTGAATATTTTTCAGTGTAATGCTTGATCATCTTATTATTATTGTTGTTGTTGTTGTTATTGTTGCTGTACTGGAGATTGAACCAAGGGCTTTATGCATGCTAGCAAGCACTCTGACAAGTGAGTTCTATTTCCCACCCTTAAAACACTTCTTTGATGTCCAGTCTAATTCTAGGATATCAAAGCCAAGAAACTGATCTCCATCTTGTATTAAGTCTCTAAAGTGAGTGGATTCCTCTTTTCTCTGGGTTCTCACTATTTGCTAATACTGCTGGCTCTTCAACAAATGAACTTTACAGCTATCTGTTAGTGCCTGTTGGGACCTTATGTAAGTCTCAGAGTAGACACCAGAGTTATTTCCCTGGAGGGCTTTGTAGCCTTGCTTCCGCACTAGAAGTACAATTATTCCTTAGGGATTAAGGGTAATACCCAATGAAATGACATTTATTCTGTATAAAAGTCTGTGGAGGCTTTGATTATAAAATAAGTTTACCTACTATATCCTGATAAGGAGAGAACAGAATCTTTGAGTTTATTCAGACAGCAGTATATCTAGGGACTCAGTAAACACATTACTCCTCAATCCTGAGGGGTTGTTTAGTGAGCAAGGTGTAGGTGGAGTTTTCATGTCCTGAGCACCTGCTCCCAAATAACCAACATGGAGACTTAAGATTACTTATAAATGCTCAGCCAGTAGCTCAGGCTTGTTACTAGCTAACTCTTGTAACACGAATCTTAAAAGGTCTTATAATAAAAAACCCAGAGCCAGATATTGGGGTATAAGTTGAAAGATCAGAGAGGCAGAGCAGCAAGCCACTAGTTCTTACCCCTACACAATCCTCCATCAAAAGAGCGAGTGAGTTCCTGTTTCCTCAGACTGAAAGCCTCTGAGTCCTTACCCAAAAGGGTCTTAGTTGAACTGCTTAAAAGCCTCTAGTTCCTGGTCCTCAGCCTCAAGAGCGTGAGTTCCTGTTTCTTCATGCCTTATATACCTTTCTATGTCTTGCCATATTACTTCTTGGGATTAAAGACATGTGTCCTTCCCAGGCAAAGACATGGGATCTCAAGTGCTGGGATTAAAGGTGTGTGCCACCACTGCCTGGCTCACTTCCCAGTGTGGCTTTGAACTCACAGAGATCCAGACAGATCTCTGCCTCCAGAATGCTAGAATTAAAGGTTTGTGCTACCACTGCCTGACCTCTATGTCTAATCTAGTGGCTGTTCTGTTCTCTGATCCTCATGAAAGCTTTATCAATCACAATTTCTTACATTTAAATTAACCCATATTTTTTTTTATCTATGCCTTGCCACTTGGCTTGGTACTTTTTCTCAGTATGACATGTCCATTTTGCTTCTCCCAGCTTCTGCTTGTGATTCCACCCTTCCTTATCCCATCATTCTCAGTTTGGCTCTTCTGCCTAACTTTATCCTGTTCGGCTATTGGCCAGTCAGCTTGTTTATTAAACCAATTATAGTGACATGTATTCACACAGTGTACAGAAGGATTATTCCACAGCAACAAGGTCATTAAAAATATCTAATTTCAGGTGCCACTCTCCAGTCTGCTTTTTGTGCCACTCTCCTAAACACAGCAGGAGATGCCCTGCTGCCTCTGATGTGTTTGAGCCAAGGCTAAAGAGGCTGCCAAGAAGCTGTAGTTCAGGTTCTGGAAGAGTGCAGTCCTGGCTACTTGACTGTGGAAGGTTTGGCAGGGCAAGTTTTCCACTAAAGAAACTTTTGTGGGTTGGTTAGTTATTTTACAAGTCAATTTGACACAAACCTAGACATAGCTTGGAAAGAGGGACTTTTAATTGAGAAAATGCCTCCATCAGGTTGGCCTGTAGGCCTGTGTTGTCTTGGTTAAGGATTGATGTGGGAGGGCCCAGCTTACCTTAGGAGGTGCCAGCCTTGGGCAGGTGGTCCTAGGTTGTATAAGAAAGCAAACTGAGCAAGCCATGGAGAGAAAGCCAATAAACAACATTCCTCCATGTCTTCTGCTTCAGTTTCTGCTTCCAGGTTCCTGCCCTGCTTGAGTTCCTGCCCTGGCTTGCCTGAATGATGAACTGTGAGTGGGACATGGAGGCCAAGTAAATTCTTACTTTCCAAAGTTGCTTTTGGTCATGGTATTTACCATGGCAACAGAAGAGTAATGAAGACACTAGGTGAGTCCCTGTTCAGGGGATGCCTGTTGATAAGCACTCTAGGTAATTGCTGGCGGCCAGAGTAATGAAGGAAAGAAAAAGGCATCTCGGAACCTCAGTGACCTCTTTTTCTTTGTAAGAAACAAGGCCAGCGATGTCATCATAGACAGTTCAGTTTGTGGAAGGCGGTTATTGACTCATATGATCCAATCATAGAAAGCACTTCCCTAAAGGTGATCACAGTAAGTGGATCAAGGTTACCATTTTGAACTTGCAGACAGCTGGGCAGGATGAATACCCCATTTTCCTCAGACATCCTTCATAGCTATCAATCAATATATTTTTGTGGATTGTTGAAGTGATTAATGGATGTTACCTGTGACAGATTGTTGGATGTGGTGGGAAAGCACAATAAATATTTTTTTAGAGACATGTGTATGGAAAGGGTGATCAGTTATGAAAAAGGGAAAGCTTTGGCAGAATCTGGGAATACTGCTTTTTTGGAATCCTGCAAAAAAACCAAAAAGGCAGCTTTTGGTGGTTTAGAGGGGGGACTGTAGGAGCCCCAGTGTTAGTGTGGTACTCTGTAAAGGAGTGAGAGTGGAGGCAGAAAGGATGGATGCGCAGCTCCATGAGGAAGGCTTCACGCTCTGTGATACATGGATTCTGCTGCTGAACCCAAAGATGGGGCAAACTGGTCATCCTTGAAAGTAACTGCCTCTTTTGCCCTCTGCTAATCTGAGCGATGGCGTTTAGATAGAGTTCCCTCCCTTTCAGATTTTGTTAATGTCTGACTCTGTCCAAATGATTTTACTTGAACTTTCAAATTTTATTTCATTAAAAATTAATTTTTATTTATCTTCTCTCTCTCTCTCTCTCTCTCTCTCTCTCTCTCTCTCTCTCTCTCTCTCTCTCTCTCCCTCTCTCTGTATGTGTATGTATGAGTCTCTGTATACATGTGACTTGACATTGTACAGAGGTCAGAGGACAACTTTTGGGAGTTAATTCTCTCCTTCTACTGTGGAATCTTGTGACCAAGCTCAGGCTGTAAACCAACATGAACAGAACTTTCTTTTTCACAAGTAACTCATTCAGTTTTTGTCTTCTACTTATCAATCACATTCTGGCATATTCACAGACAAAATTACTAATGATTTCATTGATAAATCGAACCACACTCATCACATTTACAAATGTAATATTCATGTTTACATTCTTAGTTTGGCTCAATAATCCATATAAAGCACAAGCTGAGTGTCTCTATCTCCTGTTTCCTCACAGAGCTAACTCTGGGCAAACAATGAGTGTGAAATATGGAAGCATTTAGCTGGCCAGCAGAAGTTAAAAACAATTGTAATAAAACTTCCTATGGTGACATGTTCCTTCTGCATTTTATAAGGTGGTAAATAGAACAGATACATTGAAAAGTCTCAAAGATTTGTCAAGCATACAAAAACAGTATACAAAGATGTGTGTGTATGTGTGTGTGTGTGTGTGTGTGTGTGCGCGCACACGTGTGCACACGCGCTATGCTTGTTGAACAGTGTTTTTAGTTTTATTTAGTTTTATTTTAGTTTCCTAAGAAATAAATGAGTGAGATGATATCAGTTTGTGAAACCACAAAGAACATAAAACCAGATGATATGACAGAGTTATGGGCAGTATTCCGTTGTGGAGATTGCATTTGACCTATTTCTTAGGTGCTAGTAAGATATATATATATATATATATATATATATATATATATATATATATATATATAGAGAGAGAGAGAGAGAGAGAGTGCACTATAATCAAGTGTTTTAAGTAAAAAGATACATGAATGGAATCTTTATTCCTAATTGTATCAGGCAGGATGGATGGGTAATTTTTACTACTTTATAAGTGAAGAAAGCAAGACATTATGATCCTTTAGCTAGTGAGTGACAGACTCAGAAATTGAGTTTTCCAGTTCCAACCCAGTATACCTTGTTTCTCCCACAGTTGAATATTCACGTGTGTATAAGTGAAAAGACAAAGTGTTATGTAGATATGATTCAACGTCAGTCCAGCTGGGCAACAGACAATGTCATGTGCTTCTGGTAGGGAATTCAAGACTTTTTATTTTTTGACCTCCTGTTTGGGTCTCAGAGCAAATAAATATTAAAGATCTTGATACCCTGCTAAATGGAAAAGACACCACCTGATTGCTGGCTCCAGCCCTGGGTCTTGCATCGTCTCAAGAGTGAAGCCAACAGTCATGTGGATTGCACTTGTTCTGAGGACCACACATTTTCTCTGTTGATCAAAAAATGACTCTTAGAATTTTCCTCCAGTTACTTTCCATGCTAATCCCCTTCGTCCTCATGGCCCTCACTCGAAAGCTTCTGGTAATGACTTGTCATTACTGCTGACCTCATCTCTGAGTGGGAGGAAACAGTGTGTGTGTGTGTGTGGGCAGATAAAAGTCAAGGCTTATACCAGATCAGATGTCATCCTGGGCAACTCAGCATGGTTGCTATATGCATTAGAAAAAGGAAGAAACACAACTTTTTAAGGCACTGGCGTCTGATGTGCCTTTAATCCCAGGCAGAGGCAGTCAGATCTCTGTTAGTTCGAGGCCAGCTGGTATCCATATCAAGTTCCAGGACAGGAAGTTTAGAGAGACCCTGTCTCAAAAATAAATAAATTAAAAGAAAGATGACTGGAAGTCCCCCTTCATTCCATGGATCATAGGATCATAGAGTGAGGCAGGAGACTTTGGAGTTAGCACTGTCCTGTGTGCAAAGTGGGTCACTAATAAACAGGGAGTGGCAGTCTCTCAGATCTGAATTCTAAATGGGTGTTGATCACCTTGGACTTTCATGTTATCACAAAATAAACAATACATGGAGGTGTGTTATGGCAGGCCACCAACTGGTCCTTTTAAGTCTGTTGTCACAAGAGGGCTATGCTGCTATCCCAGCTTAGCAGAACAGAGGCAAGCAAGGGATCTTAAGATCTTACATGCAGGACATGGTACAGCCTGAATCCAACAGTAGACTGCTGTTGGAAAGGATCTTGGGGACATGCTGTAGGCTAGCCCCTCTGTTTACTACACAGAGAACGGAAGCCCCCTGAGGAACGAAGTGACTTGTTTAAGGGTACAGGCTGAGTGTACTGCGGCGGGGAGCCCCACGGTTTTGAGTTTCTCCAGGTTATTTTCTTCACAGCGGTCCTGGGGAGGCTGGGAGGAGCAGAGCACGCTTTGCGCTGAGGCTGGGGGATCAGTCTTTCCGGGGCGGTCCCTAGCGGCGGTGCATTCCAGAGTCATCCGTGTGGCGCGTGGAGTTCTGAGCACGCATCCCAGCCTCTGCTGCGCGCTCCCGGACTTGGGAGCCCGAGCACGTTCCTGGCGCCAGCGGAGCTGAGGTTCCAGAGCTGGGGTAGCTTGAAGCTGCTTGATCCCCTGCGATCCTGGGGACCTGGAAGAGTACCGGTTGCTGCTTGTAAAGCCTAGGCGTGGATCGGGTTCGGATCGAGGGTGAGTGAGACCGAAGAGTGTCTTTTGTGGGGCTCTCCCGATTGGAGACTGCCCTGGCGTAGTCCTTACCGGGTGTCCTCTCCTGCCTCGCTACTTCTGAATTTCTTTTCCCCACCCTTGTCCCTTACCTCCTCTGTCAGTCCTAAGTTCCAGCCACCTTCTGCCCACAGTCTTGGGCCTCTTAGCAGGCCGTGGCTTGGTGGGTGAACCCCTGCCCACTCGCAGATGGCTACTCAAGGATTTCCCTGCTCCTGCCATTTCGTTCTACCCCAGACACCGCAGCTCCTGCTCCCTGCCCGGGCTGGGCGTCCCAGCTCAGCGCCTGAGCCCCGGTGCTCGGTGCTCCTGAGGACAGCGCAGGATTTGGGCAGCCCCAGAAACAACAGACCATCAGAGCCCGGAATCTGGAGCCGGCAGTTTGTCCTCAGGACTCCTGGGTTCTAGCCTAGGTCCTGCCTCTGGTTACTTCATCATCGTCTCAGTGAACTGTTTAGTCACAGTGGAATGGGGGAAAACATCCTTCCAGACTAGAAGCAAATGAACACACAGTGAAAGTATCTTTGAGAGGGACCTTTCTTCCAAGCTTTTCCCTTTTCCAGGCTCTCTGATGTTAGAACGTAGTTTCTGCTTTACTGGTTCCTTTGTACCCTCAGCCCCTCTCCAGTTCTTTGAGTGTATCCGTCAGTCCTCGATTCTGAGGCATGCCCAGGACCTGGCACCGGGCCTGTTAGATAGTAGGTGCTCCAGACGGTTCACCGAGTAAAGGATAGAAGGTACGAACCGTCAAAATCTGTGCAGATGTCAGGAAGTTTTCTGATCGGGTAGTCTGGATGCCCTATTTTTTTTTTTTTTTTCCGTGACTAGCTGAATCCTGCGGCTGTCAGTTCTCCGGTCTGCGGGCAGACAGTGAATACTAAACCACTCAAAGTCCAGGGCAGCTACGCTAGAGCTGCTGCCGTTCACCTGTGAAAGATCACCAGAGCAGCCGCTGCGATCTGCTGAGATCTGAGAGAGCAGAAAGCCCCCCTCCAGGGTGGAATGGGAGGAGCAGTTTTCTGTGGAGCAGGAGATCTCAGAATGACCAGGACTGGAGCATTTATTTCCCTTCTCTGTACCCAGTCTTCCTCATATGGCAGATGAGGAAGTCGAGTGGGACAGATGCCTATTTGTCTGTGCTAACCACAGCCTGTGTTCTTTGGGTTGTGTAAGACATGCACACAGAAAGCCCAGCTGAGTTTTAGCTGTCACAGACTTCTGTGGTGAGAACTGAAAAAGTCACAAAGCCACCCTGGGGTTGTGAGTCACACTGTAGGGTGACAAGTTGTGCTGTACGGAGTCCCTGAAGCTGACCCCTCAGAACCCCACTGTGGGCTCTGTTGCACAAAAAGCCTGGGGATTTCCCCTCCTCCCTTGGTGTGGCTAGAGAACGCTGTGATAAGCTGTGGCAAGGTGTCAGAGACAAACCAAAGTACAAACCCGTGGCTGGGTCAGATGCTGGACCCCAGTGCGTGACAGGACAAGGCGGTAAGGGGCCAAGGCACCCTCAGGTGCTTTCCAGCTCTGCTGTGATCTCATCTTAAAAACCTGCTTCTGTTTCTTACGTATGGATTAAAGCATACAAACTATGTCTCCAAGGAAACAGGGTCTTTGTTTTGCTTGACCTTACACTGGTTATACTACTAGTGCATTATAGACATCAGTCAACTCCCCATTCCCATAGTTTATAGGAGTGTGGTGTATTAAATAGAATGGCCCACATAAGCTCACATATTTGAATACTTAGTCACCAGGGAGTGGAACTGTGTGTGAAGGATTAGAAGGATTAAGAGGATTGGGGTAGGTGTGGCCTTGTTGGAGGAGGTGTGTCACTGGGAATGGGCTTTGAGGTTGCAAAAGGACAGGTCCAGTGTCTCTCTCAGGTACTGCTCCAGCAGCATGCCTGCTGCTTTCCACCATGGTGACTATGGACTAACCCTCTGAAACTGTAAGCTAGCCCCCAGTTAAAGGCTTTCTTTTGTTTTATAAGAGTTGCCTTGGTCATGGTGTCTCTTCCCAACCATAGAACAGTGTCTAAGACAAGCATAGATGCTGACATCACTGCCCCCTGTGATACTGCAGCCCCCTAGCCGGCCACATATTCTGAATGATGGAATGATAAGCCTACAGGCATGATTCTCAGCTTTTACACATACTCTTTCATTTAGTCTCTGCTATGATCCTCTTAGGGAAGGACTCTCATTCCTTCCACTTAATAGGTGAGCAAACTGAGCTCCGGTCACACAGGAAGTCAGTGGCAAGGTACAGTGTGATACTGATACCAGACAATCTGGCTTCAATATCAAGCCTTCAAACTTCTCCAAACCCTGAAGAAATGGGGATCAAATCTTGCATTAACTGCAGGATGACATGGGAGAAATTAAGTGAGAATTCACCTGCCAGTATACTTGTGGATCACCAGGGACCCCTAGATCCCTTTAAGTTCTTTTTGGAGGTAGGTGAACCTCAGGAAGGACCAGGATATTAAAGGCTAAGCGGAGGGTAGTCAGGACAGGGACCAGATCAGAAGTAGAGCTGCCTGCACATAGATAGTAGCAAGCCTGATTCAAACAGTATACTCACAACTTCTGTTGTCTATAGATAGAGCTTCATTATCCATTGATTTGGATTCTGTTGCCTGACTGGATATGACTCGCTATACAGGATCAAGGCAAATGGAGTACAGAGGGAGGAGGAGAAAGGAGGAAAGTAAGTTAGACTTCCTGAACTAGTTTGAGTCAGTAACAACAAGTGTCTGGCCTGTGTTGCTCCTCTGGACCCCTGCCCCAGGCAGACATTGCTAATCAGCATGCTGCACTTCACCTTCTCAGGTCCCCAACCTTAACTCAGTGTCGAGGCTTCCTTCTTGGTCTCCTAGACTCCATTTAATTGCTCTGAGGTATGGTCAAGGACGTTAGAAGTGACAAAACAAGAGCCCTGTCTGTCATCTTCAAAGATAGCACAGGACTTTTTGAAATGATTACCCTTTGTCTTTTAATTTTATTTTTAAAATTTGAAAATTACTAAAAAATTTACATTGGGTTACCTAAGGCTATTTTCATGCAGGTGTATATGGATTATGGAGCGTTATCTCCCACACTCACTGTCCTCTCCTTAACCCCCCGCCCCCCACGTTTCCTTTGTTCTCTGGGGCGGCTTCGCTTCCACTTTCAGATCCTCTGTGCATGTGTAATGTATGAAGTCCAGTCCTCAGATGAGAGAGCACATGCAATTTTCGTCTTTAAAGCATTTCATTTTTATTTGTTTGTATATGTGTTTGTGCACATGTATGTGGGTGTCCTGGAGCTGGAGTCATAGGTAGTTTTGAGCAGCCTGATGTGGGTGCTGGGAACTGAACTCAGGTCTTCAGCAAGAACAGCAAGTGCTCTCAACTGCTGGACTGTGTCTCTAGCCCCTGATATTGGTCCTTCTGAGATTGGATTAATTCATTCGATATGATTATCTCCAGTTGTGTCATACTTTATTCGTTATTTCACTCTTTTCTGCATTTTTATTAATGTTCTTCAGCCGTGGACCGTCCTAGAACGGGGTGCAGCAGAACAGTGTGGGTGGCAGGATGGCAGCAGCAGACACAGCCAGCCGTTTCCCAGGGCAGCCCAGACCCTCAGAAGTGAGCTGCGTCTTCATTTCTAGTGGTTCCTGATATCAAAACCGAGGAGCAAGCAAAAGGGGAAATTCACTTAGGAGCTAATTGTGCACCGTCAATAACTTGCTGTCTTTAGAGCTGGGGAGATAGCTCACGGCTGAAGTGTCGGTCAGGCAAGCCTGAGGGCCTGAGTTTGATTCCCAGAATCCATGTGAAAAACTTGGGTATGGTGGTGTGTGCTTATGATTCCAGCACTGGGGGGTGGGGGAGTTGGTAGGAAGGGGAGGTGGAGACAGGTAGATCCTGGAGGCTTGCTGGCATGTGTGCACGCTTGCACGCACAGTTACAAACCTGTGTACATATACACAAAATTAAAAAAAAAAAGAAAAAAGAAAACAAGGCTGGCCAGATGGTTCAGCTGGTAGAAACACTTGCCATGCAAGTCTGGTGACTTGAGTTTGAGTCTAGGAATCCCCTGTAGAAGGAGAGAGCAGACTCCCCAAAGCTGCCTCTGACCTACACATGTGCTATACTGTGGCATACATGTTCCCTCCCTCTCCTCACGATGAACAAAAATGTAAAGCCTGAGTTACAAACAATGACAAGAACAGCAACCCCCAATTTATCAGACTTAAACTTGGCAGCTTTGAACACTGTTATTCCAGGAGAGCTCCACAGGTCAGCATCTGTCTGGGAGTCATGACCGGATGACCGGCCCTTTCACAGGGGTTGGTTGTTTAAGACCATCGGAACTAGCAGATATTTACATTATGGTTCATAACAGTAGCAAAAATATAGATAAGAAGTTGCTATGAAAATCATAGCAGTAAGGGCACTGCACTATGAGGAACTGTACTAAAGGGTTGTACCCCTTCTCTAGCCTTCCACTTGACTTTCAGAGGTTCCTGTGATCGGTTGGGTCTAGCTGGATATTCCAGGGTGCTCTCTTTGTCACAGCACCCCTAACATGAACCGCATCCACAAACCCCTTTACCTGCGTTCTCATGGCTTCACCCTGCTGCACGTCACGATTCCTTTCTAAGGGGACCAAGGCATGGGTATCTCTTGGGGTCATTTTTCTGCATGCCCCACGCATGTGAAGCCATCTTTGGGAGAGTGGCTGGTTTAGTGTCACACGGGGAGGCAGAGGCTTAGCCCCTCTGCTCTGTGCTCTGCAGCTGTCCGAGTCCCTGCATCCAGGGAGAGTCTCCTTTGTCAGCCTGCACAGCAGTGTTCAAGTCTCTGCTGAGTAATGACGGATGGTACTGGCTTCAACAGGATGCTGTGGATTTGGTCTGTGTTTTCTCTTCTGCTGGCTTGCTGTTGCTTTCTGAAACCCTGTGATTGGCTGGTCAAATGCAGTCTACATGCAGTCTCAAAGGGCTCCTCTGGCTGCTTTTATGATGTCTGAAATAAATAGCCTGTGTTTTTCCACTTTCTAGCCACAGAGGAGCAGAAACTCCAGCAGTGAACAAGTCTGTAGTCCATTAGGAATTTTGGGGAAGTAAGATCAATCAGGGTGAGATGAGAACAGAGTGCCCCTTCAGGATCTTGGGACATTAGAGAGAGGTTTCTGATTTGATTCATGTCATGTTTTTGATATTTTGTGCGCCCTGTTCATTTCTTCTTTTGACCCATTTACTTGGAACAAATTTCCCTGGTGAAATGGTTATGCCAGGATGGCAGATGTTTGAGGCTGCTATACAATGGGAAAGGAGCTACCATTTCTAAGACTTAATGCGTGGCTGGGATGTCCTCATGCTGGTCATGGCATCAGAAACTCCTCCTCTTTAACCAGCCTCCCTGTCCCTTTCTGAGAGCAGAGAAAGGATCACACTGTGGGCACTCTCCAGCTGTGCCTATCTACTGCTGTAATTGGGGTTTAAACTAGAATTTATGTTCATCAGTCCAAGCATGTCAACAAGAGGAAATCCTAGAGGACTTGATTTTGAAAGGCCAGTCCTTTGTTAGGTACAGTGTGGACTGGGAAAGAAAGGAGCCCCTGTAATCCTTAAATGTACAGAGAGGCCAGAAAATGGTGAACTTGGAGGCTGAGTTTTATTTTGGAGATAGAGTCCAACTTTGATGGCTGTTGAGACTTCTGCGGGAGCCAGGGTTCTTTCTGGACCTCCTCTGCTAATTCCATGGATCAAGGCCAAATGTGATGTGCCTAGCCTTCTCCTTCTGTTCTCTCTCTGGTCTTCCAGTATTGGTACCGTGATGTGCTGGGCCCTGTGATAGATGTGGAAGATGTGGCAATAGACAAAACACAGGGCTTCCATTCTCACAGGCTTTCATTTGAGGAGATTAGGTGTAAAAGCCAATTTAAAAAAAAAAATCAACAAGTGCTGAGCAAGCTTATTGTAGACTGTGAAACATGTATGCAGGGTCTGGGAATGTAGATCAGTTGGTAGAGGGCCTGTCTACCATACATCAACCCTTGGGTTCAATCCCCATGTACTGGCTGGTTTTGTGTGTCAACTTGACGCAAGCTAGAGTCATCAGAGAGGAAGGAGACTTAGCTGAGGAAATGCCTCCATGAGATCCAGTTGTAAGGCATTTTCTCCATTAGTGATCAATGGGGGAGGGCTCAGCCCATTGTAGGTGGTGCCATCTGGGCTGGTGGTCCTGGGTTCTATAGAAAGCAGGCTGAGCAAGCCAGTAAGCAGCACCCCTCCATGGCCTCTGCATCAGTTCCTGCCTCTAGGATCCTGCTGTTTGAGTTCTTGTCCTGACTTTCTTCAATGGTGAACAGCAATGTGGAAGTGTAAGCCCTCCCCACCTTGCTTTATGGTCACGGTGTTTTGTGGCAGCAATAGAAACCCTAACTAAGACACCCCAGTAACACATAAACTAGGTACAGTGGCAGTGCCTGTAATCTTGCACTAAGGAGGTAGAGGCAGAAGGATGACCTTGAAAAAGGCCAGTAAGTCTAAGATCAGACTACATGAGACCCTTTCTCACAATAACAAAACAAGGTTGCTGGAATGGTTCATTGGTTAAAGGAGCTTATTGGGCAGGCCTTGCAGTCTGAGTGCAATTCCTGGAACCTGCATAAGGTGGAAGGAGAGAACAGACTCCACAGAGTTTGTCTGTTGGTCTCCCTGTGATCACCATGGCAACATACTCCATTATGTGTGTGCGTGTGTGCGTGCACACACAAAACAACTAAACAACCAAAGAACCTCTCCAGAAGTTATGTGAAGAAAATAAAACATGATGAGGTAGAAGAATGGCTGGTGGGTGTCAGTGGTATTTTAATTAATTAAGTCTAGAAAAACTTGGGAACATTTCAGTAGAAACCAGGATTGAGCTTCTAAGAGCAAGTGAGACCTGCAGGTGGGATAAGTTGGTGGGTCCCAGGCATCTGGGGCCTCAGGCTGAACATGGTGGTGGTGAGCCTTCTCGATAGTTGTGATGCTTTCTCTATTTTAGACACAGCATTCTTCCGTGACAGTCTCAACTTTGATAGAGAATAGAGCCTTAGAGGTCCTGTAAGGCACGATGCTGGCAAATCCTTGTAGTGGTTCCCGGGTTCCCTGCCTCTATGGTTCACTTTCTGTTTTGTTGTGTTTCTGTTTTCTTTCCAGACAGGGTCTCTCTCCATAGCCCTTGCTAGCCTGGAACTTACTATATAGACCAGGTTAGCCTCAAACTCACAGAGATCCACCTGCCTCTGCCTCCCAAGTGCTGGGATTCAAGGCATGCGACACCACTGCCTGGCCATGATTCACTTTCTGAAAACTATCTGGAGGAGTCACACATCTTCAGACCCCCCCCCCCTGCAGTGCCAGTGACTCAGAGCTGTCTTCTCTCTGCCCTGTGTCTGGTGGAGAGGAAACAACTGCCTAGCTTTCTGCTCAGACTTCTGGCAGCAGAGCTGGATGAGGGCCACACCTGCAGGATGCCACCTGCCTCCTCTATCTGCCTTTTCTCTTGCTGTGGGGGTAATTAAGGTTGCCTGCTAGCAGGAAGTAATTTCTTTTATTGCCTCCTTCCTCAATAGGTCCTTGTGGTAGAACCAGTTGGATGGCCACTGGCAACCTCTCAAATGCTAACTCTTCCTTTCAGTTCCCATGTTGAGGATGAGCTGCTTCAGAGGAAGGCTAGAGCTTGGGACAGTCATGAAAGGCTGTCAAACTCATCACTGTGGTTGCCTCCGCTGGATTCAGATCAGCTGGACCACCATTGCCTCCTAGCTACTGTCAGGACTGCTGACCTCTTTTTAGAGACTCCCTTACCACTGCCCCTTCTGTGTTCATGTGATCAGTTCAATTCTATGGCCCTGTGCACTGCCCTAAGTGCTTATGCTTTCTGATACTGTCACACCTGAGACAATCAGCCTACAAAAAGAAAAGATTGGTTTTGGCTCGTTGTTTTGGAGTTCTGCACCATGGTCAGCTCTCCCTGACAAGGCAGAGCAGTGTGGCAGGGATTGTGTGATGAACTGAGTTGCCCGCTTCATGGTGGGTGGGAGACATTTTAAGAAAGGGAGGAAGAGCTGGGCGGTGGTGGCGCACACCTTTAATCCCAGCACTCGGGAGGCAGAGCCAGGCGGATCTCTGTGAGTTTGAGGCCAGCCTGGTCTACAGAGTGAGTTCCAGGACAGACAAGGCTACACAGAGAAACCTTGTCTTGAAAAACAAACAAAAAATAAAAAAAGGGGGAGAAAGAGAGGTGTCTGGGGAGGGGACTGTGTCCTCTCAGAGATGTTACCCCAAAGACCACCGGAAGACCTCTCACTGGGCCCCACCTCTTAATGTTTCCACCACTTCTCAGTAGCACCTGGGTATTTTATATTCAACTACTGTAGCAAGCTTTCTTGTCAGATTTTATTTTGGGCTGCCAGCCCCCAAATAATGACACAAAGACTTATTATTAATTATAAAAGCTTGGCCTTTAGCTTAGGTTTGTTCTCAACTAGCTCTTATAACTTAACTTGTTTCTATTAACCTATGTTCTGCCACTTTTTTTTTTTTTAACCTTTTTTTTCCATGTCTGTACGTCTGACTTGCTCCATGTCTTGCTGGCGTCTCTGGGTGCCTAGATTCGTTTTGAGTTTCTCTTTCTGCTTGGAAGTCCCACCTAACCTCTCCTGCCTAGCTATTGGCCATTCAGCTCTTTATTAAACTAATCCGAAGGTGCCTTTCACACAGTGTGATCAAATATCCCACAACAAACTACAGTTGTATTTTGTGCCCACTAGTTAGTTCATTTGACCCACAGGTGTTGTACCACACCCCCCTCAGCAAGTGGGACTGATGCCGGGGGAGGCGAAGCCTTTGCTGAAGCTGCCAGGACTCCACATGTCCCAGCCCAGCCTGCAGCTCAAATCACTTCTGGGCTTTGTGGTCTGCTCTGCTCAGCCCACCTCTCTTCTTCCCTTCCTCTTGAACCCGCACTTGTCCTTCTAGGACCATATAAAGACCCCTTGCCCTGTAGTCCTCGTTTTCTTAGGCAGAGTGGGAGAGTGAGGATCACTGTCTTTTGAGCACCTGTTTGTTCTAGGAGTCTCCATGTGGCCTCACTGTATCATCATGAAAGGATGGTGTGAAGTAGTGCATCCCAGGCACCATCACCTTGTTACTTAAAAAAAAATTATTGTGTGTATGCATAATGTGTGCATATGCGAGTGCATGTGTATGTGTGTGTGTGCATGCGTGTGTGTCCGCGTGCGTGCACACGCGTGTGTGCATGCTCATATGTGCGTTTCCCATGGGGTGTGCATGTATGGCGATCAGAGGACAACTTTTTGTCATTTTTCTTCTTCCACCTTTCTGTGGGTTCCATGGATTGAACTCCAGTTACCAGGTTTGTGTGGTAAGTGACTCTACCCGATGAGCCGTCATGCCACCCCCATCTTATTTTAAGGCAGCATCTCTCCATGGCCTGGAGCTCTCCCAGTGGGCGGGGCTCACTGGGGCCAGCCCCAGGCACCCTCTTGTCACCATCTGCTCAGCACTGGGATTACAAGTGCCACCACACCTGGCGTTTGTTCTGTGAGTACCGGGGATTGAACTTGGGTCTTCTTCATGCTTATGAGGCAAGCCCTTTACCTTGCCTAGCTATCCCTCAGCCTGCTGTCTTTCTTAATTGCAGTGCTGGGATTGAATCCAGGGTCTCACATGTGCTAGCCAAGTGCACTACCACTGACCTACACCCACAGTCTGACCGGGTCTAGCTTGAGACTCACAGAGACTCACCCACCTCTTCCTTTTAACTGGAAATCAAAGGTGTGTGTCAAATATGCCGAACTTGATACCTCATCTCCTTAAGGGCAAAAACTTTTATTTATCAGTATGTCTACGCCTCCTTGGTCTCTGGTATTAGTCACAGTGCCATCTCTATTTATCCAATTAGATTGAATGGCTGACTATATCAGTTTCATACTTGGACCAGAGAAATAGGTCAGTTTATTAACTGCGTTGGTTGATTTAAAAAAATCTTTGGTTTGGGTTATCATCTGTCTGAGTTGGCTTCATATTGCTATAACAAAACACTGGAGGCTGCATTGGTTGTAAAAGAGGTTTATTTGGATCACTGTCCTAGAGGTTTGAGGGTAGGACACTGGCTTCTGATGAGGGCTTCATAGTGGCACACAACTCATCATAAAGGAGAGAGGGAGATGTGTGTACCAAAATGCTAGCATGTGATATGACCTTGCCATGTAATAACCTGGTTTCATGGTGACAGGCCCACTCTGTAAGACTGGCCTAAGCACTCAAAGGTGGTGTCCCGTGACCCTATTTATAACCTGCCCCCAGGCAGTGCCGCCTCTCAGTGCTGTTCCACTGAGGAACCTTGGGAGGCAGACTCTATCTGAACCACAGCACATTTAGTCGTCTTTGTTAATAAAGTAGAAGTTCTTTCCAAGTCTGGGATGCTAACAGATTCTAGCTGAAGGAGGGGAGGATGTTTGCTTAGGTTAATGGTTCTTTACAGACAAGAATTTCCAATCGTGATAAGAATTAATATTTGTAGAGCTCTTACTCTGTGAGAGCAGTGTTATGTGCTGTGTGTGATTATCTCACATAATTCTCTTAATCCTGAGGCAGATACTTTTTCCCCATATTTGGTTTTGTTTTCAGCTGAGTAAACAGAAGCATGGGGAAGTTCAATTAGCTTACTTAAGGTTGCTTAGCCAGAAGGTGGTGGGCCCACGTTTCACCACAAGCTGCCTAGCCTCAGAGTCTGGGTTTTTAACATTCATCTGTATGTTAAAGTAAAGAAAAGGGTCCTTCTACATTCCCCTTGGCTTTTAAAGTATCCCATGTACTTGGAAGAGTTCCCATAGCTTCATCTAAATAGAAGAAGATCTCGTGGCTTTGTTGAGTTCAAAGTGTTTATTCAGTATCTACGGAGTCGAGGGGATGTAGAGAAGCTGGGCTAACCAGAGCAGAGCTGTCTGCACTCTCCTCCTGGTGTCTTGTTTCCGTACTTACTGACTCTCCCATCTCTCCCTGTGCCCTTGGAGGAATCTCTCACTCCAAACCAGATTCTCTTGTCTCTTCTTCCTCTCTTTTCCGATGTTCTTATCCTCGTCGTCGTCGTCGAGGAATAAGTAACCTTAGTACGTTTGTATTCCGGCCTTAAGCCAAAGGGCCGAGCCCAGTATGGGACTGCAAACATCAGGGCTTCTGACCCAGCATTTCTCTTATTTTGTTTGTGGTTTATGTGCATTTGATCCTAGTAAGCCACGTTCCATCCTTTCTGTCTGTTAAATTGCTGGGGCTCTGTGCCTTAGGTAGCTTGCCTCAGTCAACTCCCAGTGCTTTCCATGCTGAAAAGTGAAGTTAAGAAACATGCTGGATAAGTCTACTTCACAGTGCTTGTATCGACAGGCAATGTTGGGAGGTGTGTGCTGGAGAGATGGCTCAGCAGTTAAGAGTTCTTGCTGCTCTTCTAGAGACCCCAGTTTTGTTCCTAGTGCTTCCATGGTAGCTTATAAAACTGCCTGTAGCTCCAGTTCCAGGAGATCTGATACCTTCTTGTCTCTGTGGGCACTTGGCATGCACATGGTATTCATACATACACATAAAATTAAATGAATCTAAAAAAATATTCATCCCTGGTGGTGCAATAGTGGCACTCTTATCTTGGGGGTAACCAACAGTGTCTAATTGGAATTAAGAACCACTCATTAGGAAGGAATTTGTGCCTCGTATTGTAATCTTAGCCAATTATCCATGGCTGGGGAGGTCATAGACCCCAGAGGAGAGCCTCCTCCTGGCCCTTTTCCTAAATCCTCTATTTCAAGGGCTTCCTATTGACAGTATGAGGCTCATTGTGGTAATCTTATTAGCCCTGAGTCCTCTAGAGCCTTACTTAAATGAGAATGAATAACCTTCAAGGTTTACGTATTTATTGTCTTCATTAACTTTATTTGCATCCGGGACTAAAGCCAAAGGGCTGAAATAGCAAGAACAGGATTGCATACATCCGTGATGCTGATGGAACCTTAGGTCACATGGCTGCGTAATTGGGATACTCTTAGGAGACAGAATTCACCGAGATCAACTTAGAACTCTCTATGGGATGATTACCTTGTAGCAACATCTTATTTATAGTTGTATATATTGTATTTTCTTGTATCCTAATGCGATTATTCAGTTATTTTCCCTTTCCTCCCGGCCTTCCCCCTTTTCTTCTGCCCTCTTCCTTCCCATCTCCTCCCCTTTCTGTGCTAGGAATAGAGCCTAGGCTCATGCAGGCCAGCCACTCTACATTGAGCAGTGCCCCAGCCTTACTTTCCTGTTCACAATAAGACATTACAGAAAGCCATTAACTTAAGACATCTGTGTCCCAGAGTTATTTTAAAATTCCTTTATCATTGATTGAGAGAGCTGTGTTGTAACCTCCCACTCTATGAATTTGGCTATTTCTCCTTAAAATTCTGAGATTATGTACACAGAAATTAAAAATAATTTTGTCTTTATGGTATTTGCCATCCTGCTTTTTGTCTGGAAGTCTACTTTGTCTGATAATACATATACACTTTGATTTTCTGACACCGTTTGGGAAAGAGAAAAATGAAGTAGTTTCTGCCCTCCCCCACCAATGTACTTAATGGCTGCTCCAAGTATGACACTGATCTTTGATTAAGCCAAGTCTACTATTGTTTTTCTTTTTTTCTTTCCCAGGCAGTGTCGGAAAAATCAAAGTACATTACTTTGGTTTCCTTTGCTGTTTGCTGTTGCTATTGAATATTTTATTTCTGTATTTTCATCTGGAGAGATCCCGCTTCACCATAAGTCACAGGAGTTATTTCTTTTCACCTGTTTAAAGACTCATTTTGTTTTTAAGTGCTGTTTCTGTTACAAAGTTGGCAATCAGTTGTTTCTCAGTTGAAGATAACTTATTATTTCTCTTTATTTTTGAATCTCCTGTTTATTCCAGCCTTGTTTCTGCACCTGCACCCCCTCCCACCTCCAGTTACCTGTGCTTTGTATCCATTGTATCTTGTCACTGTGTCCTGAGTGTGTTCTGGGTCCCTTCTTGGCTTGGTGTTGTCCATTCTTTGGTTTTATTCTGTTTCCATTTTAAGTAATTTTCCTGGTGGTGAATCTTTCGGTTACCTCTTCAACTATGAGTGCTGCTAAGCCCTATATTGATTTTTCATTCCTAACAATGTATTAGTTCCAGTATTTTTTTTTTAAGAAAGTCTAAGATGTTCTTTCTTTTTCATGTTCTCTGGCAAACTTACAATCTTGAATTTTTTATAAAACACAGTAATGAGTAGTGGTAGTGTGCTCATGGAGCCCAGGCTGGCCTGAACACATGTAGGTAAAGCTTCTCTTAAACATTTGACCCTCTGCCTTGTCTCTCAAGTGCTGGGTTATAGGCAAGTCGCCATGCCTGACCCGGCTATATTTTCTGTTGTTTTTATAGTTTGGTTCTTGCTGTACTGTCTCTTTCGCCTTCCTGGTCAGTTTGGTTTTATGCTGGACATTGTATGTTCGTGACGACCTGAAACTTAGCATGTCTGATGCTCTGGCCTCCAAGAAGACGCAGTCACTTGGGCCAGGTACCTGGCGATGCTTGAAATCCAGATGAACAGGAATTTGATTTTTGGGACTGTGCTAACTCACAGAGTCCATGGTTTCTGGCAGGCCTGCTGTACTTCCAGCTCACATGTAGCACTGAATGCTCTAGTTCCAGTTCCCAGGCCAGCCCCGTCCATCTAGACAGTCTTGGCTCCCGCTCCCTTACTCTCCCGAGTCTGCCAGAGGCACGGCTCAGTCTCCGGTTTCCATGAGGGAAAATGCTGCCCCTAACTGCCAAGCTCTCCTTTGCTTTCTGTCCTCTCCCAGATGGTCTCCTGGTAACTTTTCATTATTTTGTTCATTTTTTAACATCTTTGAGGATGTTTCCCTGCCTTTCTAGCTGTGTTTAGAAAAAGGATCGGTCCATTGTTTGCTTTGCCATCATCAGAACTGGAACTCTTGATAGTTTTAGGTCACACCTGTCCTAACTCTACATCTGCAAAGGCTTTTGGCCAGAAACAGTAAGAATCTGCCCTGCCCTGGGAAGAGAGCGGTGGGACTAATGTGGGTCGCTGGTAAGCCTGGCAGCGCCGGCTTCTACCGCTGAGCCATGCCAACTTGTCTGCTGGGCTCTGTGGATTCTGGGAGGAGCTTTAGTGAGGTGGTGAGTGCTGGAGTGGGAACCAATGCGGGATTCTGCTAACTTTTCAGTGTATTGATCCCAATTGCACACCCTGGAACTGGGGAAATAACCACAGGATGAGTCTGGGGACCCACTGGACCTACAGTGAGTCAGATGTCAGCCAAAACTTTGTTAATCACCTGATCTTCTTAATCTCCAACTTCAAATGGAAGGCCACAATGCTTCTTGGGGTGTCCTGGAATTAGTGTCAATTCTGAACCAGTATCCAACAGACCCTGGAAAGTCTGACTGTTCCCTTTCTCCCAGTGTACAGTTAGTTAGCCTTGTGAAAGGCTCTAGGTCCCTCTGGAGAAGGACTGGAGAAAGGCTAACTGTGAAACTTCTGGGTATTTTAGCAAAATCCTTCTTCATACTTGAGAGCTTTAAGATCCCTGCCTGGTTAACTTCTCATTTCCGCAGCAGGAAACGAGTACATCCCTTACAGGATTTTTGGGAAGCCTTTGTGAACATAGGAGGTGAGGCTAGATAAAACTTAATATTTGCATTCACTAAGCAAATACAAACACTATATAAACTATATAAACTTGTTACAGTCTTTTTTAAACAAATACAGTTTGTTATACCAGTGCAAGTTTTATGATTGTACGTTTGAGAAGTCTGAAGGGAAGGCTCACCTCTGCTTCACGGAGGTGGGGGAGTCACAATGGGTAATTGAGTGAGTTCAGAGGCAGCGTTTAAAAATACATTTCATTGTTTGTGCTTTATTCGTACATATGTCCGTGCACCACATTTGTGCTTGGTGCCTGTGGAGGCCAGAAGAGGGCATCAGTTTCCCTGGAACTGGAATTACAGATGGTTGTGAGACGCCATGTTGGATGCTGGGAATTAAACCTGAGTCCTCTGCAAGAGTAGCCAGTGCTCTTAGCAGCCATCTCTCTAGCCACAAGGCTGCTCCCTCCCTTCCCACCCACCAGACAGGGTTTCTCTGTGTAGCCTTGGCTGTCCTGGATCTCACTCTGTAGACCAGGCTGGGCTTAAACTACCAAAGCCGTTTTTAAAAAAATGTTTTTATCTTGTTGTCCACTTTAAACTAAAGGAAAAAAGCCATTTGACAACCAACATATGAGAAATTTTAATTTATGAAAATGAGGTCATTTAAATATGCTATGTGATGATATTGGTTGAGTATATTAATTTTGACTTTTGCCAAAGAACTTGATGGCTTAAGAAAATAGTTCCTCTGGGTGGTAGTGGTGAACGTCTTTAATTCCAGCACTCGGCAGAAGCAGACAGATTTCTGTGAATTCGAGGCCAGCCTGGTCTACAGAGTGAGTTCTAGGACAGTCAAGCCTAGACAGTAAAATCCTGTCTCGAAAAACCAAAAAAAAAAAAAAAAGAATGTTTTTCATATAATATATTTTGACCATTGTTTCCCCTCCTTCCTCTCCTCCCAGATCCTCCCCAGCTTCCACCCATCCTGCTCCATGCCTTCTTTCTCTCTGTACAAAATAAACAAGAAAAACTACATTTTTTAAAAAAAGTTGTATACTTGCTTTTGTTAATGAAAACAAAATTCAGTAGTTATTGACTTTCAGTAAATTGACTAAATCAGTTAAGCCCTCCTACCATTCTCTCCTCCTCCTTTCTCTCCCCTTCCCTCCTCTCTGTCTGTCTGTCTGTCTATCTATCTTTCTGTGTGTGATAGTGTATATAGTACATGTGTGTGATGTACATGCATGTGCGTGTGTGAGGCCAGAGGAGGATGCCGGGTCTTCTGCTCTATATCTCTTCACCTTATTTCTGTGTGACAGGGTCTCTAAGTGAATTTAGAGCTAGGATGGCAGCAGCCAGCAAGTCCCTGTAATTCCCTGTGTCTGCTCCCCACAGCCTGGGATTATAGGTGTGTGCGCATTGCCATGCTTGGCTTTTATGTGAGCGCTGGGATCCAAACTCAGTCCACATGCTTGCACAGCAAGCCCTCCTGGCTGCTGACCCATCTCTCCAGCCCCCCTGTGGATGGAGTCTGGGACAGAGGTTTCCAGGTTCTTGATCTCTTATTCAAAGAATTGACATAAAATAATAAGGAAAACTTTGCACAAGTAACAGGGGAACTTTGTTCAAAGCAAAACCAAAGAATAGATCAGATATGCCGTCAAGGTGACGGCCATGTGAGTGAGGTATCCAAGGGCCCTGGTTACCGTTGGGGCTTCCTGCTATGGGGTTCAAGGGGGGTTGCTGCTAAGGTGTAGGAAGTTCTCAATTTTGATTGACAGTTTTAAGTTTTACTTTTTATTTCTGAGATTATAATTTAATTGTAACATTTCTCCCTTCCCCTTCCTCCCTCCAAATCCACCTATATACTCCTTCTGGATTGCCTTCAAATTCATGGTCTCTTCTTACTAATTGTTCTTGCACACACACACACACACACACACACACACACACACACACACACACACACACACACACAGTGTTCCTAAACATAACCTGTTGAGTGCATAAAATGCTTCTAATGTATGTTTTCAGGGCTGACCATTCGGCACAGGACATCCAGTTGGTGTTCTCTTCCCTTCCCAGCTTTCCTCAGTTGCCTGTAGTCCTCTGTGTATGGTTGAGGTCTGTGGGCTTTCCCTGTCGAGTTTGGCATGTCTGTCCACTGGTGTCCTCCTTGTTGAGCTCACATTTGGGCAGTCATGTTAGTGAGACTCAATGGATGTGGCTTGTGATGTTACTAGGAGGCACAATCTCACAGCAAACTCGCTGATCCCCTGCCTCTTGCAGTCTTTCTGCTCCCTCTTCCGCATGTTCCTTGAGTCCTGGGTATGGGAATGTGTTGCAGCTGTCTTCATAAGTTTTAAATCCATTTCTTTGTTCTGTTTGTCCCTTCCCACAATGCATTTAATTTTAACTACTTAAGCATGGGCGTAAGATGGTAAGTGGGAAATTCTCTCTAAAAATTCTCTTAGAGGACACAATCTACTTTATTGCACATGCACCAAACCAGTTCAGGCTGGATCACTCCTGCCTTCTTACCTAGATGTATTGGGAATATGTTTGAATGCAAATTGTCCAGATTTGGTCATTACTAAGGGAGAAACTTACTCCGCTGTCCGGTGTGTGTATAGCTTGATGCAGGTAGGAGTCCCAGGTTGAAGACAGGTGGCCAGGTGCATCGTGGAGAGGGGCGTGTGCACACAGCAAGTGCAGGCAAGGGTCTCAGGCTGCCAAGTGCCTATGAGAAGAGTGGCGTGTGCAGAGTCCCCATCGGCACTAGTCCGTGCTTGCCCGATTCACCCCCTTCTGAGTTTCTGAAACAGGGTTCCACGTCTCCTAGGCTGACTTTGAACTTCTGGTCCTCCAGCCTCTGAAGTGCTGGCATTGTGGTTGTGTGCCACTGTGCCTGGCCGTGAATGCCATTTCTTGAGTGCACACATCTCTGGAATGCATGCTGAAGTTTATTGTTCACTCATGAGATAAATCAACTCTGCTAGCTCAAAATGACAGCAGTTGGGACTGACTGCTGTTTACTGCCTGTAGTCATAGAAACTTCATATTTTTATCAATGGTCGGATTAAATTTATGATGTAAATGGTTTGGGCCAAATTCCAACATGGACCATTAATCAGAAATTACAAGCAGTTTGTCTGCGAAGTAAGTGATAAGGAAATTGATCTATTGCTATTCATTAGATGTGCCAAGATACACGTTTTTATGTAGTGATAAGGGACCGATACACCCGGATGTTGAAATGAGGTCAAACAGAAGCCAGCCGCAGAGGCTGAGGGCCCTGCTTTTCTTCAAGTTTTTCTAGTGTGCAATTAAAGCTGCAGAACATGATTTGTTTAGTTCTTATTCTGGGGACAAATTTATTCTTTCATTGGTTTTTGGAGCTTGTTACCTGGGGAGAAACAGCCTGCTGAAGGACCCATGCTCAAGGACAGAGAAGAGTAAGATGTAGATAGAGCTGCCGCCTGCCCATGCGTGTGCCTGAGAGTGCTCCAACAGTAGCTCAGGAAGCGGAAAGGCTCAGGGAGAACATGACAGTTTTTATTAGGAGAAAAACCTTTACTTTTAGACCATGTAAATTTTTCGTTTTGTTTTAGTGCTGCTTTTGTTGTTGTTGTTGTTGTTTTTGGGACAGGGTTTCTTTGTGTAGCCCTGGCGGTCCTGGACCTTGCTCTGCAGACCTGGCTGGGCTTGAACTTACAGAGATCTGTTGTTGTTTATTTTCTCTCTTGACTCTTTTGGGAGCCCATCACCCAGCTCCCAAATAAATCATACACGGAGGCTTTTTGTTATAAATATCCAGCCTTAGCTTGGCTTGTTTCTTGCCATCTTTTCTTAACCTAAATTATCTCCATCTGTCTTTTGCCTCTGGGCTTTTACCTTTATTTATGTATCCCTTTTCTTTCCTACTCTGTGGCTTGCTGTGTAGCTGGGTGGCTGGCCCCTGGTGTGGCTGGCTCCTTCTCTGGATACTCCATCCTTTTTTCTCCTCCCAGATTTCTCCTTCTGTTTATCCTTTCTGTTTGCCAGCCCTGCCCATCCTTTCTCCTGCCTCGCTATTGGCCATTCAGCTCTTTATTAGACCATCAGGTGTTTTAGACAGGCACAGTAACACAGCTTCACAGAAACAAATGCAATTTAAACAAAACTAACACACCTTAAAATTATATTCTACAGAGATCCTCCTGCCTCTGCCTCCCAAGTGCTGGGATTAAAGTCATGTGCCAGTACCACCTGGTTGGTATTACTTATAATTTATATTGTGTTTATGTGCTTAGTTAGGGTCTCAAGGATGTTTATTCAACCCTTCAGAGTGGACAGGAACTCAAGCTGCCCATCCTTCTCTCTGTCTTCTACTGAAGCATTTCCTCTGATCGGTTTCCTCCCTTTGGTTTTCTTTTTGTTTTATTTGTTTTTGTTTTGAGACAGTGTTTCATGTAACCCAGGCTTCTAACTCACTTGTCATGTAAGATGACCAGGAGCTTCTGACCCTCCTGTCTCTACCTCCTACAAGCTGAGACTACAGGCATTCTCCTCTGTGCCCAGTTTATGCTGGATCCTTTGCTCATGCAGAGTAAGCACCTCAATGGATCTCTGTCCCCCGCCCATGCTTTGAGTTTTAAAGATAGTTTCATTTGTGCTGGGGAGAAGGTTCATCGGTTAAAGCACTTGCCACAAAATGGGGAGGACTTGAGTTTATATCCCTAGGACCCAGGTAAAAAAGGTGGGTGTGGCATTGCATGCCTGTAATCCCAGAGCCAGGAGGTGGAGCCAGGAGGATCTGGGTGCCTGGTGGCCAGACAGTCTAGTCAAAATTAAACTGTGAGCTCCAGTTTAGTGAGAGACCTCGTTTCAAAAATAAGTTGGAGATTGACAAAGAAGATGTATGACATGGACCTCTTGCTTCTCCATGCACACTTGGTGGCTCATGCACACTGCCCCCCACATACGCAAGTATGTGTGCACATGTACTCGAATGTACTCAGAACTCATAACCCATGACTTCATTTGCACCAGAGCAATGCTGGTATAGTCTTGGGTGTGGGCTATAAAAAGCGTTTATTTACATGTCTTGCTTGCTTAGTTTTGTAGGAGCAGGGGTATGATTAGAATATGTGTTTGACTGAGGGCAATACCAGGCATGGATTCTCTTCTGTGGAGCGGGATTTAATGCTTACTTCAGAAGGGCTAGGAGTGCTGAAGACCTCCCCTTCACACCCTCTGAAACAGGACTGGCTCACACTTTCATCGTCCATGATTTCTTTTTGTGGACGAGCCCTGAAGCCTGCTTTACTGTAAATGACAGGTTTTGCTTATGAAAAATCCGTCAGGGAAGTTGTGTTCCCGGCATTTGAAGTTTCAGAGACTGTTTGATGTTAATGGGCTTCCTGGAAGACTGTTGTGGGGTTCCTCTGGCCCAAGGCAGACTGTTGATGCAATCAGGAGACCACAGAGTGATTTCTTCCACCCCCATGCGTCCTGAGCAGTTTGTGTCTCCTGTGACTCAAGCTTCTGTGTCTTGGACTTTGGAGAAAGTGACTCCATCTCTGTGACTGAGTCAAGCAGCCTGTGCCTCTCCCTTCTCTGCAGGCCCCGGCCTGACAGTCTGGCGGGTGCTGGGCCTCCTGCCAGGGCTCCTTGATCATCAAGTCTGAGCAGCCTGGCTGCGGGGCACACAGGCCGGATTCTCAAATCTTAGCGCTGGAAAAGGCCTGAGACCCCAGGGCCTCCCAAACCTGGCTGTGTATTCGGATCGCCTGGGTGACAGGACAAACTGTCTCCCATCATCCTTTAATCTTTCAGTAAGTCAAGGTTGAGGCCCAGAAAGCAGTGTTTTTGTTGTTGCTGTTGTATCCTAAGGTGATTCTTACTTCCCATAGTCTATACCATTTGGTGACTCTTGATCTAGTCTCAAGTCTTAATTTTATTTAAAAATTATACATGTATTTATCCTTTCAGCAGAGAAAACCAGGAAGAACTTCCTCTCCAATTCTATTTTCCCCTCTATTCAGTCAAGATAAAGAGATTACAATACATGCTCATGTTTAGAAAATTCAAGTGACCTAATAGCACAAAAAATGAAAAGCAAAAGTATCTTGTATTTTTGGTGAACTCTACCAGAAGGTGACCGCTATTAGCCCTTTCATTGGATGGATTACTCTCACAAATACTTTCCGTGGTTGTGTCCTTACTTTCCTATCTACTCAATTTACAAAATCTAAACTGAAGGGATCACCCTATACACACTATCTTGTACCTTATTTATCCTTCTTTTTCCACTTAAATTACTTTGGTGGGGGCTGAGGATGTATAGCGCAGAGGTCAAGTGTTTGCTCTCCAGCGCTGTGTGAATTGAGCATAATGCACACGTGTGAGCCCAGCACTCCCGAGGTGGAGGTCATCTTTGGCTACATAGTAGATTCAAGGCCAGCCTAGTCACATGAGACCTTGTTTTAAGAAAATATTGGCAGCAGGTGGGGTGGGTGGAGCTGGACTGATGGAGCAGTTAAGAGCACTTGTTGCTCTTGCAGAGGTCCTGGGTTTGATTTCCCCAGCACCCACATGGTAGTTCACAACTGCCTCTAACTCCAGTTCCAAGGGATCCCACTCGTCTTCTGGCCTCCATGGGACTGCACACAGGTGGTACCCAGCAACCAAAAACACTCATACACATAAAATTAAAAAAAATCTTAAAAAAAATATTTTGGAGTTCATCAATGTCAAATTATTTCCTCCTTTCCTTATTTCTCCCTTTCTCCCTCTCTCTCACCCCCCCTCTCAGATAACATCTCTGTGTAGCTTAGGCTGGCTTCGAACTTGAGTCCCACTTGTGTCTGTCTCTGAAATACTGAGTTACAGGCTTGTGCTAACATGCCCAGCTTTCAAGGGCTCTGCTTCAAAACACTATCATTGAATTAACTTTCTACCTTCTGAATATCTTGAAATGGAGATTAGATTAACACAGGGATCCATGAAGGACACATCCAGTCTATATCTAAACTATAGCATATGGATATTCCTCATTTAATCTTATTATTAGTGGACGTTTTAATTGTATCCATTGTACAGTATGTATATGTTGGGTAATCTACTGGTCCTGGGTGTGACAGGTACTACCAGAGAGTGGTAACAGGTGCACTGAATCAGAGGCATCAGGAAAGACAAGCTGGTGGTTAGGGAAAAAGGAAATGAGAGTGGAATTGGGAATTTTCCTGGGACCTGGAGTCATAGAATTAGAGGTCTTAGATTAGATGGGCTGTAGGAGGTTGTGCCAGCCTCATGTCGTCTGGACAGAGAGTGCACTGCATTATTGGTCTCGAGCTGTGCAGTGAGGTGACCTGGGGAGCCATAGTCAACTCACTGAAGGGAAAACAGGGGTATGGTGGTATTCTATTTGTACTGAAATGTGATTTTAATTGTATGTTAATAAATAAAGTTGCCCGGGGGTCAGAGCTATTAGAGCCATAGCAAGAGCATGGCAGTGGTGGCGCACGCCTTTAATCCCATAGATCTCTGTGTTTTCAGGGATACAGCCAGCATTGGAGACATACGCCTTTAAGACCTGGAGGGCTGTACTTACAGGCAGTGACGAGGCAGTCATGTGTTTGGGTTTACAACCAATGAGAAGGCAGAACAGAAAGACTATGTAAAGACATACACACAGGAAGTAGGTCTCTTTTGGAGAGCTAGGACCACCACAGGAGGAAGGGTAAGGTTTTAGCTCTGAGCTCTGACCTCTTGGCTTTTTCTTTTACATTGGTTCTGTGTTTCTTATTTAATAAGACGGTTGGTTACATCTACACAGGGGAGCTGTAGGTTCTTAATATATTTTTCTTTGCACATGCCAGACTTCATTTTGTTTTTATTAACATATATAATTATACATAGTAGGGTTAATTATGATATTCTCATATATATGTATAATCTATTTTGATCACATTCTTCTTACTCTCTCATTTCCCTCTTGCTTCCTCTGATCCTTTTTCTAACTGACCCCTACTTCTACTTTCATGTCTTTAAGAAAAATAAAAAAAAAGATGTTTATGTGTGTGTGTGTGTGTGTGTGTGTGTGTGTGTGTGCCACACACTTGAGGGCACCGTGGTGCATGTGTGGAGGTCAGAGGACAACTTGGGTGATTCATTTCTCTCCTTCCACTGTGTGAGACCCAAGGATTGAACTCAGATGGTCAGGGGGGAGAGCAAGTTCCTTTACCTGCTGAGCCACCTCACCAAATCCCTCTATGTTTTAGAGACCCAGTGAGTCTCATTGTGGTTGTTTATGGGAACGTGGGTGAAAATTATTTTCAGGAGCATGGGCATCTTACTGATGATCACACCACTGAAGAAAATGTCTTCCCCACAACCATCGACTGCCTATAGATCCTCCGGGAAGGGGAGACTTCGTGAACCCCTCACCCATCCATGGCAGGATATTGATGGGCCCAGTGTTGTCCAGGCCTTGTGCAGGTGGTGACAGCTGCTTTGATATCAAGAGTGCAGTGGCCATCCACGTTCTACCCAGAAGACAGCATTCCACCACAGTCTTCGGCTTCCTCTGGCTCTTCCGTTCTTTCTGCCTCCTCTTCTGCTGTGTTTCCTGAACCTTTGGAGGGCATGACATACATGTTTTATTTACGGCTGACATTCAGTAGTCATGTTCTGCACTTGGACCAGTTATGAGGCTCTGCCGTTAGCGTGTCTACTATAAAAAGAAGCTTCTCTGAGAACAGCAGTAATTTATGGGTACAAACATAATTATTCAGAAGGCAGTTTGATGGACACGTCATGATAATTTAGCCCCAGAGCAGTAGCTTCCCCACTAGCCCAGGAGCTCCCCATCCTCATGGGCTTTTGACTGAGTTCATAATTTCAGATGTGAATTCTCTCTCGTGTGGATGGGCCTTAAAGTCCAACCAGAAGCTGGCCTCTTATTCCTGCACTGGATTTGCCGCCACTGCACCAGTGGGCACATCTTGCTTGGCTGGTCGGTAATGTTGCTTGCACTCAGAATCTACCGCTCAGGAAGACCGTTGATGACAACTCCCCAGCTTAGAGCCTTCCAGCACTGCGAGGGCTAGGCGGAAGGGAGGAGGCTTCATCCCAGGTCTGCCTTGATTTCTGTCTGTCCCATGGCCGGATCGTGTGCGTCTTTAGTGGTGGGGTCCTAATATCTAGGTCTGGTGGGGAACCAACAGCAGGGGCACTCTGTTTGCGTTTTTTGGGGGCTTCAAGGGCCTTTGTGACTAACAGCTTGTAGGAAGGTAACCCACTGTCTGGCACTGAGATTTCATTTAATAAGTCATTGGCTTCTGAGAACAGCTTTATCCTCCCATGAAGGGTACCTCTACTCTAATACTTAAAAAACAGATTTTAAAATTATTCTACCCTGTGTCAGCTTTCCTTTTGACCCTTTCATGCATCTTTAATTTACTCTTTAATTATAGTCTTCCCAGTCTGCTACTCTGCCTCATCTCCCTTGCTTCCTCCCTGCCTAAACATTTCACCCCAATATTCCTTCTTCCACTTCCATATCACACGTGTTCTGTTACCCTTACCCCTTAAAACCTCTTTTTCCCCCTTTCCACAGGTTACTTGCTAGTTTTCTGACTTCTACATAAATGCAAATATATAAAAGTTGGAAGTGAGGATCTTTATATTAAGAGAATGTATATTTTTCTTGTTTCATACATATCCCTGCAAATATCATAGCTTTGTTTTTCTTTATCACTGAATGCAATTCCATTGTGTATATATACTATGTAATTATTATCCGTTCATCAGTTGATGGACATTTAGGCTGGCTGCATTTCCATGTTATTATGAGAAGCACAGCAACAAACATGGGTGATGTGCAAGAGTCTCTGTGGTCAAATATCCAGTCCTTTGTATATATGCCCAGGAGTGGTATAGCTGGGTCATATGACTGTTATTTTGGAGACAGGCTCTCACTGGGTATCCATGGCTGGCCTGAGATTCATTATGTAGATCAGGCTGGTCTCTAACTTACAGAGATTTGCTTGCCTCATATTTATTTATCTATCTATCTATTTATTTATTTATTTGAAGCCTCCAGACCAATTTCCATGGCGGCCACACCTCCCACCAACAGTGGATAAGGACTTTCTTTCGCACACATCCTCATCTTCTCAGAATTTGTTCTCATTTTTTTTTAATGATAGCCATTCTAACTGGGATGAGATGGAATCTCCAAGTAGATGTAATTTGTATTTCCCTGATGCCAATGGGTATTTACCACTTAAAACAATATTTATTGGCCATTTGTGTTTCTCCTTTAAGAACTCTGCTCGGTTCTACAGGCCATTTCTGACTGGTTATATGTTTTCTTTTGGTTACTTTTTCTCCTGAATTCCTTGTGTATTCTAGTTATTAATCCTCTGTCAGTTTGTTTGCTGGTGAGGATTTCCTCCCATTCTGTAGGCTGTCTCTTTACTCAGTTTCTACTGTTGTCCTGAACTTTGACGTTTCATGAGGTCTCATTTGTCAGCCCCTTTTCCTTTTCAGTAACATTTTTGACAGAAATAGTGATGTTGAAAAATCTCCCAGACTACTTAACTGCTAGATCAAGTTTAACATTGAACTTTCTATGTGGTTTTTGGAGGTGGTGTTCCATGCAGCTGTTTCTGATGGTTGCTATTGATATGTTAGATCTAGACAAAAATTAACGTAGACTAGGAGAAGAAGATGGCATTGTCTAGTCATATCCCAAAGTTTAAAAAGTTTCAAAGGGGCTGGGGAGATGGCTCTGCAGTTAATAGCATTTATTGATCTTCCAGAGGACCAGAGTTTGATTCCCAAAGCTAACATCTGGGGAAATCCATGCCTCTAGCATCTGAGGCTACTCACGCGCCCCCGCCCCCCCCCCCCCCCCCCCGCAACAGTACTCAACAGGTATATGCATACTAACTTGTTATGACAGAAATACTTATTATACTTATTAGATTTTTTCAACCTAACTACTTAGTACACAAAATTGCAAGATACTTCTTTGGCCTGAGGTGCTTTGAGAACAACTACCAAGACACTGAGACATTGTGAAACAGAATGTCTTACCTATCTGAATTTAGTTATTATTATTTTTTTTTTTTGGCAAGGTCTTGCTACATTGTAGCCCAGGTTGGCCTCAAACTCCTGATCTTTTTGCCTTATCTTCTCACTTGTATTACAGGCATGTTGAACTTTCTTTTAATTTAAAGCTGCCAAGAGAAGATACCAAATGGACATTGGTTTAAACAGAACCTGGAAATTATTGGCTGGCTCATATGTTTGGCATGTCTAGGGTTTCCAATGGCATCAAACGTAACTTGGTTCAGGTGCTCACTGTCAAGGCTCTACCTGTGTTTAACTCAAAGACAGGCACTCTACCTGTGAACATAAGAGCCCCACCCTTCCCAGATATACAGCCTTTCAATTTAGCCACCCCGACCCTTTCCCAAGAGCTTGGGCATAAAAGTACTGGAGAAGACTTTGGTGGACCAGTCTGAGTCCCTTGCATATTCCCAAAATGTGTTTATTGAGATTCTCCATGCTATGCCTAAGTCAGATCTCCATCCTTGTGCTTGGTGGATGTCCCAAGGAACCCACAAGGAATAAGTAGGCAGGCTTTCTGTAGAAAAAAGAAAGTTGCTTCATTTGTTAGAGTGCCTGCCACAAACAACAGGACCTAAGTCCAATTCCCAGTGTCTGTGTAAAAAGCTGGATGTAGTAGTGCACACTTACAATCCCAGAGCCAGGGAGCCAGAGGCAGGCAGATCCCTGGAGCTTGCTGGCAGTCTGCCAAGCTGAATCTACAAGCCCTAGGTCCCAGTGAGAGACCCCGACTCGGAAACCACATTGTGCACTGGTAGCTGGAGCTGAGTGGAGCCGGTTAGGATGGTGACAAATGCGCTCTGCCAGCTTTCCCACAGTGCCTTGTGTGCCACCGTTCTTGCTTGTGTTTCTCTGTTACCACGTGGCTGTCAACAGTTTTAAGAAGAGTAAAGAAAGTGTTGTTTTTCCTGCCCCAGGGTTCCAGTGCATAATACTAGGTTCTGCCGAGATGAGGGCTGTGAGGGGCCACAGTATAAAATTCAGGGGTCACTTGGATTTTTCCAAACACTTTGTCTTCCTTAACCCCATGAAACCAAAGATGCCTTGAATATGGCCCTGTATAGGGGCTTTCTTTTCTACTTCCTGCCTAATTTAAAAAAAATATGGCTGCTATTAAAAAAAAAAAAACACCCCAAAGCAAGATAGATAACACCTATAGATAACATTCAAGGTTGTCCTTGTCCTATAGCTTACACACACAGAACATACATGTTCATGTGCATATGTACACACCTATTCTCCCTCCCCCCTAAAAAAGCAATGGGACACAGCAAAAACAGTGAACTATCACTTTATGGATGAGGGAAACAGACTGGTAGTTTAAACAATAAGCATGAAAAGTTCATCTATCTGGGTTTATTTCCTAGGCCAAATTCATGACATCTACATGGCTTTGATTTCCATTGTCAATCAATGGAATACAGGAATCATGGGAATAACTGAAGATAAAAGGCTAAGAAACCTAACACGAATAGTTATCATTGGATTGGTAACTGATCCAATGATAATCCAATGATAATCCTTATCATTGGATTGGTAACTGACATGAGGATAGACTGAATTAGTAGTCATAAAGTGCCTCGCATAAGGGGCAGGAGAGGTGGCTCTGTGGTTACGAGCACTTGCTGCTTTTGCAGAGGACACAGCCCACAGGTCAGGCGGCTCAGAACCCCTTATAACTCCGACTGCAGGGGACCTGACGTCTTCTTTTGGTCTCTGCAGAAACACGTATGAATGCAGACATGTGCACTTGTGTGCACACACACATAATAAAAAGCAATATTAAAAAGTGTTTTGCATGTTCTTGGTAATAGGATGCTGCGGCAAATGATGCCATCACACCACTAAAGATCACAGCAACTCTGACTTCTGGAGATCTCCTTCCTAGGAGGGTGGCAGGGAGAGGGTGCTCGAAACTGACTTTCCTTTCCTGTCCATTCCAGGGCCGACATGGATGCTATCAGCCAATCACCTGTGGATGTCCTCCTTCCCAAGCACATCCTGGATATCTGGGCCATTGTCCTCATCATCCTGGCTACCATCGTCGTCATGACCTCCTTGTTTCTCTGCCCGGCCACTGCAGTCATCATCTATCGAATGCGGACTCATCCGGTTCTCAATGGGGCTGCCTGAGACCATTGAAAGTGGGATGGCGTGTGATAAGGACACAGGTCTCTCCCCCAGCCTGTTCTCAGAGAGACAGCGGGGAAGACGCAGGAGTTGGACTTGCATTTTAGTTTTGATTCTGCAGCTGGCTGACAGTGTGGATTTGACCAAGGGACCTAACGCTGTGGGTACCAAGCTCCTTAGCTTTCAACCAGGGGTCATGGTCCCTGCCTCCCGCTTCCCAGGGTTGAGAATCATGTGACTTAATGGAAGTGAATGCTGTTGGTGAGCAGTGAAGCCACACAGATGTGTGCCGTGCAGTGAGAAGCTTTGCAGACCCAAAGATCCTTGAAGCTGCTGACGGTAAAGGAGGTGAGGGAGACTGGGAAAGAGCAGCTTTGGCCAGGGCCCCTCGCACCAAACCGTGCAAGTCTACCCCATCCTCAGCAAATCAAACTCTTGATTTGTGAAACTTCTTCCATTTTTCTCTGTTGGGGAGAAGGAGCTGGTATGGCAGAGAGAGAGAGATGAGCACAAGTTTCAAAAGCGTCTCTGCCAATCTCTGCCCCGTGTAACCCGAAGGAGAACTTTGCTGTAATTTCACAGTGCCCAAGGAGCCGGTGCAGTGACTCGCTTTCCGCACCGAGTCTCACGTCTCTGTTGGCTTTGATGCTCAAGCAGTGTTGGAAATGCAGGGTGGCTGAGTTTTCTGACCAGCATTCCAGCCCCTTTGTGTGTCCCCCCCCCCAGGAGAGAATTTCCCTCTGCCTGAACTTTGTTGTCGTTAGCTTCGTGTTTTTGTTTAGTCATTTTTTTTTTGTGGCACTGGAGAACTTGGGGCCGTGTTCTGTCACTGAGTTACAAGCCCTTCTGTCAGCCATCTAAAGTACTTATTATTTTAAGAGATTTCCCAGGACTCTTGAACCTGACTCAAAACAACGATGGTTATTTTAGATGCTATGGTTTATATTTATATAGAGATATTTCTAGACTATTAAAGCTTGCCCTTTGATACCCAAGTCAGGGGCATCTTGGGATCTATTGTTATGTAAGAAGATAGCATAGATATTAGGATAGTATTGTGTCAAATGATGCTTACTTTGATCTTACTTCATTGATGTATGTATCCAATTTCCAATAAAGTGCCGCACTGAGCATGTGTGAAGTTTTTCTTTTAAGAATACCTACCTGGGGCTCCCAGGCAGTGGGATCGGGACCTGTTCCTAGTACATGAGCTGGCTTTTTGGAACCTAGTGCCTATGGTGGGACACTTTGTACAGCTTTGGTACAGGAAGGAGGGGCTTGGACCTGCCTCAACTGAATGTACCAGGCTCTGCTGACTCCCCATGGGAGACCTTGCCTTGGAGGAGGTGGGTTGTGGGGGAAGCTGGGGGGCAGGAGGAGGGAGGACAGCGGAATCTGTGCTTGGTATGTAAAATGAATAGAAAAAAATCTCTTAATAAAAATATATATATTAAAAAAAAGAACACTTACCTGAACTCAGAACCTAGATAAAAGGATTCAACTCAACTGTGTTTTGCTTTTTCAGTTCTGCTGTCAATTCAGGGCTGTGTTCATGCTAGGTAACGGCTTTACCACAGAGCTCTGGGCCCTTCCTTCAGGATGCAGTTGGCAGTCTTCTTCAGTTCCTTGAGAAGGAGTTTGCAGTTGTAGTTATGGTTTGGAAGATAGGAAGTATGGTCCTGTCCTCATCATCCTGGCTACCACTGTTATCATGATCTACCTCCCTGTTTTGGTGCCCGGCACTGCATGTATCATCTATCAAAAGCGGACTCATCCGGTCCTCAGTGGACAGGATCACTCTCCACAGTGTGGAGTGAGGTGCTAAGTCCAGAGCCCGGAGTACGCTAAGTAGGGGTGTTAAGGGGCAGAGAAGTAGAAGACAGAAGCAAGGAGATTGAAAGGTCCACGCAGTATGAAGGAAGGGTCCAGTCACACAGGCTAAGGAGTGCGCAGGCCATCAGGAAGCCAGAGCAGAGAGAACAAACAAGCTTCCCACGGATCACACTGTAGTAAAGCGGCAAACGTCAAGGGGGCGTGGGGAGGCCGGCGGAAGGGATGTGTCTCGGTCCACTTGGGCTGGGTGTTGGGTATGGTTGCGCCACTGTCACAGAAGCACCTGACCCCACGGGAAGGAGGAGAGCTTTCTTGTGGCTCTGTTTCAGTTCATCACCCGGAGAGCATGGAGGAGCTGGTTCCAAACCCACAGAGACCTTCAGGAACAGCTGTTCTCACGGCTCCGATGAGGAAGCGGAGAGCACAGCTGGGCGCACAAACAGTATATGGAGCAGTTCTGCCTCACTAAGACTCTGTGTGTTCTTTCTGTTCATAACATCGCCTGTCTTCCTGATTCAGGGCCACCAATCCGATCTCTGACAGTGTAGGTTTTTTTTTTTTTTTTTTTTTTTTTTTTTTTTTTTTTTTTTCCTTTTCTGGAATGTTAGGTCAATGCTGGAGTGTGTGTGTCTTCGAGGTTTGTTTCTTTGAGAACGTATGCTTTCAGAAGTACTTTATCCTGTGTATCCACTCGGTTCTGTTTTACTATAGGCTTGTGCCGCATCCTGCTTACCCATTAGCGGATGAGCATAGGGATGGCTTTCAAATTCTTCTTCTGAATTAAGCAACCATGACCATTACATATGCAGAGGTTTTAAAATTGTGCGTGCGTGCGTGTGCGTGTGCGTGTGCGTGTGTGTGTGTGTGTGTGTGTGTGTGTGTGTGTGTGTGTGTGGTATTTGTGTGGTGCATGCATGTGAGTGTGTGTACCTTGGTGTGAACATTCAGAGGGCAGAGAAGGCTTGCTGTAGTCGTCCTTGTCATTCTCTAACTTATTGCCCGAGACAGCGTCTCTCAACGATCTGCTTTCCATTATAGACAGGCTGGCTGGCCAGCAAGTTCCTGGGCTCTGCCTGTTTCTTCCCCTCAACCCCCAGTGGGGTTACCGGCACACACTTGAGATTTGAACGCAAGTCTTCATGCTTACACAGGATGCTCTTAACCTCCGAGCCATCTCTCCAGCCCTTCGTACAGTTTTATATGAACACAGCCTTTCGTCCTTAATTGTTTTACATATTAATTTATGCATATACATATTACACATGTAGGTGGAGGCGAGAGGACAGCCTGCTGACATTAGTTCTCTCTTGAGCACGTGGGTCCCAGGGATTGAACGGAGGTGTCAGGTTTGGCCACGAGCGCCTTTACCGGCTCAGCCGTCTTACTAACCCTGCTTTATTTTTCTTTGGTAAGTACCTAGCATCAGGAATGCTGGTTAATGTGGAATTTATCTTTTCTAAGACGGGCAAGCTATTTCCTAATGGGCATATTCCCAGCAGCATGAGGCGAGGTTATACTTGCTAAGTGTCTTAAATCACATTTGGAATCCTTGCCCATTCTAGCCGGTGTGTGAACTGTTCACTTGAATTAGTGCTTATTTGTCATGGGTGTTTCTTTCTGCTAACATGTCTGTTGAAGTTTTAGCCCTGTTTACAAAATCGAGTTGCTTGTTTTCTTACTATTGAGTTTAAGGAAATCTTTATATGTTGTGCATAAGGTCTGATTCTTAATTTGCAAATATTTTCTCCAAGTCAGTAACATTTTTTTTTTTTCATTTTATCAACTTTTTTTAAAAGCAAATTTTGATAGGTCTATTAACTTTTTCTCTGAGTGCCCTTGCTTTTTCTTCATGTGCATGGCAGTTTTGAATGGTATTCTGGAAGGTTTGTTGATTATTATGCCCTTATGGAGAACACTGATCTCTTTTTGACGTGGTGAAGGCAGCCATTTTTTTTCCTGCCTGCCGTTGCTATTGGGTGCCAGCCGAATCAGTTTCCTAAGGCTTGCCCGCGCTAGTGGAAGCAGTTTCTACCTTGCTCCATCTAGTGGACAGCTTTATACCAGTGCAGCCAGCCGCCTCCTCCCCACTTTTCAAAGCTTTCGGTATGTACATCCGGTTTATGGAAAAAGCGGGTTCATCTTAACTTGGGGCTGAGCCCCGCTGTCCCTGGACAACTTTCTGGAATTGTTTCCTTCGGCGCCCTTTTCATAGCTGATTCCCAAACACCTTCTTTTGCCCGGTGCTCCTGTCCTGTTTCTAGAAATAGAAACAAAGGTTTAAGCATCCGACTCAGTTACCAGGCACTGGGGACGCCAGAGGGGAAAACCCGGGGCGTCCGGATGCTGATGCTTGCACTCAGTTCTGTGGTCCGGGACAAATGCTGCTTGCGACCTCTGTGCAGCTGCCTGGCCACTGCTTTTTGGAGCAAAAGCAACTGCCAGCTCCCAAAAGCAGGACAGGAAGTGCCTCAGGTTTAAACAGAGCAAGAAGCTGTTATTTTTCTCTCTTCCCCTTTGACAAAGGAGAGGAGCAAGGCAAAAGAAAATTTTGAGAACTAAGTTAAATAAATGACGGGACAAAGGAGAGAGTGGAGAAGTCATGTCGGGGAAGAGAGAAGAGCAGGAGAGTAGAAGAAAAATTAAAAATTTCCTAACCGTGGAAAAACCCATAACCAAGTCAGATAAATATAGGGAGGTAAAATAAAAATAAACTCATTTAAAAATATTTATCCATTATTATTATTATTTCCGAAAAATAAATTCACGTTTATTTGCATAGCAGGGTAAAGCTGGAGACGGGCCTTTCACCCTGTGGGACTGACGGGTCTCCACATCTGTTGACAACTCACCTTCGGCAACTATTTTGTTCTTTTTTTTTTTTTTTTTTTTGGTTTTTTGAGACAGGGTTTCTCTGTGTAGCTTTGCGCCTTTCCTGGGACTCACTTCGTAGCCCAGGCTGGCCTCGAACTCACAGAGATCAGCCTGGCTCTGCCTCCCGAGTGCTGGGATTAAAGGCGTGCGCCACCACCGCCCGGCTTATTTTGTTCTTTTTTTAAACACATTTTTTTAATTGATTTTTTTTGGAATTTCACATCATGTACCCCAATCCTGCTCATTTCACAGTCCTTCCATGTCTGCCCTCCACCTTTGTAACCTCACCCCCCAAACAGAACAAAACAAAAACAACAACAAAAAAAACATCTTGAGGACCCCTCTGGGCAACGACCTGCTCCTCGGTTAGCTGCAGCCTTTTTAGACTTAACACAGCTGTCTCCAACCACTCCACTTCCCTGTCTTTCCCTCCTCTCCATCACAAGTTCATTCCTCCTAGTTGGCACTGGGAGCTGTGGTGTGCCACGCAGTATACCCTTCTGTGCAAAGAGCTTAACTTGCAAATGTTCATTGCAGTGAGTCCGTGGTCTGGTTCAAGGCTCCTGGCATCTGATCCATCATCAGTACTGGACCCACACCGAGACTCCTCTTGGATATCCCGCTGTGGCCCTGAGTCATGGAGATCCTGTGGCTGTGGTTACGCCATCCCCCGGAGTCAACATGATCAAGGCCAGCTCTCCTGCACCACCACAGTCACCTCTCCCAGGCCCACACCATTGCTGGTGCTGCTGTGTGGCAGCAGGTGAGGGGCGGGGTCAGCTCAGCACTGCCCTTGGGTACAAACATGGCTTCAGGTGGCAGCCTAGACCACAGGCATCCTCATGGCTTTTGGTGGTTCACATGGGCCACCGACAGGCCCTCAGCCACAGCACGGGCCTAGACATCACCACTGCCCCAGGGGGCAGCAGAGGTCACCCAGATCAGCGTGGTCTTCAGACATCAACATGGCCTTAGGTGGCAGCCCAGACCACTGACATCTGCATGGCTCTTGGTGGCAACACTGGCCATGAACATCAACACAGACCCTGGCTGTGGCAGGGTCATGGACGCAGACATGGCCTTCTGTGGTAGCATGGCCCAGACACCACATGGCCTCAGGTGGTAGTGCAGGCCCCTCACATCAGCCTGTTCCTCACCGCTGTCTCCGCTCCAGCTCTGCCTCCCTCCACAGCATGTGAACCATTCCTCTTCTCTTTCGCTTCCATCTCTCCACCATATATGTGCTCACTGTAGTGGTGCTTGCCCAGTTGGCCCGCCAGAATTTTTATTTTTATATGTGCATGAAGGTGTTTTGCTCCAAGTTTGTGTACCATTTGCATGCAGTGCTTAGAGAGGTCAGGAGGGAGCATCAGATCTTCCTGGCACTGGAGTTACAGATGGTTATAAGCTGCCATGTGGGTGCTGGGAACCAAACCCAGGTCTTTTGGAAGGGCAGCCAGTGCTTATATCAGGTTCATATAAGGTTAAGGAAGAAGGTGTGGAGATGGGTTAATCAAAACTATATGTGAAAAACCTCTATGGTAGTGGTTTTCCTAATGCTACAGCCCTTTAATACAGTTCCTCATGTGGTGACCCCCAATCATAAAGTTATTTTCATTGCTACTTCATAACTAATTTTGCTACTGTTATGAATTATAATGTAAATATCTGATATGCAGGGCATCTGATATGTGACCCCTGTGAAAGGGTTGTTCAACCCCCAGGTTGGGAACCACTGTTCTATGAAATCCCACTACTTGTAAGACAGTTAACTAAAAAGTAGGGGTTTGAACATAGACACTGTGCATGTATGGACAATGAAATCATAAGACTCCAAAACAGGCTATTGCCATTGGTTTTGGTTGTTCACCCAAACTAGATGTGTGTGAGCCATTTCACTATCCCCCGGTTCTTTTACTATGTAAGGTTACAAAAGGACATTATCATCTAAATATATAATGTGCTGTGCATAAAATAGTTTTTCTTGTGTCTCTGTGAGTGCACTCACTCGTGTGTGCATGTGTGGAGGCCCGCAGTCAATGTCAGACTTCGTCCTTTATTGTTTTCCAGCTTGTTTTGAGACAGGGTCTCTCTGAATCTTGACCTTACTGTTTCAGATGGACTGAGTATCCAGCAAGCTACCAAGCACTGGGGTTACCATGCTTGGCTTTTATGTGGATGCTGGGACTTGCCTATCATATATTTTACCCACTGAACCATCTTTCCAGACCTATAACATCAGTTTTTAAAGAAAAAAAAAGACAAGATAAAGTTAAAAATAAAGCAGAAAGAAACTGTGTGTGTGTGTGTGTGTGTGTGTGTGTGTGTGTGTGTGTGTGACACAAGAGTAAAAAAAGATTGCTCAATAATGAAAAAAGAAATATAAACAAAATTAAATAAACATTTGAAGGGGTGGGACTAGAGAGATGGCTCAGAGTTTAGGATTATATATTGCTCTTTCCAAGGAGCAGGATTTGTCTCCAAGCACCCACATCAGGTGCCTCACAGGACCTGTAACCCCAGCTCTGCAAGATCTGATGCCTCTGGTCTATGCAACCCCACACATGGTATATACCGCATAGCTAAACACACATGCACATGATTAAAATGATAAAATACATCTTAAACTGATGAATGAGGAGACATAAAACTAAAACATTAAAGTACAACCAAGTAAATATTCTATCAAAAGTATAAGCATTAAAAAATAGAAATAGGGGAAAATGGAGAAAACATTTGCTGTCTTCTTCAGTTGCTCCTCCATCTTATTTTTGAGACAGCGTCTCTCCCTGAACCTGGGGCCCACTGACTCAGCTACTTGAGCTCACTAGCAAGCCCCAGGGATCTTGCTCTTTCCAGGCTCCCAGGGCCGGGTGTCAGGCATGTGTCACAACACCCGGAGTTCTGTGTGGGTACTGCGGATCCCACACAGGTCCTCAGACTTGCACAACAAGCTCATAGCTGATGGTGCCCCCCTAGCTCTCCGTGAATACAGTTCTCTCTGCCTAAGAAGCTGGACATTGAATACTGGCTCTCTCGCGCCCAGTTCTCTATAATGTGTGCCCTTTGTGGTCTTGCTGATATTCATGGGACCCCATCCTGTGGTGACCACGGCTCCCTAATGGCTCCTATCGGTCAGTTCATCAGAGATTCATGTCCCTTGTGTTGCCTTGGATTGCATAAACTGTACCTAAAGGAGGACAAGTGGTTCTATTGCTCTATACACTCCCTCTGTCCTCAGGCTCATTCAGTTGTCCCCACATCCCTCAGCCCCATGAACTAGGAGGTGGGAGTCTCTTTTACTGTTTGTTTAAAAGTCTCAATTTGGTCAATTCAGTTGTTGGTGTTCATTGATTATCATAGTGTCTTGTCCAGGGCTACTCATAAGGCCGCTAGCTGCCTGCAGAATCATGGAATTTCTTCTCTGCACTAAAAGGTCAGGTCTCAGGGCTCTCTTCTATCATTTCAGAAATTAATCAATTCTCTCATATGTTATATCCCGACTACAGTTTCCCCTCCCTCCTCTCCTCTCAGCCCCTTCCCCTCTCCCCCCAGATCCTCTCCTCCATTTCCCTTCAGAAAAGAGCAGGCCTCCCAGAGATATCAACTAAACATGGCACAACAGGTTACAATAAGCCTAGGCACATACCCTCACATCAAGGCTGGATGAGGCAACCCAGTAGGAGGAAAAGGTCCCAGAAGCAGGCAAGAGTCAGAGACAGCCTCAGCTCCCACTGTTAAGAGTCCCACAAGAACACCAAGCTGCACAACCATACCATATATGCAGAGGACCTAGGTCAGACCCATACAGGCTCCCAGATTGTCCCTTCAGTCTCTGTAAGTCCCTATGGGCCCTGGTTAGTTGATTCTGTGAGTCGTATTCTTGTGGTGTCCTCGACCCTCTCTGGCTCCTACAATACTTTCTCCCTTTCTACCTCAGGATTCTCTGAGCTCTGCCTAATGTTTGCCTGTGGCTTTCTGCATTTCTTCCTATCAGTTGCTGGATGAAGCCTCTCTGATGACAATTATGCTAGGCTCTGGTCTATGAGTATAGCAGAATATTACCAGGAATCATTTTATTGACTTTTTTCCCTGCCAGTTGTGTTTGGTTCTATCCTAGGTCTCTGGGTTATCCAGCCCCTAGTTCCTGGCCATTCAGGCAGTGTCTGGCATGGGCTCCTGCCAGTGGCCATGTCAGAGGAGCAGCCGGTGGCAATTGAAGTTCAAGGTGTCAAGAGAATAAGGAAGAATAAAGTTAGAATTAGAAGGAAAACATCAAGAATAAAGAAAGAGAGAAAAAGAAAACAGCAAGAGTGAGAGAATTAAGAGGAAAACATTGACAGAGTTAGAGGGAAAACATCAATAGAGAGACAGAAGGGACATTTCTGTATAGAGATAAGAAAAGAGAATAAAGAACACAAAAATAAAGAATACAGAAGAAGACTAGTGTTTGAGTGTCTTTTCCCCTTAAGCCCCTCAGATAAAAAAGTCACAGTATGTGGACTACTAGGATTTCCTTTGCGCCCTGCACTGCTGGAAGCTGCCCCCACCCCCAGGTGGCAATAGGCTTCCTCTTGTGGAATGGATCTCTAGTCGGAGCAGTCATTGGTTGGCCACTTCTGCAAGTTCTGTGCCACCTTTACCCTAGCATATCTTGCAGGAAGAAATTTTTGTGGCTGGGTTGGTATCCCAATCCCTCCACTGAAAGTCTTGCCTGATTACAGAAGATAACCAGTTCAGGCTCTGTATCCTCCATTTATTAGGAGTCTTCACCAAAATCACTCTCATAGATTCCAGGGAATTTCCCTTGTACTTGGTTTCTACCTCACCACCAAAATGTCTCCCAATTCCAGTCATGTCTCACAGTACTCTCTTCCCCCATCCCCCCACCCGATCCCTCCTGTTCCATTCCCCCAGTCTACCCAAGAAATCTATTATTTTCCCTTTCCCAGGGAGAGCCTTGTGTCCTCCCTTGAGCCCTCCTTGTTACTTAACCTCTCTGGCTCTGTGGATTGTATCTTGATTATCCTTCACTTTACAGCTAATATCCACTTACGAATGAGTATATACCGTGTTTGTCTTTCTCACTCGGGATGATTTATTTTCTTTAGTTCCATCCATTTACCTGCAAATTTTATGTCATTTCTTTTTAACAGTTGAGTAGCACTCCATTGTGTAAATATGCCATATTTTCTTTATCCATTCTTTGGTTGAGGGATATCTAGGTTGTTTTCAGATACTGGTCATTATAAGTAAAGCTGCCATGAACATAGTTGAGCAATTGTCCTTGTGGAAGCATGGAGCGTCCTTTGGGTATATGTCCAGGGGTGGTTTATCTGGAGCTTGCAATAGGTCAATTCCCACTTTTCTAAGAAACTGCCATATTGATTTCCAAAGTGGCTGTACAAGTTTGCACTCGCATCAGCAATGGAACGGTCTTCCCTTTGTTCTACATCCTTACATCCTTGCCAGCATGAGCTGCCGCTTGTGTTTTTGATCTTAGCCACTCTGACAGGTATAAGATGGAATCTTTGAATTGTTTTCATTTGCATTTCGCTGATGGCTAAGGATGTTGAACATCTCAAGTATTTCTCAGCCATTTGAGATTCTTCTGATGAGCATTCTCTCTTTAGAACTGCACCCCATTTTTTTAATTGGATAATTTGGTTTATTGATGTCTAGTTCTTTTTTTTTTTTTTTTTTTTTTTGGTTTTTCAAGACAGGGTTTCTCTGTGTAGCTTTGCGCCTTTCCTGGAACTCACTTGGCAGTCCAGGTTGGCCTCGAACTCACAGAGATCTGCCTGGCTCTGCCTCCTGAGTGCTGGGATTAAAGGCGTGCGCCACCACCGCCCGGCTGATGTCTAGTTCTTTGAGTTCTTTATTTATTTTGGATATTAGTCCTCTGTCAGATGAGGAGTTGGTAAACATCTTTTACCATTAAATAGGCTCTGTTTTGTCCTATTGAAGGTGTCCTTTGCCTTACAGAAGCTTTTCAGTTTGGTGTGTTTGTTTTATTTTGTTTTAGAACTTTCAAGTGTGTTGTTAAGTTGCCGGTAGGAGATCTATCTCTCCAATATCTTTATGTAGGCACTTAGTGCTGTGAACTTTATTCTTAGTACCGCTTTCATTGTGTCTGATGAGTTTGGGTATGTTCTGCATTCATTTTCATTGACTTCTAGGAAGTCTTTAATTTCTTGATTTCTTCCTTGATACAGTAGTCATTCAGTAGAGAGTTGTTCAGTTTCCATGAGCTTGTAGTCTTTCTGATGTTTCTGTTGTTGTTGAAATCCAGCTTTAATCTGTGGTGGTCTGATAAGAAACAGGAGGTTATTTCAATTTTCTTGTATCTTTGAGACTCGATTTGTGACTGAATATGTGGTCAAATTTGGAAAGTTCCTTGAGGTGCTGAGAAGAAGGTATATTCTTTTGTGTTTGTGTGAAATATTTTGAGATATCTGTTAGGTCCACTTGGTTCAATGTCCATTATTTCTCTGTTTAGTTTTTTTCTGGATGACATGTCCATTGATGAGAGTAAGGTATTGAAGTCTCCCACTATCAATGTGTGTGAGGGTCTATTGTGATTTAAGCTTTAGTAATTTTCTTTTAGGAATGTGGGTGCCCCACCTGCACCATTTGGAAGAAGAGGTGAGTGATTGGCCTCCCTGCTGAGTTGCCCAATCCCTGGGCCCTAGGCCCCAGGGCACATTCCATGCCTCTCCCCCTGCCATTTCAGCTTCAGCAGCCAGCCAGCAGGTGAGAGTCCTGTAACCTACAAGACCCACTCTGCCACCCATTTGTGTTGTTGAATTCTATCTTTAAGCCAGGGTGATCCAATAAGATGCAGGGGGTTATTCCAATTTTTTTGGTATTTGTTGAAATTTGCTTTGTGACTGAGTATGTGGTCAGTTTTAGAGAAGGTTCCATGAGGTGCAGAGAAGAAGGTATATTCTTTTGTGTAGATGTCTGTTAAGTCCATCTGAGTCATAATATCTGTTAGTTCTCTTATTTCTCTGTCAAGTTTCTGTCTGACAGACCTATCCATTGGTAAGAGTGGGGTGTTGTAGTCTCCCACTATTAGTGTATGTGGTTTGATATGTGATTTAAGCTTTAGTAATGTTTCTATGTTTAGTTATGTAATGTTTAAAAATGTGGATGCTAATGTATTTGTGGCATAAATGTTCAGAATTGAGACTTCATCTTGATGGATTTTTTCCTATGATGAATATTAAATGTCCTTCTCCATCTCTTTTTGATTAATTTTATTTTGAAGTCTATTTTGTTAGAGGTCTATTTGATTGGAAAATCTTTTCCCAACCCATTACTGTGAGGTAATATCTGTCTTTGAAGTTGAGGTGTGTTTCTTGTATATAGCAGAAGGATAGATGCTGGTTTTTTTTTTTATCCATTCTGTTAGCCTGTATCTTTTTATAGGTGAATTGAGTCCCTTGATCTTAACAGATATTAATGACCAGTGATTGTTAATTCCTGTTATTTTTTGGTTTTGCTGTTCTTGTTAGTAGTGTGTGTGTTTCACTTCTTTGGGGTTTGCTGGTGTGAGATTATCTATCTATTGCCAGTGTTTTCATTGGTGTAGCTAATTTCCTTGGGTTGGAGTTTTCCTTCTAGTACTTTCTGTAGTGCTGGATTTGGGGTTAGATACTGTTTAAATCTGGTTTTGTCATGGAATATCTTGTTTTCTCCTTCTATGGTGATTGAAAGTTTTGTTGGGTATAGTAGTCTGGGCTGGCATCCATGGTCTCTTGGTGTCTGCAAAACATCTGTCCTGAACACACAGTTACACTACAGCTAATTCTGTCTTTGTATTTGTGTGTGTTGTATGCATGTGTGTTCATGTACATGTGAGGGTGCTTATACTCCTGCTTGCATGTGTAGTAGAGGCCAGAGGTTGACGTTGGCTGCCTTCCTTGATCACCTCCCCCGCCCCCAACTTGTTTTTTGAGATAGGGTTTCTCACTGAGTTTTGAGCTCATCAATTGTCCAGACTAGCTGGTCACTGCTTTCTTGAATTCCTACCGTTTCTCCCTCCCAGTGATGGCATTACAGGAACATGCCACCCCATCCAGCATCCTTCATGGGTGCTGTGGGTCTGAGCTGAAGTCTTCATGCTGGTGCAGCAAACAGTTGATACCACTGAGTCATTTCCCCAGCTCATCAACTGCTCATATCTTAATCAGTGTTATTAATCACTAACATCTTCAGAGAACCCACAAATTCTTAAAATGTGACACAGTTTAATGTAATTCATGTTATTTCCCCTTTCTTTCTTGGTCCACCTGAATTGTATTCTTTCAGGAATGAAATTTAAGAAAAAATAAAATTTAAAAAATAAAAGTTAAAAATAATTTTGTTTACGTAGGTTTTTATATTTATTTTTTTATGTCTGTCTCTGTGTGTATGTAGAAGAGTTTGCACTTGCTATGGCTTGTATGTAGAGGCCAGAGGACACCTTGTGGGAGTTTCTTCTCAGCTTCTACCATGTGAATCCTGGAGATGGAATTCAAGTCTTCAGGCTCGGCAGAAAGCACACTAATCCACTGGGCCGGCTCACTGCTCCACGATGATTTTCTTATCGAACTTTTGGTGTATGATAAGCCCTTTATATGGTCATCAATATGACAATGTTACATTTGGGCACAAATGTAACTTAGAGAATGAAGCTATTGTCAAAACAGACAGCTAGCAGGATTAGAGAGGGGACTTTCAGCGGCACACTCACTTTTGATCCTGCCATTGTGATTGCAGTACTAAGGCCCCTATGTCGTGCCAAGCCAATCCTTGCTTTTCTTTCCTGTTGTCCATTAACGTGTGTCCTCTTTCTTCTATATTGTTCTCTCCTTAAATATATTCTCCTACTTCTTTTTTAAAGATTATTTTATTGTATAAAAAAGTAAAAATGAAAACGTGTTTGTGTGTATTGCCTGCCTGTTTGTAAGCGTACCAAGTGCATGGTGTGCTTGCAGAGGCCAGTAAACTGGCACTGGAGTTACAGATGGTTGTGAGCTCCCAGGTGGGTTCTGGGATTTGAACCTGGGTCTTCAGGAGCAGTAGTTAGTGCTCTTAACTGCTGAGCCATGTCTCCAGCCCTGGTTTGTGGTGGTAATCTAATTGTACTGAATTATTATTTTGATTGTATGTTAATAAATAAAGTTTTCCGGGGGTCAGAGCTATTAGAGCCATAGCAAGAGTGTGGCGGTGGTGGCGCACGCCTTTAATCCCATAGATATCTGTGTGTTCAGGGTCAGAGCTATTAGAGCCATAGCAAGAGTGTGGCGGTGGTGGCACACGCCTTTAATCCCATAAGATCTCTGTGTTCAGGGATACAGTCAGCATTGGAGACATATGCCTTTAAGACCTAGGGGGCTGTACATTCAGACAGTGACGAGGCAGTCATGTGTTTGGGTTTACAACCAATGAGAAGGCAGAACAACATACTATAAAAAAAACGAACCAACAGGAAGTAGGTCTCTTTTCGCGAAGCTGGGACAGCAGGAAGAAGGGTGAGATTTTAGCTCTGAGCTCTGACTTCTCGGCTTTCTCTTTTACATTGTTTCTGTGTTTCTTATTTAATAAGACGGTTGGTTACATCTATACTGGTTAGTGGTAGCAACTTTAGTGTGTGGGGTTAAGTGAAAGCGCTTAGATGTTGTGTGTATGACCTTGAAGAGGTTTGTGTGACCCTGCCCCTTCTTTTGGTTTTGCTTCCTGTGGGATGAACAGTTTGCTTGGCTACAAGTTGACCACCATTACAATCCAGTACCAACATGAGAGACCTAAGTCAATAGACCTGTCCAATTGTGTCATAGAGACTCTGATACTACAAGCCAACATAAACCTTGTCTCATTATAGGTTGATTTTGCCAGGTGTTTGGACATGGTGATGGTAAACTTAGGCTTTGCTGATCCAGCCATTTTGGGTAAGGAATACTCAATTTTTATTTCAGTTACCCTTAAACATACTTTGAGATGGCCTGGAAAGATGGCTCAGGGGTTAAGAGTACTTACTTGCTTCTCGTCCAGAAGACCCAGGTTCAATACCCAGCATCCACCTGGCAGCTCACAACTGTCTGTACTTCCAGTTCCAGGGTATCGGACACCTTCACATAGACATACATGCAGGCAAAACATCAATGCATGTGAAAATAAATAAATCTTTAAAAAATACTTTGAGATTTTTTTTCCTTTGGAAATGAGTGATTTGGCTCAATAACTCACATTACACTATTATTATGTAGAATCAATTTATTAATAATCAAATACATAGGAAAATATTGGAAGAAGAGTTTTTGGACATTTATGATAAGTAGCAGAGGTCATGAGGATGACACAATGACAGGAGTGATGCTTTTACAGAAGGAGAAAGAACCAGCGACACATGGAGTAAGGGGCGTCCTGTGTGGCCATGAGGATGGTTGATCTCCCCAAGGACCTGCCTGACTGGTGGCAGCTGGACCTTAGATGCCAGTGTACAGAAGTCTTAGAAATAACTCTACAATCCTATTACCGCAGTCTACACTGTCACATCACTTCCTTCTTCTGTTTCTCTTCCAGCCCTTCTAACTCAGGGACTGATCATCAACGTCATCCAGAGAAAACCAAAGTGTTAGTCCTGGGAACAGGAATTATTAGCACACAAAAGGGACACTTCCAGCAATCCACAGGAGGATGTCATGGGTGTACTGAGAATGTCAAATACCAACAGCAGACACCCTTCTTAACAATTTATTAAGTAGTTTATAGTGCCATATATGGATCCAAGTAATTCTTCACCATCATAACCAAGATAGGTAATGACAGGAAGGAGACAGGTTTCTCTACTGGTCCTGGAACAGAATTATAGGTGTTCTTTATTGTTTCTACAAAGATTCTGATGAGGAGTTTTAGGAATTTGTTGATATTAACAAACTTGAGATTTGTAGTTATGGTTTCTTTTGATTATGGTTTCATAGTCTGCTGTGGGATGTTCTGTATGTCCTGTGGGAGCCCTTCTTGGGTTCTTTGTGGCGTTACCCAGCAGGTCCGTATAGAGGATGATTAGGACCATGGGCCTGAGTGCAGGTGTTTGAGATGGTCTGCACTTGGCTGTGCTGGGGGATGGTCTGTATGTCAAGTTGCTCTGATTGGTTAATAAATAAAACCTGATCGGCCGTGGCTAGGCAGGAAAGATAGGCGGGACTAACAGAGAGGAGAAATAAAAGGACAGAAAGGCAGAAGGAGACGCTGCAGCCGCCGCCATGACCAGAGACGCTGCAGCCGCCGCCATGACCAGCAGCATGTGAAGACGCCAGTAAGCCACCAGCCACATGGCAAGGTATAGATGTATGGAAATGGATCAATTTAAGATAAAAGCACAGTTAGCAAGATAAGGACAGTTAGCAGGAAGTCTGCCACGGCCATACGGTTTGTAAGCAATATAAGTCTCTGTGTTTACTTGGTTGGGTCTGAGCGGCTGTGGGACTGGCGGGTGACAAAGATTTGTCCTGACTGTGGGCAAGGCGAAAAAATCAAGCTACAATAGTCGTCCTGTTGATAGAATCTACAAGTCATGGTAATTACTCTCTAAAACAGACTTGATGAGTGCAGAAAGAAGTATCATTCAGGTGTGTGTGTGTGTGTGTGTGTGTGTGTGTGTGTGTGTGTGTGTGTTGTGAGGCACAATGAATGCAGCAGAACAAGATGCATGAAAAGGAAGGAATGATTGTGCACAGGTTCCAGAGAGACAGAGATTACAATAGAAAAATCATTACATCATTGTAAGGAAATATAGAGATGACACAGAGTTTAGTGTGTGTGTGTGTGTGTGTGTGTGTGTGTGTGTGTGTATTCAAGTATGCATGTTCAGTTGAAAGACAGAGAGGAGGGTGTGTGTGGGGGAGCAGAGAGTTGAAGAGAGATTGGGAATTGCCCGGTTCTGACATATTAAGACCCATGACCCTATCCTTAGGTTTTCCCATGTGGTGGTAGATTGGCTAGTGTAAAGAAACGATGTCAGAAGGGGGAATTTATCTAATGGCTCCCTAGCATTAACCATTTGATGTTGTCATGGTCAGTAGCTGAGGGTGAGTTGAGCTTGAACTAGTTTCTTAAATATGTCTCTTTAAGGAGAACTTTGGCATCTTCAGTCACTATGTTAAGGCACTGAAGTTGTAAGTTATAGAATTTACGATAGTAATGAGGTATAGCAGAGGACATGAAAAGGGTTGAGCCTATATTCTTCCCAAATTTGAGAAGCATTTCTGTAAATGTTTCTTCTTTCTCAGTTTCTGACAATCCAGGAGATGTAAGTTTTTTTTTCAACCTTTCAACAGGCACTTGGGTATCTTTAGCTATGAATTCCAGTGATTTATTATCCACTCCAAAGTGGACACGATATTGGTTTAAAATCTCTTTCTGCTTCTTCACATCACTGTCCAGGAAGGTGCCCACTAGAGGAAGGATCTTCCAAATGGTACGCATGCTGGCTTCTTTCCAGATAGTCTCCTTAATAGAGTCACGGTTTCTTTCAATGGCTGCCCCTGTAATATCATGCAAAAAAAGCATAGTACTGTAGCGTTTTTGAACCGGTGCCTCCTTTTTCAGCATCTGCCTCAGGAATGAAAAATCGTAGTCATATGAATGGTGATTAGAGATCAAGAAAACCAGCGGTGCATCCATGTCATTCTGACAAAGGGTATTCATATAGTCGCTTCTCATCTGCTGCAGGCTCTTTTCTCTGTCAAAGGTGTCCAGTTTGACTTCCTTTTTCTCATGGAAATCAATGTCCACCTTGGTTCTCACAAAGTAGAAATTCTTATTCATAAGTTTTATTTTTCTGGCAAGGTCTAGTTCAAGTTTTGTAAAACACGTGTCAAAAATAATAATGAAGAAGTCATACTCTTGGAATTTCGCTTTCTCCAGATAATATTTTCGCTGAAAGTCCATAGTTTCAATGCCAGGCAGCTTCCATAAATACAAAGTTTCAATTTGGAGGTATTTGTATGGAATTCTCTCCATAGTTGACTCTCCTATCCCAACTTCAGCTGCACCTTCCTCTTCAGGACCAGCCTCCCTCAGGGCATTGATGAAGCTGGACTTCCCTGCTCCAGACTTTCCCATCACAGCAATGTTGATTGGGATGTCATCAATATTTTTTACTGTATCCCTTAGTACAGATTTTTCCCACTGAATGTTTCCATTTGTCAGTTGTTGCTCAATTGAATGGATGGTTTCCTGAGGAATGATTGTGTTTTCTGCTTTACACGTCATTAAATATTCAGGGAAGCTGGGTTCCCAAGAGAACTGAGCCATGACTGTGGGTGAACAAAGGCCCTGAAAGAAAGAAAGGAGAGTAAGTTGCTAGAGACCAAAGATGCTTTGTGCTTAGCGCTGTGTGCTCTATGCTGTATCAGTGACCGAGTGATGTTGACTAGTTCACAGACATGTTGTGCTGAGTATTCTTTGTCAACAGTATACAAACTAGAGTCCTCGTGGTAGAGAACACCTCAGTTGAAGTCAGCTCTATCACTTTGGTCTGGGGGCATGGTTATGGGGGCATTTTCTTGATTGAGTGTTGATGTGGGAAGACTCAGTCCAGTGTGCATGGTACCATCCCGGGGCAGGTGGTCCTGGGTTGTCTAGGAAAGCAAATGTTCAAACTATGGGGAGCAAGCCAGTAAACAGCATCCCCGCAATGTTCCTGCCTCTGCTTGTGTTTCTGCCCTATTTTCCCTCAGTGATGGACGGTGATAAGAATGTGAAAACTGCAAAAACCCCCTTTCTCCCCAAAATACCTTTGATCATGGTGTTTATCCCAGCAATAGAAAGCAAACTAGGACATATTTCCACTTGCTCTCCATTAAACCCTTAATTATGTAGACATTAAAACTTAAATAAAATATATGAAATAATATAAAATTCTGCCTGTGTCATTAGTCAGCATTATAAACCACTAGCACATGAACAATTGTGCTTCTTCTAACATGACTGGAGTATTCTATATGAAATCCATCTGTGCACACTTCCCTCGGTGTGTACCTCAAATTATTGGGCAATTAAACAACATATATCTAGTTTCTCAAATTGAAAATTAAGTAATAATGAGTAATAATTGATATCTGTGGTTAATCAATGCTAAATATCTCTACAGATCACATAGATCTTTCTCTATTTTATTTTTATTTTCGAAAGATGTCAGTAAGTCCAGTCAGCTGAGGATTCTGTAGAGGTAAGAAGTCTCTCTAGTGGCTGCTCCTTTACTTCTCTGATCTTTCAGCATTTACCCTGATATCTGACTCCAGGATCTTATTATTAAGACCAACTGGAATTTGCACTACATATATCTAATTATCCCAGACCCCATATTTCTGCCCTTTTTTCTCCACAAACCTGACTATTAGACCTCACCTTGCAGCACAATGGACCTCACCATCAGTTATGGAGACAGCAAATCTCTGCTGTCACCTGGAACCTCCTCTTTCTGTCTCAATATCAAATCAGTTCTCAGACTCAAAGTATATTTCTAAATCCTTTCACAATTGATCACTCTTCCTTCATTATCTTCTTCAAGATCTCCTCAATTTCAGATTTGATTATATCACCAACATTACTATATTTCCTGTGACCGTTCTTGCAACAACATGGATGATCAAACAGCTGGAGTTATCTTTTTGACACTGACGTCATGTCATGCCAAGTCAATTCTGAGAGGCACTATAAAGATTCCCATTTCACTCAGGGAAAGTTCATTAGGTATATAGTGCACATGCTACATACAACATTCCTTTGACATTTATTATTGCACTTCTGGGCCACTGGTGTCTGAATCCCAGTCACCCCAGTATCTTGGGCTGTCTTCTCATCTCAGGACTTTGTACTTAGTGACTGCTTCCTTTCCTCATTGCTCTCCCCCAGGAACCACATGGCTATTCACTTAATCACCTCTCTCTAGGTTCTGCTTCGATTACACAGGATTCAGTACTGATGTTCTCATTGGGAGCTAGAACTATACCTGTCTCCATCATTCACAATCTTTTGGTTGTGTTTCAATTTCTCCACAGCAACTGCTACCATATAATGTGTATTTTTCTGGGTTTATTTGCTATCATTCTCCCACAGTGTAATGAGCCTCAAAGAGCACTTCTTCACCACTGGCACAGAGGTACATGGTGGTTTATCATCAGTGATTGAATGGGGACTATGAGTGAATCACTTGGACTTTATCATGAACATTTGTGCCTGTTCTTTAATTCCAACTGCTCAGTGGGAAATTGAAGTCCTACAGACCCAGTCCAATCTACAGGACAGTTGGGGACAGCTGTGTATGAACCCAGAGCTGCAGATCTTTGTTCAAACTGAATGCAGACACAGGCCCAGGAAGGTGTGGTTAAAGAGAATGTCCTAAAAGGGAAGCTAACCCTGGTTAAATAAACACCACAGCCAGATTTACTGATGAAGGGGACAGTCACCCACAGGGCACAGACAGACGTCTCTGCAGCATACAGGCTGTTCTGTCTTTTCAGTTTTTCCCTCTCGTGCTTTCAGTTCCAGCTCCTGGATTTGTGATGCAGACTCAGGTGTGACATTTGTCTGCAAGGTCTGCCCACTGAACGTGAACACGGTAAACAAGAAGGCTGTGACACAGCAAACATTACAGAAGGAAGCCTGCCTAAGTGACACCTAAGTGTCACCACCACATACTGACGTAGCTCAAGTTCTCACAGATGGAGAGAAGATTCTTAGCACTCCTGCTTTACAATGAAAAAAACTACAGTGAAGAAGATTCTTCAGGCACAGATTTCCACAGCCGGCTCCAGCAGAAGCAGCCTGCAGAGAGACCTCTTCTCCACAGGCCAGAGGCCTCGGGATACAAGGAATTAAATAGTTGAGCTGAACTAGGAAGCTAGATGAGAGTGAGATACAGCAACCTCAGGCACACTGCAGAGATATTCCATTATCTGAACATCTCATCACAACCATTTTAGGGAGAGGAATACGTGGTAAGCAAATAAATTTGATATGTTTTTACCAAAAACAGCATCCAGATCATTTCATTTAGGTCTATCTCAACTTGGAGGACTGGCTAAGGCCATCCACGAGGCAGTCCTGTCTACCTCCCACCAAAGCACCCTAGCTTCCAAGCTGAGGATCCTCACTTTCAGGGCATGTTCCTAAATGTCTTGTTATCTATCCCTTCGTTAGAGAAAAGAGATAATGAGGGTTTGAAGTTAGATTTTAATGCTCCTGTCCACTTACCAGAAAATCCTATGTCCGCTGGATTCACACTGCTGCAGTTCAGCAGCAGGAACCACTGCACTGCGCTCCAGGCTCGTTCCTTGAGACTCACCCCTGCCGCCTCTGTGGAAAGCAGCAGGTGCAAGGCAGTTGGGCAGGACTTATACACTCCTCTGACTTCTGCCCTCCTTCTAGGTGTGTGTTGGCCAATCATAGAAGAGCATGGATAAGGTTGATTTTCAGAATCACTGCATTTCCAAGAAGTGGAAAATGAAAATCAAACTATCAGTTGTATTTCATTCTATTATGTGCAATCCTACAATAATAAAGTATGTGGAGTGTGTTACTTGGAACCTGATCGGGGATATAAAGAAGCAGCTTGCCAGCTAGCCTGGAACACAATCCTTAAACGATAATTGTCCTCAATCCCTGTTGATAGAAATGCAGCCTGAACTAAAGTCATACAACACGTTGTCTGGGTCCTCTGCAGGCTGCCAGTCAATCTTAGTCTCATCCAAGATACAACCCATCTCCTGCCTCTGTCTAAAAACTTTTTTTTTTTTTTTCTGAGACAGGGTTTCTCTGTGTAGCTTTGCGCCTTTCCTGGAACTCATTTGGTAGCCCAGGCTGGCCTCAAACTCACAGATATCTGCCTGGCTCTGCCTCCCGAGTGCTGGGATTAAAGGCGTGCACCACCACCGCCCGGCTCTGTCTATAATCTTTTTTACTCACAAGATTCATATTTTTTAATTCTTGTCATTCACAATCCCCATGTCCTGCTGGGATTTCTTATGCATTGGGTTTGACAGGTCTCACACATGCTTTCACAACCACTCTGAGTTCCTATGTGGAGCTGCCCTACTGTGTCCAGAAGATACTGTTTCCTTGTGGTCATCCACCACCTCTTGCTCTTATAATCTTTTTACCCCATCTTCCACAACCATTCCTGTGCCTTTGAGGTAGAAGTATTTATGTTACATTAAACCTAGACATTCTTCAGTGTCTTAGTCTCTGCATCATGGCCACTGTGGTTATCTGTATTGATTATCATCTACTAAAATTAAGAGCATCCATTGTGAGGGTTGAGTGATGTCTTAATCTATGGGCATAATGAGAAATCATTAGGAGGTGGCTTAATAGCATGTCCATTTAACAGTAAAATAATAGTGATTTGTTCCTAAGGTATATAATCTGTTCAGCCTTAAGTTCTTAGCCAGATATGGGGTTTCATCTTGTGGAGAAGCTATTAAATCCAATCAGGAAGCAGTTGGTTCTTCCATGCCAATTTTTCCACTATTGCACTTGTGGGTAGGTCTTGAGGGTCCTCTCATTGTTGTAGCTCAGAGAAGTTCACAGCTGGGTGTGATTTATGATTCCCCTTCTCCTCTGGTAGTATAGACAGTACCTTCCAGCATTATGAATGCTAGCCAGCAGTGATGAAGCTTCTGGGTCGGTATCAACTTGATTTTGCCATGATTTATAAGTCAAGCACGTGGTATGTTCACTAATTGGAAGTTCCAAATTCTGGAAGTTAACCAAGAGCTGTATCAGTGGCCGGTAATGGTCAGGGACAACACTGGCCAACAACTCTAAAAATCTGATTCCTGGGACTCAGGTCTGTCTATTTGTTGCCCTGTGGTGTCTAGCTGGGGCATTGTTGCCCAGGTTGAGGTCAACTCTATCTGAACTCCTTTCATATATGTGTATAGATTTAGTTTAGGAAGCCTCGACAGTAGTAGGTTTTCATTTGACTTTTTAAAATACTTTAGTGTTATTTATCCCTCCATTCTCCCTCTTCATATTTTTATTATTAATTCATCAATTGTTGGATATCTAGACATTTTCCTTTTCCTGACTATTGTGAATAGAGAAGAAATGAATATGGTCTAGGCAGTATCTCTGTATCAGCATAGAGAGTCCTTTGGGAATATTCCCAGGAGTGGTACAGCTTGACCATGGGGTAAACTTATTTTCACTTTTTGGGGAACTTCCACACAAATTGCCTGAGTGGCTGCCCCAGTTTGCACACTCACCAGCAGTGACTGAGATTTTTCTTTCCCCACATGCACAACAGAATTTGTTGCCATTTGTATTTTTGTTTCCAGCTACTCTGGGTGGGGTGAGATAAAAATCCCAAAGTAGTTTCTATTTGTGATTTCCTGATGGATAGAAATGTTACACATCTAACAAATGTGTCTCAGTCATTTCTATATTATCTTTTGAGAAGCTGTGTTTGGTTCATGCTCCAATTTAATGTCGGGTTGCTTCTTTTCTTGATGTGTAATAGCTCTTCATAGATTCTAGATCCTAACCCCCTGACCAGTACATAGCTGGCAAAGATTCTTCCCATTTTGTAGGCTGCCTCTTTGATTGAGTGATGGTGTCTTTTTCAAAAGACATTCTTGAGACAGTGTCTTAACTCTATCCAAGAGTGGTCTGGTACTGACTTGTAGTCTAGGCTGGTCCTGAGCTTATGGTGATCCTCCTGCCTCAGCCTCCTAAGTGTTAAGACTGTAGCTGTGAGTCACTGTGCCTGCCTGGCTCAAAAAGCTCCTTTATAATTTTGGGATTCAGTCTATAGCTTATTGATGATATGTCATATTAAACTGCCCTCTGTAGATGGATATTGGACGTGGTGTACAGTGTCTAACTCTTATTTATGGCTCCCGAGCCCTTCTTCTCTGTCTGCTGCCATGCTCCTGGCCATCATGGGCATGGATGCACTCTCTGAAAGTTGGAGCATGCCCCTCCTCCCCCACCATCTGGAATTAAATATTTTCTTTTATAAGTTACTTGATCATAGTTTTTCTTCACAGCAGTGCCAATAAACACTGATTTCAAGTTAGAGTAGTAAAAAGGACATGGTTCTATCATAAAACAAAACACAAAACACACTGATCAATGGAATAGGACCAGGGACACTGGTGTAAATACACACACCTACAATCATAGGCTTTTTGACACAGAACTCAATGATACATACTGGAGCAAATATAGCATCTTCAAGAATCTGTGCTGGGAAAACTGAATATTTAACACGTTGAAGATTGAAATTTGATTGTTATCACCCATCCTGTCTGAAATCAGTTCCAAAGTAACCAAAGACTTCAAAGTGATACTTAAAATTCTGATACCTCCATGGGAACATACTAGGAATACATTTCAGAACATAGGCTCGGGTAAGAACTTTCTTAGTGGAACCCTCTTCACACAGGAAATGCAGCCATCATACAAGAAGTGAGAGTTTATAAAGTTATGCTTCTGTTGTGGCTGCATTGCGAGACTCTCCCCCCCCCCCCCCCCCCCCCCCCCCCCCGGCCCCAGCAAGACCACCAATGCAAAACACACAGGGGTTTATTGGTAACAAGCAAGCCTGGGCTTGGTCTGTGTCCAACACTCGACACAGTGGGTGTTGGGTTTTTAAAGGGAGAAACTGCAAGCAGGGTGATACAAGTCTTTGTGTCGTATGATTGATTGGGTGAGGGTATGTAATCTTTGAATTTACTGGTTGGGGGTTACAGTTACCATTTTTGGGCAGGCCTGGACAAGTCCCATTCTTTGTCCTTGAGCTGCCATGGGGGCTGGCTGGCCTTGTACATACTTACTGTGGGGGCTGACTCAGTGGCCCAGGCTCTGTCCTTGAACTGCCATGGAGGCTGGCTGGCCTCACACGTTTACATTGACCCACGCACGTAGCTCTATGTTGGTGAGGGGTCCCAGACAGTAAACAACTAGCTGAACCTTGAGCAGTCAGAGCACGTGCAGAAAGGGAGCTACTGCAAGGACTATGTCTTTTGTTCATGGCCCTCCCAGAAACTGCTTGCTCAAGTCTCAGGAAACTGAAATTGAGGCCTGATCTCTGAGAGAAGACTGAGCAGCCTGTTATGGCATCTGCCTGGTCCTTTCACTTCCATACTTTGAAATAAAAACAAAAACCAAAGCAAAACTTTACTGTAGGCATCATCCAGAATGGGAAAAACCCTTCACTGGTAGTACATCATCGGAGAGAGGATTAGTGTAAAGAATATGTGGAGAGCTCCAAAATGTAAACACCAAGAAAACAAGCAATCCAATTAAAAATGGGTTATGGAACTGAACAGAGAGTTCTCTAAAGGGGAAAGGCAAATGACTAAGGGATACTGAAAATAGTGTTGAGCATGGACTGAGCAGCTACAGCACTGTTGGCCCCTCTGGTGTGAGACAGCCACTGCTCCATCTGCTCAGCACCCAGTCTCAACTGTGGGGTAGACATCTCAGGTGAGATTCAGCTGTTGTTACTATTTCAAAGTGAGCTAATTTAATGAATTGTATGCCTAAACATTAACAAAAATAATGAATGAATAGATAATAAGTAAATAAACAAAGCAAACAAGCAAACAAGATGTTGGTCAGAGAAGCAGGTAGGTGAATGCAGACCTTCATGTCTCTATCCTCTCCTCCAAATCCAACATTCTAGTCGCATGCCCGGATCTGCAGCTGACCACCTGCTTCAGCCTCTCCTCACTCTGTCCCCATTCCCATGAAGCTAAACAGATCATGGTGTAGCACTCTGCTTTCTTCCTTCTGTTGACCCCCTAAGCCCTATGTCACAGCCCATCCCTGTTCCTAAGTGTCAGCTGCCAATATCTAGACACACTTTGTACCTGTAATCCCTAGTGGGCACCACCATTAGGATCCTAGAAGAATTTCCTACCAGGCACCACACAGTCACCACCCCTCCTAAGAACCAGAGAGGACAACAGAGTCTAAGGAAAAAAAATATTCACTCAACAAAGACAAAACCAGATAGCAACATGTACAAATACAATCTTCTCAAATCCCAATGCCTAGACACTAGCATAAAAAACATAATTGATAATAAACAGGAAATCCCTGCTCCATACTCTCTTCTTACAGCAATGTTTAATGGGATATTATCAATATTTTCTTTATGCATCACTGATACAGATTTAGCACCCCCAAATATTACCTTTTGTCAGGTGTAACTCAACTGAACTAATGGTTTTCTGAGAAATAATTTTATTCTCCCCTTAAACTTCTTAAAATATGTAGTGAAGCTGGACTCCAATTTCCATGATCTTCATCCTTAGATGCATCAGAGAAGAACTGACTCATGACTGTGCGTAAATAAAGGCATGGAAAGGAAGAATGGAGAGTAAGTTGCAAGAGAACACAGGTGCCTTTGTGCTTAGCACTGTGTTCTCTATGTTGCAGACTCAGTTATCTTCTGGTGTTGACGAGGTCCCATGTATCTTGTGCTGGTTAATTTTTGTCAACAAGAAGGACTCTATATCCTGTCAGAGGGATGTGTGCTCCTTCATGTTCATTCTGACACTCTTCACCCTAGCTGGGTAATGAAGAGTCTAGATGTCCATCAACTAATGGATGGGCAATGAAAATATGATACATATACACAGTAGAATATTATTCACTGGTAAATGACAATACAATTATGAAAATTTCAGGTAAATGAATGCATCTTGAATACATGTGAAGTGATGTAACTCAGACCTAGAGAAAGAAACACTGAGTGTTTCTATGTCATATATAGTTCCTACCTTTGAATCTTTAGATTTGAGTCATTCACTTGGAATAATAGACTCCAGGAAACTAGAAAAGAGCTACTGAAAGAAGGGAAGAACAGTCTTAAGGGAGAATATTGTGGTTGATTTTATTGTCAACTGGCCACAAATTAGAATCACTTGATATGGAGCCTCACCTGAAGAAGTGTCCTGATTGCCTTGATGGACAGTAGAAGACCCACCCAGATGCCAAGGGTAAGACAGGGGGACAGTCACTTGCCTTGTGCTGACTTGGCCTTCCCTCTCACTGCAGGTTGACTTACCCTGTCTCTGATGCTGATTCCTTCACTGATATCAGAACAAGTATTTCCAGGCTTCCATCTTGGACTCTGGATCAGTGGCTTTCCAGGAAGCTTCTAGAATTTCAGTGCCAGACTAGGACTGTGGAGGTACCAGCCTTGTGGCCTAAATAACTATGGGGTTATTGGCCTGCTTAGTGCGAGACAGCCATTGTGGGACTACCTAACTGCTGAGGCATCCCCCATCAAGTATTGAGCCACCAGCAGGGTCTCAGCCTCTTAGCTGTGTTTCATGTGTTGATATCATTCCAGTGTAAGCTGCCTTACTATATTATTACATGTTATGTATATATGATATACATACGTTAATTCCATTGATTCTTTTCCTCAGAAAACCACAGCTAATACCAAAGGGGTTGGTAGAACACAAGTGGTATGAAGATGGAAAGGTGAATAATGGGGAGAGATTAAGTGGGTAGAGTGGTAGGAGGGGAGGGCAGAGGAGGAGGGAGTGGGGGAAGGAGTCAGTAACTGAGGATGTCTGAAAACACTACACTGAATCCTGCTATTGTATGTGTGCTTAAGGAGTTCCAATGTACTTACTGTGTGCAGTAGAGAGAGGGTAATGCTCATTCAAGAAGCTATAGCTTATCAAACAGAAGCTCAGTGCCAGGTGTGGGATACCTCCCCTGGAGTTGTTGATTAGGGAGATCCCAGAGACCTCCAAACAATACAGGCTATTGCTGTTTTTCTTGATTCACCAGAACCTGATGGTAAGTTTCTATTGCTGAAGACACCATAAACTTAGTCACAAGACATTGAGAACCGATGGTACTAGCCAGAACTTCCTGATGTCTGGCTGGCATTCACAGCATTGGAGGGCACTATGCAGGCTGATGATGGAGAAAATTCATCAACCGTATTACCTGACTGAAGATTTGTTCAAAGACCAGTCCCCATGGGAAGAACACTTGCCTTCCTCTTCTACAGAACCCTTGGCATCTAAACTGACCACTGCCCCATGAAATCAAGACCCAAGATCTAGCTATGCCCTGCCATTTCCAGCTTATTTTCTTTTACTTTATCAGCTAGTTTTACAGAGCCTAATGACTGCCATGTCCCTTTACCCCAGAGTCCAGAGTCACTACTGCAGCATGCCTTGACACTGTGGGTCTGAAATGCTATCTTGTGGGCAACTATGACTCATGTTGGAATAGAGTCCTGTTCTACCAAGCACAAGTCTCTGGAGCATCTCTTTTCTGTTAGAGCCATGCCAGTCCTATACTCTGTTCCATAGGGATACAGTTATTGTCACATCCCTTCTTCTGAAATGAGCTACTGAGTCATATCTCGGAGTCACAAACATGTGTGTACATATGTATTTGTGATCTGCTCTCCTGGGCATTTAGAATGAATATAAACCTCAAGTCCTTGCTGCCACAGACCCTGAGCACAGAACCGCCTCACCACTGCAGCTCTAAACACATCTGCCCTAGAGTGGGGTGCTGCTGTGGGTTCCTATGGGCCCTTTACAAGGGCTGCTGAGGGAGAACAGTCAGCATTGATTTGTTATGAGTCTTCAAAAGCTCAATACATTGCACATAAATTCCTTATCACCCCACTGCCAGAAGAGTTTTATAAGAATTTTGCTTTCCTTTTGTCCTGAAATGTACTGTTCTTTTCTGCAAGAAAACTAAAACAAACAAAACAACCAACCAACCAGCCAAACAACAACAAAAATGAGGGATAAATCCTTCTCAGTTGTTCTCAGATTTTCAATACTAGAAGAATGATTGAAAATGGAAAGAGGTTGATTTGGTAGATATACAGAGAACTTGAATAATCTAGTCCATATGATGGTATCTTTTCCTGGGAGGCTACACTGGTGTCACAAACATAAGACTACAGTACACACTGACTAGACATTGTGTCACTTCCATGCTTCATGGCCATTCATGTGTACTCATATGCTGATCTTATATGGACTTTTAGAGGAAAGTGCACGAAAAATGTTTTCTTGTTCTTATTTAAGACATGATTGTGAGGGATTTTACCTTTATTTGATATGTTAGGTTTCATTAACTTGACACAAACCTAGACATATCTGGGAAGAGGGAAATACCAGAGTGCTGGGATTAGAGGCATGAGCCACATTGCTTCAGTTGGAAGAGGGACTTTCAATTGAGGAATTCCTTCCTTCAGATTGGCTTGTGGGAATGTCTGTGATGCATTTTCTTGATTGATAAATGATATAGGAAGACCCAGCCCACTGTGATGAGAGCCAACCCTAGGAATCTGGTCCTGAGTTGTATAAGAAAACAGTTTGAGCAAGCCCTGGAGAGCCAGTCAGTAATCAGTGTTCCTTCCCAGTCTAGTTCAGTTCCTGCCTTGGCTTCCCTTGATGGTGGACTATAACCTGACAGTCAGTTAAACCCTCTCCCCCTCACTTGACACTTGGTTAGCATTTAATCACATGAACAGAGAAACAAACTAAGACAATGTACAAATTACTTCTTGGGGCCTGTTAACACTGAACCGAGTATTGTGACAATGGCTATTTATGCCCAAACATCTTTACTCCTGTATGACTTTTCCTGGGAAGGGATGAAGAAATTTCTATTTATCCCCGCTAGTGCATTAATGACAAACTAAAGAAGAGAATCCATTTTTGTTAATGAGCCTGTGAGTTTCTTAATGTTTTATTAGAGCTTATTACTGCCCTCTGTCATCCCCTTCAGGCAGGCAACTGCATGAGGATAGCTTAGCAAACTGGGCTCCACTTGCTTTGGGTTTTACATACCCATTATCTTCTGATAATGCACTGGGCAACCCAGGACCTTCACCTGCAGGTATTATGCATGCAAATCCCCATTTTAAGACTGCACCCACCATCTTAGGATATCACCCATCCCCAATTAGGCTGCATGTGCACACCACTACAGACAATGCATAGGATTCTCTGTCCCAACAACTCGAGATCTACCCGTTTGTGTCTAGTTTCTATTCAGATGTGTCTGTGATTGAGGAGGTTGAACACATGGGCAGCCTTACTTCCATATGTCAGCACTCATTGTAAGGACAAGGCAACCCATCTTCCTTAGCTCATCTTTTGTTCTTATGGTCCCCCAATTCAAGACTACAATTGTGTTGTATGATTCTGCCTGGGGAGACACAAATGAATGTCCACTCACCCCAGCTATGCAGCCATGACAGACCAACGAAAAGACCTCTTCCAAGTCTACCTTCGTGAATAACTGCGTTTATTAGTGTGAGGGTCACTTATAGGAGAATTGACCACTCAATGGTCACTTATCACGGGAAGGTACACCTGAGAATGGCAACGATTTACCACAGCTGCAGCCATGGAGTCTCCTGCATGATTTGTAAACACCTCAGTGGGTCGAAATCACCCCCCCCCAATCCAGAATGCTTATATAACTGGTCATACAACTTTGAGAAAAGGATCATGAATCTTTTAAGTTTCTGAACTTCCTAAGACTTGTGATTTTTTTTTTTTTTTTTTTTTTTTGGTTTTTCGAGACAGGGTTTCTCTGTGTAGCTTTGTGCCTTTTTTCCTGGAACTCACTTGGTAGCCCAGGCTGGCCTCGAACTCACAGAGATCCGCCTGGCTCTGTCTCCCGAGTGCTGGGATTAAAGGCGTGCGCCACCACTGCCTGGCTCTGTTTCCAGTGTGGTCTTGAACTCGCAGAGATCCAGACAGATCTCTGCCTCACAAATGATAGGATTAAGGGTATGTGCTACCACTGTCTGGCTTCTATTTCTAATCTAGTGGCTGGGTCTGTCTTCTGATTCTCAGGCAAGCTTTATTAGGTTACACAAAATATCACCACACTGACCATTAAGTGTTCATACTTTTATGAAACATTTAAAACATGTAAGTTTACAGAATCTAATATGTCTTGGGTGATAATGGTGCATCAGTAAACATGAATGTATAAGTAACAGTCTGTCTGCAGGTGTCTTTGTTACTGAGGTGTTTCTTGGATACTGGAAGATAGTTGGAGCTTGTTTCTTAATCCAATCACTTTGTCTTAATCCTGTTACTGATGAATTGAGGCCATTTACATTTAAGATAACCATTGAGAGAAGTCTGCTAAATTCTGCAGTTTTGGTTATTATCCTAATTGGTTAGATGAATCCTGCCACCCGACTTTGTTTGCTGGCTCACTGTACTGGACATGATTCATTCCTCTGAAAGTCTCTCTTGTTCATCTGCTCCTGTAATGGAATTGTATTCTTCCCTGTGTTGTCATGGCTGATATGTCATGTTCTTTTCTTCCCTTCTGTACAGCATTCATTTAGGTACGTTCTGCAGTACTAGATTGGTAGTCATAACTGTCTGAAATTATGCTTGTCTTAAAATGTTCTTAAGTTTTTTGTCAATTTTAAAAGATATCTTTGTGAATATAGTGATATTAGCTGGCAATTATTTACAATTAGGGCTTGAAATCCACCACCCTACATTTCCCTATCACTTAGGGTTGCTGATTAGAGATTTGATGTTATTTCAATGTGTTTTCTTTTGTGAGTTGAAAAAAGAAATGATTTGGAACTTACAGTTTCAGTGGGTGTGTCCATGACTGCCATGGTGGGGAGCATGGCAGCAGGGATGCATTGTACTGGAGCAGTAGCTGAGAGCTTACAACTTGATCCACAAGCATGAGGTAGAGAGAGCTACCTGAGAATGAATGAAATGGGCTTTGAAGTTTCAGTAACACAGTAACACACCTCCTCCAATAAAGCTGAATATCCTAATCCTTCCAAACATTTCCACCAACTGGGGACCAATTATTCAAATATTTGAGGCTATGAGGGGTGCACTGCCATGTAAGCAACCATAGTCACAGTGTTTATCACATAAACAGATATCAAAGTAGGACACTTAGCCACACTATCTTTTCAAAGTCCACCTTTACCCACTTTATCTTTTCAAAGTCCATCTTTACTCATTCTATCTTTTCAAAACCCAACTTTACCCACCCTTTCTTTTCAAAGTTCATTTAATACTTAATCCTTATTTCTATCTGTCCTCCTCCCCCAGTCCTAATCTTATTGACTATAGTCCCAATATACTCCATAGTATCCTTATTTACTCTCAAGAGTGTCTGAATTCTAAGGGGCCACTGTTATGGTTAGCTGGGTGACATCTACATAGTGTTAGTTTCACACAGCTGCAGTTATTCTCCCAGGTAATATCCTACTTGGGGAGTATTATAGAGCTTACACAAGGCACACAGACCTCCTGCCTGAGAGATTACTATCTGAAGTACACGCTCAACAATAACATATCCATGTCCTGCTGGACACTGCTAATACTTCATCAGAATGAGCATAGATGATAAAAAGGAAACCAAGAAAAGAAGTGACACCACATATATAACTCCCAATGTAGTGACATAAGAAACAAAATCCAAGACTTAGAACACCTTCACAGTATTATTATTCCCACAGCAGTGGCCACAGTATTATTATTCCCACAGCAGTGGCATTTAGTGAAAGTGAGTTAGATGAAATCCCAGATAGAGAAATCAAAAGAATTATTACAAATGTGTTCAAAGACGCAAACACCTGAATGAAATAAGGAGAGCAATGGATGAAATGAAAGAGTTTAACAAAGAGAGAGAAGTAATTGAAAAAAAAAACCATTCTAAATACTCACAATGATGAAACACACATACACACAAACAAGCAAACTAAACAAAAACTAGAAAGTGTGGTTGATATATTGTGTACCCCAATAAACATATCTGGGAGTCAGAGAACAGAACAGCCATTATATTACACATAGGTTTAGGCAGTGGTAGCACACGCCTTTAATCCTCGCATTCAGGAGGCAGAGATCTGTCTGGATCTCTGTGAGTTCAAAGCCACACTGGAAATAGCTAGGCATGGTGACACAAGCCTTTAATCCCAGGAAGTAATGGCAGGAAGCAGAAAGGTATATAAAGTGTAAGGATCAGGGACTAGGGCCTTGTTAAGCTTTTAGGCTTCTAGCAGCAGTTCAGCTGAGACCCATTCAGATGAGGACACAGGGGCTTCCAGTCTGAGGAAACAGGATCAGCTGAGGAATCGGTGAGTTGAGGTTGGTGGCTCTCACTATTTCCCTGATCTCTAAGACTTTCACCCCTATATTTGGCTCTGTGTTTTTATTTATTTATTTATTTATTTATATTTATTTTTTAAAAATTTATTATATTTCATGTGCATTGGTGTTTTGCCTGCACTGGAGTTACAGACAGTTGTAAGCTGCCATGTAGGTGCTGGGAATTGAACCCTGGTCCTCCGGAAGAACAATCAGTGCTCTTAACCGCTGAGCCACCTCTCCAGCCCCTCGTGTTTTTTATTTAATAAGACCACTTAGAAACTCTAAGTATTAGAAGGGACCAAGGTAAGGAAAGAATTCCTGAACTTAAAGACCAGGTACAGGAACTGGAACAAATCAAGGTCAGAGATAAAATAAGAAGGTACTCATTGCAAAATATATGGGATATTTGGGGATACAACCCCAAAAGGCCAAATTTATGGGTTAAAGACATAGAAGAAGCAGAAGAATTTTGCTCTAAATGCATAGAAAACATTTTCAAATGAATCATAACAGAAAAATTTCCCAGAGTTAGGAAAAGAGATGCCAGTCCAGATACAGGAATCATTTAGGACTCCAAACAGACAAGGCCAGAAAAGAACTCTCATTATAACTAACACACCAAATACACAGAATAAAGGAAGTATATTGAAAGTGGCAAGAAACATCAAGTTTTTGAAACATCAAGAAATAGCTATTATTTGGCAGGGGTCATCAGAATAACACAAATTACTCAACTGAAGGTTAGGCTTAGAATGATGTACTTCAAAGATTCAACAGTAACAACTGTCAATCCAGAATACTATCCCTAGCAAAGAGATCTGTCTTAACTGATGTAGAAATAAGAACTTTCTATGATGAAAATAGGCAAAATAGAAATTTGTGAGGACTAAGGCATCTCTACAGAAGCTACTTGAAGGAATTCTATGGACTGAAGAGAACATCAATTCCAGCATGAAGCAAGCCAGAAGAATGAATAAGCCAGGCTAGAATAAAACTAAGCAAGAGAGAAGACAAACAAACCCCAAATCCAACACTGAAAAATCAACAAAAAGGAAGAAATCAATACATAACTTTCAACAGTAATTCTGAATATTGATGGTCTCCATTTCCTAATCAAAAGACTAGTAGTTTGGATCAAAAAGCAGGTTGTTACCTCCAAGATCACTTCACCACAAAAGATGGACACCATCTTAGGGTGAAAGAATGTAAAATGGTGTCCAAGCCAACGGACTTAGAATGACGCAGTGTTGCTGTTCTAATATCTGATAAAAGAAACTCCATACCAAAACTAGTGAGAAAAGACAAAGATGGTTACTTCATTCAGATTCAGGGAGTGTCAATCAAGAGGACATCACTGTTCTGTTCATTTAATCACACATGAAATGAACACAGAGGTACATTGGTGTGCTAGTTAGGTCTTGTCAGTTTGACACAATACTGGCATGGCTGGGAAGAATATCAGTTGGGGAATTCACCTCTCTCAGATTATCCTGTGGGAGTGTCTGTAGAGCATTTTCTTAACTGCTCAATAGGAAAATCTAAAAGAAGTGGATTAATTCCCAGATTCATATTACTTAGCAAAATCAAACCAGAGGAGATAAACAGTTTTAACAGGTTGTTAATAAGCAGTGAGATGAAACAGCAATTAAAAATTTCCCAACTCCAGATGGAGTCACTGGTGAATTCTATCTACACTTTCTAAAAATTCTAACACCAATGCTTCTCAAACTGTTCTATACGATGGGAAAGGAAGGGACACTCTCCTTCTCTTTCTCTGAAGCTAGTATTACCCTGACACAATTAGAAGAGAAAGAAACAACAAAAAGGGAAATTTTAGACCAAGTTCCTTGGTGAACTTAGATTAAAACTTTTTCAACAAAATGCTGAATTTAACAACATATCAAAAAGTTGATTCCCCTGGGTCAAGTTGGCTTTATTCCAGGAATGCCATTCAAACCCACAAGCAGGAGAGTCTTTACATCCTTCAGGATCTTTTTTAATTGTCTTTGCTCTGCAAGGGTAGTTCAGTGTGTGTAAATCAACAAATGTTATGAATTACATGTCTTATTTAAGGTTTCTATTGCTGTGAAGAGAGGCCATGACCTTAGCAACTCTATTATTATTATTATTATTATTAATTATTTTATGCTTTATACATCCTAACCACCGTTTCTCCTCCTTCTCTTTCAGTTCATTGCCTTCAGTCTCCCCTGCATGCCCCCATCCACTTCTCCTCTATTTCTCTCTAGAAGAGGCTGGGCCTACTGTGGATATCAACCAAACATGGCATATCAAATTGCAGTATGACTAGGCACTTCCCCTCATATTAAGACTGGATGAGGCAACCCAGTAGGAGAAGAAGGGTTCTGAAAGCAGGTCAGAGAGCCAGAGACAGCATTTGTTCCCACTCTTAAGAGTCTCACAAGAAGTCAAAGCGACACAACTGTTGTTCTCTGGTTGTCGATTCTGTCTCTGTGGGTCCCTATGAATCCAGGTTAGTTGATTCTGTGGGATCTCTTGTGGTGTCCTTGATCCCCATGGCCCTTAGAATCCTTCCTCTTCCTCTTCCTCAGGATTTCCCATGTTCTACCTAATATTTGGCTGTGAGTTTCTGCATTCATTTCCTTTAGTTTCTTGATGAAGCTTCTCTGATGACGACTGGGCTAGACACCAATCTGAGTGTAGCAGAATATCATTAGGAATCACTTCATTGACTTCTCTTTGCTAGTTGTGTTTGAATCTATCTTGGGCTCTGGGCTATCTAGCCTCTGGGTCCTGGACCACCAGGCTATGTCAAAGGTGGGTTTCCTCTCATGGCATGGGTCTTAAGGCTGGACCAGTCATTGGTTGGCCACTCCCGAAATTTCTGAGCCACCTTTACCCCTTTGTAGGCAGAACAAATTGTAGATGGAAGGTTTTGTGGTTGGGTTGTAACAAGTTTCCTCCCTCCCCCACCAAGTGCCTGCCTTGAGGAGATTTCTACCAGGGTCCAGAACAGATGCTACAAGTGGCTAAGAATTCTAATTTGAGGGATAGCAAATGAATCTAAGCACACTGAGTTCTTTAGTCCGTTCACTTTATTCTTCTAAGTCAATTCTATCTACATAGTTTCTTTTCTGTTCTCATACTTAGCTCCTCTTAGTCCCTCCTGCTCTCAGTCCCTTGTGCTGTTCTCTCATTTCTATCTAGTTCTTTCCATTCCCCGTCCTCATCTTTGTTCTTCTCAATCAATCCCCCAGTGCTGTGGGAGGACCAGTATATATACACAAGCAGTAATATTTCAGCAAAGCAATGCAAGGCTTGAAGTTTTCAGGGTCGCAGAGAGAGGTGATAAGGATCCACACATAAAGCAATAATTGTCAGCTTCCAAAAGGGGAGTGACTAAAGGGGAGTTCTCTGGTAAGGTCAACTAAAATGCTAATGCTCAAACTATAATCTAGAAATGGCTAGGTAGAATGTTAGGAGTCAATAAGTCACAAGAAAGTAAACTGTCTTTGGTGCCGCTTTTCCCAGTCATCCCAGCTGCAGCTGCTTTCTGATAGGGAGGAGGTCATATGCTAGGTGGCTAAGCAACCTATATCAGAGCATGTAGTATTTGGTTAGTAAAAGCACTTTCACTAACTTTGCTGAGGAGAAAAGCTAGGAATAGCACCTGGCTGAGGAGGAATTAAAACTTAATTTACACAAGAAAGAAGGTTGGCATTTATGCCTGCCAGGTCTTGAGGGCAATCTCCTTGGGTCAGTGGGAAGTAACTGTTTTAACTCAGTAGCAAGTGGCTAAAACATGATCCCAGGAAATTGAGCAGTAAATCTCTTAAGTTAGAATCTTGTGTATATAACCCAGGGTGAAGGCAAGGAGTTGAGGATTTAATTGCTAGTCCTTATTTTCTCTTATCTGTAAGTGAGATGAGCTAATGTTTATCTGCATTTGTCCTAGGATAAAAAGGTATTTTAGCTGATATACTTTTGTCCGGAGAATGGCCCTAGCCAGATATATGTTAATGAAAAATAAACACATCTGGGGACAGTTGTCCAATTACCCCAAAAGTATAGGGGAAGTTGTGCTCAAGATTGAGATGCAATCGTGAGATTACATATACACATAACATGGAAATACATGGTAAATGGGGAGATTCATAGCTGTTATTGCACAAGAAGTTTAAAACAGGCCGGGCGGTGGTGGTGCACGCCTTTAATCCCAGCACTCAGGAGGCAGAGCCAGGCAGATCTCTGTGAGTTCGAGGCCAGCCTGGTCTCCAAAGTGAGTTCCAGGAAAGGTGCAAAGCTACACAGAGAAACCCTGTCTCAAAAAACAAAACAAAACAAAACAAACAAACAAACAAACAAACAAAAGAAGTTTAAAACAAGACACAGCCAATTCATTCAAAAGGCAGTAATTCCATAATACCTTACATGATGGTTTCCTCTAACAGAACCCTTAGTTCTGATAGGTTGACCTTCTGAACACTAGTTGTCACTGCTGTATACTCCCATGGTCTTTTGCTACCAGTGGCTCTCAATAGAGTTGGTTTCCCAATCTCTCCACTGGAAGTCTTGCCTGGTTACAGGAGATGGCCATTTCAGGCTCCATATCCTCCATTGTTAGGAGTCGTAGCTAGGGTCACCTTCATAGATTCCTAGGAGTTTCCATAGTTTCCTAGTTGCACTAGGTTTCTAGCCTGTCCCTGAGATGCCCCCCAACTCCAGTTGTCTCTCTCAGTACACTCTCCCTCTATCCTCCCCCACCTGATCCTTCCTGTTCTCACCCCCCACACATCCACCTAAGATGTTTATTCTATTTTCCCTTCCCAGGGAGATGCATCATCCCCACTTCATCCCTCCTTGTTTCATAGCTTTTCTTGATCTGTGTATTGTAGTATGATTATCTTTTTCTTTACAGCTAATAGTCACTTATAAGTGAGTACATATCATTTTTTGTTGTTGTTGTTTTCTTTTGGGTGGGGTCTGGGTTACCTCACCCAGAAGATTTTTTACTGGGTCCATCCATTAGCCTGCAAACTTCATGGGTGATTTTTCTTTAACAGCTGAGTAACACTCCATTGTGTAAATGTACCACATTTTCTTCATCCATTCTTCAGTTGAGGGGCATCTAGACTGTTTCCAGTTCTCAGCTATTATGAATAAAGCTGCTATGAACATAGATGAGCAAGTATCCTTGTGATAGGATGGAGTGTCCTTTGGGTATACGGACCTTGACAACTCTTACAAAGGAACTAACTGAAATGGGGCTGGCTCACAGGTTCAGAGGTTTATTCCATTATTGTTATGCTGGGAGCAAGGCATCATGCAGAGAGACATGGTGCTGGAGAAGGAGTCTAGAGGTCTGCATCTGGATTACCAGGCAGCAGGAAGAAAAGGAGATAATGACCCTGGCTTGATCATTTGAAACCTCAAAGCCTACCCCCATTGCCACACTTCTTCAAACAAGGTCACACTTACTCCATCAAGGTCACACCTCCTAATAGTGCTACTTCCTGGTGGGTAACCAAGAAATTAAATCTATGAGCCTACCGTGGCAATCCTATTCAAACCACCCAAAGACTGAATGAAGGACAGGAATCATGTGATCAGTCTCCGCAGATACAAAAAAGGCTTTTCCCAAAATCTAACATTATGTTAAAAATCCCGAAAAAACTCATAATAGAAGGAATATTTCTTAACACAATAAAGGTATATAGGGCAAACCTACAGCTAGCATGTTAAATAGGGAAAAGCTCAATGTGGTTTTCCTAAGGCAAGGAACAAGACATGGGTGTTCACTTCCTCCACTCTTTGCTGGAAGTCTTAACAAGAGCAATGGAACAACAACAATCCTACACAAGAAGGAAAGAAAAGGGATGCAGACAGGAAAGGAAGAAGCCAAACTATCTCTATTTGCGGATGACATAAGTCTATATCCTAAAGACACCACTGTGGAACTCTTAGAACTGACAGACACAAAGTGGCAGGATACAAGGTTAACACACAAAATGACCAGCCTTTCTATAGACCCACAACAAACAAACTGAAAGAGAAATTGGGAAAGCAATCCTATTCACAATAGCTTGAAAAAAATAGAAAGAAAAAGAAATGCCTTGGAGTACAGCTAACCAAGGACATGACAGACCTTGCAAGGAAACTTTAAAACATTGAAGAAAGACATTGCAGAAGACACTGAGAGATGGGAAGGTTCCCCATCCTCATGGATTAGAAGAAGCAATATTGTGAAAGTGGCTGTCTTATTGGAAGCGACCTACAGAGTCAATGGAATGCCAATGAAAATTCTAAGCCTTTCTTCACAGAAAGATGAACACATTTGAAAATTCGTATGGAAGTACAAGAGATCCCTGACAGCCAAAGCAATCCTGTGTAAAAAGCATACTGCTGAAGGTATCACCATACCTGATTTCAAGTTACGCTATAGAGCCATGGTAATAAAATCAGCATGGTGCTTATAGGATCACTTCCTCTTTCAGCACAGCTCTGTCACTTCTTGTCTGTCTGTACAGACCTCCAGACCTTTATAGTTCACTAGTGTGGGAATTTAAGGCGTGTGCCACCAGTGGTTCTGTTCCCAGTGTGGCCTTGCACTCACAGAGATCCAGACGGATCTGTGCCTCCTGAGAGATAGGATTAAAGGCATGTGCTACAACTGCCTGACCTCTATGTTTGCTATAGTGGCTGGCTTTTTTCCTCTGATCCTCAGATAAACTTTACTGGGGGACACAGATAAAATATCACCACATCTGCCTCCCGGTGTGGGGGCTGCCCTCTAACTCTCCTTCCTTGTGGCACTTGAGAGAAAAGTCTCCCTAGTCCCTCTGGTCCGGTGCAGTCCACAGTCAGCTCAGCATTCTCCAAGGAAACAGAGCATCTCCACTGTGTTAACTGCCTTGTCCAGGCTCACTCAGGCTGGAACTGTGAGATGGCGAGATGGAGGGGTGAAGGTCCTGGCCAACAAGCCTGAGTTGCTGAGTTCGATGCCCTGAAGCCACACGGTGGAAGGAGAAAACCGACTACACAAGCTGTCCTTGGTCCTCTGTCCCCCAGGTACACCTGTAAGTTAAGAAAGATGAAGACTTCAAAAAAAAAAAAAAAAAAAAGAATTTAAAATGTCCGTAAGGGATTCAAACTAATTCTGACTTACTATTAATGACTTAAAAAATACGTGGCTGTTGGTTTGCTACATACAATTATGTTGACCTTGAAGAACCTATTTAATTTACATTATCTGTCAGGATTATGACAATATATAATCCACATTTTATCATATTTTTGTTAGGATAGATATGGCAATTAAATAATGTGAGTACAGAATTCCGTAATAGTCAGATTATTATCTTACTTAAATCTAAAAGCTGTCACAAGGAGAGGTATGTAGTTTAGTGTTAAAATGCTTGCCTAGCATGTACAAGGCCTGGGCTGGAGCCTTAGCCTTAAACATAATTGACTAAATATGCTATTGTATAATTAACTCATTTGTTTAAAAATTTACATATTTGTGTTCTTATATAGTAAGATTAAAATAATTTGAATATTAAAAAGGTTATTTAGAGATTACACCTCATCCCAGTCACAAAGGCTAAGATCAAACAAAACAAATGACATCAAATACTGGCAACGCCATGAGGAAAGGGTAACACTTATTTATTTTGGTGAGGGTGCAAATTTGTATAGCCATTGTGGAAATTAGTGTGAAGTGTCCTTAAACAGCTAAAAAATTACTACCCTATGATCCAGCCATATCACTCCCCCCACAGATCCACAAGAGTCCATTTCCTTCTCTAGAGACTCTTGTAGGTCCATCTCTATTAGGAGACAGAATCAGCCTACCCGTCCATCAGCTGATGAATGGATAATGAAAGGCCCAGAGAGTCAAACATTGCATATTCTCCCTCATGTGTGGGGCAGAGGTTTGAATTTTTAGATTTGTGTGTTTAATTCAGAGTAGACCCCAGGAAGTCAAAAAGTCCCCTTGAGAAGGTTGGGGGAAGAACCCTTAAAAAGAGAAAGGCTGATTCAGGCCCGGAGGCAGCAGGCAGAGACATTCAGGCCCAGCGGCGGCCCACAGAGGTAGACGGGCCATGCAGCAGAGACAAGCAGACGCAGGTAGGTCTGCAGCAGCGGCCCGCAGAGGTAGACAGGCCTGGCGGCGGTGGCCGACAGGGACATACAGGCCTGGTAGCAGCCCGCAGAGGTAGACGGGCCCAGCAGCAGTGACAAACAGAGGTAGGTAGGCCCGTGGCAGCAACCGGCAGAGACATACAGGCCCAGCGGCAGCTGGCAGAGACATACAAGCCCGGCAGTGGCCCGCAGAGGCTGACAGACCCAGCGGCAGCTGACAGGGACATACAGGCCCGGTGGCGGACCGCAGAGGTAGACAGGCCCAGGGACGGAGACAAGCAGATGCAGCTTGGAACAGGGACGCCTCTAACCCCAACACCTGGGGAAGAAGCTATCTCCGTGGGACGGAACCAGAACGAATCTGAACACTCCGTCTGAGGACAACCCAGGGCCCAACTGCTGATCCTGTGAAACCCAACAACTTGGAGGTGTTGGTGAGACTACCCCACTCAGCTGAAACCCATTTGGGAGAGGATTCAGATGCCTACAGTTTGAAGTCTGAAGAAACAAGATCAGCTGAGGAATTGACAAATGAACAAAACGTGACCTGGGAACACAGAAGAAGGCGCTACCCAGACACCAAACCAGATCACCAGAATCATAAGTATATACTTCACCGATCGAAATCAGCTGCCCCTGAAGAAATAGCCCAATAACACCAATTTAACCAAGAACCCCTACTAAGCCAGGACTAAAAATTAGAACAAGAGAGGCACTCTCAGACACAGACACCACTTGCACCGCACAGAGAAAGAGATGAGTAGATGCCAGTGCAAAAATACAGGCAACAACATAAAGACCTATATGGCAACATCAGAACTTAGTGATTCTACACCTGCAAGATCTGAACATACCAAGACAGAAGAAACAGAAGAAATCAACCCTAAAATGACTTTAAGAAGATGATAGAGGCCCTTAAAGAAGAAACAAAACATTCCCTCAAAGAGGAAATAAAAACTCTCCTTAGAGAGGAAATGAAAAACTCCATTAAAGAGGAAATAAAAAACTCCCTTAAAGAAATGGAAGAAAAAAATGAACAAAAAATGGGAAGAAATCCAAGAAAGCCAAGAAAAAGCAATTAAACAGATGAAAGAAACATTCCAAGATCTGAAAAATGAATTTGAGACAATAAAGAAAACACATGCTGAGGGAATGCTGGAAATAGAAATCCTGACAAAAAATGAACAGGAACTACAGAAACAAGCATAACCAACCGATTGCAAGAGATGGAACAGAGAATCTCTGACACTGAAGACACGATAGAGAAAATAGATGCGTCAGTCAAAGAAAACATTAAAGACAAAAAAGTCGTAACACAAAACGTCCAGGAAATTTGGGACACCATGAAAAGACCAATCCTAAGAATAATAGGGATAGAAGAAGGAGAATACCAACTCAAAGGCACAGAAAATATATTCAACAAAATCATAGAAGAAAACTTTCCTAACCTAAAGAAAGAAATACCTATGAAGATACAAGAAGCTTACAGAACACCGAATAGGCTGGATCCAAAAAAAAGTCCCCTCGCCACATAATAATCAAAACACTAAACACACAGCACAAAGAAAAAATATTAAGAGCCGCAAAGGAAAACGACCAAGTAACATATAAAGGCAAACCCATCAGAATAACACCAGACTACTCAATAGAGACTATGAAAGCTAGAAGATCATGGACAAATCTCATGCAGACACTAAGAGACCACGGTTGCCAACCCAGACTATTATACCCAGCAAAACTCTCAATCACCATAGGCGGAGTAAACAAAATATTCCAGGATAAAACCAGATTTAATCAATACCTGTCCACAAACCCAGCCCTACAGAAAGCACTAGAAGGGAAAATCCAACCCAAAGAAGCTAAACACATCCATGAAAAATCAAGCAATAGATAATCTTACACCAACATACACCACAGAAGGACAACACAACACAACCACAAAAAATAACAGGAATTAACAATCACTGGTCATTAATATCCATCAATATCAATGGTCTCAACTCACCTATAAAAAGACACAGGTTAACAGAATGGATAAGAAAACAGGACCCATCCATCTGCTGCATACAAGAAACACACCTTAACTTCAAAGACAGACATATAGGTCTTTACTACCTCCAAGTAAAGGGCTGGAAAAAGGCTTTCCAAGCAAATGGACCTAAGAAACAAGCTGGTGTAGCTATCCTAATATCTAATAAAATAGACTTCAAACTAAAATCAATCAAAAGAGATCAGGATGGACATTACATATTTATCACGGGAAAAATCCATCAAGATGAAGTCTCGATTCTAAACATTTATGCTCCAAATACAAAAGCACCCACATTCATAAAAGAAACACTACTAAAGTTTAAAACGCACATCAAACCCCACACATTAGTAGTGGGAGATTTTAACACACCACTCTCACCAAAAGATAGATCTACCAGACTGAAACTTAACAAAGAAATAAAGGACCTAACAGATGTTATGACTCAAATGGACCTAATAGATATCTACAGAATATTCCATCCTAACACAAAAGAATATACCTTCTTCTCAGCACCCCATGGAACCTTCTCAAAAATTGACCACATGCTTGGACACAAAACAAATCTCAACAGATACAAAAAAATTGGAATAACCTCCTGTATCTTATCAGACCACCATGCCTTAAAGTTAGACCTCAACAACAACAAAAATTATAGAAAATCCACAAACTCATGGAAACTGAATAGTGCCCACCTGAAACATCAATGGGTCAAGGAAGAAATAAAGAAAGAAATTAAAGATTTCCTAGAATTCAATGAAAATGAAAGTACAACATACCCAAACATATGGGACACTATGAAAGCAGTGCTAAGAGGAACATTCATAGTTCTAAATGCACACATGAAGAAGATGGAGCAATTCCATACCAATGAATTAACAGCACAACTGAAAGCTCTAGAACAAAAAGAAACAAACTCACCGAGGAGAAATAGATGCCAGGAAATAATCAAATTGAAGGCTGAAATCAACGAAATAGAAAACAAGAGAACAATACAAAAAATCAATGAAACAAAGAGTTGGTTCTTTGAAAAAATCAACAAGATACACAAACCCCTAGCCAAATTAACCAAAAGGCAAAGAGAGAGTACCCAAATTCACAAAATCAGAAAAGAAAAGGGAGACATAACAGACAACGAGGAAATCCAGAGAATCATCAGATCATACTTCAAAAACCTGTACTCCACAAAAATGGAAAACCAGGAAGAAATGGACAATTTTCTGGATAAATACCACATACCAAAATTAAATCAAGACCAGATAAGCCATTTAAATAGACCAATAACCCCTAAAGAAATAGAAACAGTCATCAAAAGTCTCCCAACCAAAAAAAAAAAAAAAAAAAAAAAAAAAGCCCAGGACCAGATGGTTTCAGTGCAGAATTCTACCAGACTTTCAAAGAACTAATACCAATACTCTTCAAAGTGTTCCACACAATAGAAACAGAAGGAACACTACCAAACTCTTTTTATGAGGCTACAGTTACCCTGATACCCAAACCACACAAAGATGCAACAAAGAAAGAGAACTACAGACCAATCTCCCTCATGAACATTGATGCAAAAATACTCAACAAAATATTGGCAAACCGAATCCAAGAATACATCAAAACAATCATTCATCACGACCAAGTAGGATTCATCCCAGGGATGCAAGGATGGTTCAACATACGAAAATCAGTCAATGTAATACACCATATAAACAAACTGAAAGAAAAAAAACCACATGATCATCTCCTTAGATGCTGAAAAAGCCTTTGACAAAATCCAACACCCCTTCATGATAAAGGTCTTAGAAAGATCAGGAATAAAAGAAACATTTCTAAACATAATAAAAGCAATTTATAGCAAGCCAACAGCAAACATCAAATTAAATGGAGAGAAACTCAAAGCGATACCACTAAATTCAGGAACAAGACAAGGCTGTCCACTCTCCCCATATTTATTCAATATAGTACTAGAAGTTCTAGCTAGAGCAATAAGACAACAAAAGGAGATCAAAGGGATACAAATTGGCAAGGAAGAAGTCAAACTTTCACTATTTGCAGATGATATGATAGTATACATAAGTGACCCCAAAAACTACCAGGGAACTCCTACAGCTGATAAACTCCTTCAGTAAAGTGGCAGGATACAAGATCAACTCAAAAAAATCAGTAGCCCTCCTATACACAAATGATAAAAGGGCTGAGAAAGAAGTCAGAGAAACATCAACCTTTACAATAGCCACAAATAATATAAAATACCTTGGGATAACACTAACTAAACAAGTGAAGGAACTTTTTGATAAGAACTTTAAATCTCTAAAGAAAGAAATTGAAGAAGATATCAGAAAATGGAAGGATCTCCCATGCTCATGGATAGGTAGGATTAACATAGTAAAAATGGCAATCTTACCAAAAGCAATCTACAGATTCAATGCAATCCCCATCAAAACCCCAACACAATTCTTCACAGACTTGGAAAGAAAAATACTCAACTTTTATATGGAAAAACAAAAGACCCAGGATAGCTAAAAGAATCCTATACGATAAAGCAACCCTTGGAGGCATCACCATCCCTGACCTCAAACTCTACTATAGAGCTATAGTAATAAAAACAGCTTGGTACTGGTATAAAAACCGACATATGGACCAATGGAATCGAATTGAAGACCCTGACATTAATCCATGCACATATGAACACCTGGTTTTTGACAAAGGAGCCAAAACTATACAATGGAACAAAGGAAGTATCTTCAACAAATGGTGCTGGAATAACTGGATGTCAATATGTAAAAGATTACAAATAGATCCATATCTGTCACCATGCACAAAACTCAAGTCCAAGTGGATCAAAGACCTAAACATAAATCCAGTTACACTAAACTTAATAGAAAAGAAAATAGGAAGCACTATTGTATCTTTAATACTAGATATTCTCTCTTCCATCTCTTGCATTCTCTTGGTTATGCTTGCATCTGTAGTTCCTGTTCATTTACTCAGATTTTCTATTTCCAGCATTCTCTCAGTTTGTGTCTTCTTCATTGTTTCTATTTCATTTTTGAGTTCTTGAATTATTTCCTTCTCACATTTAATTGCTTTTTTTATAGCTTTCTTTAAGAGGCTTATTGATTTCTTCTAATTTTTGTTTGTCTTTTCCTCATTTTCTTTAAGGGGATTTTTCATTTCCTCTTTAAAGGCCTCTATCATCTTCTTAAAGTCATATTTAAGACTGATTACTTCTGCTTCTTCTGCAATGGGATGTTCAGATCTTGCTGATATAGTACCACTAGGTTCTGGTGGTGCCCTATTGCTCTTCCTGTTATTGAATGTATTTTTGCATTGGCATCAACCCATCTCTTCCTCCAATGAATGCAAATGGTGTCTGTGTCTGAGGGAGCCTCTTTTGGTCCAATCGGCACTCTTTGTCCAATTGGAGCTCTTGGTCCAATTGGAGCTCTTGGTCTATTCAGTCCGATTGGAGCTTTTGGAGACTGTGTCTTAGGAAGCAGTTGTGGTCTTGGAGGGTAGGTAGGTTTTGGGATGGAGAGGGGCTTGTAGGTTACAGGGTTCATTGGAGGAGTGGTAGACAGGCCTGCCTGCAGGAGTTCTGCCTGCTGGTCTGCATTTGGGGTTGCAATGGGTTGGGATATGGGGGTGCCCATTGTGTCCCTGGGCTTAAAGCCTAGAGGCTGGAGTGATGGGCTAAGAGAACAAAGACTCACCTCTTGGCCCAATCAGAGCTGGCAGAGTCTTTGTCTCAGGAAGCAGTTGCAGTCTTGGAGGATGGGTGGGTTTGGGGGGCGGGATGGTGCTTGCAGGTTACAGGGTCCTGGGGAGGATGGCGGTAGCCCAGCCTCGCTGCAGGAGTCCTGCCTTCTGGCCTGCAAGTGGGGCTGCAATGGGTGCAGATATGGGGGCACAGGTTCTGACCCCGGGCCTGAGGCCTAGAGGATGGGATGATCAGCTAGGAGAACAAAGACCCATCTCTTGATCCGATTGGAGCTTGCGGAGTCTGTCAAATCTTTTTTTTTTTTCATTTTGTTTCCCACCTTTTCCACTCAGCTTTAATTTTAGTAGTACCTTGGTTTAACTTTGTCTTCTTTTCTTAAAAAAGAAATAGGCCTAGAAAATTGGTTCAATGGGTAAAGAGCTTGGTGTGCAAGCATAAGGAACTGAGTTCAAATCCCAGCACCCACATAAAAGCCAAGCATGGTGCCATGCACCTGTAATCCCAGTGCTGGGTGGCTTGCTGGATATCCAGTTTAGGTGAAACACTGAACTCCAGATCCATGAGAGACCCTGAATAAGGTAGAGAGCAATAAAGAACAATATCTGACCTTGACTAAATGCCTCCTCACATGGATACACACACACAAGAAAAAAATATTTTATACACAGCACATTATATAAAAGAATTAAAAGAAACAATTAAATCTAATAATGACTTCAGGACCCTGAAATATTATATTGAATAAATGGATGTTAACATGGTCTTTAAAGGTAAATAAGTTTTATATTATTGCCAGTTTATATTTCTTGTAGAGATGAGTTCTAAGTCATGAAAAAGACAAAAGGAAAGTAAAACTGGACAAATTAGAAATTATTTCAACCAAATATAATAGTTGGATTTACTGACATCTTTTGACAACAAAAATAAAACAGTCAAAGATTTATGTGATCATTAGAGGTTTGGCATTGATTAATCACTGATGTCAATTGTTCTTCCTTTTTATTTATTTGCAGTTTGAGGAACTAGATGTATGTTGATTAATTTTCCATTCAGTTGAAGGCACCCACTAAAGGAAGTATGCACAGATGGAGAAGACATCTTGGATTTCATATAGAATACTCCAGTCAGGATAGATGAAACACAGTTGTTTGTGTTTTGATAATTGCTAATGCTGGCTAAAAGACTTATGCTGATTTTTATATTACGTTTTCTTTTTTTAAATTTTAATTTTTCCATAATTAAGGGTTTAGTTGAGAGCTAGTAGATACCTTTCCTGGTTTGCTTTCTATTGCTGTGATAAACAGCATGACCAAAAGGATTTTGGTAGAGAAGAGTTTTGGGGCTTACATACTGATCTCAGCTCATCATGGAGGGAAGTTAGGGAAAAACATTCAAAAAGGAGCAGAGGCAGAAACAAAGGAGAATGCTGCTTAATGGCTTGCTCTCCATCGTGGGTCATTTGCTTTATTATACAACTCAGGACTACCTGCCCAGGAATGGTACCACTCACAGTGGGCTACGACCGACCACATCAATCCTCATTCAAGAAAATGGCCAATAGATTTGTCTGTGGTCAATCTGATGAAGGCAATTTCTCAACTGAGACTTCCCCTACAAGAAGAATCTAGTTGGTATCTTGTTGACAAAAATAGCCACCACAACACCTATGGGAACTAGTGAACATCATAACATAACTGAGGCTGCTGCCTAGAAAACACATTGCTAAGCACAAAGGCATCTTATGTTGAGGTCCTTAGCCCACTTGGAGCAGATTTTTGTGCAGAGTGAGTGGTAAAAATCTATTTCGGTCTTCTACATGTAGCTATCCAGTTTTACAGCACTATTAGCTGAAGATACTGTTTTCTTTTATTGATTTTTCTTTTGTGTCTTTGTGGAAAATCAGATGGTGGTAGTTTATGGCCTTGTAGCTGGGGTCTCTGCTCTGTAGCACAGATGTATGAGTCTGGTTTTATGTCAGTACCACACTCTTTTTATTACTATGGCTCTGTAGTGTAACTTGAAATCAGGCATGGCAATACCTCCAACAATATGCTTCTTACTCAGGATTGCTTTGGTCTTGGGGTTTCTCTTGTATTTCCATTTGAATTTAAGATGTTTTTTCTAGTTCTAAGAAGAAAGGCATCAGAATTTTCATTGGGATTCCATTGACTCTGTAGGTTACTTCCAATAAGACAGCCATTTTCACAGTATTGCTTCTTCTAATCCATGAGGATGGGAAATCTTTCCATCTCTCAGTGTCTCTTCAATGTCTTTCTTAGATGTTTTGGTTTCATTGTAAGGTCTTTAATGGCCTTGGTTATATTTATTCCATAGCATTTCTTTTTCTATATTTCTTTCTTTTTTTTTAAACTATTGTGAATGGGTTGTTTCCCCAATTTATGTTCCAGTTTGTTTGCAGTTGGTATATAGAAAGACTAATGTGTGTGTGTGTGTGTGTGTGTGTGTGTGTGTGTGTTAACCTCATATCCTGGTACTTTGCTGAAAGTTTCTCTGAGGGTGAACTTTGATGGAATCATTTTTTTTCAATGAAAAAAAAATAAGTTTTTCATTGTTACATACTCCTGAGGAGGAACAGACATTTCTTGGTCTACCCAAAAGGAGAAAATTGTAACAAAGCCATACACAAAAAAGTAAAAATAATAGCCATATTTAAAGCTGTAGAGAAAAATCCTAACTCAAAAAGGCAAATATCAAAATTACATCAAATATCCTTAGCAACCATAAATGACAGAAAATGTGGAATGGTGTATTTCAAACCTGAAATCTAAACAACTGTCAGTTAATATCAGTGTATCTACAAAGCTGTCTTTTAAAATTGGCAGAAAAATAATGATGTTTTAAGACAGGAGAAAATTCAGACAGTTATTGTAAAGGGAAAAAGTCCTTGTGATCACAGATAAGCATTAGAAAAACCAGGAGTGTTATACAGGCAGTGTTATTTCTTTGATGGAGAGATGTATAACTGTTTGTTATTCAGAAAGTTGGGAATGGATATAGTTAATAGCCTAGTGATCTGGGCTATGTGTAGGGCCAGGCCACAGTTTAAGCCCCCAGCATATTATGTTTGCTTATCCCAGACTTTTCCTCCCTCAACTAAAGTGTGCCATGGAGTCCATCTCCAAGGCTATACAAACAGGGTTCAGAGAAATGATCCACAGTGAAGTGAAGTAAGACTTAGGAATTTTTTTTTTTTTTTTTTTTTTTTTTTTTTTTTTTTTTTTGGTTTTTCGAGACAGGGTTTCTCTGTGTAGCTTTGCGCCTTTTCCTGGAACTCACTTGGTAGCCCAGGCTGGCCTCGAACTCACAGAGATCCGCCTGGCTCTGCCTCCCGAGTGCTGGGATTAAAGGCGTGCGCCACCACCGCCCGGCTAAGACTTAGGAATTTTTATCTGAGAGATATTTCTAGAACATCAAACTTTTGTCTGAAAGTTTTTAGAAATAGGTTTCTATCTATCTGAAGGGGAAAAACTCAGATATGTTCTGAGGGTAATTTTCTTTTTTTCTTCTTCAGCCCTAATTCTACAGCTTCTTCTCAGTTCTAATTTTTCTCAGCTCTAATTTTTCTCAGCTCTCATCCTCTAACTCCTCCCTCCTCCCTCTCTCCCTCTCTGCTCTATCTACATTTTTAACAGCAGAGTCTTTGCAATAATAAGAAAAGTTACAAAGTCCTCTCAAGGTCAATAGCACATTCCTTGAGAGACAACAAGGAGCAAACCCATTCACCATGGCAAGACGTAGGCAGAGACACGGTGCTTGGCACTTTCCCGGCTAGGAGCATCCACTGTTAGCTAGACATAAGAACTATTTCTCTTTCAACTTGATTAATTGATTAGCTGTTATTTGGAACCTAAATAATAAACAGTTACTCAATTGAAGCTTGAGTTTTATATCATAAATTGAGGTTAGAATGTTCATACAAAATATTAGTTACTAAAGGGTCAGAACAGGTGAATGCTATGAGTCTTGTTATCAGCTGCTAGCAGGGGAAGCCCAGGGCAATTCAGTCTCTGAAGGACCTTGATTCAACAAAGCCAGGCACTTTGTAAGTTTTTCCTTGAGTCTAATCTGTGAAAGTCCTGCTTGTGATTTATCCATAGAGACATTTTGTCTGGCCCAATTGCACTATCAGTAAGCTAATGATAGAGAACAGACTTCTAAGTTTCTCAGCATGATGTGAAACACTGACTGAACTATGAGAGCTTGTTTTATTTACCAGAATAACACAGTGTGAGGAGAAGTCATCCTCCTGACCATCCACAAATACATGTGCCCATGTAATTGAAATGTAATCCTGAGATTACAGGTACACATTACATGAAAATGCATGGCAGTTGAGAGATACCATACCTGTTTTGGCACGTGTGAAATTACAGACAGGAACAATTGGTTTTTCAGAGTCCACGTCCCTGCAGGTCCTGCCTGACAGGGTTCTTCCATCAAAGACCATCTGTCTGGTGTTTGACATCTGAACACTATTTGTCACCTGCTGTACTTAAGTCATGGACCATGACACCAGACCTTTACCTTGAGCACTGTTTTTAAGTCAATAAACATCCATTATTATGAGAGATGTCACATGTACTTTACAACACCCTAGGTAACGTCTGTCCTATCTGTAGGGCCAAGCTACTCTTGACTCCTACAGACTTTTATGTTTGTCTCAGTCTTTCTCCCTACACCTGTATCTTGAGCACTGTGTCTGAGTCAACAGAACCCATCTTTATAGAAGATGCCATATGCATTTTGTAAAGAGTTTCAATGTAAATATGACTTAAGTGTTGTTGTACACATGAGACTGAGTTCATTATTCAGGACACTTTCCCCCCCCCAAACTTGTGTTGAGCTTAAATATGCCTATAACACACTATCTAATGTCAGACTTTAGAAGGCTGAAACAACACTAGCTACTGAGTCATGTTAAATCAGATTTCCCACTGAGTATACCTCAAATCCCTGAAGAGATGCACGGAGCAGCTGACTGAGGCTCTGAAAGAAGGTACAGTGCAGTGTCCAGCCGTAGATAGAACTTCTGTTTCATACTCCTTCCACCCCCACAGCTAAAGGAGCACAGCAAAGTAGAGAACAGGGAAGCTGTAAAATCATCTTCCTTCCATGACAGGGCAGTTTACTCTAGCTCACAGCATCTGTGGTTGCTGGAAAAAGAAAACACACACACACACACACACACACACACACACACACACACACACACACACACAAATTCAAGTCAACACTCTGTCATGGTGACGCAAAGGAAAATGGAGCCCACTTTTACCTGTGGAGCCATAGGCAGTTGATAGATGCTGAGGGAGGGAGAGTCAGTTTTCTTCAGTGGGGTGGGCCATGAATGATACCTTCTTCACCCATGGGCACATGCGCAGCACTGGTTTGACTTAGTGGGCTATTGTCTCACTACCATGACTGCCCAGAGGTGAGCTGAGAAAGGATGACCAATGAACATGTCAAACGTGACAAAGAAGAGCCCATGAGGACCTAATCCTACACAAAGAATTATAGGTGAAAACTGAACAGGGAAAAGCCTGTGAGGACTCCACCCTGCACAAAAAAATTATAGCTGAAATGAGGAAAACAGAGCAGGAGAGGTGGTCTTTCCCAGGGTAGAGCACACCTATTGGTTGTCCATTATCAAATAATCAGCCATGAAAACATGCATACAGGTTAGATTATACAGACTGAACAGGTTACATTTGGGAATATATATATATATATATATATATATATATATATATATATATATGCATGCAATAACAATTAATTAAAGAAGAGACTATGAATTTGGGAGGTCTTAGAGGGAGAAAGAGGAAGAGAGAAATTTGGAAATTAAATTATAATATCAAAAAAAGAAAGAATAAAAGAAAGAAAGACCTGTACTCACAAACTATACCCACACACAGACAAAGACAAATAATTTTAATATTATAAAAATAAATCTTTTTTAACTGTCTGGATAGATGGCTCAACAGTTAAAAGCACATACTTCCCATCCAGAGGTAATGAATTCAGTTTCCAGCACCCACATTGGTAGCTCAGACTACCCATAGCTCCAGCACTTTAATCCCAGTCCTAGGAGGTATAGACAGACACTAGAATCTCAGGGCATCCCTGGGAAGATAGTCTAGAAAATTGGTGAGCTCAAGGTTCACTGAGAAACTGTCTCTAAAATGGAGGGATGGGGTAGTGCATTCCTGCTGAGCTCCTGGCCTGGTCCTAGAGAGCAGCAGCACCCAGCCCTCCTCCTTCCTGTGTTTACCCATACCTTTTGTTTCTCTTATTGCCCTATGTGAATCTTGTCTGAGAGTTAAGGATCAAAGAGTCCCCCAAGGATCAAAGGCCTATGCAAAACTTGGTTCAGGAAACCTGGAAAACTGTTGTACTTGATAAATCAAGTAATTTGCACTTGGCATTTGGTGTCTGGGAGCTCCTTTTAGGTTGCTTTTTTTTTCCCTTTTATTTTATTTTACAATACCATTCAGTTCTACATATCAGCCACAGATTCCCTTGTTCCCCCCTCCCACCCCCTCCCATTCCCCCCAGCCCACTCTCCCATTCCCATCTCCTCCAGGGCAAAGCCTCCCCCGAGGACTGAGATCTACCTGGTAGACTCAGTCCAGGCAGGTCCAGTCCCCTCCTCCCAGACTGAGCCAAGTGTCCCTGCATAAGCCCCAGGTTTCAAACAGCCAACTCATGCAATGAGCACAGGACCCAGTCCCACTGCCTAGATGCCTCCCAAACAGATCAAGCCAATCAACTGTCTCACCTATTCAGAGGGCCTGATCCAGTTGGGGGCCCCTCAGTCATTTGTTCATAGTTCATGTGTTTCCATTCGTTTGGCTATTTGTCCTTGTGCTTTATCCAACCTTGGTCTCAACAATTCTTGCTCATACAAACCCTCCTCTTTCTCGCTAATTAGACTCCCGAAGCTCCACCCGGGGCCTAGCTGTGGATCTCTGCATCCAGATTCCTCAGTCCTTGGATGGGGTTTCTGGCACGACTATTAGGGTGTTTGGCCATCTCATCACCAGAGTAGGTCAGTTCCAGGTGTCTCTCGACCATTGCCAGCAGTCTATTGTGGTGGCATCTTTGTGGATTTCTGTGGGCCTCTCTAGCACTATGTTTCTTCCTTTTCTCATGTGGTCTTCATTTGCCATGGTCTCCTATTCCTTGTTCTCCCTCTCTGTTCTTGATCCAGCTGGGATCTCCCGCTCCCACAGGCTCTCTTTCCCTTGAACCTTGCCCTTCATTACCCCCACTCACGTCCAGGTTGTTCATGCAGATCTCAGCCATTTCTCCTTCATTGGGCAATCCTTGTGTCTTTCTTGGGGTCCTGTTTTCCAGGTAGCCTCCCTGGTGATGTGAGTAGCAGTCCAGTCATCCTTGTTCCACCTCTAGTATCCTCCTATGAGTGAGTACATACCATATTTGTCTTTCTGAGTCTGGGTTACCTCACTCAGGATGATTTTTTCTAGATCCATCCATTTGCCTGCAAACCTCATGATGTCATTGTTTTTCTCTGCTGAGTAGTACTCCAATATGTATTTGTACCACATTTTCTTAATCCATTCTTCAGTTAAAGGGCATCTAGGTTGTTTCCAGGTTTTGACTATTTCAAACAATGCTGGTATGAACTAGCTGAGCAAGTGCTCTTGTGGTATGATTGAGCATTTCTTAGGTATATGCTGAAGAGTGTTATAGCTGGATCTTGGGAAATTGATTCCCAATTTTCTAAGAAAGTGCCATATTGATTTACAAAGTGGTTGTACAAGCTTGCATTCCCATCAGCAGTGGAGGAGAACTCTCCTCGTTCCACATCCTCTCCAGCATAAAGTGTCTTCAGTGTTTTTGATCTTAGCCATTCTGACAGGTATAAGGTGGTATCTCAGAGTTGTTTTGATTTGCATTTCCCTGATGATTAGGGATGTTGAGCAATTCCTTAAAAGTCCTTCAGCCATTTGAGTTTCCTCTGTTGAGAATTCTCTGTTTAGTTCTATAGCCCATTTCTTAATTGGACTGTTGATCATTTTGATGTCTAATTTCTTGAGTTCCTTATATATTCTGAATATCAGTCCTCTGTCAGATGTGGGGTTGGTGAAGATCTTTTCCCATTCTGTAGGCTGTCACTTTGCCTTGTTGACCGTATCCTTTGCTCTACAAAAGCTTCTCAGTTTCAAGAGGTCCCATTGATTGATTGTTTCTCTCAGTGTCTGTGCTACTGGTGTTATATTTAGGAAGTGATCTCCTAAGCCAATGCGTTCAAGACTACTTCCTACTTTCTCTTCTAGCAGGTTCAGAGTAGCTGGATTTATTTAGAGGTCCTTGATCCACTTGGAGTTAGGTTTTGTGCATGGTGACAGATATGGATCTATTTGCTGCCTTCTACACGCTGATATCCAGTTATGCCAGCACCATTTGTTGAAGATGCTTTCTTTTTTCCATTGTACACTTTTGGCTTCTTTGTCAAAAATTATATGTTCATAGGTGTGCAGATAAATGTCAGGGTCTTCAATTCAATTCCATTGGTCCACATGTTGGTTTTTATGCCAATACCAAGCTGTTTTTATTACTGTAGCTCTATAGTAGAGCTTGAAGTCAGGGATCGTGATGCCTCTAGAGGTTGTTTTATTGTACAAGATTCTTTTGGCTATCCTGGGTTTTTTGTTTTTCCATATGAAGTTGAGTATTATTCTTTCCAGGTCTGTGAAGAATTGTGTTGGTATTTTGATGGGGATTGCATTGAATCTGTAGATTGCTTTGGTAAAATTGCCATTTTTACTATGTTGGTCCTGCCTATCCATGAGCATGGGAGATCTTTCCATTTTCTGACATCTTCTACAATTTCTTTTTTCAGGGACTTAAAGTTCTTGTCATATAGGTCCTTCACTTGCTTGGTTAGTGTTACCCCAAGGTATTTTATGTCATTTGTGGCTATTGCAAAGGGTGATGTATCTCTGATTTCCTTCCCAGCTTCTTTGTCCATTGTATAAGAGGACTACTGATTTTTTTGAGTTGATCTTGTATCCTGCTATGTTGCTGAAGGTGTTTATAAGCTTTATCAGTTCCTTGGTGGAATCTTTGGGGTCACTCAAGTATACTATCATGTCTTCTGCAAATAGGGAAAGCTTGACTTCTTCCTTTCCAATTTGTATCCCCTTAATCTCGTTATGTTGTTTTATTGCTCTGGCTAGAACTTCAAGTACTATATTGAATAAGTATGAGGAGAGTGGACAGCCTTGTCTTGTTCCTGATTTTCGTGGAATTGCTTTGAGTTTCTCTCCATTTAATTTGATGTTGGCTGTTGGCTTGCTGTAAATTGCCTTTATTATGTTTAGGTATGTTCCCTGTATTCCTGATCACTCCAAGACTTTTATCATGAAGGGGTGTTGAATTTTGTCAAATGCCTTTTGTGCATCTAGTGAGATGATCATGTGGTTTTTTTCTTTGAGTTTGTTTATATGGTGTATTACATTGACGGACTTTCGTATGTTGAACCACCCTTGCATCCCTGGGATGAAGCCTACTTGATCATGGTGCATAACTGTTTTGATGTGTCTTGGAGTCTGTTTGCCAGTATTTTATTGAGTATTTTTGCATCAATGTTCATGAGGGAGATCGGTCTGTAGTTCTCTTTCTTTGTTGTATCCTTGTTTGTTTTAGGAATCAGGGTAATTGTAGCTTCATAGGAGTCTGGTAATGTTCCTTCTGTTTCTATTGTGTGGAACAATTTAGAGAGTATTGGTATTAACTCTTCTTTGAAGATCTGGTAGAATTCTGCGCTGAAACCATCTGGTCCTGGGCTTTTTTTGGTTGGGAGACTTTTAATGACTGTTTCTATTTTCTTAGGGGTTATTGGACTATTTAAATAGTTTATCTGGTCTTGATTTAACTTAGGTATGTGGTACCTATCCAGAAAATTATCCATTTCTTTTAGGTTTTCCAGTTTTGTGGAGTAGAGGTTTTTGAAATATGACCTGATAATTCTCTGGATTTCCTCAATGTCTGTTGTTATGTTCCCCCTTTTCATTTCTGATTTTGTTAATTTGGATTCTCTCTCTCTGTCTTTTGGTTAGTTTGGATAAGGGCTTGTCTATCTTGTTGATTTTCTCAAAGAACCAACTCTTTGTTTCATTAATTTTTTGTATTGTTCTCTTAGTTTCTATTTTATTGATTTCACCTCTCACTTTGATACTTTCCTGGCATCTATTCTTCCTGGGAGACTTTGTTTCTTCTTGTTCTAGAGCTTTCAGGTGTGCTCTTAAGTCACTAGTGTGAGATTTCTTCAACTTCTCTATGTGGGCATTTAGTGCTATGAATTTCCCTCTTAGCACTGCTTTCATAGTATCCCATAAGTTTGGGTATGTGGTGTCTTCATTTTTGTTGATCTCTAGGAAGTCTTTAATTTCTTTCTTTATTTCTTCCTTAACCCGTTGGTGATTCAGTTGAGCATTATTCAGCTTCCATGAGATTGTAGGTTTTCTGTAGTTTTTGTTGTTGTTGAAATCTAACTTGAAACCATGGTGGTCTGATAGAACACAGGCAGTTATTCCAATTGTTTTGTATCTGTTGAGATTTGCTTTGTGGCCAAGTATGTTGTCAATTTTTGAGAAAGTTCCATGGCGTGCTGAGAAGAAGGTATATTCTTTTTTGTTAGGATGGAATGTTCTGTAGATATCTATTAGGTTCATTTGGGTCATGACATCAGTGAAGTCCTTTAATTCTCTGTTAAGTTTTGATTTGGGAGATCTGTCCAGTGGTCAAAGTGGGGTGTTGAGCTCTCCCACTATTAATGTGTGGGGTTTTATATGTGGTTTAAGCTTTAGTAATGTTTCTTTTACATATGTGGGTGCCCTTGTGTTTGGGGCATTAATGTTCAGAATTGAAACTTCATCTTGGTGGATCTTTCCTGTGATGAGTATGTAATGCCCTTCTTGATCTCTTTTGATTGATTTTAGTTTGAAGCCTATTTTGCTGGATATCAGCAAAATACACTTGCTTGTTTCTTAAGACTGTTTGATTGGAAAGTCTTTTCCCAGCCTTTTATTCTTAGGTAGTGCCTGTCTTTGAATTTGAGATGTGTGTTTTTTTTTTTTTTTTTTTGAGACAGGGTTTCTCTGTGCAGTTTTGCGCCTTTCCTGGAACTCACTTGGTAGACCAGGCTGGCCTCGAACTCACAAGAGATCCGCCTGCCTCTGCCTCCCGAGTGCTGGGACTAAAGGCGTGTGCCGCCACCACCACCCGGCTTTTTTTTTTAGATGTATTTATTTATTTTAGTATACAGTGTTCTGCCCGCAGGCCAGAAGAGGGCACTAGATCTCATTATAGATGGTTGTGAGCCACCATATGGTTGCTGGGAATTGAACTCATGACCTCTGGAAGAACAGCCAGTGCTCTTAACCTCTGAGCCATCTCTCCAGTGTTTCTTGTATGCAGCAGAAAGATGGGTCCTGCTTTCGTATCCATTCTGTAAGCCCATGTCTTTTTATAGGTGAATTAAGTCCATTGATATTAAGGGATATTAATGACCAGTGATTGTTCATCCCTGTTATTTTTTGTTGGTAGTGTGTTTGTGTACTTCTTTTCTTTGGGGTTTACTGTTGTGGCTTAACTATTGCCTGTGTTTTCGAGGGTGTATCTGACTTCCTCAGGTTGGAATTTTCCTTCTAGTTCTTTCTGTAGGGCTGGGTTTGTGGATAAGTATTGTTTAAATCTGGCTTTGTCTTGGAATGTCTTGTTCATCTGCCTATAATGATTGAAAGTTTTGCTGGGTATATTAGTCTGGGCTGACATCCATGGTTTCTTAGTGTCTGCATTACATCTGTCCAGGTCCTTCTGGCTTTCAAAGTATCCATTGAGAAATTGGGTGTTATTCTGATGGGTTTGCCTTTATAGGTCACTTGGCCTTTTTCCTTTGCTGCTCTTAATATTCTTTCTTTATTCTGTACATTTAGTTGTTTAATTATTATGTGTTGAGGGGACTTTTTTGACTGTTGTTCTATAGGCTTCTTGTATCTTCATAGGCATTTCCTTCTTTAAGTTGGGAAAGTTTTCTTCTATGATTTTGTTGAATATATTTTCTGTGCCTTTGAGTTGGTATTCTTCTCCTTCTTCTATCCCTATTATTCTTAGGTTTGGTCTTTTCATGGTGTCCCAAATTTCTTGGACATTTTGGTTCATGACTTTGTTGGTGTTAGTGTTTTCTTTGATGAATCTCTTTCTTCTACTGTATCTTCAATGCCAGAAATCCTCTCTTCCATCTCTTGCATTCTGTTGGTTATACTTGCATCTGAGGTTCCCGATTGTTTACTCAGATTTTCTATTTCCAGCATTCCCTCTGTTTGTGTCTTCTTCATTTTTTCTATTTCCCTTTTCAGGTCTTGGACTGTTTCCTTTATTTGTTTCATTGCTTATTCATGATTTTCTTTCAGTACTATATTGTTTTCTTCCAGGACTTTATTGTTTTCTTCTAATTTGTTTGCCCTTTCCTCTAGTTGTTTATAGCATTCTTCCCATTTTTTTTTGTCTTTTCCTCTACACAAGCCTCTACCTTCTTCATGATGTTATTCATAAGGCCATTTTCTTCTGCTTCTTCCAATTTTTGATGTTCAGGTCTAGATGTTGGAGGTGGGCTAAGTTCTGGTGATGCTGTATTGCTCTTCATTTTGTTGTATGTACTTCTGCCTTGATGTCTGCCCATCTCCTTGTGGTTCGTTCTTGGTCTTATCAGTGCACTTGGTTCAGACAGAGGTGACAGATTCAGGAAGTCTCTCTCTCTTGTCCAGATGGGAGCTCTCTTGTCCAAATGGGAACTCCAGGGCAGGATGGAAGCTCTTTTCTAGACAGGAAATCTGGGGCAGGATGGGAGCTCTTGTCCAGACAGGAAGTCTGGAACAGGATGGGCGCTCTTGTCCAGATGGGAAGTCTGGGGCAGGATGGGCACTCTTGTCCAGAAGGGAAGTTGGGGGCAGGATGGGAGCGCTCTCTCTGGTCCAGAAGGGAAGTCCAGGGCAGGATGGGAGCTGGGGGCCGGTCTCTAAGTCTCAGGAAGTGGCTGGGGTCTTGGGCAGATGGGCGTAGGGACAGGGTGTGGAGACTGCAGGGTCTGCCAGGGGTCTTGGAGAAGGGGATCCTTCCTGGTGGGGCTAGAAGGGAACCTGCCCGGTGGCCAGAACCTGGGGCCAAGTTGCGCAGGTCTTCCCCAGAGTGGCTGGTGCCCAGGGATATTCACCAGGGCAGCCCTTTTAGGTTGCTTTGAAGGTATGGAAATTAACTTGCTGAACTGTAAATAGAGAGTAAATAAAAATGCCCTAGACAAAGGGAAAGTGCTTCAGTCCTTCCAGGCTGGACTCCCCTCCAGCCATGAAAGGCTAGATTCATTCTTTTTTTTGACTACCTATTTTTAATTTTATTGATTTTTCTCTCAATTTTTTTCCTCTTTTTTAATAAATATTTTTATTTTATAATTAATTTAATTTTACATATCAGCCATGAATTCCCCTGTCCTCCCTCCTCCCAACCCCCCAGCCTTTTTCCACAGACCCGAATGAACCCACACACCTGTGTCTTGACACCCGGTTACAGGAGGGGTTGTTGATCAAGGCAGACAACCAACCTTGACCTGAAAACTCAACACAAGTAGACACATGTACACACACACACACACACACACACACACACACACACACGGCCAGTGCATAAAGCACTTGCCATGCTATGCAGATATAAGGAGCAGAGCTCAGTCTCCAAAACCCATATAAATATTGAGTGGGTGTGGCAGCCACCACCTTGTACTTCCATGTGGGAGCCCGTTCTTGGGTTCCTCGTGGCTTTACCCAGCAGGTCCACATAGAGGATGATTAGGACCATGGGCCTGAGTGCAGGTGTCTGAGATGGTCTGCACTTGGCTGTGCTGGGGGAGGAGGTCTTTTGCTCCACCCCTTGGCCTCTCTATAAAAACCCTGGGGCAGATACAGTCAGGGCCCGTTGGAATAGGTTCCAGGCCCTCTTGAGGCTATCCTTTATTTTCTATCTGATTAGCTCCACAAGATTCTCCACAATAAATCTTCCTATCTAATATTTCCTGCTGCTCACACTCAAGAAAACTCTGGGGAGCTGTGGGGTTGGTCGGTAAACGCCCCACACTTCCACACTCAGAAGGGAGAGGCAGTAGAACCATGGAGAAAGCTGGCTAGCTAGACTTCAGAGACCTGGAAGCTCTGGGTTCAACTGAGAGAGCCTGACTTGATGAAAAAGATAGAAAGCAATTGAGGAGGAAGCCCAGTTGGCCTGACAGACCACACACATGTGAACATACACACCCCACAGAGAGACACATTTTCAATATAATATGAGACTCAGGAAGTATATAAAAAACCAAAGGTCTTTGAAAATATAGAAACTTCAAAGATTCATGATGCTCTCTTCAAAGTTATATAATCAGTAAATATTCTGGGTAGGAGGCAGTTCAGACAAGCTGAGATTCCTGCTGATCATGCAGCAGGCTGCATGGCTACAGTTGTGGTGAATCCTTGCCATGCTGGGATGGACTTTCCAGGGTTTCAGCTGCCTCTGAGTGTTTGATGTTTCTATAAGTAACACTCACCCTAATAAACTCACTTATTCACAAACTAGACTAGGAAGATATTGTTTCTTTGGTCAGTCATGGGTACCTAGATGGACTGAATAGACATTTATTTGTGTCTCCCCAGGAAAAATGATATAACACAATTTCTGTCTTCAACAGGGACCAGAAGAGCCAAAGATGAAATTGATGAGGACTGCTAGTTTTATCCTTACAGTGGGGGCTGGTTATGGATATGAAGCTGCCTGTACAATTAATCCTCGACCCCAATCCCATATCTGAATAGAAGCTACACACAAAAGGGTAGATATTGGAAGACTTTTGGAGACAAGGAATGCTACCTTTGTCTGCAGTGGGGTGCACGTGCACCTCAAATAGGGAGGCATGCTGGGATAGTAGATGCAGTGTTAAGACAGGAATTTCCATGCATAATACCTGCAGGTGATGGTCCTACATTGCCCAGTGCATTGTCAGAAGAGGAGTGTATGTAAAACCCAAGCCAGGTGGAGCTCAGGTTGCTAAAGTACCCTCAGGGGCTTGCCTGTCTGAAGAGGATGGCAGAGGACAATAATAAGCTCTAATAAAACACTAAAAACCTCAGTGTCTCATTAAACTAAACATGGGGGAAATCTCTTCTTTCATTTGTCATTGGCACCTTCTCTGGGGTAAATAGACTTTTCTTCATCTCTTTCTAGGAAAAGTCAAACGATAGGAGAGATGTTTTAGCATAAGTAGCCATAGTCACAATATGGAATTTGGTGTCACAGGCCCTGAGAAGTAAATTGTACATTATTTTAATTTGTTTCTCTGTGATGCAATTAAACACTAACCAAATGCAACTTGAGGGAGGAAAGGATTTAATTGGCTGGCAGGTTACAGTCTGCCATCAAAGGAAGCCAAAGCAGGAACTGAAGTAGAGATACTGTGAAGGAACACTGCTTACTGACTTGCTCTCCAGGGCTTGCTCAACCTGCTTTCTTATCCAGGATTACATTCCTCATTCCTAGAAATGGCACTCACACAGTGGGCTGGGTCCTCCTACATCAATTAAGCAATCAAGAAAATGGCCCCACAGATATATGAAAAAGCAGATCTGATGGAGGCAACTCCAAATTTAGAGTTCCTCTTCCAAGTGCGGCAATGTGGTTCGTGCCTCTAATCACAGCACTCTGATGATTCCTTATTCCCAGGTAAAATTACATTCATGTCAAAGTCTCTTGACCCAAGACACCATCATATTGAATAGGTTATTCCAGTTCCCCATACATCTACTAAATTCTGTTCTTCCCATTTTCAGTCATTCTTCTGGTATTTAAAGTCCCAGTAAAACTGGGAAGGAAACTGCAACTAGGCAGGGTTTGCTCTTCATTTGTGATTGTGTGTTTGTTTGTTGGTTGGTTGGTTTGCTTGGTTTTGATTGTAATAAAGTATATGGATACCACATTTCAGATACAAAAGGAAAAGACAATTCTTCTGAAAATTTTCAGTGAATGAGGTGAGTATGGACTTTATATGCAATGTAATTGAGGTTTTGAAAACTCAGTGCAAGTCAGGGCTATTTAGAAAGGGTCCAAGCATAATGTAGGCCACATGAAATTATAGTGTCACTCAAGCTAGGGCCGATGTGTTTGGAGCAGAGGAAAGTGAGGGTCCTGGGCTCAGGGTCTGTGGCACATATGACTTGAGGCTCATATTTATTCCTGAGGCTCAGAAGAGTACAGAACACACACACATACACACACACACACACACACACACACACACACACACACACACACACATCTGGGACTCTAAAAAATGACGCAGTAGCTCATTTCCAGGAGAAGGGATGTGACAGTAACTTTGTCCCCATGGAAACAGACCACAGCACTGGCATGTCCCTAACAGAAAAGGGGTGCTCCAGAGACTCACACTTGGTAGAACAGGACTCTTGCAACATGAGTCATTGTTGTCAACAAGATAGCATTGCAGACCTCTGGCAATGAGGCATGCTGCAGTAGTGACTCTGAACCCTGGGATAAAAGGATATGGTAGTCACTAGGCTCTGTAAAGCCAAGTGTAAGGCAGAGGAAAATAAGCTGGAAATGGCATGGCTGGGCCATGGGTGGTGAGGTCATGGGGGAGTGATCAAGGTTTAGATGCCAAGATTTCTGCAGAAGATGAAAGGAAGTGTTCTTCCCATGGGTACTTGTCTTTGAAAACAGCCAAGAGTCACTCACGTAAGACTGCTGATGACTGTTCTTCATAGCAGCCTGCATAGCACCTTCCAATACTGTGAATGCTAGTCAGAAAGCAGGAAGCTTTCTGGTCGGTAGCAGCAGTTCTCTATGTCCTGTTGCCAAAGTGTATGGTGTCTTCAGCAATAGAATCTCACCATCAGGTTCTGGTGAATCAAGAATAATAGTAATAGCCTGTAGTGTTTAGGGATCTCTGGGACCTCCCTGATCAACAACTCAAGGGTAGGTATTCCACATCTTGCACTCAGCTTTTATTTGATAAGCTATATCTTCTTTAATGGGCATTTCACTCTCATCCCTACATACAGTAACTCCAGTTAAACTTCTTAAGCACACATAAAATAGTTTATTTAAATATAGTGTTTTCAGACATCCTTAGTAATTCCTTCCCCGACTCCCTCCTCCTCTGCCCTGTGCTCTCACCTTCCTGCCCACTTAAACTCCTCCCCATTATTCACTCCCCCTCTTTATATCACTTGTGTTCTACCAAGCCCCTTGATATTAGTCAGGGTTCTCTGAAGGATGAGAATCAGTGGAGTGAATATATGTGTTATATGTACATAATATAACACTATATGCATAATATATAAAAAATATATTAAGACAAGTTAAATTGAAATAGTAGCAACAGGTGAATCCCAGCTAAGAGGCTAAGAACCTGCTATTGCTCATTACTTGTGATGGGGTACCTCAGCATTTAGGACCGTCTCACTAGGCAGGCCAACAATACCATAGCTGCTCAGTCCACAAGTCTGGTACCTCCACAGTCCCAACAATCACTGAAACCCTGGAGGCTTCCTGGAGAGGTACTGATGAGAGTCCAGGACATGTTCCTGGAAATGCTTGTTCTGTTATCAGTGAAGGAATCAGCAGCAGAGACAGGGTAAATCAGTAGGAGGGAAGGCCACGCCAGCACAAGGAAAGTGATCATCTCCCTGCTTTACCCTTGGCTTCTGGGTGGGTCTTCCACCACCAAGGCAATCAGAACACTTCTTCAGGTGAGGCTCCCTGTCAAGTGAATCTAATTTGTGGCCAGTTGACACTAGAATTAACCACAATATCCTCCATTAAGATGTTTCTTCCCTTCTTGTGGGACTCCTAACAGTGGGTGGGGGGAATATCTCTGACTCTTTTGCCTGCACCTGGGACCATTTTACTGCTACTGGGTTGCATCATCTACATTAATATGAATAGTTGTGCCTAGACTTATCATAATTTGTTATTCATGTTCGGTTTAATATCCCTGAGAGGCCTGCTATTTTTTTGGGGGGAATGGGTATTTGGAGAAGGGAAGGGAGATGATGTAGAGGTGATGATGTACAGTTTGCCTTCCTAGTTCCCTGACCAGAGTCTTGTTTGTTTTCTTAGTCTTAGCCATTCTGACTGGGGTTAGATAAAATCTCAGATAGTTTTAATTTGAAGTTTCCCGATGGCTAGGATATTGAACACTCTTTTCAATATTTTCTTACTCACTTGTGTTTCTCCTTTTGAGAAAGGTCTAGCCAGGCCTGTAATCAATTTTAATTGGATTGGTTGTTTTCTTAGTGGTTTTTCTCTTATGTTTTTGCATATTCTTTACAGTGGTCCTTAACTGATTTAATGCTGGTGAGGATTTTCTCCCAGTCTGAAGGCTGCTACACTAGAATAACAGATTCTTTCATGGTTTGTGAGCATTTTAACTACATGAAGTCACACTTCTTGATTGATAGCTGCATTTCCTGTGTGGAGAAGATTCTATACAGAAAGGTCTTAACTGAACCTATATCCTGAAATGTACTCCTATAATTTGCCATAGAAGGTTCAGAATTTTAGGTGTGACAGGAGCCAAAAGCCTAAGTGACCCTTGACACACATGCAGCCATATTTGGGCTTCTCTCCTCTTTTTCTAGATCTAGGCCTTGCTTAAGTCTCCATAGCACCAGAACCTCTTCTCATAAATAACAGAACCTCTTCTCAGAAATCAGGTGACCACGCTGCAGTTAGACAGTTAGGCAAGGATAGATAGATAATCCCCATAGCAACATTCCCTGCTGGCTGAACAACCCATAATTAAAGTCCCCTCCCTGTTTGCAACCCCTTAGCCCCCGCCTATATATGCCTTAAGAGGAAAATAAAATTTTGGAGCTTGATCAGACATCCTGTCTTGCGCTCATTCTTTGTGCCTCTTGTCCCTCTCATTCACCGGCCCTCCCTCAGGTCCCCGTTTAAGACCCTGCTGGCTGGGGCAAGGTGTAACAGTTCTGTTGGAAGCTCCACCTCAGCCCCCTCCTCCCTCTCTAAATCCAGCCCCTCACAAAGCCCACTAAGCAGTGGCTCCTCCCCCAGGACCCAAGCATACAGGGTACTTAAGTTCTAGTTCATAGACCTGCCACATGATTTCTCTTCCTCCCTTCCCCCAAGATCACCCAGGAGTGCTTTGCTCAGATTAAACCTTGGTCTTGTTAATTCGGCTGGATTTGGCTTTATTGCATATGGGGAGAAACCCCCATTTCAGGGGAGTCAAAATACTTATCAGTAACCATGAATTCTTTGATTAATTTAAAACTGATTTTTGTAGAAGTTGAGTGATAACAATCAGATTTCATCTTCTGCATGATATTGAGTTTTCTCAACACAGATTTTTGGAGATGCTATATATTCTCCAATATTTGTCTTTGCCATACACCACGTCAAAAAATCAGGTGATTGTAGTTATGTGGATTTTTACCTAAGTCCTTTGATTGATCTGTGCTTTTGTGATAGGACCATGCTATTTTTATTATGATAACTTGAAATTAGTGTCTTAGCTTTTTATCTTTGACAGTGAAGAGACACCATGACCAAGGCAACATAAAAAAGAAAACATTTAATTGGGTGCCTGCTTAGAGAATAAGAGGGTCAATGGATGCACATCATGACTGTAGCAGCAAGCAGGCTTCATGCTGGGGCTGAAGGTAAGAGTTGGGAACTGTACACTCCTCTCAATATTCATCCACTGAGGGATGTGCAATATCCATCACATACCATCAATAAGTTGAGGACTGACTCCAAAAATTATAAAGGAGGTTTCTGAGCCCTGTGGATATGTGGAAAGGAGAACACTCATTCCCTGCTGGTAGGAGGGCAAACTGATACAGCCACTAAGGTAATTTGTGAGGAAGCTCCACAGAAATAGATTTCCCACAAGATCCAGCTCTGTAACTCCAGGGCATAATCCCGAAGGATTCTATATCCAAATACAAAGCTATTTGCATATCTGTGTTCATTCATGCTCAGTTTGCAATATCCAGGAAATGGAAACAGTCTAGACAGCCATCATCTGAGGAAAGGATAATGAAAGTGTGGCACCAGGACAGAGTGGAATATCACTCAGCTGTTAAGCAAACTGAAAATGCAAAATTAATGGTAATGGATGGAGTTGTAAATATCCTTCTGAGTGAGGTAACACAGGCCCAGAAAGATAAACATTTCATTTCTCTCATTTGTGGATGTTAGCTCTCACCATTCAAATATGTGGGATGCATTTGCAATGCCCACAGAGGTTTTGAAATTACTATGGGGCCATGGGTGGAACCATCAAGAGAGGAGAGCTAGTATGCACCGGTAGAAAGAGTTAAAAGAAAATTATGGGTAAAGAACAGTTAAAATGGGAAGTGAGGGGAGTAGATAAGGCAGAGGAAGGAAAATGGGAGGGATAAAGAGCACTGAAGGATTTGAAACAAGTCACATAGAAACCTACCACTGCAAACATTTCCTAAAATAATCTATGCACATATATAAAAGGAGCTAAGATGGACTTGCCCTCTACTAGGACAAGTATGTCCCTGCTAGACACCACCAGGTAACAAATAAAGGACCCAGACCCAGGACAAGGTTAGATTGTTTTTTAGGTGGTTTCCAGTGAGCTCCCAGACCATTACAGGTTATTGTCAGTGCCCTTGTCTACCTTCCAGAACTTGATGGTAAGACACTATTAGTAAATAAACCATATTACTTGAATCAGAGAACATGGAGAGATCAAGACAATACTGACTTAAGCTTCATCCCTACAGGCTAACTTTCATGGTGCTAGAAGTTTCTAGCCACAATACTGGAGGGAGAAGTAATTATTAATAATATGCAACTGTGAACTCTGTGACTACAATAATGACTGGCCAGACAAGACATACCTACCAGTGTACTCATGGCAAAAATGTCTTGGGAGTAAGCAACTGCTTCCTGATTGGATTTAATAGCTTCTCCACAAGATGAAACCTGTATCTGGGCCAGAACCTAAGGCTAGACAGACCATAGACCATAAGTGAGAATTATTATTATTACTCTGCTTAATGGACATAATATTAAGTCACCTCCTAATGAGTTATCATTATACCCATAGACTAAGGCGTCTCTCAACCCTCATCATGGAAGTTGTGTTTGCAGTAGATGATCATCAGTCCAGAGACCCACAACTGGCCAAGAGTCAGAGAACAAAACACTGAGGAATATCCAGCCCTAAATGGAAGATGTTAATTCTAACTCCAAAGGCACAGGAATGGCTGTGGAAAAAGGGATGAAAGGACTGTAAGAGCCAGAGTTGGTGGATGATGACAGGGAAATGGTGTCTTCTGGACACAGCAGCACAGCCCCTCCTATGAACTCACCATGGCTGTGACAGCATGTGTAAGACCTGTTGAGCCCAAGCTGGACTGAATACTAAGATAAAGAAGGGAGTTGAGACTGACAAGAATTAATGAACATGAATTTACCATCATGAGAAAATAAGGTTGTAGTCAAAGGGGAGAAAATGAGTTTTGTCTTAAATGAGATTAAAACTGACATCTGCACAGGACTACAGACAATGTCTTGTGTGATCAGTTCAGCCTACATTTGTGGAGTCAGGGATCAGAAAAATTATCTTTCAAGAGTCTGTGTTCCTGCTTATATGTCTGCTTCTCTGTGATTCTGCCCCCCCTGTTTCCAAGCCCCAAATTCTACTCCTTTAATATCTTAGGAGAGTCCAGCATGTGCTGCCAAGGAACTAAGACATAAATAGAAAGAAAAACAGCTGATAGTTCCACTTTCTCTTTCTTCTTCTTGGAAATGCAGGAGATTCCCAAAAACAACAAGATCCGAGAGCTTTGATGATTGGCCAAAACACACTGAGAGGGAAGGGGCGGAAGGCAGCAGAGTGTATAAGTCCTGCAGAATTGCCTTAGCCTGCTGCTTTCCATGGAAGAAGCAGAGGTGAGTGTCAAGTGAAGAGACTGGAGCGCAGTGGAGCGTGGTTCCTGTAGCTGAACTACAGTGAGCAAATCCACTGGACACAGGATAATCTGGTAAGTGGAAAGCAGCGTTCAGATCTAACTTCTAATCCTCACCATATCTTTTCTCATAAGAGCTAATAGGTAACAAGACAGTAGGAACATGCCCTGAGAGTGAGGGTTCTCAGTTTGGAAGCTTTGGTGGGAAGCAGACAGGACAGGCTTGTGGATAAAGTCTTAGCTAATTACTCAAGTTGAGGTAGACCTAAAGCCAATGACCTTGATACTGTTTTTGGCAAAAACACATTCAGTTTTTTTGACTTGTCTCTTATTTTTCTCCCTAAAATGGTTATGGATAGATGATTCAGGTAATGGAATATTTCTGCAGTGTGTATGAGGGTTGTCGTATCTGAAACACAGTGAAAGGATGGTGAATGATAGAGACAGGTACATATTTACAATGTACACATAAATCCTGAATCCTGCCTAACTGAAGCAGAACCTAGACAAAGGTGATTAACAGCTATGCGGCTACTGGGTAGAGCACAAAGACATGAAAGCAGTCGCAAAGTACAAAGTCCTGAGATGAGAAGACAACCTGAGATAACAGGGAGGCTAGAATTCAGACACCATCGGCTTCAAACTTGTAATAATGGAGTTCAAAGGTTGTGTTGTATGTATCTGATGGAGGTAGTTCCTCAAATGAGGTTTTCTCCTCCAATAAGACTATAGCTTCTATCTTGTTGACAAAAAAAAAGAAACAAAAAACCAAATACATGGGAACTAGTCAACATCAGAACATAACTGAGGCTGCAGCACAGAGCACACAGTGCTGAGCACAAAGGCGTCTGCAGTCTCATGCAGCTCACTCTCCCTTCCTTCTTTCAGGGCCCCTTTTCAACAGAGCCATGGGTCAGTTATTCTCTGATACATCCAAGGATGAAGACAGTGGAGGTTTGGAGGCCAGCTTCATTGCATATTTTAAGAAAATTAAGGTGGAAAACAAAATCATTCCTCAGGAAACCGTCCGTTTAATAGAATTACATCTGAAAAAAGGAAACATTCAGGGGGCACACTCTGTAATCAGTGATGGATTAAAAAATGTCGATAAAGTCCCAATCAACATTGCTGTGACAGGAGAGTCTGGAGCAGGGAAGTCCAGCTTCATCAATGCCCTGAGGGGGGTTAGACATGAAGATGAAGATGCAGCTGAAGTTGGGGTAACAGAGACAACTATGGAGAGAACTCCATACAAACATCCCCAAATTAAAAATATGACTTTATGGGACCTGCCTGGCATTGGAACTATGAAATTTCCACCAAAAGATTATCTGGAGAAAGTGGAATTCCAAGAGTATGACCTCTTTGTTATTGTTTCTGCCACACGTTTTACAAAACATGAACTAGACCTTGCCAAAGCAATCAGATTCATGAAAAAGAATTACTACTTAGTGAGAACCAAGGTGGACATGGATTTAGACAATGAAAAGAAAACCAAACCACGGACCTTTGACAGAGATAAGATCCTGCAGAAGATCAAAAGCTACTATGTAGATTCCTTTAGTCAGAATAACATGGAAGCACCAGAGATTTTCTTGATTTCTAACAGCCATTTATCTGACTATGATTTTCCAGTCCTGATGGACACCCTGATAAAGGATCTTCCAGCTCAAAAGCGCCACAATTTTATGCTTTCTTTGCCTAATATCACGGAGGCAGCCATTGACAGAAAGCGAAAGTCTATGCAGCAGTATATCTGGTTGGAAGCCTTCAAGGGTGGAATTTTGGCTACTGTTCCTGTAGTGGGCATCATTAGGGATGATGTGGAGAAATTGAAGGAGAAGCTAAACTACTATCGAGACCTCTTTGGAGTGGATAATGAATCCCTGGAATTCATGGCTAAGGCTTCCCAAGTGCCTGTAGATCGACTGAAAGAAATCATTAAATCTCCTTATTTGTTGGACACTAAGAATGAAGAAACATTAGGAGAAATGTTTTTGAAATGTTTGGAGAAATTTGCCTCAGCTAATGGTGGGCTCCTTGCTACAGGTCTTTACTTTAAGAAAGCCTTTTACATGCACCTTCTTTTCCTTGACACAGTGACTGAAGACGCCAAAGTTCTCCTTAGAGAGACATTAAAAAAAAACTAGTTCAAACTCACCTCACCCACAGCTACTAACCATGACAACATCAAATGGTTAATGCCAGGAAGTCATTAGATAAATTCCTGCTCCTGACATATTTTCTTTACACTACTCAATTGTTATAGACTATTATTTTAAGGTATGTTACTTTTGTTTATGTTGCATTTGTTTAACTCTGTGGAGCTGTGTTACTGTGCCTGTGTAAAATACCTGATGGTCTAATAAAGAACTGGCCGATAGCAAGTTAGGAGAAAAGATAGGTGGGGCTGGCAGGCAGAGAGAATATATAGAAGGAGAAATCTGGGAGAAAAAGAGAAGTAGCCAGAGAAGGAGGAGGACTCCAGGGGCCAGCCACCCAGCTACACAGCAAGCTGTGGAATAAGAGTAAGATTTACAGAAGTAAGAGAACAGGAAAAGCCCAGAGGAAAAAGGTAGATGGAATAAGTTAAGGAAAGCTGGCAAGAAAGAAGCTAAGCTAAGGCCAGCATTCATAAGTAAAAATAAGCCTCCATGTGTGATATTTGGGAGCTGCCCCCAAAAGAGAAAAAAGAAACATCCAACAACAGCCAATTCACAATCACCATGGGAAAAACCTAAAGATAAGGGTCATGGGTCTTAATATGTCAGAACTTTAAAATCCCCAGTCTCTCAATTCTCTATCTTCCTCTCTAACTGTCAACTCCTCCTGCACACTTGAATACACACACACACACACACACACACACACACACACACTCCTCTCTCTCTCTCTCTCTCTCTCTCTCTCTCACACACACACACACACACACACACACACACACACACACACACACACACACACACACACCACTCAATAATGGACAAGCACACACACACAAAAGATAGCAATAGGTGTTTTATAGCTATTTCCTCCTAATCAATACATTCTAGTGAAAACTCGGGAAGTTGGGGGCTCTGTGATCAGTGCATAAAACACTTGCCATGCATGTATGAGGACGAGAGCTTAATTTCCAGAACCCACTTAAATGGTGAGTGGGTGTGGCATCCACCTTGTACTTCCACATTCAGAAGGCAGAGACAGTGGATCCATGAAGCAAGCTGGCTAGCTAGAGTGTGTATATCTACAACCTCTTGGTTCAATTGAGACACCTGCCTTGATGAAAAAGACAAAAAGCAATTGAAGATGAGGTCCAACATAAGTCTGACATGCCCACACACAAGTGAGCATACACACCATACAGACAGACAAATTGAAAATATAAAATAAAATAATTCTTGGGAAGTAAATAAAAATCTCAAGACTTACAAAGTAAAGAAATATATAAGATTCATAAAGTTCTCCTCAAGGTTATATAAGCAAGAAGCATTCTGTGGGACTGGGGATTTCAAACCAGCTGAGGTGCCTGTAACTCATTGAGGGGGCTCCAGGGATGCAGCTGTGGTGAATCATTGCCCTGCTGCTGGGGTGGGATTTTCAATGATGCAGCTGTCTTTTAGTGATCGATGTTTCTGTAAGCAACCCTCGCCCTAATAAAGTCACTCATTTGCTAAGCTGGACTCGGAAGACTTGTTTTGTTTTGTTTTTGTTCTGTCATGGGTGTCTATACAGGGCGAATAGAAATTTGTTGGTGTCTCTCCAAGAAAAGATCATACAACACAATTGATGCCTTGAACAGGGACTAGGAGAACCAACGATGAGTTGATAGGACTAGTTGCATTGTTCTTAAGATGGGTGCTGATATGTGAAAGTGAGACTGCCCTCGTGATCAGCCTCCTCAATCCTTGTGGTGGTTGGAAAGGAAATGCCCCCCACCCCCATAGGCTCATAGGGAGTGGCACTATTAGGAGTTGTGGCTTTGTTGGAATAGGTGTGGCCTTGTTAGAGGAAGTGTGTCACTAGGGTTGGGCTTTGAGGTCTCAGATCTCAAGCCAGGCCTAGTGTCTCACTCTCTTTCTGCTGCCTGCCAATCCAGATGAATAACTTTCAGCTACCTCTCATGCACCATGTCTGCCTGCATGCCTACATGCTTCCCACCCCGATGATAATGAACTAAACCTCTGAACTCTAAGCCAGCCACAATTAAATGATTCCCTATAAGAGTTGCAGTGTTCATGGCATCTATTCACAGCAGTAAAATCCTAATTATGACACCACTATACCTAGATATAGCTACATAGAAACTACAAAAAAGGGTAGATCTTGGTAAGTTGTTGGGATAGAGAATCCTGTCCATTGTCTGTAGTGGGGTGTACATGCAGCCCAACAGGGGGTAGGTAATGTCCTAGGATGGTAGGTGCTGTGGTAAGATTTGCAGTATAATGCATGCAGGTGAAGGTCCCAGGTTGCCCAGTGCATTATCAGAAGAGGACTGTATGTTAAACACAAACCAAGAGGAGCCCAGGTTGCTAAGCTATCCTCATGTGCTTGTCTGTCTGAAGGGGATGACAGAGGGCAGTAAAAAGTTCTAATACAACCTTAATAAATTTGCCGGCTCATTAGACCTGACATGGGTGGGATCACTTCTTTAGCTTGTCATTGTTCAGTTTCAAACCCAGGGCAAGTGTTTGAGATACCTATTTAACATATCAAAGCTGAACCTGGCCACCAGGTTCTCCCAGGACCCCTCAGTCCCTACCTGTTAGAGGGTATGGCTCATATAACACCCTCTACCCTGAACTCTCCAGCCCAGGGACTGGGCTGCCCTTCTGCCAAAGGCTCTTCCCTATTAATCCAGACATTTTGTCTATCCACCCCCTTGGAACTTTGGCCTCCCAGCTGCTGTACTTGGTTTCCTTTCTCCCCTCTCCCTTCTCCTCCTTCTCTCCCCACACGGCCCAGCTCAGTCTGCTCATGTCTGTTCTGGACTCTCCCAGATGTCCCTGCCTCTGACTATGCCCTTCCTTTTATTTACAGTAAACTTTTTCCTCCACCATACCTGGGAACAGTCACAACCTTTCCTTTGTATTTCTTTTTTCTTTCAGTCATCAGTGTCCTATCTGGTCTGAATAGGCAATTTTTCATCTCTTCCCAGGAAAAGTCATATAATAGGAGAGATGGTTTGTCTTAAATAGTCATTGTCACAATACTGAGTTTGCTGTCACAGGCCCTAAGAAGTAATCTGCACATTTTGTTTCTCTGTTGCTGTGATCAAACACTAAATGTCAGAACACAGTCCATGAAGGAAGCTGGATGAAGAGATTTCTGAGAGCTTGTGAGAAAACTTCAAGTAAACCAGACAAGAGTCCTGTAACCTCTGCTCCTCCATAGCATGGATCTGTTCTTGGGATGTGCTGTCATGCCCCTCTCAGGAGTAGTAAATAAGAGTGGGTTTACTTTAGATTATCCATCATCTGACCCATTGTTATTCAGAATGATGTTTTCAAGCATGAGTTGTCCTCCTGCCTGTATAGAGACTAAACTCATGTGATCTTGCCTTTGTGGCTGTACATAACTTGAATGCAAGTGAACTTTGCTCACCTGACCTTGCTTAACCACAGAATGCCCTCAGAATATAAACTGTCTCATGTCCTGAATAAAATTGGCTATTGCATGAGACTTTACACTGGCTCATTTTGGGGGGGTCACTATGCCAGGTTCTTGCTGCCAAATACAGCAGAAACATTAACCAAATCAACCTGAGAGAGGAAAAGATTCTTTTCCTGGCAGTTCAGAGCCCATCATCGAGGGAAGACAACACAGGAACGGAAGGAGAAACTGAAGGGACACTGCTTCCTGCCCGGCTCTCCATGCCTTGCTCACCCTGCTTTCTCACACAACCCAGCCCCACATTCCTAAGATGGCACTCACCACAAGGGCCTGGATCCTCCTACACCATTATCAATCAAGAAAATGTCTCACAGACATTGGAACAAGCCAGTCTGATGGAAGGAATCTCTCAATTGAGGGTCCCTTTTCCAATGTGGTCCTATGCTCTAATCACAACACTCTTGTGATTAATCATTACCAGGTATGATTGTGCTCATGACAAAGCCTCCATCATATTTACTAGATTAATACAGTGCCCCGTATATCTACCACATTCTTCTCTTCCCATTTTCAATCATTCTTCTAGTGTTGAAAGTTCCAGTACAACTGGCAGGGAACCTGCTACTACACAGGTCTGCCCGTCCTTTGGAATTGTTTGTTTGATTGTTTGTTTGTTGCTTGTAGTAAAGAACATGGATAGTACATTTCAGAAGAAAAAGAAAAGAAAATTCTTATGAAACACTCTTGGAGTGGGGTGAATAAAGACTTTGTGTGCAATGAAGACTCAGTGCAGGTCAGGGTTATTTCCAGAGGTTCCAGGTGTAATATGGCCCACAGGAAACCACGGCATCACTTTCGCCTATTTAGAGGCAGAGATTGTTGGAGTTGCAGTGAAGTGACAGTCCTGAGCTCAGGATCTGGGGCACCTAGGACTTAAGTTCATATAAACTCTTAAGACTCAGGAGAATAGAGATAACATACACACAAGTCTGTGACTCAGACTTATTGCTCAGTAGCTCATTTCAAGACACAAATGTGATGGGATCTTTGTCGCTGGGGAACAGAGCACAGCACTGGCATAGTTCTAACAGGAAAGAGATGCTACAGAGACTCCTGCTCAGTAGAACAGGATTCTATTCCAACACGAGTCACAGTTGCCAACAGATAGTATTTCAGGCCCCCAGTGATTAGGCAGGATGCAGTAGTGACTCTGGACCCCAGGATAAAAGGACGTGGCAGTCACTGCACTCTTTAAAGCCAGTAGATAAAGTAGAAGAAAATAAGCTGCAAATGGCAAGTTATACCTAGGCCTTGAGTCTTGGGGTCATGGGACAGTGGTCATGGATTAGATGCCAAGATTTTTGCAGAAGAGGAAAGCAAGTGTCTATGGGTACCTGGTCTTTGAACACATCTTCAGTCAATAAGACTCTTCTTCCTCAGCAGCCTGAGTAGCACCTTCCAATACTGTGAATGCTAGCTACAGAGCAAGAAGCTTTCTGGTCAGTAACAACATATTTCTATGTCCTGTGACCAAAGCATATGGTGTCTTCATCAACAGAATCTAAGCATCACCTCCTGGTGGGGAATCAAGAATAACACCAGTAGCCTGTATTGTTTTAAGGTCTCTGGGAACTTCCTGCTCAACAACTTGGGAGCAGGTACCACACACCTGGCACTGAGTTTCTGTTTGATAACTCCAATAGCTATTCTTGATGGTCAACTTGACTATATCTGCAATGAACTACAATCCAGAAATGGAGGGCACATCTGTGAGAGATTTTATGCTGGAGTTGTAACGGCTGAATTTGCTTCCAGTCTGAACCATTGAGATAGGAAGACAAGCACCTTTAATCTGGGCCATACTTTCTGCTGAAAGCATATATAAGCACATAGAAGAAGGAGCCTTTTGTTCTTTGCCTGCTTGCCCTCACCTTGCAAGCACATCCATTCTATCACTGGCATTGAAGTCTATTATTTGGGATTCCAGCATATACAGAAGACCAGCTGAGACATCTAGCCTTGTGGGACTAAGCAACTAGATTCTTGGACTTTCCATTCACAGCTAGCCATTGTTGAATTAGCTGGACTGCAGCCTGTATCATTCCAACAAATCCCCTTTATATATAAAGAGAGAGATTAATTCTAAGTTCTGTGACTCTAGAGAAACTTGAGTAATACAATACACTGTATCTTCTTGAATGAGCATTACCCCCTCACTCCTGCACACAGTAAGTACATTGGAACTCCTTAAGCACACAAACAATAGCAGGATTCAGTATAGTGTTTGCAGACTCAGTTAGTGATGCCTTCTCCCACTCCCTCCTCCTCTGCCCTGCCCTCCCAATCTCCTCACCACTTAATATCTCCCCATTATTCACCTGTCCATCTTCATACCACTTGTGTTCTACCAACCCCTTCAGTATTAGTCAGGGGTCTCTAGAGGAAGAGAATCAATGGAGTGAATATATGTATAATGTGTACATAGTATACAATAATATATAAAATAAAATATTAAGACAGCTTACATTGGAATAGTATCAACAGCTGAATCCCAGCTGAGAAACTGAGAACCTGCTGGTTGCTCCATACTTGAGGGGTCCTGACTCAGCAGTTAGGAAGTCCCCCAATGGCTGTCTCTCTCACAAGGCAGGTCAACCACCCCACGGTTGCTCAGGCTGGTACCTCTGCAGTCCCAACTAGCACAGAAAACCTGGAAGCTTCCAGGAGAGTCACCAATCCAGAGTCCAGGACAGATTTCTGGAAGTGTTTGTTCTGATATCAGTGAAGGAATCAGCAGCAGAGACAGGGTAAGTCAACCTGAAGTAAGAAGGAAGGCCAAGCCAGTACAAGGCAAGTGATCATCCCTTTCAGTACAAGGCAAGTGATCATCCCTTTGCCTTACCCTTGGCATCTGGGTGTGTCTTCTACCACCAACCAAGGCAATCAGGACACTTCTTCAGGTGAGGTTCCCTATCAAGTGATTCTAATTTGTGGCTAGTTGATATTAAAATCAGCCACAATATCCTCCATTAAAGTCTTTCTTCCCTCCTGCAGTGACCCTTTTCCAGTTTCCTGGATTCTATGATTATTCAAAATAAATGACTGAAATCTGAAGATTCAAACTGGAATCTATATAGGAGAAAGAAAGAACATGTGGTGTTTTGTTCTTCTGGGTCGGGGATACATCACTCAATATGTTTGCCAGATCCATCCATTTACCTGAAATTTTTGTGATTTTAATTTCCTTTATAGGTCAATAAAATTCTACTGTATATATCTGTCAAGTTTTCATTGCTTGTTCATCATTTGATGAACATCTAGACTGTTTCCATCTCCTGGCTATGGTGAGCAGAGTTGGAATGAACATGAAAGGGTAAATAAGTCTGTGGTATGATATATAGTCCTGTGGGTATATGCCTAGGATTGATATAGCTGGATATATGGTGAATCTATTTCTAGTAGTTTTAAATTTTGTTGTTTGTTTGTTTGAGAAACAAACCTCCGCAATGATTTCCATAATGGCTGCACTAGCTTCCACTTCCACCAACCATGAATAAGAGTTTCCATGATCACACATCCTGGCCAGAATTTATTGTTCTTTGTTTTCTTTTTCTTCCCCCTTCCCTTATATTCTCACATACTACATCCTGATTTCCATTTCTCCTCTCTCTACTCACAATTCCTCCTCACCTCATATCCCATACAGATACATTTCCTTTCTGTCTCTCATTAGAAATCATTCTAAGAGACAACAATAAAATAAAATACATATAATATTTTATACATAATATAATATAATATGATATGATATAATATAATAATATTACATCATTATATATGATATGATATAATATAATATGGTAAAACAAATATATATAATATTGTAAAACAAAAACTAACACATTGGAATTGAAGAAAACCAACAAACAGACGGAAAACACACCAAGAAAATGCACAAAACAGAGATCCACTCTTTCCCATGCTAAGGATTCCCATAGAAACACCACACTGAAAGCCATAAGATGCATATAAAGGGCATTGTGTAGATATACGTGTGACCTGTGATTGCTGCCTCGGTTTCTGTGAGTTCATATGTGTGTCAATTCTGCTGAATTAGAGGGCCTATTTCTTGGTGTCCTTCATTCCCTCTGGATCATATGTTCTTTCTTCCCACTCTTCTGAAGGGTATTCAGAGCTTAGGGCAGGGATTTGATGGAAACATCCCATTTGGCACTGAGTGTTTGAAGGTCTCTCCCTCTCTTTATAACATCTGGTTGTGAGTGTCTGTATTTGTTCCCATCCACTACAGGAGGAAACTTGCCTAATGATAGCTGAACAAGGCACTGATCTTTGTATACAGCAGAGTGTCATTAGGAGTCATTTTATTGTTACTTTTTATTTTTTTAGAGCAGTAGTATTTGGGTTTACCCTATGACCCTGGGCAATCTAGTCTCTTTAGTCTCTGGTTCTTGGCCACACAATAACTGTCAGATGAGTTCTAGCTCATGGAGTGGGTCTTAAGTCAAATCACATATTGGCCGGTTACTCCTACAAGCTTTGTGCCACCATGGCCCAGTACATCTTGCAGCAAGAACACCATTTCAATCAAAGGGTTTGTCACTGTGTTGATGTTTACATTTCTCTTATGGTAGCATGCAGAGTATCTTCTTATACCAAAGACACTAGAACATATGAGTGAAGGCTCTAGGTAGGCTTCAGCTGGACTTCTCCATGTTCAATAAATTCTTCAGTGATGGGTCCTTGCCATCATTTTGTGGAGAAGAACCTATATTCTTGGCAACAGACTGAGTAGCTGGTGGTTCCCAGGGGACCCTTTGACCAATAACTAAATTATATGTAACCCATTCCCCGTACTGTAAGATTCATTTGGTGACAAAAGGTGTTCATTAGGGTCTCTGTCTTCCCCATTAATTTCAATTTCATTATTATTGCCTTCATATGTATATGTATTTTAGGAAAACTTCTAATATGTTAGGCTGCCATACTGTCTCTCAAATAACTCTTAATTTTAGCTGTCTCTAACAATGTTTCATACTTTTTTCCCCTCCTCTTCCCACTCTAGGTAGATCCTCCTATTCTAGCCACAGACATACATGTTTCCGTGCATCTGTCCATGAATATCCATTCTTTTTCCTTTTAATAAAGAGATCTATCTGTCCTCCCAAGTTCTTTACCCTATACCTAACCTCCGTGGATCCATGGATTGCAGTTTAGTTATCATTGATTTAACAACTAATATCTACAAATGAGTGAATACATACCATATTTGTCTCTCTGAGTCTGGGTTAGCTCACCCAAGATAATTTTTTTTTGTTTTATTCATTTACCTGCAAATTTCAGTATTTCATTCTTTTTAAATTACACAAAGGAGTGATATCCCTTTGTGCAAATGTACTACATTTTCTTTATCCATTCATCTGTTGAGGGACAGATCTAATTTATTTCCAGTTTCTGACTGCTATGAATACAGCAGCAATGAACAGGGTTGAGCAAGTGTCTCTGAGGAAGGAGAAAGTGCTGTTTAAGGATATGCTCAAGAGTGGTGTAGATGGATCTTGAGGTAGATTGATTTCCATCTTCCTGAGGAATGACCAAACTGATTTCCATGGTGGCTGTACAAGTTTGCAGTCCAACCAGCGATGGATGAGTGTTCCCTTTTACTCCATATCCTCACCAAAAGAGCTGTAACTTGTTTGTTTGATCTCATCCATTCTGATGGGTGTAAGATGAAATCTAAAAGTAGTTTTGATATGCATTTCCATTGTGAATAAAGATGTTGAACTTTTCTTTAAGTGTTTCTCAACTTTTAAGTTTTCTCTATTGAGAATTAACTGTTTAGGGCTATACCCCATTTTTAACTGGGTTAATTATTTTTTTGATGTCCAGATGGTTTGTTGTTTGGTTGTTTTTGTTTTCAGTTCTTTAGATATTTTGGGTATTAGTCCTGACCTCCCACCCGTTTTTTCTATCCCTTTGCCTTTATAAGCTCCCTGTAAAATGCATTTGATGCTGCTCTGTCACAAGTGTTTCTCTCCATTAGTCACTTGCTTAAAACAGACTCTCATGCTGAGTGGTTTTAGGGTCTCTATTACACAGTGGTGGGTGATCAGTGGATGTGTTCTTGGATTCATTTTGTAAGTGTTTCATGAGAACATTTGGATTTATGTTCATAATGGATATTGAACTGTAATTCCCTATCTTTGTTGGGTCTTTATGTGGTTTTGGGATCAGAGTAACTGTGGATTTATAAAACATGTAAGGCAATGTCCCTTCTGTTTCTCTTTTGTAGAATAGTTTTTGGAGTATTGGCATTAACTCTTCATTGACTGTCTGGTAGAATTCTGCACTAAAACAATTTGGCACTGGCCTTTTTTAGGCACTGGGACACTTTTAATTACTGATTCTATTTCACTAAGGGTTATAAGTCTACTTAAATTGCTTATCTGATCTTGATTTAACTTTGGTGAGTGGTATGGATTGAGGAAATTATCCATTTCTTTCAGATTTTCCAATTTGGTGGAAGACAGGTTTTCAAAGTATGTCCTTATAATTCTCTAGATTATCATGGTCTCTATTGTTTCAGCTCCCTTTCATTTCTAATTGTGTTAATTTGGATAGTTTCTCTCCACCTATTAGTTAATTTGGATAAAGGTTTGTTATGTTTAGTTATGTCCCTTATCCAAGACCTTTATCATGAAGGGATGTTGGATTTTGTCAAGTGCATTTTCAGCATTCAATGAGATGATCATATAGTTATTTTCTTTCAGTTTGGTTTTTTTAAAACCAGTTTCTTTCTTTCTTTCTTTCTTTCTTTCTTTCTTTCTTTCTTTCTTTCTTTCTTTCTTTCTTTCTTTCTTTCTTTCTTTCTTTCTTTCTTTCTTAAGATTTATTTGTTATGTATACAATATTCTGCCTACATGCTTGCAGGCCAGAAGAGGGCACCAGACCTCATTACAGATGGTTGTGAACCACCATATGGTTGCTGGGAATTGAACCCAGGACCTCTGGAAGAACAGCCAGTGCTCTTAACCACTGAGCCATCTCTCCAGCCTTCTTTCAGTTTGTTTATATGGTGGATTACATTTACAGATTTTGTTTAACCTCCCTACATCTCTGGGATGAAGCTTACCTGATCATGGTAAATGGTCTTTTTGATGTGTTCTTGGATTCTATTTGTGAGTATTTTGTGGCATATTTTTACATCAATGTTCATGAGAGAAATTGGTCTGTACTTCTCTTTCTTTGTTGAATTTTTGTGTGGTTTGGGTATCAGCATGACTGTGGCCTCTCAAAATGAATTTGGCAATTTTTCTCCTGTTTCTATTTTGTGGAATAATTTGATTAGTATTGGCATTAGCTCTTCTTTGAAAGTCTGGTAGAATTTTTGTTGAAAACATCTGCTCCTTTGCTTTTTTGTTGGTTGGGAGACTTAATGACTAATTCTCTTTCCTTAAAGGTTATAGCTCTATTTAAATTGTTTGCCTGATCTTGATTTAACTTTGGTAAGTGGTATCTATCAAGAACATTGTCCATTTCTTTCAGGTTATTCAATTTTGTGGAGTATAGGTTTTTGAAACATGACCTAATGATTCTTTGGATTTCCTCATTGTCTATTATTATGTCCCTCTTTTTGTTTCTGATTTTGCTAGTTTGGAAATTCTCTCTCTGCCTTTTAGCAGTGTGAATAAGGGTTTGTTTAACTTGTTGATTTCCTCAAAGAACCAACTTTTTTTGCTTCATTGATTCTTTGCATTGTTCTCTTTGTTTCTGTTTTATTGGTTTCAGTCCTCAGTTTGATTGTATCCTACCATCTACTCCTCTTGGGTATGTGTGCTTCTGTTTTTTCTAGAACTTTCAGGTGTGCTGTTAAGTTGCTAGCATGAGATCTCTCTAATTTCTTTACAAAGCCACTTATTGCTATGACATTTCTTCTTAACACCACTTTCATGTATCTCATAAGTTTGGGTACATTGTGTATTCATTTTCACTGAATTCTAGGAATCTTTAATTTCTTTCTTTATTTCTAGACACTTTAATATCTAACAAAATAGACTTCAAACAAAAAGTAATCATAAGAGACAGGGAAGGACACTATATTCTCAATAAAGTAAAAACCACCAAGAAGAAACTGTAATTCTTAACGTCTACCCATCAAACACAAGGCACCCAAGTTCTTAAAAGAATCACTACTACAGCTTAAATCATGTATTGACACTAAAAAATCATAGAGACTTCAATACCTCAACCTTGCCAATAGATAGGCCATCCAGACAGAAACTAAACAGAGAAATGCTGGAGCTAACAGACATTATGAACCAAAGGGATTGTGGTAATGTGAATGTAACTGGCCTTCATAATCTCATAGGGATTAGCACGATTAAACCGTGTAGCTTTGTTGGCATAAGTATAACTTATTGGAGCAAGTGTGTCACTGTGGAGGTGGGCTTTGAGGTTCCCTATGCTCAGGATAGTACCCAGTGTTTCAGTCGACTCCTGTTGCTTACAAGATGTAGGACTCTCATCTCCTTCTCCAGCACCATGTCTGCCTACACACTGCCATGTCCCCCCACAATGATAAAGGACTGAACTTCTGAAAGTGTAAATGAACAACCCCAATTAAACATTTTCTTTATAAGAGTTGCCATGGTCATGGTATCTCTTTACAGGAATAAAAACCTTAACTAAGACAGAGACCTGCCATATATTTATGGAACATTCTACCTAATGACAAAAGAATTTACTTTTTTCTCAGAAGTTCATGGAAGTTTCTCCCAACCTGATTACATCTTTGACACAAAACATGTCTTAACAGATACAACTAAAATGAAATAACACCCTACATTATATATGACGATCATGGTTTAAAGCTGGATATAAATAACAGAAAAAATAGAATGCATACAAACTCATGGAAACCCAATAACTCTCTACTGAGAGATAAATGGATAAAGACAGAAATTAAGAAAGAATTAAAGACTTTCTATAAATGAGTAAAAATGATTTCACAGTATACCCAAACTAATGAGACCCAATAAAGGGGTTCTAATAGGCAACTTCATAGCACCAAGTGCATATGTTAAAAACAAAAACAATAAAAAGACATAAAAATTTCTGGAGAGATTTCATATTAGTAACTTAAGAGCACACATGATATTCCTAGAACAAAAAGAAAGAAATCACATTGAAAAGGAGTATATATCAAGAAATAATTGAGGGTTGAAATCAATAAAATAGACACAAATCAAACAACAAATACAGAGAATCAATAAAACAAAAAATAAAAACAATATACAATGAGCCAACAGCCAACATCAAACTAAATAGAGAGAAACTCAAAGCAATTCCACTAAAATCAGGAGCAAGACAAGGCTATACACTCCATATCTATTCAATATAGTACTTGAAGTTCTAGCAAGAGCATTAAGACAATAGAAGGAGATCAAGAATTGAAAAGGAAAAAGTCAACCTTTTGCTATTTGCAGATGGTAAGAGTATACATAAGCAACTCCAACAGTTCTACCACGGAACTCCTAGAGCTGATACCTTCAGTGAAGTGGCTGTGTACAAGATCAACTTAAAAAAATCAGTATACCTCCTATATGCAAATGGCAATCGAGCTGAGAAAGAAATGAAGGAAAATACCTTTCACAATATCCACAAATAATATAAAATACCTTTGGGTAACTTTAACCAAAGAAGTGAATGACCTGTATGACAATAACTTCAAGTCTTTAAAGGAAGAAACTGAAGAAGATATCAGAAGATGGAGAGATCTTGCTCACAGATCAGTAAGATTTACATAGTAAAAATGACCATCTTAAAAACAATCTACAGATTCAATGCAATCCCCATCAAAATTCCAACAAAATTCTTTACTGGCCTTGAAAGAACAATACTCAGCTTCATATGGAAACACAAAAACCCAGGGTAGCTAAAACAATCCTGTATAATAAAAGATATTCTGGAAGTATCACCACCCCCTGATTTCAAGCTGTACTACAGAGCAATAGTAATAAAAAACACAGGCCATTGGCATAAAAACAGACAGGCTAATCAATGGAATGGAATTGAAGACCCAAATGTAAATCCATACACCTATGGTCACCTGAGTTTTTATAAAGAATCCAGAATTATATAATGCAAAAAACAAAGCTTTTTCAACAAATGTTGAACTGGTGCTGGTCTACCTGGTTGTTGCTATGTAGAAGAAAGCAAATAAATATGTATCTGCCACTCTGAATGAAACTCAAGTCTAGGTAAATCAAAGACTTCCAGATACACTGAACTGAGAGAAGAGAAAGTAGGGAATAGCCTTGAATGCATTGGCACAGGGGATAACTTCCTGAACCGAACACTAATAGCTTAGGCACTAGGATCAGAAATTAATAAATGGGAACTTATGAAATGAAAAAGCTGCTGTAAGGCAATGGACACCATCAACAGGACAAAATGGCAGCCTGTGGAATGGGAAAATTTTGTTTACCAACTCCACATCTGAGAGAGGGCTAATATCCAAAATATATAAAGAATTTAAGAAGCTACATGTAAACAAACCAAATAATCCAGTTAAAAAATGTACAGAACCCTCACCCATTGTTGCCCCAGTTGCCGGTAAGCAGGGAAGACTCCTGCGGGCAGGCTCCCGCCCCAACCTCCCCCACCCCATTAGACCCTGCAATCTACAAGACTCATGCCCTACCCCAACCTACCCATTCTCCTGTGACTCCAGTGGCTTCCTGAGACACAGAATCCTCCAGCTCTCATTGGACCAAGAGCAGCTTCCTGAGATACAGAATCCACTAGCTCTGATTGGACCAAGAGCCCTGATAGGACCAAGAACAGCTCCATGAGACACAGAATCAGCCAGCTCCAATTAGACCAAGAGTTAAGATTGGACCAGAGTGGTTCCCCGAGACACAGACACAGCAAGCACAGATTGGACCAAGAGCAGCTTGCTCAGAAACAGGAACTTCTTGCACCTGTTGGAGGAAGAGATAGGTAGATGCCAGTGCAAAAATACAAACAACAACATAAAGAGCATATGGCATCACTAGAACCTGGCAGTTCTACAAGAGCAAGACCTGAACATCACAATGTAGAAGAAGCAGAAGAAAGTGACTTTAAAAATAACTTTATGAAGATGACAGGGACCTTTAAAGGGGAAATGAAAAATTCCCTTAAAGAAATTGAGGAAGAGGCGAACAAAAAATTGGAAGAAATAAATAAATCCCTTAAACAAAAGCCAAGAAAACCATAAAAAAGCAGTTAAATGGGTGAAAGAAACAGTTCAAGACCTGAAAACCGAAACAGAAACATTGAAGAAGACATGAACTGAGGGAATGCTGGAAATAGAAAATCTGACTACAGGAACTATAGATGCAAACATAACCAACAAAACACAAGAGATAGAAGAGAGAATCTTTGGTGTGGAAGATACAATAGAGGGAATAGATCTGTCAGTCAAAAAGAACATGAAAGCCAAAAAAGTAGTAACACAAAATGTTCAGGAATCTGGAACACCATGAAAAGTGCAATTCTAAGAATAATTGGGATATAAGAAGGAGAAGAATACCAACTTAAAGGCACAAAAATATATTCCACAAAATGATGGAAGAAAAATTTCCCAACTTAAAGAAAGAAATACCTATGAAGATACAAGAAGCTTATAGAACACCAAATAGACTAGACCCCCCAAAAAGTCCCTTTGCCACATAATAATTAAAACCACTAAACATACTGAATAAAGAAAGAATATTAAGAGCAGCAAAGGAAATGGCCCAATTGACTTATAAAAGCAGATCCATCAGAATAATACCAGATTTCTCAATGGAGACTCTGAAAATCAGAAGGTCCTCGACAGATGTAATGCAGATACTAAGAGACCATGGATGGCAGCCCAGACTACTATACCAAGCAAACCCTTCAATCACCATAGTTGGAGTGAACAAAATGTTCCAAGACAAAACCAGATTTAAACAATACCTATCCACAAATCTAACCCTACAGAAAACACTAGAAAAAAAAACTCCAACCTAAGGAAATCAGATACACCCACAAAAACACAGATAATAGATAACTACACAGCAACAAACCCCAAGAAGGAAAATATACACACACTACCACCAAAAGAAAACAGGAGTTTACAATCACTGGTAATTAATATGCATTAATATCAATGAGCTCAATTCACCTATAAAAAGTCACAAGCCAACAGAATGGATATGAAAACAGGATCCATCCTTCTGCTGCATACAAGAAACACACCTCAACTTAAAAGACAGATACTACCCCAGAATAAAAGGCTGGAAAAGGACTTTCCAGTCAAATGGACTTAAGAAGCAAGCTGGTGTAGCTATCCTAATATCTAATAAAATAGACTTCAAACTAAAATCAATTAAAAGAGAACAGGAAGGACATTACATATTCATCACAGGAAAAATCCATCAATATGAAGTCTCCATTTTGAACATTTATACCCCAAATACAAAAGCACCCATGTTTGTAAAAGAAATATTACTGAAGCTTAAATTGCTCATCAAATCCCATACACTAATAGTGGGAGACTTCAACAACCCACTCTCACCAATGAACAGGTCTGCCAGACAGAAACTTAACAGAGAAATAAGGGAACTAACAGATGATAGGATTCAAATGGACTTAATAGATATCTACAGAACATTCCACCCTAACACAAAAGAATATACCTTCTTCTCAGCATTCCATAGAACCTTCTCTAAAATTGACCACATACTGAGTCACAAATCAAATCTTAACAGATACAAAAAATTGGAATAACCACCTGTATTTTATCAGACCACAATGGCTCAAAGTTATATTTCAACAACAACAAAAATTACAGAAAGGCAACAATTGCATGGAAGCTGAATAATGCTCAACTGAATCACCAAATGGGTCAAGAAAGAAATAAAGAAAAATTAGCAGAGCCCGCCAGCGCTGATTGGACTAAGAGGTGAACCTTTGTCCTCATGGCTGAACACTCCAGCCTCTAGGTTTTGGGCCCAGGGCCATAACCCTGCACCCCCACACCACCACCCATTGCAGTCCCAGTTTCAGGCCAGCAGGGAGGTCTCCTCAGACAGGTCAGAATACCATCATCCTTCACCAGACCTGTAACTCATAAGCCCCACCTCTCCCAAACCCATCCAACCTCTAAGACTACAACTGCTCCTTGAGATAGAGCCAGGCAGCACCAATTGGACTAAGAGGTAAATCTTTGTCCTCATAACTGAACACCCCAGCCCCTTTGGGCCAGGAAGCAGGTCTCCTGCAGACAGTCTGAAATACCATCCTCCCACCAGACCCTGTAACCCACAAGCCCCACCCATCCCAAACCAATACACCCTCTGAGACTGTAGCTATTCCCTGAGACAGAGCCCACCAGTACCAACTGGCTAAGAGCTGCTCCTGAGACATAGAGTCTATCAGCACTGATTGGACCAAGAGCCCTGATTAGACCAAGAGCTCCCATTGGACCAAGAGAGGCTCCCTCAGACACAGACACCACTAGTACCAAGTGGAAAAAGAGATGGGTAGATGCCAGTGCAAAAATATAGTCAACAACATAAAGACCAATATGACACCATCAGAACTTAGTGGTTCTACATCAGCAAGACCTGAACATTCCAACGCAGAAGAATCAGAAGAAATAGATCTTAAAAAATGACTTTAAGAAGATGATAGAGGCCTTTAAAGAGGAAATGAAAAATTTTCTTAAAGAAATTGAGGAATAGACAAAAATTGTGAAGAAATCAATAAAACCCTTAAAGAAAGCCAAGAAAAAAACAATTAACAGGTGAAGGGAACAGTTCATGATTTGAAAAATGAAATAGAGGCAATAAAAGAGGCACAAACTGAGGGAATGCTAGAAATGGAAAATCTGAGTAAATGAACAGGAGCTATAGATGCAAGCATAACCAACAGAATGCAAAAGTTGAAAGAGAGAATCTCTATCATTGAAGATATGATAGAGGAAATAGATTCGTCAGTCAAAGAAAACATTAAAGCCAAGAAAGTCATACCACAAAACATCCAGGAAATTTTGGGCACCATGAAAAGTCAAAACCTAAAAATAATAGGGATAGAAGAAGGAGAAGAATACCAACTCAAAGGCACAGAAAATATATTCAACAAAATCATAGAAGAAAACTTTCTCAACCTAAAGATTGAAATGCCTATGAAGATACAAGAAGCTTATAGAACACCAAATAGACTGGATCAAAAAAAAAGTCACCTCGCCACATAATAATCAAATACTAGATATACAGAATAAAAAAAATATTAAGAGCTGCAGGGGAAAAGGCCAAATAACATACAAAGGCAGACCCATAAGAATAACACTAGATTTCTCAATGGTGACTCTGAAAGCCAGGTCTTAGACAGACATTATGCAGACACTAAGAGACCATGGATACCAACCCAGACTATTATACAGCAAAACTCTCAGTCACCATAGATGGAGTAAACAAAATGTTCCAAGACAAAACCAGATTTAAATCACACCTATCCACAAATCCAGCCCTACAGAAAGCACTAGAAGGAAAAATTCAACCTAAAGAAGTTAGATACACCCATGAAAACATAGGTAATAGATAATCCCACACCAAAAAATAACAAAGAAGGGAAACACACAGCAATACCATAAAAAAAGTACAGGAATTAACAGTCACTGGTAATTAATATCCATTAATATCAATGATTTCGATTCGCCTATAAAAAGACACAGGCTAATGGAATGGATACAAAAACAGGATCCAACTTTCTTCTGCATACAAGAAACACACCTCAACTTTAAAGACAGACATTACCTCAGAAAAAAAGGCTTACAAAAGACTTTCCAATCAACTGGTCTTAAGAAGCAAGCTGGTATAGCTATCCTAATACCTAATAAAATAGACTTCAAACTAAAATCAATCGAAAGAGATTGAAAAGGATATTACATATTTATCACAGGGAAAATCCACTAAGATGAAGTCTCAATTCTGAACATTTATGCCACAAATACAAGGGCACCCACATTTGTGAAAATAATATTACCAAAGCTTAAATTACACATCAAACCCCATACATTAGTAGAGGAAGACTTCAACACCCCACTCTCACCAATGGAAAGATCTGCCAGATGAAACTTAACAGAGAAATAAGAAGTTATGACTCAAATGGACTTAATAGATATCCACAGAACATTCCACCCTAACACAAAAAAATATACCTTCTTCTCAGCACCTCATGGAACCTTCTCTAAAATTGACCACATGCTTGGTCACAAAGCAAATTTCAGCAGATACAAAAAAAATTGGAATAACCTCCTGTATTTTATTGGACCACCACGACTTAAAGTTACATTTTAACAACAACAAAAATTACAGAAAGCCTACAATCTCATGGGAACTGAATAATGCATAACTGAATCACTAATGGTTCAAGGAAGAAATAAAGAAATAAATTAAAGATTTCCTAGAATTCAATGAAAATGAAAGTACAACGTACCCAAACTTAGGGGACACAATGAAAGTAGTGCTAAGAGGAAAATTCATAGCACTAAATGCCCACATAAATAAGATGGTGAAATCTGACACTAGTGACTTAAGAGCACACCTGAAAGCTCTAGAACAAAAAGAAGGAAACTCGCCCAGAAGGATTAGATGCCAGGAAATAATCAAATTGAGTGCTGAAATCAATACAATAGAATCAAAGAGAACAATACAAATAATTAATGAGGCAAAGAGTTCATTCTTTGAAAAAATCAACAAGATAGACAAGCCCTTATCCAAATTAACCAAAAGCAGAGAGAGAGAGAGAGCATCCATATTAACAAAATCAGAAATGAAAAGACAGACTTAACAACAGACAATAAGGAAATACAGAGAATCATCAGGTCATACATGAAAAACTTGTACTCCAAAAAACTTGGATAATCTGAAAAAAATGGACAATTTTCTGGATAGGTACCGCATACCAAAGTTAAATCAGGACCAGTAAAACTATTTAAATAGACCGATAACCCCTATAAGGATATAAAAACAGTCATTAAAATCTCCCAACCAAAAAAAGCCCAGGACCAGATGGTTTCAGTGCAGAATTCTACCAGATTTTCAAAGAAGACCTAATTCCAATACTCTTCAAATTGTTCCACACAATAGAAACAGGAGGAACATTAACAAACTCTTTTTATGAGGCTACAGTTACCCTGATACCCAAACCACATAAAAATGCAACAATGAAGAGAACTACAGATCAATGTCCCTCATGAACATTGATGCAAAAATACTCATTAAAATATTAGCAAAGAAAATCCAAGAACACATCAAAAAATTATACACCATGACCATGTAGGCTTCAGCCCAGGGATGAAAGGATGGTTCAACATACAAAAATCTGTCAATGTAATGTACCATATAAACAAAATGAAAGAGAAAAAACACACAAGATCATCTCAGATGCTGGAAAAGCCTTTGACAAAATCCAATACCCCTTCATGATAAAGGTTCTAGAGAGACCAGGAATACAAGGAGCATACCCAAACATAAAAAGGCAATTTACAGCAAGCCAGCAGCCAACATCAAATTAAATGGGGAGAAACTCAAAGCAGTTCCGCTAAAATCAGGAACAAAATGAGGCTGTCCACTCTCCCCATATTTATTCAATATAGTACTCGAAGTTCTAGCTAGAGCAATAAAATAACAAAAGGATATTAACGGGATAGAAATTGGAAAGGGAGAAATCAAGCTTTCACTATTTGCAGATGATATGATTATATATATATATATATATATATATATATATATTCCCCAAAATTCTACCGGGGAACTCCTACAGCTGATAAACTCCTTCAGTAATGTAGCAGGATACAAGATTAATTTAAAAAAATCATTAGCCCTCCTATATACAAATGATAAATGGACTGAGAAAGAAATCAGAGAAATATCACCCTTTATAATAGCCATAAATAATATAATATACAATGGGGGTAACTCTAACTAAGTAAGTTGAAGACCTGTGTGATAAGAACTTTAAGTCTCTGAAGAAAGAAATTGAAGAAGATATTAGGAAATAGAAAGATCTCCCATGCTCATGGATAGATAGGATTAACATAAAAAAATGGCAGTCTTACCAAAAGCAATCTACAGATTTAGTGCAATTCCTATCAAAATCCCAACACAATTCTTCACAGACCTGGGAAGAACAATACTCAACTTCTTATAGAAAAACAAAAAAACCCAGGACAGCTAAAAGAATCCTATGCAATAAAGCCACCCCAGAGGCATCACCATCCCTGACCTCAAGCTCTGCTATAGAGCTATAGTAATAAAAACATTTTGGTATTGGCATAAAAACCAACATGTGGACCAATGGAATAGAGTTGAAGACCCTGACATTAATCCTCACACCTATGAACACCTGATTTTTGATAAAGAAGCCAAAATGTACAATGGAAAAAAGAAAGCATCTTCAACAAATGGTGCTGGCATAACTGGATGTCAATATGTAGAAGATTGCAATTAGATACATATCTGTCACCATGCACAAAACTCAAGTCCAAATGGATTAAAGACCTCAACATAAATCCATTTACTTTGAATTTGATAGAAGAGAAAGTAGGAAATAGTCTTGAACGTATTGGCACAGGATACCACTTCCTAAATATAGCACCAGTAGCAGATACTGAGTGCAACAATTAATAAATGAAACTTCCTGAAACTGAGAAGCTTTTGTAGGGTAAAGGACATGGTCAGTTAGACAAAACAACAGCCTACAGAATGGGAAAAGATCTTCACCAACCCCACATCTAATAAAGGGCTGATGTCTAAAATATATAAAGAATTCAAGAAATTAGTCAGCAAAATGTGGAACAGTCCAGTTAAAAAAATGGGCTACAGAGCTAAACAGAGAATTCTCAACAGAAGAATCTCAAATGGCCAAAAGACATTTAAAGAATTTATCAACATCCTTAGTCGTCAGTGAAATGCAAATCAAAACAACACTGAGGTACCATCTTATACTTGTCAGAATGGTTCTGATCAAAAACACTGATGGCAGTTGATGTTGGAGAGGAGGCAGAGCAAGGGGAACATTCCTCCACTGTGGTGGGAGTGCATACTTGTGCAGCCACTTTGAAAATCAGTATGGTGGCTTCTCAGAAAATGGGAATCAATCATCCTCAAGATCCAGCTGTACCACTCTTGGGCATATACCCAAGGAATGCTCAATATTACCACAAGGACCCTTGCTCAACTATGTTCATAGAAGCATTATTCGTACTAGCAAGAACATGGAAACAACCAAGATGCCCCTCAACTAAAGAATGGATACAGAAAATGTGGCACATATACACAATGGAGTACTATTCAGCAACTAAACCCAATGATATCATGAAATTTGCAGGCAAAAGGATGGAACTAGAAAATATCATCTTGAGTGAGGTAACCCAGACTCAGAAGTACAAACATAGTATGCACTCACTCTTAAGTGGATACTAGATGTGAGGGAAGGGATGGCCAGACTGCAACTCACAATTCCAGAGAGGCTAGCTAACAGGGAAAGACCCTTAGAGGGACACATGGATGACCCTATGAAGGAGAAGTGGATGGGATCTATATGAGTGGACTGGGTGTGGAGGGGGTGGCAGAGGGTGAGGAATGAAGGATGAGATCATAGGGAAATGGGAGGGTCAAGCTAGAACAGGGACAGTGGAAGGACAGGGAGGGAGATACCATGACAGATGAGGACATCATGGGAATAGGAAGAGGCAGGGTTCTGGGGAGGCTCTCAGGAATCCACAAGGAGGACCCCACCTTGGACTGCTGGCAATGGTCCAGAGGGTGCCTGCACTGGTCTACTCTGGTGACTGGTCTAGCTAATAACGAACTGTCATCATAGGGCCTTTGTCCAGTGACTGATGGAGGCAGATGCAGAGATCCACGGCCAGGCACCAGGCTGAGCTCCAGTAATCTGATTGATGAGAGAGAGGAGGGATTCTGCAGGCGAGGGACGTCGAGATCATGATGGGAAGATGTGCAGAGATGACTGGCCACACTAGTAGAAGCCCATGAACTATGAACTGGTGGCTGTGGAGCCCCCGTGGGACTGGACTAGGCCCTCTGGATATGGAAGACAGTTGTTTGGCTTGAATTGTTTGGGGGCGGGGCACCCAGGCAGGGGGATCGGGATCTGTCCTTGGTCTATGGGCAGGCTTCTGGAAACCAGTGCCTGTGGTGTGACACCTTGCAAAGCCTTGGTGCACTGGGAAGGGGCTTGGACCATCCTAGGCTCAGTATGCCGGGCTCTGCTGACTCCTCATGGGAGACCTTGATTTGGGGGATGCGGGGTGGCTTGGGAGAGAGAGCTGGGGGTGGGTGGGAGAAGGGAGGAGGTGGGATCTGTGGGTGGTATGTGGAGTGAGTAGAAAATTTCTTAATAAAGAAAAATGAAAAAATGGCACATATACACAATGGAATACAACTCAGTAGTAAAAAAAAATGATATCATGAAATTTGCAGGCAAATGGATAGAGCTAGAAGACATCATCCTGAGTAAAGTAACCCATACTCAGAAGGACAAACATGGTATATACTCACTCATAAGTGGATAATAGATGTAAATCAAAGGATAACCAGACTGCAACCCACAGCTCCAGGGAAGCTAGCTAGCAGGGAAGACCCTAGGAAGGATGCATGGATCACCAGCAAAGGAGAAATAGATGGAATTTACATGAGCAAACTGGGAGTGGAAGGGAGTGATGGTGGGCAAGGCATGGGGGATGAGAACATAAGGGAACAGGAGGTTCAGACTGGAACAGGAACAGGGACAGAGTGGAAGAGCAAGGAAAGAGATACCATAATAAATGAAGACATCATGGGAATAGGGAGAAAACAGGTGCTAGGGAAGATCCCAGGAATCCACAGGGATGACCCCACCTTAGACTACCGGCAATAGTCGAGAGGGTGCCTGAACTGGCCTACTCCAGTAATCACATTAGTAAATACCCTCTCATCTTAGACCCTTCATCCTGTGACTGATGGAAGCACTTGCAGAGACCCACTGCCAGTGCCAGGCTGAGCTCCAGGAGTCCAGTCAATGAGAGAGAGGAGGGATTCTATGAGCAAGGGACATGGTTATCATGATGGGAAAATGTACAGAGACGCCAGCCAAACTGGTGGAAACCCATGAGCTGTGGACCAATAGCTGTGGAGCCCCCTTGGGACTGGACTAAGCCCTCTGGATAGGTAAGATAGTTGCTTAGCTTGAACTGTTTGGGGTGCCCCCAGGCAGGGGTATCAGGATCCATCCCTAATGTATGAGTGGGCTTTTTGGAGCTCAGTTCCTAGGGTGGGACACCTTGCTCAGCCTTGGTGCATGGGGGAGGGGCTTGGACCTGCCTCAGCAGAATGTACCAGGCTCTGCTGACTCCTGATGTGAGACTCTGACTTGGATCAGGTGGGAAAGGGGAGGGGTTGGGGGGAACGCTGGAGGGTGGGAAGAGGGAGTAGCGGTGATCTGTGTTTGTTAGGTAAATTGAGTAGAAAATTTCTTAATAATGAAAATTATAAAACAAGAAATATAAATGGCTAATGAGCATTTGAAAAAGTGTTTAATCAGGTATATGCAAATTAAAACTACTAAGATGCTGCAGACCTAATATTTGCCTCCTGGTGTGGGCTGCTGCTCTCTACTCCTCCTTCCCTGTGGCACTTGAGAGAAAAGTCTCCCTAGTCCCTCTGGTCCTGTGCAGTCCACAGTCAGCTCAGCATCCTCCAAGGAACCAGAGCATCTCCACTGTGTTAACTGCCTTGTCCAGGCTCACTCAGGCTGGAGCTTGAGATGGTGAGATAGAGGGGTGAAGGTCCTGGCCAACAAGCCTGAGTTGCTGAGTTCGATGCCCTGAAGCCACACGGTGGACGGAGAAAACCGACTACACAAGCTGTCCTCGGTCCTCGGGCCCCCAGGTGCACCTGTAAGTTAAAAAAGATGACTTCAAAAAAAAGAATTTCAAATGTCCGTAAGGGATTCAAACTAATTCTGACTTACTATTAATGACTTAAAAAATAAGTGGCTGTTGGTTTGCTACATACAATTATGTTGACCTTGAAGAACCTATTTAATTTACATTATCTGTCAGGATTATGACAATATGTAATCCACATTTTATCATATTTTTGTTAGAATAGATATGGTAATTAAATAATATGAGTACAGAATTCCATAACAGTCAGATTATTAGCTTACTTAAATCTAAAAGCTGTCACAAGGTGAGGTGTGTAGTTTACTGATAAAATGCTTGCCTAGCATGTACAAGGCCTGGGCTGGAGCCTTAGCCTTACACGTAATTGAATAAATTGGCTATTGTAGAATTAACTCATTTGTTTAAAATTTTACATATTTGCATTCTTATATAGTAAGATTAAAATAATTTGAATATTAAAAAGGTTATTTAGAGATTACACCTCATTCCAGTCACAAAGGCTAAGATCAAACAAAACAAATGACATCAAATACTGGCAATAACATGAGGAAAGAATAACACTTATTCATTTTGGTGAGGGTGCAAATTTGTATAGCCATTGTGGAAATTAGTGTGAAGTGTCCTTAAAAAGCTAAAAAAATACTACCCTATGATAGCCATATCACTCCCACCACAGATCCACAAGAGTCCATTTCCTTCTCCGGAGACTCTTGCAGGTCAATCTCTATTAGGAGATGGAATCAGCCTACCCGTCCATCAACTGAAGAACAGATAATGAAAATGTGGTACACTTACAGAATGGAATTTAATTCAGTTGTAAAGACAATGAAATTATGAAATTGGTAGGAAAATGTTATACTGAATGGGGTGACCCAGGCCCAGAGAGACACACACTATATTCTCCCTCACATGTGGGCCATAGGCTTGAATTTTTAGATTTATGTGTTTAATTTGGAGTAGACCCCAGAAAGCCAAAAGTGTCCTTGACAAGGAATGGGGAAGAGCCCGTAAGCAGAGAAGGGCTGGAGGAACACATGGTATGAAAGTAGGTGTGTGTGTGTGTGTGTGTGTGTGTGTGTGTGTGTGAGAGAGAGAGAGAGAGAGAGAGAGAGAGAGAGAGAGAGAGAGAGAGAGGAAGAGAGAGGGAGAGAGAGAGAGAGAGGAAGAGAGAGAGAGAGAAGGATACAAGAAGAGGTGGAGATGGGTTAACACAAACTAGAAATCGAGGACAACAGAGAAAAGATTTTCTGTCTTCTTCAGTTGCTTCTACATCTTATTTTTGAGACAGGGTCTCTCCTTGAACCTGGGGCCCACTGATTCAGCTAGCTGAGCTCACTAGCAAGCCCCAGATATTTTGCTCTCTCCACGCTCCCAGGGTCGGGTGTCAGGGATGTGTCACAACACCCGGAGTTCTGTGTGGGTGCTGCGGATCCCAACACAGGTCCTCAGGCTTGCACAACAAGCTCATAGCTCATGGTGCCCCCTAGCTCTCTGTGACTACAGTTCTCTCTGCCTAAGAAGCTGGGTGTTGAATACTGGCTCTCTCGCGCCCAGTTCTCTATAATGTGTGCCCTTTGTGGTCTTCCTGATATTCATGGGACCCCATCCTGTGGTGACCACAGCTCCCTAATGGCTCCTATGGACCAGTTTACCAGAGATCCATGCCCCTCATTTTGCCTTGTATTATGTAACCTCTCCCTCAAGGAGGACCGGAAGTTCTATTACTCTGTACACTGCCAGTGTCCTCAGGCTCACTTAATTGTCCCCACATCCCACTGCTCCATAAGCTAGGCTGTGAGAGTCTCTTTTGTTGTTTGTTTAAAATTCCCAACTAGAGCTGCTCAGTTTCTGATGTTCCTTGATTGTCACAGTTTACTCTCCTGGGCTGTTCTTAAGGTCCCCACATGCCTGCTGAATCATGGACTTTCTCTTCCTCTGTATTAACAAATCAACTTTCCTTCGTTCCTTCCTTTCTCCTTTTCTTCCTTCCTTTCTCCTTTTCTTCCTTCCTTTTCTTCTTCTTCTTTTTCTTCTTCTTCTTTTTCTTCTTCTTCTTCTTCTTCTTCTTCTTCTTCTTCTTCTTCTTCTTCTTCTTCTTCTTCTTCTTCTTCTTCTTCTTCTTCTTCTTCCTCCTTCTCTTCTATATTACATCTTGGCCACAGTTTCTCTTTTTTTAATCTCCTCTCAGTCCCTCTCTCCCACATTCTCTTTCTCTTATATCTACCCCTCCTCTGTTCCCTGCCAGAAAGCAGCAGGCCTCCTAGGGATATAAGCCAAATGTGCCATAATAAGTTACAATAAGTCTAGGCACATATCCTCATATCAATGCTGTATGAGGTAATCTAGTAGGAGGAAAAGGGTCCCAAAAGCAGGCATAAGAGTCAGACAGTTCCTACACCCACTGTTAGAGGTCCTACAAGTACACAAAGCCACACAACCATAACATATATGCAGAGGGCCTAGGTCAGACACACACAGGCTCCCTGATTGTTGGTTCAATCTCTGTGAGCCCCTATGAACCCAGGTTAGTTGTTTCTATGGATTTTCTTATAGTGCCCTTGACCTCTCTGGCTCCTATAATCCTTCCTCCTCTTTTTCTGCAGAATTCCCTTGTTTGGCTATGGTTCTCTTTGTCTGTTCCCATCAGTTTCTGGATGAAACCTCTCTGATGATGATTGGGCTAGGTGCTGATATATGAGTATAGCAGAATATCATTAGGAATCATTTCATTGACTCCCCCCCCAACCCCCGCCCCCAGTCATGCTTGGCTCTATCCTAGGTCTCTGGGATATCCAGCCTCTGATTCATGGCCCTCCAGGCAGTGTCAGGGGTGGGGTCCCTCTCATGGTATGGGTCTCAACTTATATCAGTCAGTGATTGATCACTCCCACAATTCCTGAGCCACCTTTACCACAGCATATCCTGTAGGCAGGACAAATTGTAGGTCAAAGGTTTTGTGGCTGGGTTGGTGTCCTACTTCCTCTACTGGAAGCCTTGCCTGATTCCTGACAGGCAATTCAGACTCCATATACTCTACTACTGGGGATTTTTGCTAGATCACCTTCATAAATTCCTGGGAGTTTTCATTGCATTAGGTTTCTCTCTCACCTCTGAAATGCCTCACAATTCCAGGTATCTCTCCCGGTACTCTCTCCTTCAATCCTCTGCATCTGATCCCTCTTGTTCCTGCCCGAAGTCTACCTGTAATATCTATTCAATTTCCCCTTCCCAGGGAGATTCATGCTTCCTCACTTGAGCCCTCCTTGTAACTTAGCCTCTCTGGATCTGTGGATTGTAGCATGATTATCCTTTACTTTACAGCTAATACCCACTTATAAGTGAGTTCACACCATGTTTGTCTTTCTGGATCTGGGTTACCTCATTTGGGATGTTTTTTTTTTTTTTTTTTTTTTTTAGCTCCATTCATTTGTCTGCAAATTTCATGATGTTATTATTTTTGTTTTTACAGTTGAGTAATACTCCATTGTGCATATGTACACATTTTCTTTATCCATTCTTAGGTTGAGGGACATCTAGGTTGTTTTCAGTTTTTGGCTATTATGAATAAAGCTAGAATGAACACGAGTGAGCAAGTGTATTTATAGTAGGATGGAGCACCCTTTGAGTATATGCCCAGGAGTGGAATAGCTGGGTCTTGGAGTAGATTGATACCCAATTTTCTGGGAAACAGTCATATTGCTTTCCAAAGTGGCTGTACAAGTTTGCACTCCCACCAGCAGTGGAGGAGTGTTCCTTTTGCTCTTCCTCCTTTCCATCATAGGCTGTCACTTGTGTTTTTGATCTTAGTCATTCTGACTGGTGTAAGATAGAACCTCAGAGTCATTTCCATTTGCATTTCCCTGATGGCTAAGGATGTCAAACATTTCTTTGTTTCTCAGCCATTTGAGATTCTTCTGTTGAGAATTCTGTTTAGATCTGTACTTCGTTTTTAAAATTGGATTATTTGGTTTATGTCTAGCTTCTTGACTTTTTATATGTTTTGGATATTAGTCCTCTGTCAGATGTGAAGTTGGTAAAAAATCTTTTCCAATTTTGTAGGCCTCTATTTTGTACTGTTGGTGTTTTTTTTTGTCTTACAGCAGCTTTTCAGCTAATCTTAGTGCCTATGCTGTTAGTGTTCTGTTCAGAAAGTTGTCTCCTGTACCAATGTCTTCAAGGCTAATCCCCACTTTCTCTTCTATCAGGTTCAGTGGTTTTGTGTTGAGGTCTTTGATCTGCTTGGATTTCAGTTTTGTACAGGGTGGTAGATTTGGCTCTATTTGTTTTCTTCTATATGCTGACATCCAGTTAGACCAGCACCAGTTCAACATTTGTTGAAGATGCTTTCTATTTTTGGATTGTACAATTCTGGTTTCTTTATCAAAATTCAGGTGTACATAGGTGTGTGGATTTACATCTGGGTCTTTGATTTGATTCCATTGATCAACCTGTCTGTTTTTTATTTCAACACCACGATGTGGTTTTTATTACTATTGCTCTGTAGTACAGCTTGAAATCAGGGGGTGGTGATACCTCCAGAAATTTTTTTTTTTATTGTACAGGATTGTTTTAGTTATCTTGGGTTTCTTGTGTTTCCATATGAAGTTGAGTATTGTTCTTTCAAGGACTGTGAAGAATTGTGTTAGAATTTTGATGGAGGTTGCACTGAATCTGTAGATTGCTTTTGTTAAGATGGCCATTTTTTACCATGTTAATCCTACTGATCTGTGAGCAAGATCTTTCCATCTTCTGATATCTTCTTCAGTTTCTTCCTTTCAAGACCTGAAGTTCTTGTCATACAGTTCTTTCATTTGCTTGGTTAGAGTTATCCCAAGATATTTTATATTATTTATGGCTATTATGAAGGGTGTTCTATACTTGATTTCTTTCTCAGCCCTTTTGTCATTTGTATATATGAGGGTTATTGATTTTTTTGGGTTTATCTTGTATCCATCCACTTTGCTGAAGGTGTTTATTAGCTATAGGAGTTCCCTGGTAGAATTTTTGGGATTGGTTACTATCTTATCATCTGTGAATATTACAAGTTTGACTTCTTTCTTTCCAATTTGTATCCCCTTGATCTCCTTTTGTTGTCTTATTTATCTAGCTAGAACTTCAAGTGCTATGTTGAATAGATATGGAGAGAATGGACAGCATTGTCTTGTTCATGATTTTAGTGTAATTGCTTTGGGATTCTCTCCATTTAGTTTGATGTTCACTGTAGGCTTGCTGTATATTGCTCTTATTATATTCAGGTGTGTTCCTTTTATCCCTGATCTCTCCACGACGTTTATCACGAATTAGTGTTGGATTCTGTCAAGTGTTTTTCCAGCATCTAATGAAATGATCATATGTTTATTTTCTTTCAAGTTATTTTTTATATTTTGGATTGCATTGGCAGATTTCTGTATTTTAAACCATCTCTGCATTTCTGAGATGAGTCTTACTTGATCATGGTAAATTATCTTTTTGATATGTTCTTGTATTCTGTTTGTATTTTACGGGATATTTTTTATATCAGTGTTCATGAGGGAATTTGGTCTATGATTCTTTTTTTGTTGCATCTTTGTGTTTGGGTATCAGCATGAGTGTAGCCTCTCAAAATGAATTTGGCAATGATCCTTCTGTTTCTATTTTGTGGAATAATTTGAGGAGTCTTGTTATTAATTCTTCTTTGACAGTCTGGTAGAATTCTTGCTAAAACCATCTGGTCCTGGCCTTTTTTTTGGTTGGGAGGCTTTTAATGACTGCTTCTATTTCTGTAGGGGTTATAGGTCTATTTAAATTGTTTCCATGATCTTGGCTTAACTTTGGTAAGTGGTATCTATCAGGAAAATTGTCCATTTCTTTTAGATTATCCAATTTTGTGGAGTATGGTTTATTGAAGTAAGCCCTAATGATTCTTTGGATTTCCTTGGTGTCTGTTGTTATCTTCCTATTTGTTTCTGATTTTGTTAGTTTAGATATTCTCTCTCTACCCTTTAATAGTTTGGATAAGAGTCTGTCTAACTTGTTGATTTTCTCAAAGGACCAAGTCTTTGTTTCATTGATTCTTTGTATGTTCTCTTTATTTCTATTTTATTGATTTCAGCCCTTAGTTTGAGTATTTCCTGCCATTTCCTCTTGAGTATGTTTGCTTCTTTTTGTTCTAAAGCTTTCAGGTGTGCTGTTTAGTTGCTAGCATGAGATCTCTCTAATTTCTTTATGAAGGCCCTTAGTGTTGTGATCTTTCCTTTTAGCACCACTTTCATTGTGCATTGTAAGTTTGTGTATGTTGTGCATTCATTTTCATTGGATTCTAGAAGTCTTTAATTTCTTTATTTCTAGCCATTTTAATATCTAACGAAATAGACTTCAAACCAAAAGTAAGCATAAGAGATAGTGAAGGACACATATGCTCATCAAAGGTAAAACCACCAAGAGGAAACTGCAATTCTTAACATCTATGCACCAAACACAATGAAACCCCAGTTCTTAAAAGAATCACCACTACAGCTTAAATCATGTATCGACAATAAAACATGACAGTGAGAGACTTTAATATCTCACCTTTGCCAATCGATAGGTCATCTAGACAAGAATCTAAACAGAGAAATACTAGTGCTAACAGATACTATGAATCAAAAAAACTGTGGTAGTTGAATGTAAGTGGCCTTTATAAACTCATAGGGAGATTATTAGGAGGCCTGGCTTTGTTGGAGTGGGTATTGCCTTATTTGAGGAAGTGTGCCACTGTTGGGGGTAGGCTTTGAGGCTTTCTATGCTCAACTGTTTCAGTTGACTTCCTGTTGCTTTCAAGATGTAGGACTTTCAGCTACCTCCCCAGTACCTGTCTACCTACAGGCCACCATGCTCCTCACCATAATAAAGGACAGAGCCTCTGAAAGTATAAGTGAACCACACCAATTAAATGTTTTCTTTATAACAGTTGCCATAGCCATGGTGTCTCTTCACAGCAATAAAAACCTGAACTAAGAGAGGAACCTACCATATATTTACAGAACATTTTACCCAAAGACAAAAGATACTTTCTTCTCAGAAGTCCATGAAACTTTCCCCAAAATTGACTCCATCTTTAACATGAAGTAAGCCTCAACAGATACAATCAAATTGAAATTTCATCCCACATCATTTCTGACAACCACACATTAAAGCTGGATATCAACAACAGAAACAACAGAATGCATACAAACTCATGGAAACTGAAGAACTATCCACTGAATAATAAATGGACCAAGACAGAAATTAAGAAAGAACTAAAGACTTTCTAGAATTGAATGGAAATGAATTCACAACATACCCAAAATAATGAGATACAATAAAGTTTTTCTAGGAGGCAACTTCATAGCACCAACTGCATATATTAAAAAACAAAAACACAAAACAAAAAAATCCAAAATCCTAGAGACATTTCATATTATTAACTTAAGAGCACACCTGATATCTCTAGAACAAAATAAAGACATCACAGTGAAAAGGAGTATACAGCAAGAAATAATTGAGCACTGAAATCAATAAAATAGAAACAAACAAAAAATATAAAGATTCAATATAACAGTTGGTTCTTTGAGGAAATCAATAAGATTGACATATCCTTATCCAAATAAAGTAATAGGTGAGGAGAGAATATCCAAATTAATACAATTAGAAATGAAAAGAGGGTTGTAACAACAGACACCATGAAAGCCCAGAGTCATAAAAACATACTTTGAATATCTGCCTTCTACCAGATTGGAAAATCTGAATGAAATGGATAATTTCCTCAATCCATACCACTCACCAAAGTTAAATCAAGTTCAGATAAGCAATTTAAGTAGATTTATAATCCCTAGTGAAATAGAATCAGTAATTAAAAGTGTCCCAGTGCCTAAAAAAAGCCCAGTGCCAAATTGTTTTAGTGCAGAATTCTACGAGACAGTCAATGAAGAGTTAATGCCAATACTCCAAAAAGTATTCTACAAAAGAGAAACAGAAGGGACATTGCCTTACATGTTTTATGAAGCCAATGTTACCTTGATCCCCAAACCACATAAAGACCCAACAAAGATAAGGAATTACAGTTCAATTTCCATTATGAACATAAATCCAAATGTTCTCATGAAATACTTGCAAAATGAATCCAAGATCATCCACCACTGTGTAATAGAGACCCCAATACTGCTCAGCATGAGAGTCTATTTTAAGCAAGTGACTAATGGAGAGAAACACTTGTGACAGAGCAGCATCAAATGCATTTTACAGGGTGCTTATAAAGGCAAAGAACACAGACAAAACTTCACTCTGGTGGGCAGTTGCAGGTGGAAATAAAGAGAGCAAGCATTTTAACAGAAGTCAAAGATATGCAGTTAGCTGGGGCCTTTGGACCCTGAGTTTCTGGAACAGAATTGGGTGCTTTCCCACAGAACTTTTCATGGCAGGGATAGAAAAAAGGGTGGGAGGTCAGGACTAATACCCAAAATATCTAAAGAACTGAAAACAAAAACAAACAAACAACAAACCACCTGGACATCAAAAAAAAATAATTAACCCAGTTAAAAATGGGGTATAGACTTACACAGTTAATTCTCAATAGAGAAAACTTAAAAGTTGAGAAACTTTCTTTCAACATCTTTATTCACAATGGAAATGCATATCGAAACTACTTTTAGATTTCATCTTACACCCATCAGAATGGATGAGATCAAACAAACAAGTTACAGCTCTTTTGGTGAGGATATGGAGTAAAAGGGAACACTCATCCATCGCTGGTTGGACTGCAAACTTGTACAGCCACCATGGAAATCAGTTTGGTCATTCCTCAGGAAGATGGAAACCAATCTACCTCAAGATCCATCTATACCACTCTTGAGCATATCCTTAAACAGCACTTTCTCCTTCCTCAGAGACACTTGCTCAACCCTGTTCATTGCTGCTGGATTTATAGCAGCCAGAAACTGGAAATAAACTAGATGTCCCTCAACAGATGAATGGATAAAGAAAATGTGGTACATTTGCACAAAGGGATATTACTCCTTTGTGTAATTTAAAAAGAATGAAATACTGAAATTTGCAGGTAAATGAATGAAACTAGAAAAAAATTATCCTGGGTGAGGTAACCCAGACCCAGAGAGACAAATAAGGCATGTATTCACTCATTTGTAGATATTACTTGTTAAATCATGATAACTAATCTGCAATCCATGGATCCACAGAAGTTAGGTATAGAGTAAAGAACTTGGGAGAACAGATAGATCTCCTTATTAAAAGGAAAAAGAGTGGATATTCATGTACAGATGCAAGGAAACATGTATGTGTGTGGCTAGAATAGGAGGATCTACCCATAGTGGGAAGAGGAGGGAAAAAAGGATGAAATAGTGTTAGAGACAGCTAAAATTAAGAGTTATTTGAGAGGTAGTATGGAAGTCTAAGATATTAGAAGTTTTCCTAAAATACATACACATATGAAGGCAATAATAATGAAATTGCAATTAATGGGGAAGACAGAGACCCCAATGAAAACCTTTTGTCACCAAATGAAGCTTACAGTACTGGGAATGGGTTACATATAATTTAGTTATTGGTCAAAGGGTCCCCTGGGAATCACGAACTACTCAGGCTGTTGCCAAGACTATAGGTTCTTCTCCACAAAATGATGGCAAGGACCCATCACTGAAGAACTTATTGAACATGGAGTAGTCCAGCTGAGGCCTACCTAGAGCCTTCACTCATATGTTCTAGTGTCTTTGGTATAAGAAGATACTCTGCATGCTACCATAAGAGAAATGTAAACATCAACACAGTGGCAAACCCTTTGATTGACAATGGTGTTCTTGCTGTAAGATGTACTGGGCCATAGTGGCACAAAGCTTGTAGGAGTAACCGGGCAATATGTGATTTGACTTAAGACCCACTCCATGAGCTGGAAATCATACCTGACAGTTACTGTGTGGCCAAGAACCAGAGACTAAAGGGACTAGATAGGCAAGGGTCATAGGGTAAACCCAAATACTACTGCTCTAAAAAAATAAAAAGTAGCAACAAAATGATTCCTAATGAAACTCCGCTGTGTACAAAGATCAGTGCCTTGCTCAGCTATCATTAGGGAAGTTTCCTCCTGTAGTGGATGGGAACAAATACAGACACTCACAACCAGATGTTATAAAGAGAGGGAGAGACCTTCAAACACTCAGTGCCAAATGGGATGTTTCCATCAATTCCCTGCCCTAAGCTCTGGGTACCCTTCAGAAGAGTGGGAAGAAAGAACATATGATCCAGAGGGAATGAAGGACACCAAGAAATAGGCCCTCTAATTCAGCAGAATTGACACACATATGAACTCACAGAAACCGAGGCAGCATGCACAGGTCACACTTATATCTACACAATGCCCTTTACATGCATCTTATGGCTTTCAGTGTGGTGTTTCTATGGTGTTTCTTAGTATGGGAAAGAGTGGATCTCTGTTTTGTGCATTTTCTTGGTGTGTTTTCCGTCTCTTTGTTTGTTTTCTTCAATTGCAATGTGTTAGTTTTTGTTTTACCATATTATGTATATTTGTTGTACCATATTATATTATATTATTATATGTATAAAATATTATACATATTTTATTTTATTGTTGTCTCTTAGGATGATTTCTAATGAGAGACAGAAAGGAAATGTATCTGTATGGGATATGAGGTGAGGAGGAATTGTGAGTAGAGAAATGGGAAACGGAAATCAGGAAGTAGTATGTGAGAATATAAGGGAAGGGGGAAGAAAAAGAAAAGGAAGAACAATAAATTCTGGCCAGGATGTGTGATAATGGAAACTCTTATTCATGGTTGGTGGAAGTGGAAGCTAGTGCAGCCATTGTGGAAATCATTGTGAAGTTTTGTTTCTCAAACAAACAAACAAAAATTAAAACTACTAGAAATAGATTTACCATATATCCAGCTATATCAATCCTAGGCATATACTCCTAGGACTATATATCATACCATAGAGATATTTACTCTTTCATGTTCATTCCAACTCTACTCACCATAGCCAGGAGATGGAATCAGTCTAGATGTTCATCAAATGATGAACAAGCAATGAAAACTTGACACATATATACAGTAGAATTTTATTGACCTATAAAGGAAATTAAAATCACAAAAATTTCAGGTAAATGGATGGATCTGGAAAACATATTGAGTGATGTATCCCCGACCCAGAAGAACAAAACACCATATGTTCTTTCTTTCTCCTATATAGATTCTAGTTTGAATCTTCAGATGTGAGTTATTTAATTTGAATAATCATAGAATCCAGGGAACTGGAAAAGGGTCACTGCAGGAGGGAAGAAAGACTTTAATGGAGGGTATTGTGGCTGATTTTAATGTCAACTAGCCACAAATTAGAATCACTTAATAGGGAACCTCACCTGAAGAAGTGTCCTGATTGCATTGGTTGGTGGTGGAAGACTCACCCAGATGCCAAGGGTAAGGCAAAGGGATGATCACTTGCCTTGTACTGGCTTGGCCTTCCCTCTTACTGCAGGTTGACTACTCTGTCTCTGCTGCTGATTCCTTCACTGATATCAGAACAAACATTTCCAGAAATCTGTCCTGGACTCTGGATTGGTGACTCTTCTGGAAGCTTCCAGGTTTTCGGTGCTAATTGGGTCTGCAGAGGTACCAGCCTTGTGGCCTGAGCAACCGTGGGGTTGTTGGCCTGCCTAGTGAGAGACAGCCATTGTGGGATTTCCTAACTGCTGAGTCAGGACCCCTCATGTATGGAGCAACCAGCAGGTTCTCAGTTTCTCAGCTGGGATTCAGCTGTTGATACTATTCCAATGTAAGCTGTCTTAATATTTTCTTTTATATATTATGCATATATTATTGTATATTATGTACACATTATACATATATTCACTCCATTGATTCTCTTCCTCTAGAGACCCCTGACTAATACTGAAGGGGTTGGTAGAAGACAAGTGGTGTGAAGATGGAAAGGTGAGTAATGGGGAGAGATTAAGTGGTGAGGAGATTGGGAGGGCAGGGCAGAGGAGGAGGGAGTGGGAGAAGGCATCACTAACTGAGGATGTCTGCAAACACTATACTGAATCCTGCTATTGTATGTGTGCTTAAGGAGTTCCAATGTACTTACCGTGTGCAGCAGTGAGGGGGTAATGATCATTCAAGAAGATACAGTGTATTGTATTACTCAAGTTTCTCTAGAGTCACAGAACTTAGAATTAATCTCTCTCTTTATATATAAAGGGGATTTGTTGGAATGATACAGGCTGCAGTCCAGCTAATTCAACAATGGCTAGCTGTGAATGGAAAGTCCAAGAATCTAGTTGCTTAGTCCCACAAGGCTAGATGTCTCAGCTGGTCTTCTGTATATGCTGGAATCCCAAATAATAGACTTCAATGCCAGTGACAGAATGGATGTGCTTGCAAGGTGAGGGCAAGCAGGCCAAGAACAAAAGGTTCCTTCTTCTATGTGCTTATATATGCTTTCAGCAGAAAGTATGGCCCAGATTAAAGGTGCTTGTCTTCCTATCTCAATGGTTCAGACTGGAAGCAAATTCAGCCGTTACAACTCCAGCATAAAATCTCTCACAGATGTGCCCTCCATTTCTGGATTGTAGTTCATTGCAGATATAGTCAAGTTGACCATCAAGAATAGCTATTGGAGTTATCAAACAGAAACTCAGTGCCAGGTGTGTGGTACCTGCTCCCAAGTTGTCGAGCAGGAAGTTCCCAGAGACCTTAAAACAATACAGGCTACTGGTGTTATTCTTGATTCCCCACCAGGAGGTGATGCTTAGATTCTGTTGATGAAGACACCATATGCTTTGGTCACATGACATAGAAATATGTTGTTACTGACCAGAAAGCTTCTTGCTCTGTAGCTAGCATTCACAGTATTGGAAGGTGCTACTCAGGCTGCTGAGGAAGAAGAGTCTTATTGACTGAGGATGTGTTCAAAGACCAGGTACCCATAGACACTTGCTTTCCTCTTCTGCAAAAATCTTGGCATCTAATCCATGACCATTCTCCCATGACCCCAAGACTCAAGGCCTAACTATAACTTGCCATTTGCAGCTTATTTTTTTCTACTTTATCCACTGGCTTTAAAGAGTACAGTGACTGCCACGTCCTTTTAACCTGGGGTCCAGGGTCACTACTGCATCATGCCCAATCACTGGGGGCCTGAAATACTATCTGTTGGCAACTGTGACTCGTGTTGGAATAGAATCCTGTTCTACTGAGCAGGAGTCTCTGTAGCATCCCTTTCCTGTTAGAACTATGCCAGTGCTGTGCTCTGTTCCCCAGGGACAAAGATCCCATCACATTCTGTGTCTTGAAATGAGCTACTGAGCAATAAGTCTGAGTCACAGACTTGTGTGTATGTTATCTCGATTCTCCTGAGTCTTAAGAGTTTATATGAACTTAAGTCCTAGGTGCCACAGATCCTGAGCTCAGGACTGTCACTTCACTGCAACTCCAACAATCTCTGCCTCCAAATAGGCTAAAGTGATACCGTGGTTTCCTGTGGGCCATATTACACCTGGAACCTCTGGAAATAACCCTGACCTGCACTGAGTCTTCATTGCACACAAAGTCTTTATTCACCCCACTCCAAGAGTGTTTCATAAGAATTTTCTTTTCTTTTTCTTCTGAAATGTACTATCCATGTTCTTTACTACAAGCAACAAACAAACAATCAAACAAACAATTCCAAAGGACGGGCAGACCTGTGTAGTAGCAGGTTCCCTGCCAGTTGTACTGGAACTGTCAACACTAGAAGAATGATTGAAAACGGGAAGAGAAGAATGTGGTAGATATACGGGGAACTGTATTAATCTAGTAAATATGATGGAGGCTTTGACATGAGCACAATCATACCTGGTAATAATTAATCACCAGAGTGTTGTGATTAGAGCATAGGACCACATTGGAAGAGGGACTCTCAATTGAGAGATTCCTTCCATCAGACTGGTTTGTCCAAATGTCTGTGAGACATTTTCTTGATTGATAATGGTGTAGGAGGATCCAGCCCCTTGTGGAGTGCCATCTTAGGAATGTGGGGCTGGGTTGTGTGAGAAAGCAGGGTGAGCAAGGCATGGAGAGCCGGTCAGGAAGCAGTGTTCCTTCCCAGTTTCTCCTTCCGTTCCTGTGCTGTCTTCCCTCGATGATGGGCTCTGAACTGCCAGGAAAAGAATCTTTTCCTCTCTCAGGTTGATTTCGTTAATGTTTCTGCTGTATTTGGCAGCAAGAACCTGGGATAGTGACCCCCCAAAATGAGCCAGTGTAAAGTCTCATGCAATAGCCAATTTTATTCAGGACATGAGACAGTTTATATTCTGAGGGCATTCTGTGGTTAAGCAAGGTCATGTGAGCAAAGTTCACTTGCATTCAAGTTATGTACAGCCACAAAGGCAAGGTCACATGAGTTTAGTCTCTATACAGGCAGGAGGACAACTCATGCTTGAAAACATCATTCTGAATAACAATGGGTCAGATGATGGATAATCTAAAGCAAACCCACTCTTATTTACTACTCCTGAGAGGGGCATGACAGCACATCCCAAGAACAGATCCATGCTATGGAGGAGCAGAGGTTACAGGACTCTTGTCTGGTTTACTTGAAGTTTTCTCACAAGCTCTCAGAAATCTCTCTCTTTTTTTTTAAAGATTTATTTATTTATTATGTATACAGAAGAGGGCGCCAGATCTCATTACAGATGGTCGTGAGCCACCATGTGGTTGCTGGGAATTGAACTCAGGACCTCTGGAAGAACAGTCGGTGCTCTTAACCTCTGAGAAATCTCTTCATCCAGCTTCCTTCATGGACTGTGTTCTGACATTTAGTGTTTAATCACACCAACAGAGAAACAAAATGTGCAGATTACTTTTTAGGGCCTGTGACAGCAAACTCAGTATTGTGACAATGACTATTTAAGACAAACCATCTCTCCTATTATATGACTTTTCCTGGGAAGAGATGAAAAATTGCCTATTCAGACCAGATAGGACACTGATGACTGAATGAAAAAAAAAATACAAAGGAAAGGTCATGACTGTTCCCAGGTATGGTGGAGGAAAAAGTTTACTGTAGATAAAAGGAAGGGCATAGTCAGAGGCAGGGACATCTGGGAGAGTCCAGAACAGACATGACCAGACTCAGCTGGGCTGTGTGGGGAGAGAAGGAGGAGAAGGGAAAAGGGAGAGAGGAAACCAGGTAGAGCAGCTGGGAGGCCAAAGTTCCAAAGGGGTGGATAGACAAAATATCTGGATTAATAGGGAAGAGCCTTTGGTGGAAGGGCAGCCCAGTCCCTGGGCTGGAGAGTTCAGGGTAGAGGGTGTTATATGAGCCATACCCTCTAACAGGTAGGGACTGAGGGGTCCTGGGAGAACCTGGTGGCCAGGTTCAGCTTTGATATGTTAAATAGGTATCTCAAACACTTGCCCTGGGTTTGAAACTGAACAATGACAAGCTAAAGAAGTGATCCCACCCATGTCAGGTCTAATGAGCCGGCAAATTTATTAAGGTTGTATTAGTACTTTTTACTGCCCTCTGTCATCCCCTTCAGACAGGCAAGCACATGAGGATAGCTTAGCAACCTGGGCTCCTCTTGGTTTGTGTTTAACATACAGTCCTCTTCTGATAATGCACTGGGCAACCTGGGACCTTCACCTGCATGCATTATACTGCAAATCTTACCATAGCACCTACCATCCTAGGACATTACCTACCCCCTGTTGGGCTGCATGTACACCCCACTACAGACAATGGACAGGATTCTCCCAACAACTACCAAACTTTTTGTAGTTTCTATGTAGCTATATCTGGGTATAGTGTTATCATAATTAGGATTTTACTGCTGTGAATAGATGCCATGAACACTGCAACTCTTATAGGGAATCATCTAATTGTGGCTGGCTTAGAGTTCAGAGGTTTAGTTCATTATCATCGGGGTGGGAAGCATGGAGGCATGCAGGCAGTCATGGTGCATGAGAGGTAGCTGAAAGTTATTCATCTTGATTGGCAGGCAGCAGGAAGAGAGTGAGACACTAGGCCTGGCTTGAGATCTGAGACCTCAAAGCCTAACCCTAGTGACACACTTCCTCCAACAAGGCCACACCTATTCCAACAAAGCCACAACTCTTAATAGTGCCACTTCCTATGAGCCTACGGGGGTGGGGGGCATTTCCTTTCCAACCACCACAAGGATTGAGGAGGCTGATCACGTGGGCAGTCTCACTTTCATTTATCAGCACCCATCATAAGGACAATGCAACCAGTCCTATCAACTCATCGTTGGTTCTCCTAGTCCCTGTTCAAGGCATCAATTGTGTTGTATGATCTTTTCTTGGAGAGACACCAACAAATTTCTATTCGCCTTGTATAGGCACCAATGACAGAACAAAAACAAAACAAAACAAAACAAAACAAGTCTTCTGAGTCCAGCTTAGCAAATGAGTGACTTTATTAGGGCAAGGGTTGCTTACAGAAACATCGATCACTTAAAGGCAGCTTCATCATTGAAAATCCCACCCCAGCAGCAGGGTAATGATTCACCACAGCTGCATCCCTGGAGCCCCCTCAATGAGTTACAGACACCTCAGTTGTTTGAAATCCCCAGTCCCACAGAATGCTTCTTGCTTATATAACCTTGAGGAGAACTTCGTGAATCTTATATATTTCTTTACTTTGTAAGTCTTGAGATTTTTATTTACTTCCCAAGAATTATTTTATTTTATATTTTCAATTTGCCTGTCTGTATGGTGTGTATTCTCACTTGTGTGTGGGCATGTCAGACTTATGTTGGACCTCATCTTCAATTGCTTTTTGTCTTTTTCATCAAGGCAGGTGTCTCAATTGAACCAAGAGGTTGTAGATATACACACTCTAGCTAGCTTCATGGTTCCACTGTCTCTGCCTTCTGAATGTGGAAGTACAAGGTGGATGCCACACCCACTCACCATTTAAATGGGTTCTGGAAATTGAGCTCTGGTCCTCATACATGCATGGCAAGTGTTTTATGCACTGATCACAGAGCCCCCAACTTCCCGAGTTTTCATTAGAATGTTTTGATTAGGAGAAAATAGCTATAAAACACCTATTGGTATCTTTTGTGTGTGTGTGTGTGTGTGTGTGTGTGTGTGTGTGTGTGTGCGCGTTTGTGCATTATTGAGTGGTGTGTGTGTGTGTGTGCTTGTGCATTATTGAGTGGTGTGTGTGTGTGTGTGTGTGTGTGTGAGAGAGAGAGAGAGAGAGAGAGAGAGAGAGAGAGAGAGAGAGAGAGAGAGAGAGAGAGAGGAGTGTGTGTGTGTTTGTATTCAAGTGTTCAGGTGGAGTTGACCGTCAGAGAGGAAGATAGAGAGTAGAGAGACTGGGGATTTTAAAGTTCTGACATAGTAAGACCCATGGCCCTTATCTTTAGGTTTTTCCCATGGTGATCGTTAATTGGCTGTTGTTGGTTGTTGTTTTTTTTTTCTCTTTTGGGGGCAGCTCCCAAATATCACACATGGAGGCTTATTTTTACTTATGAATGCTGGCCTTAGCTTAGCTTCTTTCTTGCCAGCTTTCCTTAACTTATTTCATCTACCTTTTTCCTCTGGGCTTTTCCTGTTCTCTTACTTCTGTAAATCTTACTCTTATTCCACGGCTGGCTGTGTAGCTGGGTGGCTGGCTCCTGGAGTCCTCCTCCTTCTCTTTCTCCTAGCTCTCTCCCAGATTTCTCCTTCTATATATTCTCTCTGCCTGCCAGCCCCACCTATCCTTTCTCCTGCCTTGCTATCGGCCAGTTCTTTATTAGACCATCAGGTATTTTACACAGCTCCACAGAGTTCAACAAATGCAACATAAACAAAACATACCTTAAAATAATATTCTATAACAATTGACTAGTGTAAAGAAAATATGTCAGGAGCAGGAATTTATCTAATGACTCCCTGGCATTAACCATTTCATGTTGTCATGGTCAGTAGCTGTGGGTGAGGTGAGTTTGAACTAGTTCTTTGTTTTTTAATGTCTCTCTAAGGAGAACTTTGGCATCATCAGTCACTGTGTCAAGGAAAAGAAGGTGCATGTAAAAGGTTTTCCTAAAGTAAAGACCTGTAGCAAGGAGCCCACCATTAGCTGAGGCAAATTTCTCCAAACATTTCAAAAACATTTCTCCTAATGTTTCTTCATTCTTAGTGTCCAACAAATAAGGAGATTTAATGATTTCTTTCAGTCGTTCAACAGGCACTTGGGAAGCCTTAGCCATGAATTCCAGGGATTCATCATCCACTCCAAAGAGGTCTCGATAGTGGTTTAGCTTCTCCTTCAATTTCTCCACATCATCCCTGATGATGCCCACTACAGGAACAGTAGCCAAAATTCCACCCTTGAAGGCTTCCAACCAGACAGTCTGCTGCACAGACTTGTGCTTTCTGTCAATGGCTGCCTCCGTGATATTAGGCAAGGAAAGCATAAAATTGTGGCGCTTTTGAACAGGAAGATCCTTTATCAGGGTGTCCATCAGAACTGGAAAATCATAGTCAGATAAATGGCTGCTAGAAATCAAGAAAATCTCTGGTGCTTCCATGTTATTCTGATGAAAGGTATTCACACAGTAGCTTCTGATCTTCTGCAGAATATTTTCTCTGTCAAAGGTCCGTGGTTTGGATTTCTTTTCATTGTCTAAATCTATGTCCACCTTGGCTCTCACAAAGTAATAATTCTTTCCCATAAATCTGATTGCTTTGGCAAGTTCTAGTTCAAGTTTTGTAAAACGTGTGGCAGAAACAATAATGAAGAAGTCATACTCTTGGAATTCCACTTTCTCCAGATAATCTTTTGGTGGGAAATTTGTGGTCCCAATACCAGGCAGGTCCCATAAAGTCATATTTTTAATTTTGGGGTGTTGGTATGGAGTTCTCCACTTAGTTGTCTCTACTACCCCAACTTCAGCTGCATCTTCCTCTTCATGTCCAACCCCCCTCAGGGCATTGATGAAGCTGGACTTCCCTGCTCCAGACTCTCCTGTCACAGCAATGTTGATTGGGACTTTATCGACATTTTTTAATGCATCACTGATTACAGAGTGTGCACCCTGAATGTGTCCTTTTTTCAGATGTAATTCTATTAAACGGATGGTTTCCTGAGGAATGATTTTGTTTTCCGTCTTTATTTTCTTAAAATATGCAATGAAGCTGGTCTCCAAATCTCCACTGTCTTCATCCTTGGATGTATCAGAGAATAACTGACCCATGGCTCTGTTGAAAAGGGGCCCTGAAAGAAGGAAGGGAGAGTGAGCTGCATGAGACTGCAGATGCCTTTGTGCTTAGCACTGTGTGCTCTGTGCTGCAGCCTCAGTTATGTTCTGATGTTGACTAGTTTCCATGTAATTGTGGATTTTTTTTTTGTCAACAAGATAGAAGCTATAGTCTTTTTGGAGGAGAAAACCTCATTTGAGGAACTGCCTCCATCAGATTGACTCTGGGGCACACCTATAGGGACATTTTCTATATTGAGGATCGATGTGGGTGGTCCCAGTCCGCTGTGGGTGGCACACCCCTAGGCTGGTGGTCCTGGCTAATTTAAGAAAGCATTAATAAACTGTAGTTGGGCTTTTTTGTTGGGACCGCCATCTCCCCAATTATGACATGGAGACTTATTAATTATAAAAGCTTGGGTGATAGCTTAGGCTTGTTTCTAACTAGCTCATAACTTAAACTAACCCATATCTTTTGTCTACATTTTTTTTTGCATGATTTGGTTACCATTACTCTGTACTGTCATGCTGCTTCCTCTTTGTCTGCTGGTGACTCTGCCTTTCTTCCCCCCAGAGTTCTCTGTCTGGCTGTCCTTTTTATCTCTCCTGCTTAGATAGTGGCCATTTAGCTTTTTATTAAACTAATCAGAAGGCGCCTTGCAAAGACACATCTTCACAATGTACAAAAAGATTATTCCATAACATTGAACTATGGGGAGCAAACCAGGAAACAATATTCTTCCCGTGTTCATGCCTGTATTCCTGGAGAGTTTCTATCCTGACTTCCCCCAGTGATAGACTGTGAATAGAGTGTGTAAGCCCAAAACACTGTTTTCTTTTCAAAATGATTTTGGTAATGGAGTTTATAAAGGCAATAGAAAGGGAACTAGTGAAAATGTGGTATACCTACACAATGGAGCATTACTCAGCAGATACAATCAATGACATCATGAAATTTGCAGGCAAATGGATGAAACAAACAAAAAAATCATCCTGAATGCAGTGACCCAGACCAGAAAGATGAACATGGTATGTACTCACTCATAAGTGAGTACATTAGAGGTAAAGCAAAGGATAACCAGACTACAATCCTCAGCCTCAGAGAAACTAGGTAACAAGGAGGAGCCTGAGAGGGACACATGGATCTCCCTGGGAAGAGAAAATGGGTGAGAGGTGCTGGGTAAACGGGGGACAAGGAGGGTAGAGGGAAGTGGATGGGGAGATGGGAACACGAGGGGTCAGGATGGTTGAGTTGCACGCACGATGGAGAGGGAGAGTAATAAAAAAGGTATCATGATTGAGGGGGCCATTATAGAATTAGGGAAAAGCCTGTTGCCAGCCAAACTTCCAGGAATCCACAAGGATGACCCGAGCTAAGACTCCTAGCAATAGTGGAGAGGGTGCCTGAACTGGCCTTCCCCTGTAATCAGGGTGGTGACTACCCTAATTGCCATCTTAGAGCCTTCATCCAACACCTGATGGAAGCAGAACCAGAGATCCACAGCCAAGCACTGATCCAAGTTCTGGGAGTCCATTTGAAGAGAGGGTGGAGGATTTATATGAGCATCAAGATCACGACAGGAAAACCCACAGAGACAGCTTACCTGAGCTTGTGGGAGCTCATAGACTCTGGACAGACAGCTAGGTAGTTGTCATAGGACTGACCTAGGCCTTCTGCATCTGGGTGACAGTTGTATAGTTTGGTTTTTTGTGGGGACCCTAACAGTGGGACCAGGACCTGTACCTGATGCATGAGCTGGCTCTTTAGAACCTATTTCCTATGGTGAGATGCCTTCTTTAGCCTTGATGCAGGGGGGAGGAGCTTAGTCCTACAGCAACTTGATATGCCATGCTTTGTTAATTCCAATGGGAGACCTTACCCCATCTGAATGGAGAGAGAGGAGGAGTGGATGGGGGAGGGTAGAAGGGAGGTGGGGGGGGAGGGAACAGGAGGAGAGGAGGGAGGGGAAGCTCTGGTTGGTATGTAAAATAAAATAAAGAAAAAAAAGAAAGGAAACTAGAACAAATTTCTACTTGCTCTCAATTAAAGCCTTCATTATGGAAAAATTAAAACTTAGGTAAAGGAAGGGAAAAAATACAAAAACTGCAGGAGTCCTCTAGCCAGCACCAACAAGTATAAAGACATGAACAACTGTATTGTATCTAACCTGACTGCAGTATTGTATATGAAATTTAATGTCTTCTTCATCTGTGCACACTTCCTTAAGTGTGCGCCTTCAAAAGAATGGAAACTTAGTGAACAGACATCTAGTTTCTCAAGCTGAAAAATCAAAATAATGAATGATACTTGACATCAGTGTTTAATCAATGCCAAATCTCTAATGATCACATAAATCTATTTTGTCTATTTTATTTATGTTTTCAAAATATTTCAGAAAAAGAAGAAAAAAAAGATTTCAGTAAGTACAGCTATTGTGGTTTTTTGAAATGATTCCTAATTTTCCTAGATCTACTTTCCTTCTGTCTTTTTCATGACTTGGAGCTCTTCTCCGTGAGGAATATCAACTAGCAATAATAAAAACCTTCTTTACCCTTAAAGTCCACATTAAAATCCATTTCTTTAATACAACATTTCAGTGTCCTCAAGTCATCATTTAGACTCACTGTTTTCTGTTACACATTTTACTTTATGAAAGCAATCTAGCTGTGCACTGGAGATACTGGTCAATTGGTAGAGAGAGCTTTCTCAGCATGAATAAGGCCTTGGATTCAATCTCCAACACCTCATCAAATGCATGTGTCTGCAGATCCCCATAATACTGGTGTTCAGGAATTAGAGGTAAGAGGGTCAGGACTACAAGGTCATTCTTGGTAGAGGCTAGCCTGGGCTACTTGAGACCCTGTCTCAAAAAAAAGTTAATATCAAGTCCAGTAAGATGGCTTAGCAGGTAAATACACTTGCTGCGAGGCCTAAGGACCTGAGTTTGATTGTTGGGTATTTAGCCAGCTCAGATCTCATATATCTGCCCTTTGTTCTCCACAAACGTGCCTACAAGACCTGCTATAGCAGCACAATGGACCTCACCATCAGTTAAGAAAACATCTTGCACAGCCTTGGTACAGTGGGAAAGGGCTTGGACCTGCCTCAGCTGAGTGTGCCAGGTTCTGCAGACTTCCCATGGGAGACCTTGACTTGGGAAATGTGGGGAGGGGGGGTGTTGGGGTAAGGCTGGGGGATGGGAAGTGGGAAGATGAAGGGGGATCTGAAGTTGGTATGTAAATTGAATAAAAAATTTCTTATAATAAAAAAAGAAAATAACACTCAGGATTACTAGATGTGGAACAAGGATGACTAGACTGCTACTCACATCATCAGTGAGGCTACCTGGAAAACAGGACCCCAAGAAAGACACGAGGATCGCCCAATGACGGAGAAATGGCTGAGATCTTCATGAACAACCTGGACATGAGTGGGAGCAATGAAGGGCGAAGGTCGAGGGAAAGAGAGCGGGAGATCCCAGCTGGATCAAGAACAGAGAAGGAGAACAAGGAATAGGAGACCATGGTAAATGAAGACCACATGAGAAAAGGAAGAAACAAAGTGCTAGAGAGGCCCACAGAAATCCACAAAGATACCCCCACAAAAGACTGCTGGCAATGGTCGAGAGACAGCTGGAACTGACCTACTCTGGTGATGGGATGGCCAAGCACCCTAATAGTTGTGCCAGAAACCCCATCCAAGGACTGAAGAATCTGGATGCAGACATCCACGGCTAGGCCCCGGGTGGAGTGCCTGGAGTTTAATTATCGAGAAAGAGGAGGGTTTATATGAGCGAGAATTGTTGAGACCAAGGTTGGATAAAGCACAGGGACAAATAGCCAAACGAATGGAAACACATGAACTATGAACCAAAGGCTGAGGGGCCCCCAACTGGACCAGGCCCTCTGAATAGGTGAGACAGTTGATTGGCTTGATCTGTTTGGGAGGCATCTAGGCAGTGGTACCAGATCCTGGGCTCATTGTATGAGTTAGCTGTTTGAAACCTGGGACTTATGCAGGGAAGCTTGGCTCAGTCTGGGACCTGCCTGCACTGAATCTACCAGGTCGATCTCAGTCCTCGGGGGAGGCTTTGTCCTGGAGGAGGTGGTAATGGGGGGTGAGCTGGGGGGAATTGGAGGGGGGGGCAGAAAGGGGGAGAACAAGGGAATCTGTGGCTGTTATGTAGAACTGAATGGTATTGTAAAATAAAATTAAATTAAATTTAAAAAAATTATCACTCCAAAAAAAAAAAAAAAAAGAAAGAAAACAACAACAACAAAAAGAAAACAGCAATCCCCACTGTCACCGTGGGGCCTCCTCTGTCTGTCTTACCCACATCAAATCAGTTTCCAAATCCAATCACAATTGATCATTCCTCCTACATTATCTTCTTCAAGACTTCCTCAACTCCAGCTTTGACTATGTTATGTTTGATTATATTTCCTGTGACTGTTCTTGTAACAACATGGATGATCAAACAGTCACAGTTAATCCTGTTGACACTGAAGTCATACCATGTCAAGTCAATTCTGAGAGGCACCACAGGGATTCCTATTTCAGTCAGGGGTCATTCACTAGTTATCCAGTGCACACACCACATACAACAAACCTTTGAACTCCATTATTACACATTTGAAGCTGATGGTGTCTGAATTCTAGCCTCTCTGTTATCTCAGGCTGTCTTCTCATTTCAGCACTTTGTACTTTGTGACTGCTTCCATGTCTTTGTGCTCTACCCAGTAGCCACATGGCTGTTAATCACCTTTCTCTAGGTTCTGCTTCAGTTAGGCAGGATTCAGGATTTATGTGTACATTGTAAATATGTACCTGTCTCTATCATTCACCATCCTTTCACTATGTTTCAGATACAACAACTCTCATACACACTGCAGAAATATTCCATTACCTGAATCATCTATCCACAACCATTTTAGGGAGAAAAATAAGAGACAAGCCATAAACAGTATCAAGATCATTGGCTTTAGGTCTACCTCAACTTGAGTAATTAGCTAAGACTTTATCCACAAGCCTGTCCTGACTGCTTCCCACCAAAGCTCCTTAGCTTCCAAACTGAGAACCCTCACTCTCAGGGCATGTTCCTACTGTCTTGTTACCTATTAGCTGTTATGAGAAAAAATATGGTGAGGGTTAGAAGTTAGATCTGAACGCTGCTTTCCACTTACCAGATTATCCTGTGTCCAGTGGATTTGCTCACTGTAGTTCAGCTACAGGAACCACTCTCCACTGCACTCCAGTCTCTTCACTTGACACTCACCTCTGCTTCTTCCATGGAAAGCAGCAGGCTAAGGCAATTCTGCAGGACTTATACACTCTGCTGCCTTCCGCCCCTTCCCTCTCAGTGTGTTTTGGCCAATCGTCAAAGCTCTCGGATCTTGTTATTTTTTGGGAATCTGCTGCATTTCCAAGAAGAAGAAAGAGAAAATGAAACTATTGGTTGTTTTTCATTCCATTGTGTCTTAATTCCTTGGCGGCACAGCCTGGGATGTCCTAAAACAATGAAGCAGTGGAATGTGGGCATTGGAAACAGGGGGGAACATGGCGAAGCAGTTCATATAAACAGGAACACAAACCCTTGAAAGATAATTTTTCTGATCCCTGACTCCACAAATGCACCCTGAACTGATCACACAAAACATTGTGCAGACTCCTGTGCAGATGTCAGTTTTAATCTCATTCAAGACAAAACTCATTTTCTCCCCTCTGACTACAACCTTATTTTCTCATGATGGTAAATTCATGTTCATTAATCCTTGTCATTCTCAACTCCCCTGTTTATGTTAGTATTCAGTCCAGCTTGGGCTCAACAGGTCTTACACATGCTGTCACAGCCATGGTGAGTTCATACAAGGAGCTGTGCTGCTGTGTCCAGACAACACCATTTCCCTGTCATCGTCCACCAACTCTGGCTCTTCCAGTCCTTTCACTCCTTCTTCCACAGCCATCCCTGTGCCTTTGGAGGTAGAATTAACATCTTCCATTTAGGGCTGGATATTCCTCAGTGTTTTATTCTCTGAATCTTGGCCAGTTGTGGGTCTCTGGACTGATGATCATCTACTGCAACCACAAGCTTCCATGATGAAGGGTGAGAGATGCCTTATTTTGTAGGTATAATGATAACTCATTAGGAAGTGACTTAATATTATGTCCATGAAGTATAATAATAATAATAATAATAATAATAAATAATAATAATTCTCACCTAGGGTCTATGATCTGTCTAGCCTTAGGTTCTTGCCCAGATACAGGTTTCATCTTGTGGAGAAACTATTGAATCCAATCAGGAAGCAGTTGCTTACTCCCAAGACATTTTGCCATGAGTACACTGGTAGGTATGTGTCAGGATGTGGTGGCAGCTGTCACTTAGGCAGGCTTCCTTTTATAATGTTTGCTGTGTCACAGCCTTCTCATTCCCTGTGTTCACGTTCAGTGGACAGACCTTGAAGACAACCGTCACACTGGAGTCTGCATCACAAATCCAGGAGCTGGAACTGAAAGAATGAGAGGGAACTGAAGAGATAGAACAGCCTGTGTGCTGCAGGGACATCTGTCTGTCTGTGTCCTGTGGGTGACTGTCCCTTTAAACAAGAAATTAGGCAATGGTGTTTATTTAATCAGGTTTAGCTTCCCTTTCAGGGCATTCTCTTTACCCACTCCTTCCTGGCCCGTGTCTCCAGTCAGACAGAACAAAGTTCTGGCCCTCTGATTTTTTTTTTCATTTTTTTTATTAAGAAATTTTCTACTCACCCTACATACCACCCACAGATCCCACTTCCTCTCACCCCCCAGCCCTCCCTCCCAAGTCACCACTACCCCCATCCCGACATCCTCCAAATCAAGGTCTCCCATGGGGAGTCAGCAGAGCCAGGCACACTGAGCAGAGGCAGGTCCAAGCCCCTCCCCACCACACCAAGCTCCCAAGAGTCTGCCCATGCACCAGGGATGGATCCCAATCGAATGCCCGGGTACTTGACAAACAATTCAAGCTAAACAAACAACTCTCTCCCATATCCAGAGGGCCTACTTCAGTTCCATGGGCGCTCCACAACCAGTAATCCACAGTTCATGGATCTCCATCAGTGTGTCCAGTCATCTCTGCATGTCTTCCCATCATGATCTGGAAGTCCCCTGCCCTTAGAATCCCTCCTCTTTCCCATCGACTAGATTCCCAGAGCTTACCCTGGTGCCCTATCACACATCCCTTATCTACCTCCATCAGTCACTGGATAAAGGCTCTATGATGACAGTTAGGGTATTCACTAGACTGGTCACCAGAGTAGACCAGTCCAGGCACCCCCTTGATCACTGCCAGCTGTCCAAGGTGGGGTCATCCCTGTGGATTCCTGAGAGTTTCCCTGGCACCCTGCCTCTTCCCACTCCCATGATGTCTTCATCTATCATGGTGTCTTCTTCCCTGTTCTCCCACTCTGTCCCCACTCCAGCTCGACCCTCCCATTCCCCTATGTTCTCACTCCCCATGCCTTGGCCTCTGCCAACTCCCCACCCCCAGCCCACTCATGCAGATCCCATCCACTTCTACTTCCCTGGGTTACACATGTGGCCCTCCCAGAGTCCCTACTGTCAGCTAGCCTCTCCAAAGCCATGGGCTGCAGTCTGGCCAATCCTTGTCCTACATATAGTATCCATTTATGAGTGAGTACATACCATGTTTAGGAAATGCATGCAGAGGTAGGTTTCTATATGACTTGTTTAAAATCCTTCAGTACTGGAGTTGGGGATTTAGCTCAGTGGTAGGGCGGTTGCCTAGCATGTACAAGGCCCTGGGTTTGGTCCTCAGCTCTGAAAAGAAAAGAAAAAAAATCCTTCAGTGCTCTTTATCCCTCCCATTTTCTTTCCTCTACCTTATCTGCCTCCCCTCACTTTAACCTTTCTTGAACTGTAATTTTCTTTTAACCCTTTCTACCAGTGTATACTATCTCTCCTCCCTTCATGGTCCCACCCAATGGCCACATAGTAATTTCAAAGTCTCTGTGGATATTCCAAATGCATCACACATATTTGAACGGTGGGAGCTAACATCCACAAATGAGAGGAATGAAATGATGTTTATCTTTCTGGGCTTGTGTTACCTCACTCAGAAGGATGCTTCCAGCTCCATCTATTCTCCCATAAACTTTAAGTTTCAGTTTGCTTAACAGCTGAGTGATATCCCATTCTGCCCTGGGTCCACATTTTCATTACCCTTTCCTTAGCTGATGGGTGTCCAGACTGTTTCCATTCCCTGGATATTGTGAACTGAGCATAAATGAACATGGATACACAAGTAGCTCTGTAGTTGGATATAGAATTCTTTGGGAATATGCCCTGGAGTGACAGAGCTGGATCTTGTGGGAAATCTATTTTCACTGTCTGTAGAGCTTCCTCACAGATCACCTTAGTGGCTGTACCAGTTTGCCCTCCCACCAGCAGGGACTGAGTGTTCTCTTTTCTGCATATCCACAGGGCTCAGAAACCTCTTTTCGTAGTTTTTGGAGTCAGTCTACAACTTATTGATGGTATGTGATGGATATTACACATCCCTCAGTGGATGCATATTGAGAGGAGTGTAGAGTGCCCAAGTCTTACCTTCAGCCCCAGCACAAAGCCTGCTTGCTGCCATAGTCATGATGTGCATCCATTGACCCTCTTATTCTCTATTTAAATGTTTTCTTTTATATGTTGCCTTGGTCATGGTGTCTCTTCACTGTTCAAAATCTAAGACACTAATTTCTAGTTATAGTAGTAAAAATAGCATGGTCCCATCACAAAAGCATTGATTAATCAAAGGACTAGTACCAGGGGCTTAGGTATAAATCCACATACCTACAATCACCTGATTTTTTTTTGTCATGTATGGCAAAGATAAATACTGGAGAATATATAGCATCTTCAAGAAACTGTGTTGAGAAAACTCTGTATTTATCATGCAGAAGATGAAACTTTGTTATTCTCACTCACCTTGTCCAAAAATCAGTTTCAATTTCATCAAAGACTTCACGGTTACTGATAAGTATTTTGACTCCCCCTTAATGGGTGTTTCTCCCTGTATGCAATAAGTCAAATCAAGTCAGATTAACAAGACCAGGTTGAATCTGAGCAGAGCACTCCTGGGTGACCTCAAGGGAAGTAAGGAAGAGAAATCATATGGCAGGTAAATGGAATAGAACTTAAGTACTCTGTAGACTTGGTTTTGAGCAGCTCTGGGGAGGAGCCACTGCTTAGTGTCCTTTCTGAGGGGTTGGATTTAGAGGGGGAGGAGGGAGCTGAGGTGGAACTTCCAACAGAACAGTTACACCTAAAATTCTGAACCTTCTGTTGCAAATTATCAGGAGTATATTTTAGGATACAGATTCAGTTAAGATCTTTCTGTATAGAACTCTGTCCACACAGGAAATGCAGCCATCAATCAAGAAGCATGACTTCATGAAGTTAAAATGCTCACAAACCATGAACGAAACTGTTATTCTAGTGTAGCAGCCTTCAGAATGGGGGAAAATCTTCACCAGCATTAAATCAGTTAGAGGACCACTGTAAAGAATATGCAAAACCATAAAAAAAAACCCACTGAGAAAACAATCAATCCAATTAAAATTCATTATGGGACTGGCCAGAGCATACTCAAAAGGAGAAACACAAATGAGTAGAAATATTCAAGAGTGTTCACCATCCTAGTCACCAGGAAACTTCAAATTAAAACTATCTGAGATTTTATCTAATCCCAGTCAGAATGGCTAAGACTAAGAAAACAAACAAGATTCTGGCTGGGGAAGCAGGAAGGCAAACTATAGATCATCACCTTTCCCTCTCCTTCTCCAAATGCTAAAACAAACAAACACAATGCAAGCCTCTCAGGGATATTAAACTGAACACGAATAACAAATTGCAATAAGACTAGGCACAACCTCTCCTAGCAATGCTAGATGAGGTAAAAGGAGTAAAAGGGACCCAAGTGCAGACTATAGAGTCAGAGATATTCTTCTACCCACTGTTAGGAGTCCCACAAGAAGGGAAGAAACATCTTAATAGAGGATATTGTGGTTGATTTTTAATGTCAACTGGCAAGAAATTAGAATCTCTTTATATGGAGCCTTACCCGAAGATGTGTCCTGATTGTCTTGGTTGGTAGAGAAGACCAGCTCAGCTGCCAAGGGTAAGGCAGGGGATGATCACTTGCCTTGTGCTGGCTTGGCCTTCCCTCTTACTGCAGGTTGACTACCCTGTCTTTGCTGCTGATTCCTTCACTGATATCAGAGCAAACATTTCCAGGGACATGTCCTGGACTCTGAATCAGTGACTCTCCAGGAAGCTTCCAGGTTTTCAGTGCTAGTTGGGACTGAGGAGGTAACCAGCCTTATGACCTGAGCAACTATAGGGCGATGACCTGCCTAGTGAGAAGATACTAACTGCTGAGGTACCCCATCTCAAGTATTGAGCAACAGCAGATTCTCAGCCTCTTTGCTGGGATTCACCTGTTGATACTGTTTCAATTTAAGCTGTCTTAAGATATTATTTTATATATTACACATATAGTATGTATATTATGTACACATCACACATACATTCACTCCATTGAGTCTCATCCTTCAGAGAACCCTGACTAATATCAAGGGGGTTGGCAGAACACAAGTGGATAATGGGGAGGAGTTTAAGTGGGCAGGAAGGTGGGAAAGGCAGGGCAGAGGAGAAGGGATGGGTGAAGGAATCATTGAGTATGTCTGAAAACACTAGACTGAAATCGACTGTTTTATGTGTGCTTAAGGAGTTTAACTGGAGTCACTATATGTATAAGTGAAGGTGAAATGCTCATTGAAGAAGATACAGCTTATCGAATGAAAGCTGAGTACAAGATGTGGAATGCCCACTCCTGAGTTGTTGATCAGGGAGGTCCTAGATCTCTGCTTTGGAGCAGCAGTTCAGCTGAGATTCATTCTGGATGAGGACTCAGAGGCTTCCAGCCTGAGGAAACAGGATCAGTTGAGGAACTGGTGAGGTGAGGTGGCTGTGGCCTGTTCTGTCTCTCTGATCTTCCAGCGTTCACCCCAATAACTGGCCTCAGGTTTGTTCTTATTAATAAGAACTTTCTAAGATTCATGCTACATTTCTCCATCTTCTTTATGTGGGCATTTAGTGCTATGAATTTTCCTCTTGGGACTGTTTTCATAGTATCCCATAAGTTTGGGTATGCAGTATATTTATTTTCATTGATCTCTTAGGAAGTCTTTAATTTCTTTTTTTATTTCTTTCTTGGCCCAGTAGCAATTCAGTTGAGCATTAGTCAGTTTCCATGAGATTGTAGGCTTTCTGTAAATTTTGTTGCTGTTGAAATCTAACTTTAAGCCATGGTGGTCTGATAAAATACAGGAGGTTATTCCAATTTTTTTGTATCTGTTGAGATTTGCTTTGTGACTGAGCATGTGGTCAATTTTAGAGAAGGTTCCATGGGGTGCTGAGAAGAAGTTACATTCTTTTGTGTTAGGGTGGAATGTTCTGTAGATATTTATTAAGTCCATTTGAGTCATAACTTCTGTTAGGTCCTTTATTTCTCTGTTAAGTTTCAATCTGGCAGATATATCCAGTGGTGAGAGCGGGGTGTTGAAGTCTCCCACTAGTAGTGTGTGGGGTTTGATGTGTGACTTAAGCTTTAGTAATGTTTCTTTTACATAAGTGGGTGCCCTTGTATGTGGGGCATAAATGTTCAGAATTGAGACTTCATTTTGGTGGATTTCCCCTTTGATAAGTATGTAATGTCCTTTCCGATCTCTTTTGATTGATTTTAGTTTGAAGTCTATTTTATTAAATATTAGGATAGCTATACCAGCTTGCTTCTTAAGTCCATTTGATTGGAAAGTCTTTTCCCAGCCTTTTACTCTGAGGTAGTGTCTGTCTTTAAAGTTGAGGTGTGTTTCTTGTATGCAGCAGAAGGATGGATCCGGTTTTCGTATTCATTCTGTCAGTCTGTGTCTTTTTATAGGCGAACTGAGACCATTGATATTAATGGATATTAATGACCAGTGATTGTTAATTCCTGTTATTTTTGGTGGTAGTATTGTGTGTTTCTCTTCTTTGGTATTTGTTGGTGTGGGATTATCTATTGCCTGTATTTTCATGATTGTATCTAACTTCCTTAGGTTGGAATTTTCCTTCTATTGCTTTCTGTAGGGCTGGATTTATGGATAGATATTGTTTAAATCTGGTTTTATCATGGAATATTTTGTTTATTCCATCTATGGCAGTTGAGAGTTTTGCTGGATATAATAGTCTGGGTTGGCATCCATGGTCTCTTAGTGTCTGCATAACATCTGTCCAGGACCTTCTGGCTTTCAGAGTCTCCATTGAGAAGTCAGGTGTTATTCTTATGGGTCTGCCTTTATATGTTACTTGGCCTTTTTCCTTTGTAGCTCTTAATAATTTTTCTTTATTCTGTATGTTTAGTGGTTTGATTATTATGTGGCAAGGGGTCTTTTTTTTTTTTTTGATCCAGTCTATTTGGTGTTCTGTAAGCTTGTACTTTCATTGGCATTTCTTTCTTTAACTTGGCAAAGTTTTCTTCTATGATTTTGTTGAATATATTTTCTGTGCCTTTGAGTTGGTATTCTTCTTCTTCTGTCCCTGTTATTCTTAGGTTTGGTCTTTTCATGTTGTCTCTAATTTCCTGGACATTTTGTGTTATGACTTTTTTGGCTTTAGTGTTTTCTTTGACTGATGAATATATTTCCTCTATTGTATCTTCAATGCCAGAGATACTCTCTTCCATCTCTTGCATTCTGTTGGTTATGCTTGCATCTGTAGTTCCTGTTCATTTATTCAGATTTTCCATTTCCAGCCTTCCCCCGGTTTGTGTTTTCTTTGCCTCTATTTCAGTTTTCAAATTTCGGACTGTTTCATTTACCTGTTTAATTGCTTTTTCTTGGCTTTCTTTAAGGGATTTATTGATTTCTTCCAAATTTTTGTTTGTCTTTTCTTTGAATTCTTTAAGGGCAGCTTTCATTTCCTCTTTAAAAGTCTATATCATCTTCTTAAGTTCCTTTTAAAGGTCTATTTCTTCTGCTTTGGAATGTTCAGGTCTTGCTGATGTAGCACCAATAGGTTCTGATGGTGCTGTATTGGTCTTCATGTTGTTGACTGCATTTTTGCACTGGCATCTTCCCATCTCTTCCTCCACTCTGTACAAGTACTGTCTGTGTCTGAGGGAGCCTCTTTTGGTCTGGTTGATACTCTTGGTCTAATGGGAGCTCTTGGCATAATCTGGGCTCTTGGTCCAATCTGTGCTGTTTCTAATCTATGCAGGATGTGCTAATGTCTCCAGTTTTTACTGCTGTCAAGGGGGCTGTTTTCTTGGCAAGGGGGCGGAGAAAGAGGCAGCTGGCCAGTCCTTGGGGCTCCAATGGCTTGGAGGAGGGGCACAGGATGTGCCCCCAGGGCCTAGGGACTAGGGACCTCATCTGCCCAGTCCAGAGATGGGGCCTTACCTGTTCCAATTCGTGCAGTTTGGACTTGTGACTCCGGCTTTCCCTGGTGTCACAGGGGGCTGTTTTCTTGGCGAGGGAGCTGGGGAAGGGGCAGCTGGCCAGTCCCTGGGGCTCCAATGGCTTGGGGGAGTGGTACAGGATGTGCCCCCATGGCCTATGGACTAGGGACGTGGTCTGCCCAGTCCGGAGATGGGGCCTTACCTGTTCCTACTCAGTACAGGGTATGCTTCTGTCTCTGGTTATCACAGGGGGGCTCCTGGGACTTTCAATACTATAAGAATGATTGAAAATTGGAAGAGAAGAATGTGGTAGATATATGGGGAACTGGAATAATCTATTCAATATGATGATGGCTTTGGCCAGGGAGGCTTTGACATGAATATAATTATACCAGGGAATGGGGAATCATGCTGAAATTAGAGGCATGAACCACACTGCCTAACTTGGAAGACAGAATCTCAGTCTAAGAACTGCCTCAGATTGGCCTGTTTGAATGTTTGTAGGGTATTTTCTTGATGTAAGAGGACCCAGCCCACTGTGGTGAATGTCAGCCTTAGGAAAGTTGTCCTGGGTTGTGGGAGAAAGCAGGATGGGCAAGCCCTGGAGAGCAAGTCAGTCAGCAGTGTCCCTTCCCAGTCTTTGCTTCAGTACCTGCTTTGGCTTCCCTTGATGATGCACTGTAACCTGCTAGCCAGTTAAATCCCTTCCTCCCCCAAGTTGCGTTTGGTTAGAGTTTCCTTTCTGTTTGGTGGTGTGAACCTAAGAGAGTGGCTCCTAAAAATGAGGCAGCCTAAAGTCTCATGCCAATTTAATTCAGGGCATCAGACAATTTATATTCTGAGGGTATTTTGTCAGTATAAGCCAGGTCCTGTGAGCAAAGTTCATTTGCATTCATGTTATGTACAGTCACAAAGGCAAGGTCACATGAGTTTAGGCCTTATGCAGTCATGAGGACAACTTGTAATTAGAAACATCATTCTGAGTAATAATGGGTAAGACAATGGGTAATCTAAGGTAAACCCACTCCCATTTACTACACCTGAGATGGGCATGACAGCACATTCCAAGAACAGATCCATGCTGTGGAGGAACGGAGGTACAGGACTCTTGTATGTAAATATGTAAATATGATCATGGCTTTTGCCAGGGAGGCTTTGTCTTGTTTGCTTGGAGTTTCCTCACAATCTCTCAGAAATCTCCTCACACAGCTTCTTTCATGGACTGGGTTCTGACAGTTAGAGTTTAATCACATCACCAGAGAAACAAACTAAGACAAATTACTACTTAGGGCCTGTGACACCAAATTCCATATTTGACAATGGCTACTTACACTAGAACATCTGTCTTATTATGTGACTTTTCCTGGGAAGAGAGAAAGAAATGTCTCTTCAGACCACAGAAGTGCACTGAGGACAAATTAAAGAAGTGATTCCACCCATGTCAGTTCTAATGAGTCAGTGAGTTTATTAAGGTTTTATTAGAACTTTTCATTGCCCTCTGTCCTCCCCTTGAGGTGGGCAAGAACACGAGGATAGCTTAGCAATCTGGGCTCCACTTGCTTTGGGTTTTACATACAGTCCTCTTCTGATAATGCACTGGGCAATCTAGGACCTTCACCTGCATGCATGATGCATGCAATTCCCCATTTTAACATGGCACCTACCATCCTATGACATTACCCACCTCCAGTTGTGCTGCATCTACACCCACTACAGACAATGGACAGGATTATCTGTTCCAACAACCCTCCAAGATCTACCCTTTTGTGTGTAGCTTCTATTCAGATATGTCTGGGTATAGGATTGAGAAGGCTGAACACAGGTGCCATCTCACTTCCTATATATCAGCACCTACTTGTAAGGATAAGACAACTAGTCCTCTTCAATTCATCTTTGGTTCTTCTGGTCCATATTCAGGGTATCAATTTGTGTTGTAGTATTGTTCCTGGGGAGATACAAATAAATATCTCTTCCTCCCATCTAGGTACCCACAACAGATCAAGGAAACATCTTTCAAGTCTAGTTTGGCGAATGAGTGAGTTTATTAGGGTGAGCGTTACTTATTAGAACATTGACCAGTCAGAGGCAGCTGCATCCCTGAAAAAACACATCCCAGCATGGCAATGATTCACCACAGCTGCAGCCATGGAGCCCCCTGCATGATTTTCAGGAACCTCAGCTGCTCTGAAATCCTTACTCCCACAGAATGCTTTTTGATTATATAACCTTGAGGAGAGCTTATGTCTCCATGCTTTCTAAGACTTGTGATTTTTTTGTTTTTACTTCCTGAGTCTTATTTTATTTTATATTTAAAATGTGTCATGTCAAAGAGCCATGTGACTTCTTTGGAGGACAAAGACTGAGAATAATACAAACAAGTACTCCTTGTGGCAAGGCCTGGGAGAATTTAACCCATTTTTGGCAAGGCTGATGGATTGTTTGCTGCACAATTCTGGGCAGGACCCCAGGAGCATATGTGCTATCTGCTCTTCTTGCTTTCTTTACAAAAATTATGTTGCTGGCTGCCTCTTTTCTCACTTTTTAGAGCCATCGATGAAATGGCCTTTGCATTAGGAAAACTTCACCCTGATGACTCTCCTTTGGGTGAACCAGTGGAGATGTTCAACTTCTAAAGCATGAATTCAGGATTCTCAAAACCAGAATGGTGCCTTTTCAATGCACCTTGTGACAAGTCTGAAAGAGTCACAGTAGTTTTTTTTTCACTTTTCTTTATTAAGAAATTTTCTACTCAGTCCACATACTATCCACAGATCCCCCCTCCTCCCTCCTCAAACCCCCAGCCCTCTTTCCCAAGCCACCCTGCATCCCCACATCTCCTAAATCGAGGTCTCCCATGGGGAGTCAGCAGAGCCCAGCACACTGAGCCTAGGCAGGTCCAAGCCCCTTCCTACTGCACCAAGGCTGTGCAAGGCATCACACCACAGGCACTGGATTCCCAGAAGCCTGCCCATGCACCAGGGACAGACCCCCATTCCCCTGCCTGGGTGCCCCCAAACAGTTCGAGCCAAACAACCCTCTTCTGTATCCAGAAGACCCAGTACAGTCCCATGGGGGCTCCACAGCCACCAGTCCACAGTTGATGGGCTTCCACTAGTGTGGCCAGTCATCTCTGAATGTCCTCCCATCATGATCTCGACGTCCCTCACCTGCAGAATCCCTCCTCTCTCTCATCAATTGGATTCCCAGAGCTCAGCCTGGTGCCTGGCTGTGGATATCTGCATCTGCCTCCATCAGTCACTGGACAAAGGCTCTATGAAGACAGCTAGGTTATTTGCTAGGTGGTCACCAGAGTAGACCAGTGAGTCACAGTAGTTTATGTCATTATAAATTTGTATAATTGTTCTAGAGAGATTGATCCTAACCACAGGAGTCTAAGAGAAATGCAGATGAATAGATGATATCAAGTTAATGGGAACAGTCTAGAAACAGAGAGCAAAGCAGTATCATAAAAACACACAACATCCTTATTTCTAATAGTTGTGCCAATTCTGTAGGAGTCAACTCTGAAGGAAGCTGAAAGGAAGGAAATATGAGAAAAGAGAAATAAGTAATGTCAGCTTTTAGAAGTAAGCCTTTAAATTATGTAGTTTACAGGATGATAGGAAAAAACCTCATATATTCCCCCATAGGAGATAGAATGAAGAATAAATTGATTCAGGTTTGGCTGATGAGTTCATTGTGAGAACTTAGATTTGACTAGAGCTAAACATTAACCACTAGAGGCAAAACTCTCTTTCACTTTGCATATGATACTGTAACTGCAAATGCTGCGAGCTGGCACGCTGTTCTACCTGCAGGTGCGCCTAGTTAGAAAACTTTCTTTGTTGCTTGCCAGATTGCTTATGTTTCTAACATTAAAGCTACGAATCAAGTAGGTAATGATTACTGGTGGGAGAGTTGGGCATCAGAAGGGGAATGAGCTAAGGGAGCAAACTGGCAACTATTGTAATTATTATTATAAACTTAAGGAAAGAAACATGATAGTAAAACTGTTCATGCAAACTATTGAAACTGAATGAATAAAAACAGCTCAGGCTATCCGGGGGTCACTTGTTTGAAACAGGTGGTCATTATTTTCTTCATTTTGCTGACCTCACACATCTGTCCCAGGTTGTCGGACCTGCTAGGAGCAAGGCTCTCAGCATCTGTCTGTATGGTGAGAATGTTCACATGTGTGTGCACATGTCAGGCTTATGTTGGGCCTCATCTTCAATCACTTTCTATCTTTTTCATCAAGGCAGGGTCTCTCAACTGAACCCAGAGCTTGCAGATGTACACACTCTAGCAGTCAGCTTGCTCCATGGTTCCACTGTCTCTGTCTTCTGAATGTGGAAGTACAAGGTGGATGCCACACCCACTCACCATTTATGTTGTTTCTGGAAATCGAGAGTTGCTCCTTATATCTGCCTGGCATACAAAGTGCTTTATGTAGTGTGTGTGTGTGTGTGTGTGTGTGTGTGTGTGTGTGTGTCTGTGTCTGTGTGTGTGTGTCTGTGTGTGCGAGTGTATGTTGTGTATACGTGTGTGTGTCTGTGTCTGTGTCTGTGTATTCAAGTATGCATGTGCAGTTGAAAGACAGGGAGGAATGTAGAGATTTTAGTTGCACCTGGAGATTGTCAGATTCTGAAGTATTAATAAACAATAGGTTTTCTCATGGTGATGGTAGATTGGATAGTATAAAGAAAAGATAAAAGGAGGAATTTATCTAATTGACTCCCTGGTATTAACTATTGATCTTGTAATGGTGAGTAGCTGTGGATGAGGTGAGTTTGAACTAGTTTTTTTTTTTTTTTTAATGTTTCTCTAAGGAGAACTTTGGGATCTTCAGTCACTGTGTCAAGGAAAAGAAGGTGCATGTAAAAGGCTTTCCTAAAGTAAAGACCTGTAGCAAGGAGCCCACCATTAGCTGAGGCAAATTTCTCCACATATTTCAAAAATGTTTCTGCTAATATTTCTTCATTCTTAGTTTCCAACAAATAAGGAGATTTAATGATTTCTTTCAGCTGTTCAACAGGCACTTTGGAATCCTTAGCCATGAATTCCAGGGATTCATCATCCACTCCAAAGAGGACTCGAAAGTGGTTTAACTTCTCCTTGAATTTCTTTACATCATTCCTGATGATGCCCACTACAGGAAAAGTAGCCAAAATTCCAGCCTTGAAGGCTTCCAACCAGATATACTGCTGCATAGACTTGTGCTTTCTGTCAATGGCTGCCTCCGTGATATTAGGCAAAGAAAGAATAAAATTATGGCACTTTTGGACAGGAAGATCCTTTATCAGGGTGTCCATCAGAACTGGAAAATCATAGTCAGATAAATGGCTGTTAGAAATAAAAAAAAAATCTGTGGTGCTTCCATGTTATTCTGACTAAAGGAATTTACATAGTAGCTTCTGATCTGCTGTAGGATCTCTTCTCTGTCAAAGGTCCGTGGTTTGGATTCCTTTTCATTGTTTAAATCAGTGTCCACCTTGGTTCTCACGAAGTAGTAATTCTTTTTCATGAATCTGATTGCTTTGGCAAGGTCTAGTTGAAGTTTTGTAAAACATGTGGCAGAAACAATAATGAAGAAGTCATACTCTTGGAGTTTCACTTTTTCCAAATAATCTTTTGGCGGAAAGTCCATAGTTCCAATGCCAGGCAGGTCCCATAAAGTCAAAGTTTTAATTGTGGGGTGTTGGTACGGAGTTCTCCACTTAGTTGTCTCTACTACTCCAACTTCAGCTGCATCTTCCTCTTCATGTCCAACCCCCCTCAGGGCATTGATGAAGCTGGACTTCCCTGCTCCAGACTCTCCTGTCACAGCAATGTTGATTGGGGTGTTATCAATATTTTTTAATGCATCACTGATTACAGAGTGTGCCCCCTGAATGTTTCCTTTTTCAGATGTAATTCTATTAAATGGATGGCTTCCTGAGGAATGATTTTGTTTTCCATCTTAATTTTCTTAAAATATGCAATGAAGATGGACTCAAAATCTCCACTGTCTTCATTCTTGGATGTATCAGAGAATAACTGACCCATGGCTCTGTTGAAAATGGGCCCTGAAAGAAGGAAGGGAGAATGAGCTGCATGAGACTGAAGAGGCCTTTGTGCTTAGCACTGTGTGCTCTGTGCTGCAGCCTCAGTTATGTTCTGATGTTGACTAGTTCCCAATTATGTAGTGCTGGTTATTATTGGTCAATAAGATACAAACCATTGTCCTTTTGGAGGAGAAAACTTCATTTGAGGAACTGCCTCCATCAGAATGGACTGGGAGCATGAGTATGTGCTGGAGATGGCATATGAAAAGCCTGATGTGTTGCCAGTGGAATCTGTGTTGGAGGTACCCGAGAATGAGGACATCAATCCCTCCAGGCCTGCCCCACCAGATATTATACTAAGCCTGCCTTCTGTGGGCCAGGGAGAGAACAACCCTTGTGTCCCGAGGGCAGACTTTATGGCGTATGCGTATCATGTTCTCACCCATCCAACTGTTACTTGTTCTTGTAATCCTCCTCCTCTATTTGCTCTTTATGATTTTCTTTCTCTTTCCTGTGGTGGTTTCCATGAATTTAGAAATGATACTGAGATTGTGACAGTGACAGGAGTTAAAGCTGTGATGCAGGTCATGGGAAAAACCCAGAATGCTGGTGGCAGAAAATTCATAGGTGGAGTGACATTTAGATAGGATAGAAGAGAAGAGTTGTCCAGAACTAGTTAGAAGACAACTTGATGAATTGCAGAGAGATGAAGAAGAACTTAGGCTGAGAGGAAGCTGGCAGTCTGGTACCTTAAACCATTGCTTGCATTTCTGTGCTTTTTAAGAAAATGCAAGTAGATGGCCTCTGGGGTGATTAGCTCAGATGTTCTGATAATTATTAACCTGTGAAAGAATAAGCTGGTATGCTTTGGCTTTCTTCCTGGGAACTTCTATGTGCAATCACGGGGCACGGGATACACTTTGCTGATTTAAAAAAAGAACTTTTGAAAGTATTGTGAAGAACCCCATCACCTGTTAAATTTTCTCATCCCTGATTTCCTTGTACTATTACAATAAAAGACTGGGGTTGAGTCTGATCAGGAGAAGGAAGAAAAAACGCACATCTCCAGATCTGACAAGACTCATCAGCTTGCACCAACTCCTGTGTCTGAGTCTTTTCTTGCACCTGCCAGACATCCCTGCCCTTCGAGACCGTCAAAACTGCTGAGGCTGGTCCCTGGCAAGTATGGGATATTTTCTTGATTGAGGATTGATGTGGGAGGTCCCAGGCCACTGTTGGTGGTAGGTTCCACTCTTGGGATGGTGGTCCTGGGTAATTTAAGAAAGCATTATCAAAGTATGGGGAGCAAGCCAGTAAACAATATTCTCCCATTGTTCCTATTTCTATTCCTGCAGAGTTTCTGCCCTGCCTTCCCCAGTGATGGACTGTGAGCAGAGTGTGCAAGCCCCAAAAAACATTTTAAAAAATCTATTGTTTATAATAGCATTGTAAAAAACTCGAACAAATTTCTACTAGCTCTCAATTAAACCCTTTATCATAGAAAAATTGAAACTTAAGTAAAATAAGGGAAAATAACATAAAATGTGCACGTGTCTTTTAACCAGCATCAACAACTATGAAAACTTGCGTAACTGTGTTCTGCCTAACCAGACTAGAGTATTCTATTTGAAATCTAAGATGTCTTCTCTGTCTGTGCGCACTTTCTTCAAAATGTGCCTTCAAATGAATGGGAACTTAACGTACATCTGGTTTTATCCACTAAAATATCAACACTAATGAATGATAATTGACATCAGTGTTTAATCTCTCTAATGATCACATAAATCTGATTTCGTCTGTGTTACTTTTGTTTTCAAAGGTTTCAGTAAGTTCAGCTATTGCATTTTGTTGAAAAAATTTCTAATTTTCCTAGACTTACTTTCCTTATGTCTTTTTCATGCCATGGAATATATTTATATTTATATTTATATTTATATTTATATTTATATTTATATTTATATTTATATTTATACTCCATGAGGAATATAAACTCTCAATAATGTAAAATTTCTTTACCCTTAAAGTCCATGTTAAAATTCATTTATTCAGTACAACATTTCAGTGTCCTCAAGTCATCATTTATATTCACTGTTTTCTTGTAAACCTTTTATTTTATGAAAGCAATCTAGCTGTGCACTGCAGATGTAGGTCCATTTGTAGAGAGCTTTCCCAGCATGAATAAGGCCTTGAGTTCAATCCCCAGCACCTCATCAAATGCAGGTGCTTGTGGATCCCTATCATTTTGGTGTCAGGAAGTAGAGGTATGAGGGTCAGGACTTCAAGGCCATTCTTAGTACATAGTGAGTTAAAGGCTATTCTGGGCTACTTGAGACCCTGCCTTAAAAAAAAATATCAAGTCCAGTAAGGTGGCTCAACAGATAAATATACTTGCTGTCAGGCCTAGGGACTGAGTATTTAACTAGCTCAGATATCTTCTTTCTACCCTTTATTCTCCACAAACCTGCCTACAAGATCTCCCATGGCAGCACAATGGACCTCACCATCAGTAAAGGAAATAGCAAATCCCTATTGTCACCTTGGAGCCTCCTCTTTCTCTCTCATCCATATCAAATCAGTTTGAAGACTTAATCTCTGTTTCCAAATTCCCTCACAATCGGTCATTCTCCCTCCTTTATCTTCTTGGAGACCTCCTCAATCCCACCTTCTGTGTTGTCCACATTATTGTATTTCTTGTGATGGTTCTTGCAACAACCTGGATGATCAAACAGCCAGATTACCCTATTGACACTGAAGTCATGTCATGTAATATCAATTCTGAGAGGCAGCACAAGGACTCCCATTTCAGTCAAGGAACATGCATTAGGTATACAGTGTACACACTACATACAATACACCTTTGAAGTTTGTTATCACACCTCTGGAGCTGCTGATATCTGAATTCTAGCCTCCCTGTTATCTCAGGCTATCTTCTCATCTCAGGACTTTGTACTTCATGCCTGCTTCCATTTTCATGCTCTCCCCCAGTAGGCATGTGGTTCTTAATCACCTTTCTCTAGGTATGCTTCAATTAGACAGGATTCAGGATTTATATTCCCTTTGGGATATAAATATGTTTCTGCCTCTGTCATTCACCATCCTTTCATTATGTTTCAGTTTCTCCACAGCACTTGCTGCCACATAATGTGTATTTGTCTAGGGTCATTTGTTGTCAGCCTCCCACAGTGTAATGAACCTCAGGTTGAAGAATGTGCCTTTGTCTTGCTCACTTCTTCATCACCATCAACACATTGGTAAAGGTTAGTTTATCATCAGGCAATGAATGAGCACTATGAGGAAAATCCTTGGACTCTACTGTGAAAATTTTTGCTTGTTCTGTAGTTCTAACTGCTCAGTGGGAAATTGAAGTCTTACTACATTCATAAACAGTGGGTGCAAAATGTCAGGGGAGAGCCCCAAAACAGTCTAATACAAAAGAGGGATGTCCCTATCATCATACTGTGTTGAGCACAAGCACATAGAGACTCACTGCACAGGCAGCCCCTTCTAATGTACAGAACCGATGGGAAGCGCTATACAAGAAATCTGTCACCATGCACAAAACTCGAGTCCAAATGGATCAAAGACCTCAACATAAATCCAGTTACACTGAACTTGATAGAAGAGAAAGTAGGAAGTGGTCTGGAATGCACTGGCACAGGAGATCACTTCCTAATTATAACACCAGTAGCACAGACACTGAAAACAACAATTAATAAATGGGACCTCCTGAAACTGAGAAGCTTTTGTATACTAAAGGACATAGTCAATAAGACAAAATGACACCCTACAGAATGGGAAAAGATCTTCACCAACCCCACATCTGACAGAGGGCTGTTCTCCAAACTATATAAAGAACTCAAAAAGCTAGACTTCAAAATACTGCACAATCCAATTAAAAAAAAAAAAGGGCTACAGAGCTTAACAGAGAATTCTCAACAGAAGAATCTCAAATGGCTGAAAGACATTTAAGGAATTGCTCAACATCCTTAGTCATCAGGGAAATGCAAATCAAAATGACTCTGAGATACCATCTTACACCTGTCAGAATGGCTAAGATCAAAAACACTGAAGACAGCTTATGTTGTAGAGGATGTGGAGCAAGGGGAACACTCCTCTACTGTTGGTGGGAATGCAAACTTGTACAACCACTGTGGAAATCAGAATGGCGGTTTCTCAGAAAATTGGGAATAAGTCTTCTTCAAGACCCACTATACCACTCTTGGGCATATACCCAAGGAATGCTCAATATTACCACAATGACCCTTGCTCAACTATGTTCATATCAGCATTATTTGTACTAGCAAGAACATGGAAACAACCTAGATGCACCTCAACTGAAGAATGGATAAAGAAAATGTGGCCCATATACACAATGAGTACTACTCAGCAGTAAAAAACAATGATATGAAATTTGCAGGCAAAAGGATGGAACTAGAAAATATCATCCTGAGTGAGGTAACCCAGACTCAAAGGACAAACATGGTATGTACTCACTCATAAGTGGATACTAGATGTAGGACAAGGGATGGCCAGACTGCAGCCCATGGCTTCGGAGAGGCTAGCTGACAGTAGGGACTCTGGGAGGGACACATGGGTAACCCAGGGAAGTAGAAGTGGATGGGATCTGCATGAGTGGGTTGGGGGTGGGGAGTTGGCAGAGGCCAAGGCATGGGGGGTGAGAACATAGGGGAATGGGAGGGTCGAGCTGGAGTGGAGACAGAGTGGGAGAACAGGGAAGAGAACCCCATGATAGATGAAGACATCATGGGAGTGGGAAAAGGCAGGGTCCCAGGGGAAACTCTCAGGAATCCACAGGGATGACCCCACCTTGGACAGCTGGCAGTGATCGAGGGGGTGCCTGGACTGGTCTACTTTGGTGACCAGTCTAGTGAATACCCTAACTGTCATCATAGAGCCTTTATCCAGTGACTGATGGAGGTAGATAAGGGATGTGTGATAGGGCACCAGGGTGAGCTCTGGGAATCTAGTCGATGGGAGAGAGGAGGGATTCTAAGGGCAGGGGACTTCCAGATCATGATGGGAAGACATGCAGAGATGACCGGACACACTGGTGGAGATCCATGAACTGTGGATTACTGGTTGTGGAGCGCCCATGGAACTGAAGTAGGCCCTCTGGATATGGGAGAGAGTTGTTTGTTTAGCTTGAATTGTTTGTCGAGTACCCGGGCATTCGATCGGGATCCATCCCTGGTGCATGGGCAGACTCTTGGGAGCTTGGTGTGGTGGGGAGGGGCTTGGACCTGCCTCTGCTCAGTGTGCCTGGCTCTGCTGACTCCCCATGGGAGACCTTGATTTGGAGGATGTCGGGATGGGGGTAGTGGTGACTTGGGAGGGAGGGCTGGGGGGTGAGAGGAAGTGGGATCTGTGGGTGGAATGTAGGGTGAGTAGAAAATTTCTTAATAAAAAAAATGAAAAAAAAAAAAAGAAGAAAAAGAAATCAAAGGACCAGAACTTTGTTCTGTCTGACTGGAGACACAGGCCAGGAAGGAGTGGGTAAAAAGAATGTCCTGAAAGGGAAGCTAAACCTGATTAAATAAACACCATTGCCTAATTTCTTGTTTAAAGGGACAGTCACCCACAGGACACAGACAGACAGACATCCCTGCAGCACACAGGCTGTTCTATCTCTTCAGTTCCCTCTCATTCTTTCAGTTTCAGCTCCTGGATTTGTGATGCAGACTCCAGTGTGACATTTGTCTTCAAGGTCTGCCCACAGAATGTGAACACAGGGAATGAGATGGCTGTGACACAGCAAACATTACAAAAGCAAGCCTGCCTAAGTGACAGCTGCCACCACATCCTGACACAGCTCATGTACCCTACAGAATAAGAAAACATCCTTAGCACTCCTGCTTTACAATAAAGAAAAGCACAGTGAAGAAGATTCTTCAGGCACAGATTTCCACAGCTAGCTCCAGCAGAAGCAGCATGCAGAGAGACCTCTTCTCCACAGACCAGAGGCCTTGGGATACAAGGAATTAAATAGTTAACCATGAACTCGGCAGCAATTTGAAATGAGATACAACAAACCTCAAACTGCAGAGATATGCCATTACCAGAACCATATGTTTACAACCATTTTATGGAGAGGAATAAGGTAGAAGCCAAGACAACTGGATGTGATTTGCCAAAACCAATATCAAGATCATCGCCTTTATGTCTACTTCAACTTCTGTAACTGATTAAGAGCACCCACAAGCCTGTCCTGCTTGCCTCCAATGAAAGCTTCCAAAGTGAGTCCCCAAAAAGTCTTGTTACCTACCAGGTCTTATCAGAACAGAGATGGTGAGGGTTTGAAGTTAGATCTGAACGCTGCTATCCATGTACTAGCTTTTCTGGCGTCCAGTGGATTTGCTCAGCATAGTTCAGCTGCAGGAACCACAATGCACTTTGCTCCTTCCTTTTCCTCTGTTGCAAGCTGCAGGCTCAAGGCAGTTTGGCAGGATTTGTACAGTCTTCTGACTTGTGCCCCTTCCCTCTCAGTGTGTTTTGGCCAATCATCAAAGCTCATGGATCTTCTTGTTTTTCAGAATCCCCTGCATTTCCAAGAAGAATAAAGAGAAAATTAAACTATCAGCTCTTTTTCATTCTATTATGTCTTAATTTTTTGGCAGCACATGCTGGAATGTCCTAAAATAATAAAGGAGTGCATTGTGGGGCTTGGAAACAGGTAGGAACACGGAGAAGCATCTTACTAGATAGGCAGGAACACAACCCTTGAAAGATCATTTTTCATATTGCTGACTTCAGAAATGCAGCCTGAAGTGATCACAGAAAACATTGTCTGGAGTCCTGTGCAGAGGACAATTTTAGTCTCATTCAAGACAAAACTCATTTAACCCCCACTCTATGACCACAACCTTAATTTCTCATGATGGTAAATTCATGTTCATTAATCCTTGTCATTCTCAACTCCCTTCTTTATCTTAGTATTCAGTCCAGCTTGGGCTCAACAGGTCTTACACATGCTGTCACAGCCATGGTGAGTTCATACAAGGAGCCGTGCATAGATTATTTTAGGAAATGCATGCAGAGGTAGGAGGTAGGTTTCTATATGACTTGTTTAAAATCCTTCAGTACTGGAGTTGGGGATTTAGCTCAGTGGTAGAGCCCTTGCCTAGCAAGTACAAGGCCCTGGGTTTGGTCCTCAGCTCTGAAAAGAAAAGAAAAAATCCTTCAGTGCTCTTTATCCCTCCCATTTTCTTTCCTCTACCTTATCTGCCTCCCCTCACTTTAACCTTTCTTGAACTGTAATTTTCTTTTAACCCTTTCTACCAGTGTATACTATCTCTCCTCCCTTCATGGTCCCACCCAATGGCCACATAGTAATTTCAAAGTCTCTGTGGATATTCCAAATGCATCACACATATTTGAACAGTGGGAGCTAACATCCACAAATGAGAGGAATGAAATGATGTTTATCTTTCTGGGCCTGTGTTACCTCACTCAGAAGGATGCTTCCAGCTCTATCCATTTTCCCATGAGTTTTAAGTTTCAGTTTGCTTAACAGCTGAGTGATATTCCATTCTGTCCTGGTGCCACATTTTCATTACCCTTTCCTCAGCTGATGGGTGTCCAGACTATTTCCATTCCCTGGATATTGTGAACTGAGCATGAATGAACATGGATGAGCAAGTAGCTCTGTAGTTGGATGTAAGTCCTTTGGGATTATGCCCTGGAGTGACAGAGCTGGATCTTGTGGGAAATCTATTTCTGTGGAGCTTCCTCACAAATTACCTTAGTGGCTGTACCAGTTTGCCCTCTTACCATCAGGGACTGAGCTTTCTCCTTTCCGCATATCCACAGGGCTCAGAAACATCCTTTTTAATTTTGGGAGTCAGTCTACAGCTTATTGACAATATGTGCATATTAAACAGTCCTCTGTGGATGGATGTTGAGAGGAGTGTACAGTGCCCAGCTCTTTTCTTCGGCTCCGGGCACTTTGATTGTCTGCTTGCTCCCGTAGTTATGATGTGCATGGACTGCCCCTCTGATTCTCTAAGCAAGCACCCAATTAAATGTTTTCTTTTCTATGTTTCCTTTGTCATGGTGTCTCTTCACAGTCAACGATAAAAATCTAAGACATTAATTTCAAGTTATAGTGGTAAAAATAGTATGATCCTACCACATAAACACTTATTAATCAATGAACTAGTATCAGGGGCCTAGGTATAAATCCACATACCTACACTCACCTGATTTTTGACATTTATGTTAAAGACAAATACTGGCAAATATATAGCATCTCCAAGAAACTGAGCTGGGAAAACTAGATATTTAACATGAAGAAGATGAAACTTGAATGTCATCACTCACCTTGTCCAAAAATCAGTTTCAAATTAATCAAAGACTTCAAGGTTATCTGAGATTCTGAAACTCCTATGGGAAATTATCAGGAGTACATTTCAGGATACAGGTTCAGATAAGATCTTCCTGTATAGAATCTTCTCCACACAGGAAATGCAGCCATCAATTAAGAAGTGTGACTTCATGAAGTTAAAATGGGTACAAACGGTGAAAGAAACTGTTATTCTAGTATAGCAGCCTTCAGACTGGGAGAAAATCCTCACCAGCATTAAATCAGTTAAGGACCACTGTCAAACAGACATAAAAATAAAAAAAAAAAAAAACACTGAGAAAACAGTCACTCCAATTAAAATTGATTATGGGACTGACCAGAGCATTCTCATAATGAGAAACACAAATGAGTAGAAATATTGAAGAGTGTTCACCATCCTAGTTATGAGGAAACTTCAAATTATAACTATCTGAGATTTTATCTAACCCCAGTCAGAATGGCTAAGTTTAAAAGAAAGTAAGCGGGACTCTGGCCAGGGAGGCAGGTAGGCTAACTCTTGAGCTTTACCTCTCCCTCCCCTTCTCCAAGTGCAAAAAAAAAAAAAACAAAATCAACAACAACAACAAAAAAGGCCTTTTAGGAATATTAAATTGAACATGAATAACAAATTATGGTAAGTCTAGGCACAACCCCTCATATCAATGCTAGATGAGGTAACCCAAGTGCAGGCAAAAGAATCATTGATACCAGCCACTCCCATTGTTAGGATTCCACAAGTAGTGAAAAAACATCTTTTTTTTATTACAAAAATTTTTCCATTCATTTTCCGCACCAAAGAACCCCTAGTCCCTCTTACGTCCATCCTCCCAGCCTCCTCTTCCCAACCCATCCCCCACTCCCCCACACAAGAAGGCAAGGCCTCCCATGGGGAGGCACATCCAGTAGAGGCAAGTCCAAGCCCCTCCCCCTGCCTCAAGGCTGCACAAGGTGTTCCATCATAGGTAGTGGGCTCCATAAAGGCCGCTCATGAACCAGGGATGTATTCTATTCCCACTGTCAGGGGGGCCCCAAGCAGATCAAGCTACACAACTGTCTCCCCATGAAGAGGGCTCAACCCAGTCCCATGCAAGCTCTGCAGCCATTGATACAAGTTGGTTTGGTCGCCTCTTCAGGTTTCCCCATCATGATCCTGATGCACTTGCTCATAGAATCCCTCTTCTTTCTCCCTGACTGGACTTCTAGAACTCTGCCTGGTGCCTGGCTATGGATCTCTGCATCTGCTTCCATCAGTCACTGGAGAAAAGCTCTGAGATGACAGTTAGGGTATTCACTGATCTGATCACTGGGGTAAGCCAGTTCAGTTCAGGCACCATCTCCACTATTTCTAGTAGTCCAAGCTGGGGTCATCCCTGGGAGTTCATGGGACCTTCCCCAGCACCGGGTTTCTCTCTATCCCCATGATGTCTCCCTCTATCATGGTATCTATATCATTGCTTTCCCACTCTGTCCCTGTTCCAGCTTGACCATCCTGTTCCCTTATGTTCTCATCCCCTATCCCCTACCCTCCATTGCCCACCAACCATTTCCAGTTTACTCATGGAGATCTCATCTATTTCCCCTTTCCAGGGCAATCCTTGTATCCCTCTTTAGGTCTTCATTGTTAGTTAGCTTCTCTGGAGATGTGGGTTATAGTCTGGTTATCTTTTGCTTTACATCTAGTATCCACTTATGAGCGAGTACATACCATGTTTGCCCTTTGAGTCTGGGTTACCTCATTCAGGATGATATTTTTGAGTTCCATGCATTTGCCTACAAATTTCATGATGTCATTGATTTTCTCTGCTGAGTAGTACTCCATTGTGTATATGTACCACATTTTCTTAATCCATTGTGAAGAGAAAACTTAATGGAGGATATTGTGGTTGATTTTAATTTCAACTGGCCACAAATTAGAATGAGTTGATATGGCGCCTCACCTGAAGAAGTGTCCTGATTGCTTTGATTGATGGTGGAAGACCCACCCCGATGCCAAGGGTAAGGAGGGGGATGATGACTTGCCTTGTGCTGGCTTGGCCTTCCCTCTTATTGTCTCTGCTGCTGATTTCTTCACTGGTACCACAACAAGCATTTCCAGGAATCCGTCCTGGACTCCGGATCAGTGACTCTCCAGGAAGCTTCCGGGTTTTCTGTGCCAGACTGGAGCTGCAGAGGTACCCTGCCTTGTGACCTGAGCAACCATGTGATTTTTGGTCTGCCTAGTGGATGAGAGACAGCCGTTGTGGGATTACTCTCACTACTGATGTACTCCCCTTCAAGTATGGAGCAATTAGCAGGTTGTCAGCCTCTCAACTGGGAGTCAGCTGTTGATACTTTTCAATGTAAACTGTCTTAATACGTGATTCTATATATTATGCATATATTACAAATACATTCACCCCATTGATTATCTTCCTCTACAGAACCCTGAGTAATACAGAGGGGCTAAGTAGAACACAAGTGGTGTGAATAGGGAAAGGTGAGTAACGGGGAAGAGGTTAGAGGGCAGGACAGAGGAGGGGGTAGTGAGGGAAGGAATCACTGAGGATGTCTGAGAAAACACTGTACTGAATCCTACCATTTTATGTGTGCTTGAAGTTGAGGTGGAGCCTCACCTGAAGGAGCGTCACCTTTAATCTGGGCCATACTTTCTGCTGAAAGCATATATAAGAACATAGAAGAAGGAAGCTTTTGCTCTTTGCCTGCTTGCCCTCACCTTGCAGGCATATCCCTTCCTTCACTGGCATTGAAGTCTATTTCTTTGAGATTCCAGTGTATACTAAAGGCCAGCTGAGACATGCAGCCTTGTGGGACTTGGAACTCATCTCAAAAGGAATATAAACTTGCAATAATATAAAACTTCTTTACCCTTAGAGTCCGTGTTAGAATCCATTTATTCAATATAGCATTTCAGTGTCCTCAAGTCATCATTTAGACTCATTATTTTCTTTTAAATCCATTATTTAATATATTATATGTAAAATATTTTTTCTCTTGTGTGTGTATCCATGCAAGGAGGCTTTCAGACAAGGTCAGATGTTGTCCTTTATTGCTCTCTAACTTATTCACTTGAGACAGGGTTTCTCATGAATCTTGATCATAATGTTTCAGGTAGACTGGGAATCCAGCTAGCCACCCAGCACTGGGATGACAGATGCATGGCTTTTATGTGGGTGGTGGAATTTGAACTTAGTTCCTTATGCTTGCATATGAAACACTTTATCCTACTTTCTAGGCCTATAAATCTTCTTGTTTGTTTGTTTTTCAAGACAGGGTTTCTCTGTGTGATATTCCCGGCTGTGCTGGAACTTAATTTGTAGACCAGGCTGGCCTCAAACTCACTGAGATCTGCCTGCTTCTGCCTCCTAAGTGCTGGGATTAAAGGCATGTCCCAACACTATCTGGATTATCTTTTTTTTTTTTAAAGAACAAAAAAGAAAAGGTAAAACTTGGGTACTACTAAAATTAAGGCCGACCAAAAAAGGGAGCACATCAGAGATCCATGTCCCTTGTATTGCCTTGGTTTATGTAACCTCTTCCTTAAGGAGGACAGACAGTTCCATCACTCTTTACACCCCCAGTGTCCTCAGGCTCCTTCCGTCTGCACATCCCTCAGCCCCATGAACGAGGCTGTGAGAGTCTCTTCTATTGTTTGTTTAAAAGTCCCAGTTAGAATAAGTCTTCCTCAAGACCCAGTTATACCACTCTTGGGTATATACCCAAGGAATGCTCAATCTTACCACAAGGACACATGCTCAACTCTGTTCATATCAACATTATTCATAATAGCAAGAACCTGGAAACAACCTAGATGCCCCTCAACTGAAGAATGGATAAAGAAAATATGGCTCATATACACAATGGAGTACTACTCAGCAGTAAAAAACAATGATATCATGAAATTTGCAGGCAAATGGATGGAACTAGAAAATTTCATCTTGAGTGAGGTAACCCAGACTCAGAAGGACAAATATATGTACTCACTCATAAGTGGATACTAAATGTGAGGGAAGGGATGGCCAGACTGCAACCCACAACTCCAGAGAGGCTAGCTAACATGGAAAGACCCTAGGAAGGACACATGGATGACCCTGTGAAGGAGAAGTGAATGAGATCTACATGTGTGAGTGGGTGGCAGAGAGTGAGGAGTGGGGGATGAGAACATAGGGAAATGGGAGGGTCAAGCTGGAACAGGGACAGAGTGGGAGAGCAGGGAGGAAGATACCATGATAGATGAGGACATCATGGGAATAAAAAGAGACATGGTGCTGGGGAGGCTCTCAGGAATCCACAAGATTGACCCCACCTTGGTCTGTTGGCAGTGGTCCAGAGGGTTCCAGGACTGGTCTACTCTAGTGACCAGCCTAGCAAATAACCTAGCTGTCATCATAGAGCCTTTGTCCAGTTACTGATGGAGATAGATACAGAGATCCATGGTAAAACACCAGGCTGAGCTCCGGGAATGCAATTGATGAGAGAGAGAGATACTGCAGGCGAGGGACGTCGAGATCATGATGGGAAGACGTGCAGAGATGACCAGCCACATTAATGGAAGCCCATGAACTGTGGACTGGTGGCTGTGGAGGCCCATGGGACTGGACTAGGCCCTCTGGATATGGAAGATGTTTGTTTGGCTTGAACTATTTGGGGGGCACCCAGGCAGGGGGATCGGGATCTGTCCCTGGTCTGTGGGCAGGCTTCTGGAACCCAGTGCCTGTGGTGTGATGCCTTGCAAAGCCTTGGTGCAGTGGCAGGGGCCTTGGATCTGCCTAGACTCAGTGTGCTGGGCTCTGCTGACTCCCCATGGGAGACCTCGATCTGGGGGATGTGGGGATGTGGGGTGGCTGGGGAGGGAGGGCTAGGGGGTGGGAGGAGGGAGGAAGGGGCATCTGTGGATAGTATGTGGAGTGAGTAGAAAATTTCTTAATAAAGAAAAATGAAAGAAAAAAATAAAATATCTGTACTATAATAGTAAAATAGACATTTTTTAATTGATATTAATGATAAATTATACCTTGTATGATAAAATACAAATATTTAAAAATTTTTTAAAAAGTCCCAATTAGAGCAATCCTGTGCCTGATGTTCCTTGATTGTCACATTTCCTCTCCTGGGCTGATCTTAAGGACCCCAGCTGCCTGCTGAATCCTGGAATTTTCCCTTACTCTGTATTAAAAGTTTGGCCTCAAAGCTCTCTTTTATCAGTTTGACCCTGTTTTCTTCCTGCTTACTCCCCAGTTTTCCCACAGGTTCCAAGTTTTAGGATCCCAGGAAGCGCTCTTTAGCACAGATCTAATTTGTACTATTTGCTCCCTGCATTCTGCCAGCTGTGTGAACTATCAAAACAACACCTCCCTTTCATCTTCTTTTCATCTGCTTGTCCTGAGGTCAGAGATGTGGAGGTGTCATATCCAAGGTTGATATGGTGGTATTTTATTTGTACTGAAATGTAATTTTCATTGTATGTTAATAAATAAAGTTGCCCAGGGGTCAGAGCTATTAGAGCCATAGCAAGAGCATGGTGGTGGTGGCGGCGGCGGCGGTGGTGCACGCCTTTAATCCTTTAATTGGTAGAAGAGCTAGGTAGATCTCTCTGTGTTCAGGGATACAGCCAGCATTGGAGACATATGCCTTTAAGACCTGGAGGGTGGTACTTACAGGCAGTGACGAGGCAATCATGTGTTTGGGTTTACAACCAATGAGAAGGCAGAACAGAAAGACTATTTAAAGACAGACACACAGGAAGTAGCTCTCTTTCAGGGAAGCTAGGAGCACTGCAGGAGGTAAGATTTTAGCTCTGAGCTCTGACCTCTAGGCTTTCTCTTTTACATTGGTTCTGTGTTTCTTATTTTAATAAGATGGTTGGTTACATCTACATCTGGCACCCAATGTGACAAGAATCCATTAAAAACCGCTTGGGGTCGGCTCCCTAGCCCGAGCAGCAGGCTCCCTTGCCCCGGCCCAGGTCTACTTGGCCTCAGGCTGGACTAACTGTGAGCTGCTTGCTTAAAGCTGGTGCTACAAACAACTCAGGCCTGCCCTGCTGAACAGGGCCCCTGCCTGTAAAGCCAACAAACGTGGTGGGAGCTTAAGGAAGCCAGACCCAAGCCTTGACTCGGCTCAAGAGGGAACACGTGGCTGGATTTAAGCTTTAGCCAGCTATGCTTTCTTGTTTCTCTCTCTCTCTCTCTCTCTCTCTCTCTCTCTCTCTCTCTCTCTCTCTCTCTCCACACATAGGACACTAGGAGGCTATTTTGAAATTTCCTCGGATTTCTACTGTTCTATACAGATTTGGTAAGTCATAAAGGAAACTATTTAAAAGACAATTTTTTTCCACATTTAAAAAAAATGGGTTTTATGTGTACATTGGAAGAATGGGTTTTGTTTGAAATTTTAGGCAGTCTGACAATGGAACAACTATATGAGAAGATTAGTATTATTGGAATTATGCAGTTTATCACTATGCTTATCCTCATTTTACAATTTAAAAAGATAGTCAATTTAAGTGCCAGGATGACAGCTTTAGAAAAACTTGTTAAACCTGTAAAAATTCAGACAGAAGAAATTAACAGTGAAGTTGTTTCAAGTTTGGATCATAAGTTTACAGAAAGAAAGCCTGTTTTCACACAGTCACCCTTAATTTATCCTGTAACCATACAGCAGTTGCCTGATCAAATGACTACACAAAATATTTGGGCTCCAATTGAAATGTTGGATTTAAAAAGGTTTAAGGAGGCAATAGTATCTTATGACATGCATTCCCCATATGTAAAGCAAATGTTAAACTCTTGGTCAACATATAATAGGATTGTAACACAGGACTGGCAGGAGCTGGCACAAGCTGTTCTTGAACCCAGCCAGAGGCTTCAATTTCTAACTTGGTTCAAGGATGAAGCTAAAAACATAGAAAAACAATGGAGGGATAAAGGAATACAAGTTTGCCAGTATCAGCTTATTGGAGAAGGCCAATATGCTTCAGTACAAACACAGTTTATATGATGTCCAAACCCTAATTTTATGTCGAATGGCAGCCTTGAATGCATGGGACAGAGTTGAGGAACCAGGAAAAAAAACCCTGAGTCATTTACAAAGGTTATGCAAGGCCCAAAACAATCTTTCACAGATTTTTTACAAAGACTGGCTTCAGCAGTAAAGAGAATGGTCTCGGATTCAGAAGCTAGTAAGATAATAATTGAATCTTTGGCTTTTGAGAATGCAAATGCAGCATGCAAAAGAATAATCAGGCCCTCAAAGGCAAGATCTGCACCTTTGGAAGATTGGGTTAGAGATACAATTAATGTTGAGGCTCATGAGCATGATGATATGTGGGTAGGAGAAGCAATTTCAAAAGGTTTGAGGAGTGTTAGATGCTTTGGATGTGGAAAGCAAGGACATTTGAAAAGGGACTGTAAACAGGTCATTCCTAGAAACAATGTTTCTTCAAAAAACAATGACAACAGAATGCCCCTTCCTTCTGGAGTATGCAGAAGGTGTGGTAAGGGAAAACACTGGACCAAGGAATGTAGATTAACAAAGGACAGACAGGGTAATCCTTTGCCTCAGTTTTCGGGAAACTCCCAGAGGGGCCTCATGCAGGCCCCCATAGCAAATGTTCAAACCTTTACTGCAGCCATAGAAAAAAAGCCTGCTCAGAGCAATTAAATAACCAAATGCCTATTGGAATAAATCATACTGGCCAGGATGATGAAACAGAGAGAATAGAAAATTCAGGAAAAAACAAAGAACATTTTTTGGCAAACTTCTATTAATGAACAGAGACCAAAATTAATGATAAAAATAAATGGTCATATAGAATACTAACTAATTCTAGAAAAAAGGCTTCAATTAGCTGCATATATATGTCTTTGTGTTCGAGTCTCTTATCAGTTTTCTGCAGGAAATCACGGCAAGGCCTAATATCAACTGAAGTCTCCAGGAAGAAGACAGGGCCCCACAACAACAACAATTCCACGTGGACAATAATAGTATCATTAAGCTGACAAACATCATCTACAGATCAGCTTTGAACTACAAGGTGCTCAGAGCAATTTTGAGATGACTAGCTGAGATGATCCATTCTGAAATACTACTTGAATAAGGACTCGAGATAAACCCTGAAATTTGGCATTATACACAGACTGGATAATAATGAAGGATATAGTTACCTTTCCTAGAATTTGACAATTAACCTAAAATGTTTCTTTCAGGATAAAGATAACTTCGCCCATACCCAGCAGGAAGCATTTTTAAGAATACGACGCCTACATTCCCAAAGAGGTGTTGTGGGGTGGGAGGTTTTTTGGTCTTTTTAATGGGTTTTGGGTCTGGGATAATTTTCATTGTTTAGGGGGATTGGTTGCAAGTTGTTGTCAAGGGTTAGGAAAAAGGCTAAGCAAAGGAGATTAGATTTAAGGTTCTTGTTTAAAAAAAGAAAGAAAAGAAAAGAAAAAGACAATTACTAGTTTAAAATACTTTACATTATTGCCAACTATTAGGATATAAAGAAATGAAAGTTAGTAGTTAGATATTACAATAGAACTTGTAGTCATATTAGATATGTTTTAAAAATTGAGCAGATATATTTTAGACAGGTCATCTTCAAACCCTTCAGAGATCTACAGAATATGGCATTTAAAATGTTTTAATAACTTAGAAATTTTTCTTTTTTGAGACATGTCGGCTCCTGGCAGTACCAATCTACTTCAGAGAAAATATGGGCATTGAAGAAACTGCATATGGAGTTAACTTTCATTGTGGCAAAAGTTAGCCACTGGACAACAAAGTATCCTCGAATCAACAGGACAAAATGGACAGACAGGACACAAAACAAAGGAGTACTGATTGTTGCCAAAACAAGTGTGGTTATGGCTTTATCAAAAGGCATCTTCTGAGGCCAGGACATTATGGCACCATCCCTGAAGTGGCCTTTGCAATCTGGAAAAGGTACAGTGCCCTTTTCTTCGAAGGCAGCTGAACAGTCAGTGGGCCGATGGCTTCTGTTGTGCAATGGAACAGCAGCTGAAAGCTCATGCCTCTCAATAGTAGACTGGCATTTAATAAAGGGATGTGGAGAAGAAGGGGATGCTGAGATGAAGCCATATATACACAGCCAAGAAGAATGGACAGCTGAATTCAAAAACTTTCAACAATTTCCAGAATTTAAAATCCTGAATCATGATATGACACTGGTGGAATTCAGGCGTTTCTGGTACATGGACTGCTCTCACCCAATGTGAGATTGAACTGTTGACCTTGTGTACATCCTACTCCACAAATGAGTCTGCCAGATACGCTAAGCCTATAGGCTGAAGATGATGCCCCAACACTGCGGAGAAACCTCAGGTGATTGCCCAGGCTGCTGGCTGTTTCTGTCAACTCACAAAATTTTTGGAAGTTGCTTACATGCACTTCCTGTTTTTATTTTTGTTAGCTTATATTATTTCCTTCTTGGGTCTCTGAGGGAGTTGAAGATTAGTTAGTTATAGTTGAAGGTTAGTTAGTTATAGTTGAAGATTAATTAGGTTAGAAAGTGAATTAGATACATTTTGTACTTACCAAAATAGGATAGATAAGGGAATTATTTTCTCTAATTTGTCAAATACAAATGGACTAGACATTGTTTAGGTATTTGTTACTTGTATATATTGTGTATAGTTATTGTACTTGTGTATATATAGTTTTTCTTTTGTAAGTTATAACCTTTTGCCTTTTTTCTTTTTATTAAAATAGAAAAGGGGAAATATGGTGGTATTTTATTTGTACTGAAATGTGATTTTCATTGTATGTTAATAAATAAAGTTGCCCAGGGGTCAGAGCTATTAGGGCCATAGCAAGAGCATGGTGGCCGCAGCACATGCCTTTAATCCCAGCACTTGGTAGAAGAGCTAGGTAGATCTCTCTGTGTTCAGGGATACAGCCAGCATTGGAGACATATGCCTTTAAGACCTGGAGGGTGGTACTTATAGGCAGTGACGAGGCAGTCATGTGTTTGGGTTTACAACCAATGAGAAGGCAGAACAGAAAGACTATTTAAAGACAGACACACAGGAAGTAGCTCTCTTTTGGGGAGAGCTAGGAGCACTGCAGGAGGTAAGATTTTAGCTCTGAGCTCTGACCTCTAGGCTTTCTCTTTTACATTGGTTCTGTGTTTCTTATTTTAATAAGACGGTTGGTTACATCTACAGGTTGATGTAGCTAGAATTTTCCTGCCTTGCCCACAGTCAGGACAAATCTCTGTCACCCGCCAGTCCCACAGCCGCTCAGACCCAACAAAGCAAACACAGAGACTTATATTGCTTACAAACTGTATGGCTGTGGCAGGCCTCCTGTTAACTGTTCCTATATCTTAAAGTAACGCATTTCTACAAATCTATACCTTGCCACGCGGCTCGTGGCTTACCAGCATCTTCACATGCTGCTTGTCCTGGCAGTGGCTGGCAGCGTCTCCTTCTGCCTTCCTGTTCTTTTATTTCTCCTCTGTTAGTCCCGCCTACACTTCCTGCCTAGCCACGACCAATCAGGTTTTATTTATTGACCAATCAGAGCAACTTGACATACAGACCATCCCCCAGTACAGCCAAGTGCAGACCATCTCAGACACCTGCACTCAGGCCCATGGTCCTAATCATCCTCTATGCAAACCTGCTGGGTAACGCCACAAGGAACCCAAGAAGGGCTCCCACAGGACATACATTAACATCCCACAGCACTTCCCCTTTTCTTTTTTTTAAAAAGGAAGGTTTTAACTTTTACACATCTCCAAAGCCAGCTTGGTATATTTGGGAATTTGGGCGTAGCTTCTCTTACTACTTCCTGCTGGAGGGGGGCGATGTATCTTATGGGGACACAAAGAATATTTAAGGATCATGGAGTAGTCCGTGAGGCTGTATCGTCTGAGCCAGTTTCCTTGAAACAATTCTGGATGTTGAATCATCTGGGCCATGGTGTCATCAGAGACATTTCAGGTGGTCTTGGCTGGTCAAACCTGATGTATCTTAATCTGGAACAAATCCATTGCCTCTGGCTTTCTGTAGAAACAAAAGCAGAGTCTCCTTTCCAAAGCAAAACATCCTTAGACATAAATTTCAAAATTGAAATACCTTTAAAATATACACATTGATTCAACTGAGCAGTCTTTACAATCAAATGTCTTTCTGCAGTTAAAAATCCCAAAGACAATATAATCCAGACTCTCTGTGTGATATCCATCTTTACATGGCTTATTTTTTATATTACTTTTACTTTCTCTTTAAAGACTTTATTATTTTAAAACTTTCTATTTCTTTATATAACTGTCTATGTTCCTTTTCCTCTCTCTTCCAAGCCTATGTACATTTTTACACACATTGTAAAGCATTTAAAGTCTTGTTCCATCTGAATCTGTCTTATTGTGAATCTATTGCTTTAAACTGCAGCATTTGTAAGACTGAAACAGCGCTATGGCTGCTGGCTCCGCCCACCTCAGCTTCCCAACATGGCGGTGGTACGTTTACCGCCAGCTCTGGGAGCTATCATGAGTCTATGCTTTTATCTAAGCAGCGTGTAGCCCAGAAACCTTTTTTGTTTTGTAACTAGCAAAGGCTAAATCCACCACGCAGCTTAATGTGCCACTTGCAGAGGCCTCATTTCCGCCTTACTGCAGGTTAAGCGCACATGCCAGGAACGCACAAGTAGCTCAAACCGGCAGCTGCCGCTCATTTGAGAGACACAATTAGGAAGCTGTTTTTAGCTCCATTTTAGAATCTTTTCTCAGGTTTTAGGTAGAAACTCTTGCCCCACGTTGGGCGCCAGATATAGATGTAACCAACCGTCTTATTAAATAAGAAACACAGAAACAATGCAAAAGAGAAAGCCGAGAGGTCAGAGCTCAGAGCTAAAATCTCACCCTTCCGCCTGCAGTGTCCCAGCTTCCCGAATGAGAGTTCTATTTCCTGTCTGTTCGTCTATTTAAAGTATTTTGTTCTGCCTTCTCATTGGTTGTAAACCCAAACACGTGACTTTTTTAAAAAAAGAAAAGGGGAAGTGCTGTGGGATGTTAATGTATGTCCTGTGGGAGCCCTTCTTGGGTTCCTTGTGGCGTTACCCAGCAGGTTTGCATAGAGGATGATTAGGACCATGGGCCTGAGTGCAGGTGTCTGAGATGGTCTGCACTTGGCTGTACTGGGGGATGGTCTGTATGTCAAGTTGCTCTGATTGGTCAATAAATAAAACCTGATTGGTCGTGGCTAGGCAGGAAGTATAGGCGGGACTAACAGAGGAGAAATAAAAGAACAGGAAGGCAGAAGGAGACGCTGCCAGCCACTGCCAGGACAAGCAGCATGTGAAGATGCTGGTAAGCCACGAGCCGCGTGGCAAGGTATAGATTTGTAGAAATGCGTTACTTTAAGATATAGGAACAGTTAACAGGAGGCCTGCCACGGCCATACAGTTTGTAAGCAATATAAGTCTCTGTGTTTGCTTTGTTGGGTCTGAGCGGCTGTGGGACTGGCGGGTGACAGAGATTTGTCCTGACTGTGGGCAAGGCAGGAAAACTCTAGCTACAGGTTGATGCTCAGACTCTTTGTCCATTGTTCTTGACCTTAGTTTTTGAGGCCAGTGCTCATAACTGAACCCAGAGCTTGCCAATAAAGCCAGTTTAGCCAGTTTGCACTGAGTATCCCTGGTCTCTAATTGAGAGTGCTGGAGTTACTCACAACCACTCAGCTTATACGTGGGTTATAGGGATCTGAACTCCAGTGTTCATGCCTGCACAGCAAGCCCTTCATCCACTGAGCCCTGCCTCCAGTCCCCTCCTCTTGGGAATGAGACAATTTTCAACTGAGAAACAGTTACATAACATCTAATCTTATCTTTGTGTTTGTGTGTGTTGTATGCATGTGTGTTCATGTACGTGTGAGGGTGCTTATACTCCTGCTTGCATGCATAGTAGAGGACAGAGGTTGATGTTGGCTGCCTTCCTTGATCACCTCCCCTGCCCCCAACTTGTTTTTTGAGACAGGGGTTCTCAATGAGTTTTAAGCTTATCAATTGTCCAGACTAGCTGGCCACTGCTTTCTTGAGAGCCTACTGTTTCTGCCTCCAGTGATGGCATTACAGGTACATGCCACCCCATCCAGCATCCTTCATGGGTGCTATGGGTCTCAGCTAAAGTCTTCATGCTCGTGAAGCAAACAGTTTATACCAATGACTCATTTGTCCCTCTCATCAGCTGCTCATATCTTAATCAATGCTATGAGTCATCAGCACTTTCAGAGAACTCATAAATTCTTAAAGTGTGATACAGTTGAATGTACTTCATCTTCTTTTCCCCCTTTTTTCTTGATCCTCCCAAAATGCACTCTTCCAGGAATGCAATTTATAAATTATAAAATTATATTTCAACAATACAAATAGAAATTTATTTATTTATGTTTTTACATTTGTTTCTTTATTTCTGTCTCTCTGTGTATGTAGAAGAGTTCACACCTGCCAGGGCTTGTGTGTAGAGGCCAGACAACAACTTGTGGGAGTTTATTATCAGATTGTATAATGTGAATTTTGGGGATTGAATTCTCATTTTTCAGGCTCGGCAGAATACACCCGTACCCACTGAGCCATCTCACCAGACCCCAAATACCTTTTCTTATTGAAATTTTAGTGTATGTTATGTTCTTTATATGATCATCAATATGACAATATTATAATTGGACACAAATTTAACTTAGAGAATGAAGCTATGGCCAAGATAGACAGCTAGCGGGATAATAGAGGTGGTTTTCAGCTGCACACTCAGGTTTGATCCTGTCTTTGTGATTGCAGTACTGAGGCCTTTCATGTCAAGCTAATCCTTGTTCTTCTTTCCTACTGCCAATTAATTTGTGTTCCCTTTCTTCTATATTTTCTCTCCTTCTATATAATCTATTTCTTTTTAAAAGTTATATTTTTTGTATTATAAAGTAAAAAAAAATGTATTTGTGTGTATTGCCTGCATATCTGTAAGTACGCCATATGCATGGAGTGTGTCTAGAGGCCTGAAAACTGGAACTGGAGTTTTAGAAGGTTGTGAGCTGCTTGGTGGGTTCTAGGACTTGAACCTGGCTGGGTCCTCTGATCTTAACTGCTGAGTTAGCAGCCAGTGATCTTAACTGCTGAGTCATCTCTCCAGTCTCTGTAAGTGGTAGAACCTTTAGTATATGTGGTCAAATGTAGGTGCTTTGATGTTGTGTGAATGTCCTTCAAGGGGTTCGTGTGATAGTGTCCTTTCTATTGCTTTTGCTTCCTGCTTGTGGGGTGAACAGTTTGCTTGGTTACAATGTTGACCACCGTGTCAACATTGTAACAACCATGATGGTGTAATTCAGCACAGTTGTGAAATACCTAAATCAATAGATACGCCCAATTTTGTCACAGAATCTTTGACCATAAGCCAACATAAATCTTGCCTTTTTTTTTTTTTTGAGAGATTAATTATTCCAGGTATTTGGGTATGTCGATGGTAAACTAAGGCTTTCCCAGCCCATGCATTTTGCATCAGGTATATTCAACCTTTATCTCCATTAAACTTAAAAACACTTTGAGTTGTTGTTGTTTGTTTTGTTGAAATGAATGTCTTAGGTTCAATAACTTGCATTATAGGCTTGTTATATGAAATGAATTTATTAATAACAAGCTCCATCAATGATATTGGAGGAAGGGTTTTGGGAAGGCTATGATGCTAACAGAGGTCATGAGGATGACACAATGTCAGGAGAGATGGTTTTATGGAGAGAGCAAGAACAAGTGACACATGAGTAAGGTAAGTCATGTGTGGACATGAGGATGGTTGACGTCCCCAAGGACCTGCCTGACTATGGTGGCACCTGGACCTTAGATGCCCAGTGTGCACAAGTATGAGTAATACTTCTACAATATTATTACTGCAGCCTAAACTACTACACCATTTTCTTATTCTGTTTCTCTTCCAGACATTCTAATTAAGGTACCAATCATCATACTTCATCCAGAGAAAAACAAAGTGTTAGTCCTGGGAACAGGATGTGAGATTATCAGCAAATAAAAGGGACACTGCCAGCAATCCAAAGGATCATATCATGGGTGTACTGGGAATGTCAAACACCAACATCATATGCCCTTTTTAATCAAAAGTTTGTTAAGTATTTTATGGTGCCATATATAGATTAAAGTAATTCTTCAAGATAAGTAATGACAAAAAGAGGATCTCAGGGTTCTCCACTGGTCCGAGCACAGAATTATAAACGTTCTTTAGTTACTATCGCTAGAAAGATTCTGATGAGGAGTTTTAAGAATTGATTGTGCATTAACAAATTTGTGGTCTCTAAAGTTATGGTTTCTTTTGACTTTAGCTTTAAGTCTACCTGTTGAGAAAATCTTTAAGTCATACTAGACCTTTTATAAACAGGCTTGTTGAGAGCAGGAAGGGCGTAAAGCTCAGTTGAGTGTGTTTGTGTTTGTGTGTGTGTGTGTGTGTGTGTGTATGTGTATGTGTTTATTTGTATTTGAGATACAGAAAGGAAGGAGGGAGAGAGAATCTGAGGGAGATGATTCTGTTATAACTCAGGCCCGTGGGCTTATCCTTAAGTTTTCTCATGGTGCTACAGATAGGAGAAAGACTCTCTGGTGTTAACCATTAGGTGTTATGGTCAGTAGCTGTGGGCGAATTGAGTCTGATCTAGTTTCTTGTTTGTTTTTAGTGTTTTTGTTTTTTTGAGGCCAAGCATCACCATGTAGCTCTAACAGGAATTCACCAGGCTGGCTTCAAACTCACAGACTCATGCCTGCCTCTGCCTCCTGAGTGGAGACCTAGGGTTAAAGGCAAAAGATGTGCACCACCCTGCCTGGTCTGTACTTGTCTGAACTAGTTTTTTTTTAATGTCTCTCTAAGGAGAACTTTGGCGTCTTCAGTCACCGTGTCAAGGAAAAGAAGTTGAAAGTAAAAGGTTTTCCTAAAGTAGAGACCTGTAGCAATGGACCCACCCTTAGCTGAGGCAAATTTCTCCACATATTTCAAAAAATTTTCTCCAAATGTTTTTTCTTTCTTAGTTTCTAACAAATAAGGAGATTTAATGATTTCTTTCAGTTGTTCAACAGGCACTTGGGAAGCCTTTGCCATGAATTCCAGGGATTCATCATCCACTCCAAAGAGGACTCGAAAGTGGTTTAAACTTGCCTTCAGCCTCTCCACATCCTTGTCCTTGAGGATGCCCTTTACAGGAACAGTAGCCAAAGTTCCAGCCTTGATGGCCTCCAACCAATTCATCTGTTGCATAGCCTTGTGCTTTCTGTCAATGGCTGCCTCAGTAATATTCGGTAAGGAATTCATAAAGTTTTGAAGTGTGTGAGTAGAAAGTTTGTTTTTCAGCAAGTCCTTCAGGATTGGGAAATCATAGTCAGATACATTTTTGTTAGAGATCAAGAAGATCGGTGGTACATCAAGGTTGTTTTTCTTAAAGATATTCTCACAGCAGCTTCGGATATGCTGCAGTAACTTTACTCTGTCAAAGGTATGTTTGCATGCTTTCTCAAATTCTAAATCTATGTCCACCTTGGTTCTCACGTAGTAGAAATCCTTCTTCATCATGCTGAGTGCTTTGGCGAGGTCTATATCATTTTTCTTAAATCGTGTGGCAGAAACAATAATGAAGAAGTCATACTCATTGAATTTCATTTTCTCCACATAATCTTTAGGTGGGAAATTTGTGGTTCCAATCCCAGGCAGGTCCCATATAACCACATCTGGAATGTTGGGGTGTCTGTATGGAGTTCTCCTCATGGTTGTCTCCACCACCCCAACTGGAGCTGAATCTTCCTCTTCATGTCCAACCCCCCTGAAGGCATTGATGAAACTGGACTTCCCACTTCCAAACTCTCCTGTTACAGCAATATTGAGTGGGGTCCTGCTAATTTCTCTTAATGCATCAGTAATTATAGCATTTGCCTTCTGAATGTTTCCTTGTGCCAGATATAACTCAATTGAAGTGATGGTTTTCTGAGAAATGATCCCGTTTTCAGCCTTAATCATCTTAAAACATCCAATGAAGCTGGAGCATATGTCTTCATCCTTAAATATGTCGGAGAACAGCTGACTCATGGCGGTAAGCAAATAAAGGCACTGAAAGGAAGAAGGGAGAGTAAGTTGCTAGAGACTGATGTCAGAGGGATAACTTTGTGCTTTGTCCTCCCAAACCATTGTATCATCCAGACAGATGCCTGTCACGCTCTGATGGGGACTGGTTCTTATGTATTTCTACTTGCTCTTAGTTAAGACTTTTATGATGAAAAATTTCAAACTCAACCAAAGTAAGAGTATTCATGACACCATCTGCATGAGCCCTTCAGCTTGCTTCAACTACTTTAGAAACCAGAGTCACTCTGTTGCATCTAATTTGACTGGAGTATTCCAGGCAAATCCAAGATATTCTTTCATTCATGTATATTTCCTTCAGTATGTGTCTTCAAAGTATGGGAAATTTTAACCACCACAAGTGTAATTTCTCAAACTGAGAAGCAGGTAATAACTGTCATCTATGTTTAATCAAGGTCAAATCTTTCCAACAGTCACATAAACCTTCAGTTTACACTTTTACTTTCAGCCATTTTTATTTAGTTGACATAATTACTAATTTACTTTACTTCTTTCTTTTCCATAACTTAGAATCCATCTCCATGAGCAATGAAAACTTACAATAATAATACAAAGCTTCTTCATGCTTAAAGTCCATATTAAAATTCATTTACTCAATGTAAAATTTCAGTGTGCTCAAGCTATTATTTAGCTGTTTTATTTTTAATGAAAATCATCTCCCTGTGCACTGGAGAGTTCCACAGTTTGTAGAATGCTTCTAGAATGAAGAAGGCCCTGGGTTCAATCTGAAATATTGTGTAAACTCTGGATGTGAACACACATATAGATAAAATCTTACAAACTCATCTACATGTTGGTCCATATGCAGGTAAGATTATGTATTAAAAAGCAGACTAACACAGAACATAGCAATGAGCACTTTCAGCATAGTAGCAGAATACAAAATCAACAGAAAAAACAGTAGTTCTTCTACATGCCAGTAACAAACTTCCTAAGAAATAAATCAGGGTGGAATTAACTAAATTAATTGACTATCCCATCAAATTAACTAAAATACAAACACCCAGGCATAAGTATAATCAAGGAGACCAAAGACCTTCACAATAAAAACTTGAAGAAAGGAATCAAAGATGACACTAGAAGATGGAAAGACCTTTTGTGCTCATGAAGTGGGAGAATTAGCTCTATGAAAATAATTGTATCACTAAACCTGACCTTTGGGTACAAGGCAACACATGAAAATTCCAGTTCCATTTTTTTTAATTAAGAGATTTTCTATTCATTTTACATACCAACCACAGATTTCCCTATCCTCTCTCCTCCCACCCTGAGCCCCTCCCCAACCTACCCCCCATTCCCATCTCCTCCATGGCAAGGTCTCCCATGGGGAGTCAACAGAGCCTGGTACACTCAGTTGAGGCAGGTCCAAGCCCCTCCTCCCTGCACCAAGGCTGCAAAAAGTGTCCCACCATAGGCACTAGGCTCCAAAAACCCAGCTCATCCATTCTTCATAGAAGAGAAAAACCAACCCTAAAATCCACACAGATGGACAGAAGACCTATAAAAAAAACCCTCAGCAATCCTGAATGAAGAGCAATCGTGGATGCATCATAATACCCGTGAACTACCTAGAATGCAACCACAGTGACAAGAAGCAGCCTGGTATTACAGAGAAAACAAACAAGCAACCAACCCACCCCCAGAAATGCAGGCCAAGGAGTTGGATAGAGGAACCAGAAATAAAGGCAACCATGGAATATTGACAGAAGCATCACAAATATACATAGGAGAGGAGACAGTATCTTCAGCAAATGATCTGGGAAAGCTAGATATTCTCATATAAAAGTGTCTAAATGTTTCCCTTTTTACTTTGTTGGGAAACCACCATTGTAATTGTCCATGGGAGCAGAACTAATATTTACATTCCTGCACTCCCCCCAAACCAGCAACATTTGGATGTTCCTTCCCTCTCACCTCCCTCCTCTCTGACATTTGTGTGATTTTACCCCTGCTGATTAATAACTGGGGTGAGACAGAATCTCAATGGAGTTTGTGTTTTAAGAGTTACTGTGTTTATTTATGTGTTTATTTTCGGGGGGCGGGGGAGGTGGATAGCATTGCTTGCCGCTGGGTGCCTGTGTGTGTAGAAGCCAGAAGTAGTCATTGGCTTCCTCTGCCACCACTTGGTGCCTATTACTCAGGAACAGGGTTTCCCTCAATCTGGGTCTCACTTCTCTCCTAGGCTGGAAATAATCAAGCCCCAAGAAATCTTCTTGTCTCTGGATCCACTCAGTGCTCGTGTTACAGGTATTTCCTGGTTGTCTGCCCAGCTTGTTATATGCTTGCTGGGATGTGAACTCTGGTCATCACAATTATGGAGCAAGCTCTGTTGACCACTGAGAAATCTTTCCAGCTCTTCAGTGTAGTTTTTGATTTGCATTTTCCTGGGCAAAAGATTTTGAACGTTATTGTCAGATATCCATTGGACATTTTTGCTTCTTTTGATGAGTGTCTGTTTTGTTCATTTGTTCATTATGGATGGAATTTGATATATTTGTGTTTAAAACAGCATGTCCTATATACATTCTGTATACTTATTCATCACTGGATGAATCCAATCCCAAATGGTCACCCTAAATACATCTATTAATAAGCAACATTAAATGGACTCATTGTCGGTTGTATATGTACATATACTTATGTCTATATACACAACAATAATTAAAGAAGTCATGAATTTGGGAGATCATGGGATGACTTTGGAAGGGGAAAGAGAGGGGTAGAATTGATATAAATACATTGCTCATGTATAAAATTCTGAATAAATTTAAATTTAAAAAGAGACTTTGTTGATGAAGAGTGAGAGCTACTTTTATCTGTGGTTATAAGGACAAGAATTTCCAATACAGTTAACGCCATAATGATTTAGGAAAATGCAGTAATAAGTGCTTCTCTAGTGTCTATAACCTCTCCAATTATGGATAGTAGTCTAGGTTTACAGTACCAGGCATAAATTCCTTTCTATAGAATGGGACTGAAGTCCAATTAAAATCTTTGATAATATAAAGTGTCACCATTGCATCTTTGGGGACGTCTTGCTGGGCTGGTCATTGTGGTTTCTAGGCTTTACAGCTATGTGGGAATGGTTTTTTCTGAGAAATGCTGTCTTTACAAATCAAACTTTCACCTGACCTGGAACCAAGTTAATAATGTGCTTGGAGATCATTTAGGAGTATGCACTCATTCTTCTTACAGGCTGAGTGTTCTACTGGGTCAGAACCAGCTGACCTGTGAGAAAAACAATGTAATCCATCTTACTATGTTTTGGACGCCATGCTGAACTTGTTCCCTGATTTTCCTTTGTGACCCATTCATATCCCTGATTCAGGAGAATGTAAGTATGCCTAAAGTGTAGTGGCTAGACCTAAGCACATTTGCTGAAAACAGTGTGTTATTGAAAAGTGTCCCTCTTTCAAGTAAACTGTTGAAAGCCACATGTGGGTATAGACTGATGACATCTGATTGTGAAATTGGGTGCTGTTCTGAGTTAATAGGGCCAAAGAACACTCTCCCCCCAGCTTGTGAGGCTGCTGTAAAGATTGATTATCCCCCATTCCTCCACAGTACCATGTTTGCTGTGCTGATGAATAAACATGATAACCTTTGTTCAAGGGATCAGGTCAGAGGAGAGAGCAGATCTGTTCTGACAAATCAGGCTCGCTCTTGGGTAAATGACACCAAAGTTCAGTTTCTTTTCCTTCTCATCGTGCTCCAGTGGGGTTAGGCCCATTGCTTGCTTTCCCCCCTGGGCACTTTGCATAGCATCTGATACTGGGAGAGCTAGTCTCAATGAGGAGGCTTCCAGGTCAATTCCAGATGGGTTCCTCCAAGTCCTGTGTCCAAGGTGTTTTTAGTAATAGGGCCTTATCACCAAGTTCTGGGAGGCCCCCAAGGGCAATGCCAATGGCCTGGGTTGTTTTGGTGGTTTTCTAGACCCTCTGATTGAAAAGTCAAAGAAAGGCTTCCCATGCCTCATACTGGGATTTTCCTCAGATGGTCTTTGGTTCTTAGAGGTGAGCATTATCACTCCATGTTGCATGCTTCCATTAAAATATGTGCATTTACATTCATACACATATATTTATACATGTATGGTACATATGTATTTTAAAGTAGGCTTGTAAAGTAATATATTCCCCCATGGCTTTTCAAATGGCCTTAGTGTTATTTCTCCTTCAGTCTTCCCTCTCCCTCTGAGATGCCCTGCCCCCAGTTAAAGCCCCTCCTGCTTTCCCCCTTTCCTTCTTCACAGCGTGTGTCCTACCTGCTGTGGGATGGTCTGTATGTCAAATTGCTCAGATTGGTCAATAAATAAAACACTGATTGGCCAGTGGCCAGGCAGGAAGTATAGGTAGGACTAACAGAGAGGAGAAAAGAAAGAACAGGAAGGCAGAGGGAGAGACTGCCAGCCGCCGCCATAACAAGAAACATGTGAAGATGCCGGTAAGCCACGAGCCATGTGGCAAGGTATAGATTTATGGAAATGGATTAATTTAAGCTATAAGAACAGTTAGCAAGAAGCCTGCCACGGCCATACAGTTGTAAGCAATATAAGTCTCTGTGTTTACTTGGTTGGGTTTGAGCAGCTGTGGGACTGGCGGGTGACAGAGATTTGTCCTGACTGTGGGCCAGGCAGGAAAACTCTAGCTACACCTACCACCCTCCTCCATAGAGTGTCTTTTCCCTCCTTCCCTATGGCCCCTGTCTGTTCTCATTGCTTCTGTAATTATCTCATATTATACACTCAAATCTGATTCTCAGCTAGAACCCACAACTAAGAGAATAAGTAGAGTCTGTCTTCCAAGGTCTGGTCACCTCACTCAGTAACCGTTCCCCATTCTATCCATATACTGGCACATTTCATCATTTCATTTTTCTTTACAGCTGAAAAGATTTCCAATTTATATATGTACCACATTCTTTAATGATCTATTCATCATTTGAGGGACATCTAGGTTGTTTACATTTCCTGACTATTGTGAATAGATCAGCAATGAACGTGGCTGAGCAAGTGTCTTCTCAATAGGATATAGATTCCCTTAAGTGTATGTCAAGGGGTGGTACAGAGGTCCATGACCAGTCACAATACAGACAGCAAGTGACAATACAGGGAACAAGTGATGCTGGGATACCCAACCCCAACTGATGCATCTACAATGAATCCATCACATCTAGGACTCAGGGAATATCACAGAAGAGGAGACAGAGAGACTGTAAGAGTCAGAAAACCAGGACATCAGCTGTAAATGTCTTTTTTTTTCTTTTTAGACATGGCAAGGATGCTCTACCCATAAAATATCAAGACTATGGTTGCCTATGCAAGGTGAGCATAATGACATCAATTGACATATCCACGTGGGTGGGAGAAATTTCTCAAAGTCTCATTTTTAGATGAATAGTTACAGGCAAAACCAACGGCTGCTGAGAAAGGGAGAACCAGTTTTCTTCAGCAACAAGTCTACTGATAGGTCATCCAGTTCAAGCTGCCAGTCCTAAACACATGTACATATGAGCAGCACTAAATGGATTTAGTAGGATGTGGGTATATATTTTTTTGTGTGTATGTGTGTGTGTATGTGTGTTTGTATTTGAGATACAGAAAGGTGGGAGGGAGAGGGAATCTGAGCAAGATGATTCTGTTATAACTCAGGCCCATGGTTAAGTTTCCTTAAGTTTTCTCATGGTGCTACAGATTGGAGAAAGACTCTCTGGTGTTAACCATTAGGTGTTATGGTCAGTAGCTGTGGGCGAATTGAGTCTGATCTAGTTTCTTGTTTGTTTTTAGTGTTTTTGTTTTTCAGGCCAAGCCTCACCATGTAGCTCTAGCAGGAATTCACCAGGCTGGCTTCAAACTCACAGACTCGTGCCTGCCTCTGCCTCCTGAGTGGAGACCTGGGGTTAAAGGCAAAAGATGTGCACCACCATGCCTGGTCTGTACTTGTCTGAACTAGTTTTTTTTTAATGTCTCTCTAAGGAGAACTTTGGCGTCTTCAGTCACCGTGTCAAGGAAAAGAAGTTGAAAGTAAAAGGTTTTCCTAAAGTAGAGACCTGTAGCAATGGACCCACCCTTAGCTGAGGCAAATTTCTCCACATATTTCAAAAACGTTTCACCTAATGTTCCTTCTTTTTTTAGTGTCCAACAAATAAGGAGATTTAATGATTTCTCTCAGCTTTTTTTAACAGGCACTTGAAAAGCCTTTGCCATGAATTCCAGGGATTCATCATCCACTCCAAAGAACTCAAAAGTAGTCTAAACTTACCTTCAGCCTCTCCACATCCTTGTCCTTGAGGATGCCCTTTACAGGAACAATAGCCATAGTTACAGCCTTGATGGCCTCCAACCAGATCATCTGCTGCATAGCCTTGTGCTTTCTGTCAATGGCTACCTCAGTAATATTTGGTAAGGAATTCATAAAGTTTTGAAGTGTGTGAGTAGAAAGTTTGTTTTTCAGCATGTCCATCAGGATTGGGAAATCATAGTCAGATACATTTTTGATAGAGATCAAGAAGATTGGTGGTACATTAAGGTTGTTTTTCTTAAAGTTACTCACACAATCGCTTCGGATATGCTGCAGTAAGTTTTCTCTGTCAAAGGTATTTTTACATCCTTTCTCAGTTTCTAAATCTATGTCCACCTTGGTTCTCACGAAGTAGAAATCCTTCTTCATCATGCTGACCGCTTTGGCAAGGTCTATATCATTTTTCCTAATTCGTGTGGCAGAAACAATAATGAAGAAGTCATACTCATTGAATTTCATTTTCTCCACATAATCTTTAGGTGGGAAATTTGTGGTTCCAATCCCAGGCAGGTCCCATATAACCACATCCGGAATGTTGGGGTGTCTGTATGGAGTTCTCCTCATGGTTGTCTCCACCACCCCAATTGGAGCTGAATCTTCCTCTTCATGTCCAACCCCCCTGAAGGTATTGATGAAACTGGACTTCCCAGTTCCAGACTCTCCTATTACAGCAATATTGAGTGGGGTCCTGCTAATTTCTCTTAATGCATCAGTAATTACAGCATTTGCCTTCTGAATGTTTCCTTGTGCCAGATGTAACTCAATTGAAGTGATGGTTTTCTGAGAAATGATCCCGTTTTCAGCCTTAATTGTCTTAAAATATCCAATGAAGCTGGAGCATATGTCTTCATCCTTAAATATGTCAGAGAACAGCTGACTCATGGCGGTAAGCAAATAAAGGCACTGAAAGGAAGAAGGGAGAGTAAGTTGCTAGAGACTGATGTCAGAGGGATAACTTTGTGCTTTGTCCTCTCCAAACCATTGCATCATCCAGACTGATGCCTGTCACGCTCTGATGGGGACTGGTTCTTATGTATTTCTACTTGCTCTTAGTTAAGACGTTTATGATGAAAAATTTCAAACTCAACCAAAGTAAGAGTATTTATGACACCATCTGCATGAGCCCTTTAGCTTGCTTCAAGTACATTAGAAACCAGAGTCACTCTGTTGCATCTAATTTGACTGGAGTATTCCAGGCAAATCCAAGATATCCTTTCATTCATGTATATTTCCTTCAGTATGTGTCTTCAAAGTATGGGGAATTTTAACCACCACAAGTGTAATTTCTCAAACTGAGAAGCAGGTAATAACTGTCATCTATGTTTAATCAAGGTCAAATCTTTCCAACAGTCACATAAACCTTCAGTTTACACTTTTACTTTCAGCCATTTTTATTTAGTTGACATAATTACTAATTTACTTTACTTCTTTCTTTTCCATAACTTAGAATCCATCTCCATGAGTAATGACAACTTACAATAATAATACAAAGCTTCTTCATGCTTAAAGTCCATATTAAAATTCATTTACTTAATGTAATATTTCAGTGTGCTCAAGCTATTATTTAGCTCTGTTTTATTTTTAATGAAAATCATCTCCCTGTGCATTGGAGAGTTCCACAGTTTGTAGAATGCTTCTAGGATGAAGAAAGTCCTGGGTTCAATCTGAAATATTGTGTAAACTTGGCTGGATGTGATGCTGGGATACCCAACCCCAACTGATACATCTACAATGCATCCATCACATCTAGGACTCAGGGGAAATCACAGAAGAGGAGATGGAAAGACTGTAAGAGTCAGAAAACCAGGACATCAGCTTCAAATTCAGTAGGATGTGGTGTGTGTGTGTGTGTGTGTGTGTGTGTGTGTGTGTTGTGTGGTAACGGGAGTAGAGATTATAAATTTGAGAATGAGTAGTGGAGGATATAGGGTGAGTTGGAATGGAGAGAATGAGGGGTGGGAATCACATAAGAATAGTATTCATGTATGGAATTCTGAAAAAGTTAAATAAAACCCCCACCAATGGAGAGTTCTATGCAGGACCGGTTACAAGCATACATATTAACAGGAAAATATAGAACACTAGAATAGGTGAATTTGTACACTGGAGCACAGTGAGCTTAGGGAATGAGTGTAAAGTGTACACTGGAGCACAGTGAGCTTAGGGAATGAGTGTAAAGTGTACAATGGAGCACAATAGGATGAAGAAGGGACAGACAGTCTCTGTTAGAAACCCTGACACCGGCAATCAACAATGTGACTCGGGATTTTTTTTTCTATGAGTGTAACTGAAGACTCAAAGAGCAAAAGAACATGAAGACAAATACAGCAAGAAATTTAACTTGGATTTATATAAAAAAAGGGGAACAGCAATAAGCCCAATGTAGGAAGAATAAAGAAACTAGCAAACAAAAACTCAATTGAAATCCCTTTGCTTGCTGAGCCCCATAATGCTATGAATAATTACTCAAATTAGAGGCTTTAAGGACTATGAATAAAGGCTGGAGGAACTTGGCTTAGTGGATAGGACTGCTTGCTGAGCAAGTACAAGGACTTGAGTTCAAATCCCAAGTGTCCAATATAAGAAAATGAAGCCAGTCATGGCCAAGTGCACCTGTGACCTCAGCGCTGGGAGACCAAGTGTCAAGAACAAGCAAACAAACAAATAAGCAGACAATATCAAGTAAATAGGAAGTAAGAGTAAAGACAGACCATACACAAACGTGTGGAAGCAAGCAAGCGAGCAAGCAAGCGAGCACGCGCGCGCGCACACACACACACACACACACACACACACACACACACACACCCGGGGGTGGGGTAGGGTGGGGGCAGGAGAGGAGGCCATGGAGAAAGAGGAGAGAAAGGACCATTTGTAGTTCATGCACAGGTTCAGTTTCATTGAAGATATAGCTTCTACATGCTGGGATGATTATAGATCTCAAGACAGGAAAATTCTACTAACATCTCACCGATTCACTCTATTAAAAAAAAAAAAAAAGGAGCCTTCAGTCTAAGCTTCTAAATCTAACAGGATATTCGGTAATGAGATCAACTCCTCCAATTTTCCTGAGCTGTTTCTAAGAAAGCATTCCCAATATTCTGGGGCTGTGCAGGCTTGGCTTCCAATGACAGCTGTTTCCTTGCTGCCCTGGCTCTCCTTTCCAGCTGAGTCAGCAGAGCCCTGCTTCAGGCAGCTTTCCTGCCTCTGAGAGCCATGTGACTGGCACTCTTCTCTTCCTGCTGAACCACTGTTGAGAGTTTTTGAAAAGGGTGTAAGTCGGGAAAGCACAGGAGGAGATGCTGTTGGAGACCTGAATCCTGAGCTACACAGACTTCATGTGTGGGCTAAAAAACAAACAAACTAAAAACAAAAACAAAACAACCCCCTCCCAAACCCATTTTCTTTCTGGCTCACAGTTATGACAAAATGTGAGCTGTCCCCCACTGGAAGCCGAGTATCTTAGTCCTCCAAATGTCTCCTGTGTATCTTACAGATATGGCCCTGACGTCTGGAATGGCATACAGATTGTTTTGGAAAAGGTGTTTATTTTTAAGGAATGTGTTACTGATCTTGTGTCTCCCTTGGAAGAGGAAGAGGAAGGGTCACAGCTGCTGGTGAACTGTCTGCAGGAGTGGGGGACGGGGTTGCAGAATAGGGGGAGGGTTTCAGAACAGCCGCAGCAGATCTGCAGGCTTTAGGCCACAGTGCTGGCAAGGTTACACCCTGAAGCCCAGGAGCAGGCAGACTTCTGAACATCTCTGGAGTTCTAAAGCCAGTCTCTCCCCTCACCTCTCTGCTTTAATGGACGTTGGTCCCACAAAGCAGTGGTATTGTACCACATGTTCACGGGCTCTCTGTGCATCTTTCTCCAGCAGATTTGAAATTTAGATTCTCAGTCATTGCCATCGTTTTTTCCTGGACTCAGTAGCCGACGCACTATATTGTCTTTCTGGCTATTAAATAGAGCAATTATATAAATTATATAAATAAAGCAAACTTCCGTTATTTTGATTTCCAATGATGAAAACAACGTACTAACCCAAATTACTGATTAACATACAAACCCAAAAGAAAACACGTCCCCCAATCACCACCCCCCTCCCCGTTAGGACCCTCAAACTTAAACAATGTACAGGTCCCCTCATTTTCCTCCCTAAATACAAAATTGCAATTTTAAGTTTAAATTTCTTTTCCCCCAGTGGAAAAGGACACCAGTGTCTCAAGGGAAGGACAGGAATTAAAAGGTAAGTGTACTGGCTGGTGCCACTAACACTAGCATTTGTAGGCATAGGCAGGAGGATCAAGAGTTCAAGGCCAGGCTAGGTTACATAGAGAGGTCTAGCCTGGTCTGGACTATAGGAAACTTTGGAAAACTTAAATTAGGAAACAAAGTAACAAACAACAAAGCAAAGCACTCGAGGGTTGGCCCTTAGTGCCGAGTGCCTGTAGTTGCTCAGATGCTCAAGACCTTTTGTTCAGGCTCCTAGTTCTGCCAAACGGCAGGTGAGACACACTTGGTGTGTGAGCTGCTGCAGGACTCAGAATGGAGAGCCACGAACATTTCAGAGAGATCCAAAGAGGTCCCAGGAGAAGAACAGGAGGAAAGCATCCTCACGGATGTGGTCCAGAGGGATGTGCACTTAAGTACCCACCTGCTGTGTGCTGCTAGACCATTTCCATAGAGAGCAGGGTTGAGGGATGGGGCAGCCAAGCCATGAGGAGGCCTGGGCAGGGGTGCTGGGGAAGTGGAGCACCTGACCCTACTCTGGTCCTGCTACTCAGAAAGTCAGCTGATGCTCAGCCTCCAGCTTAGTGCCCCTGGGGCACTGCCCTGGTTCTATGGCCCTGCTTGAGTCAAGCTTCAGGGCTGGACCACTCAGACCTTCTAGGCACAGGTCCTTGACTCTCTTCCTCACGTGTTCTTCTAGCTCTGTAGCCAGGACCACAGTTTTTCTCCTTACTATGGAAAGGCTGTTTAATTAGCTCAGACCTGATTTCTTTAATCTTCCTTTTTCTACAAACCCGTTTAGTTCAAGGCTTCCCATGGCAGTCTGATGGACCTCACTGTCAGTTAAGGAGATGGCAAGCTTCTGCTGTTACCTGGAGCCTCCTCTGTCTGACTCACCCATATCAAATCAGTTCACAGACTTGAGCTCTATTTCCAAATCCATTCACAAATGAACACTCTGCCCGTATCATCTTCTTCAAGACCTCCTCAACCCCAGCTTTGATATTCCCATGTTTTCTGTGACTGTTCTTGTAACAACATGGACGTTCACAGTCAGAGTTATCCGATGGATCCTGAAGTCATGTCATGTCAAGTCAGTTCTGAGAGACACCATAACGATCCTCATTTCACTCAGGGAAAATCCATCAGGTATACAGTGCTACATACAACACACCTTTGAACTTTATTATTATACTTCTGGGCTGCTGGGGTCAGTCTATCTTCTCATCTCAGGACTTTGTACTTAGTGACTGCTTCCCTTCCTTCTTGCTCTCCCCCAGTAGCCACATGGGTATCAACTTAACTTCCCTGCTCTAGGTTGTGCTTTGATTAGGCAAGATTCAGGACTGATGCTCCCAGTGGGATCTAACACTGTGCCTGCCTACATCACTCACCATCCTTTCCTCTTTTTTTCTCTCTCTCTCCACGGCACTAGATGCATCATAATGTGATGTTTTTACACATTCATTTGCTGTCAGCTCTTCACCATATAATGAACCCCAGGTAGCAGAAAGTACTTCTGTCTTGCTCAGTTCATCACCAACACACAGGTATATGGTGGCTTATCCTGAAAGTATGGATGGGGGAAATGAGGAAACCACTTGGACTTTATTGTAGACATTTGTGCCTGTTCTGTAATTCTACCTGGACAGTGGGGAATTGAAGTCCTACTACATTCATAGAGAGTGGGTGCCAAGACTCTTGGGGAGAGTAAAAAAAAAAAAAAAAAAAAAAAGAACCACCCTAATACAAAACAGAGATCTCCATAGAATCACTAAGCACTGTGTGTTGTATGAACCCACACAAGCACATACAGACTGGAGGCACAGGCAGCCCCTCTCCTCTGTCTAATCTACACGTCTAATGGACACAGCTGTGCGGGAAGCCAGAGCGGCAGAACCCTCTTCAGACTGACCACAGACACAGGTCCAAACATGTCTAACCGACACAGCGGTGCGGGAAGCCAGAGGGGCAGAGCCCTCTTCAGACTGACCACAGACACAGGTCCGAACATTCCAAGGAGGAGCCTGCCACCCACAGGCTCACAACTGAACCTCAGTGCTTGCTCAAACATTAAGAAAAAGAAAGGGTGAGATTAAGAACCTCTGCAGACTTCATGAACCCCAGAACTGATACTTTTGCTGCTGTCACCCACATGATTATCATACTCCAGTAAAAGCCTCAGTAACTTCCTTCTTAATTATAACAACATCCAGCACTCAGGTGTCTCACGGCGCATACACACATGAGTAGGAAAAACAAAACATTTTGATAGGTAGTGTGAAGTATAGGTTGCCATTGTATCAGGGCATGCTTTACAGTATGCTCTGCAAATGGTCCCTAAAGACATGTCTCTAGAGTAGATAGACTAGATCTTCAAAGATCATAAAACTAGTAGCAAAGAACATGGTTAAACTGCATGCATGTCCCTGTTGGTAGTTTTACTCTTTGTTGACTTTTAGGAACCTCTGGAGACAGTTTGTATGGCACAACTGGGAAGCCACAGCAAACTTGGACTTATTACACAGAGACAACAGAGTTTTCTAAACACCCAATAATGTTCCAGACATAAATGTTCCTTTCCTACTTACATTTCTAAATCTTAGCAGACTCCAAATGCCAAGATTAAGAAACTGGCTTTTGGAGTGAATGATCCAGTTGTCCCTAGTCAGGCCCTTAGAACATACCACAGTCCTGGAGTCAGGTGTGCAGGGCACAGAGAGAATTAAGGAAGAAACTGCTTTTATAGCTCTATAAGACCCATCTGAATGACATTATTAATGATGACATCAACTGTTCAAAGCACAGAAAAGCAGAGACCTAAGAAGGAATCCATTCAGTGTGTCTGACTGTATGTTGAGGACCAGGTTGAAGGCCAATCATATGGCATATGTTGACACTTCCTCTAAATGGGAATTTTCTTCTCATACTAGTCACTAGAGGAGACTGGTAGATGCAGAGGATGACAAGGCATGAAGGCATGAGAAGACATGAAGCAAACAGCGGGACACCTTCCCTGAGTGGGTGCAGTTGATTGCTGAGGATCAGAGAGGTGGCCAACGATGGCAAGATTGGCTCAGAGTGAATTCAGAGCAGGTGAGAACAGTGAGGTGCCAGGATAAGAGTAGAGTTCAAGAACAGAGTGCAAGATCATCCTGCCACAGGCAGGGAAGATGTGGGCAAAGACAATGTACTGAGAGAGAATATAAGCGAGATTAAATAAATAAACTCCACAGCCAGATTTCCTGTTGAAGGGGACAGTCACCCACAGGGCACAGACAGACATCCCTGCAGCACCCTGGCTGTTCTGTCTCTTCAGTTCCCTCTCATTCTTTCAGTTCCAGCTCCTGGATTTGTGATGCAGACTCCAATGTGACAGGTGTCTGCAAGGTCTGCCCACAGCATGTGAACACAGGGAATGTGAAGGCTGTGATACAGCAAACATTACAAAAGGAAGCCTGCCTAAGTGACAGCTGTCACCACATCCTGACACAGCTCAAGTTCTCACAGATGGAGAGAAGTTGCTTAGCACTCCTGCTTTACAATAAAGAAAAACACAGTGAAGAAGATTCTTCAGGCACAGATTTCCACAGCCAGCTACAGCAGACACAGCATATAGAGAGACCTCCTCTCCACAAGCCAGAGGCCTTGGGATATAAGGAATTGAATAATTGACCCTGAACTAGGCAGCAAGAGGAGAGTGAGATACAACAACCTCATGCACACTGCAGAGATATTCCATTACCTGAAGCATCCGTTGACAGCCATTATAGGGAGAGTCATAAGAGGCAAGCCACACCAATTGGATACGTTTACCAAAAACAATATCCATATCATTTCCTTTAGGTTTATCTCAGCTTGAAGGATTGGCAAAGACCATCCACAGCCTGCCCAATCCAGAAACTATCAAAGCATCCTAGCTTTGAAACTGAGGACCCCCACTCTCAGGCATGTTTCTAAATATCTTGTTACCTATGTGTTCCTTAGAGAAAAGAAGATGAGTGTCAGAAGTTAAATATGAATGCTCCTGTACACTTACCAGAAAATCCCCTGTCCAGTGTATGGGCTCACTGTAGGTCAGCTACAGGAACCACTGTCCACAGCAAGAGGAGAGTGAGATACAGCAACCTCATGCACACTGCAGAGATATTCCATTACTTGAAGCACCCATTAAGAACCATTTTAAAGAGAGGAATAAGAGGAAGCCAAATAATTGGACACTCTTACAAAAAAAAATCCAGATAATTATTTTAAGGTCCCTCAACTTGAATGATTAGCAAAGACCATCCATAATCTTGTCCTGCCCCCTTCCCACCAAAGCACCTTGGCTTCCAAGCTGAGGATCACACTGTCAGGGCACGTTCCTAAATGTCTTGTTACTTATCAGCTCTTCAGCGAAAAGAGATGGGGAGGGTTAGAAGTTACATCTAATGCTCCTGTCCACTTACCAGAAAATCCTGAGTCTTGTGTATGTGCTCACTGTAGTTCAGCTACAGGAACCACTGTCCACTGCGTTCCAGGCTTTTCACATGAACCCACCCCTGCTTCCTCTGTGGAAAGCAGTCAGTTCAGCAGGATTACACACTCTTCTGGGTTCTGCTCCTCCCCTTTCAGTGTGTGTTTGCCAATCACGGAGGAGCATGGATCTAGTTGCTTTTCATAGTCTGCTTTTCCAAGAAAAGGAAAGTGAAAATAAAACAAACGACTGTTTTTCATTCTATGAGCTCTTTGTTTCTTGGCAGAAAAATCTGGACAGTCTTAAAATAAAAAAAGGTGTGGAAGGAAAGGCTTAGAATCTGAGGGAGAACATGAGAAGCAGCTTACTAGCTAGGCAGGAACACAACTCTTGGAAGATAATTTTCCTGGCCCCTGACTCCACAAATACAGCCTGAACTGAAGTCTCACCACACATTGCTTGGTGTTCTGTGCAGATACCAAGTTTAGCATCACCCCAGACACATCTGCTTCCTCACAACTGTAGACTCATGTTCCTTAGTTCTTGTCCTCCTCATCTCCCTTGTCAACGCACAGATTTGGTCTGGCTTGGCCGTGACATGTTTTACACATGTTGTTAGAACCACTGTGCGTTTCTGTGCCCAGCTGCCTTGCTGTGTCCAAAATACAGTGTTCCTTTGGAGTTGTCCACTGACTTTAGCTCTTAGTTTGTTTTTAATTAATTAATTAATTAATTAATTAATTAATTTTTCTTTATTAAGAATTTTTCTACTCACTCCTCATGCTGTCCACGGACCCCCCTTCCTCTCTCCTCCCACCCCCAAGCCCTCTTTCCCAAGTCACCCTATATCCCCACATCCCCCAAATTGAGGTCTCCCACGGGGAGTCAGCAGAGCCTTTTTATCCCCTCTTCACAACCATTCCTGTGCCTTTAGAAGTAGAATTAATATATTCCATTTAGAGTTGGATATTCTTCTTTGTCTTATTCTCTGCATTTTGGCCAGTTGTGGGTCTTTGTATAAATTATCATCTACTAAAACATGAACATCATAATAAAGAATGATAGATGTCTTAATCTATGGGCATAATGATAAATCATTAGGAGCTGGGTTACTGTTATGTCCATTTAACAGGATAAAATAGTAATTCTCACCTAAGGTCTATGATATGTCTAACCTTAATTTCTTGCCCAGGTATGGGTTTCATTTTGTGGAGAAGCTATTAAGTCTAATCAGGAATCAATTAGTTACATGGATGACATTCTCAAGACTGTCACACTGGAGGGTATGTTTTATCTGTCCAGTCATTATTGTAACTCACAGAGTTCATAGCCAGGTATGATTAATGATTACTTTTATTCTTTGGTAGTATAGATAGAATCTTCCAGAACTCTGAAAGCTAGCCAGTAGGGATGGACTTTCTGGGTCAGTATCAACTTGATTTCTCCATGTTCTATAACTCAGGAATGTGGTGTTTTCACTAACAGGATCCCACCATCAAGATCTGGAAGGTAAACAGGGGCACTGACAGTGATGACCAGGGTCATCATTGGCCAACAAGTCAAAAAAAGCTAAGTAATTCCTGGATCTGGACTTTTTATTTGTCACCAAGTGGTGTCTATCAGGGTCATTGTTACCCCCGCGGAGGGCAGCTCCATCTTAACTACGTTTACATATATGAATAGATGTATTTTTGGAAGCCTCTACAGTAGTAGATTTCTATATGACTTTTTGAAAAAGACTTTAGTGTTCTTTATCCCTTCCACTCTCCCCCTTCTACCCAACTTAAATTTTTCTGTTCCATAATTCTCTTTTAACACTTTCTACCACAGTGTCCTATGTCCCCTCTTTTGAAAGTCATACTCCATGGCACCACAGCAATTTCAAAACCTTCATGGGTGTTCCCAATGGAACATGCTTATCTGAAGAGTGGGAGCTCACATCCACAGAAGAGAGGAATGAAATGGTGTTTATCTTTTTGGGCCCGTGTTACCTCATGCAGAAAAATGCTTCCAGCTCCGCCCATTTCCCCACGAATTTTATAGTTTCATTTGGTTTAACGGAGGAGTAATATCCCATTCCGTAAAGCTGCACATTTTCATTATCAGTTGCTGGACCTCTAGATTGCTTGTATTGTTTTGGCTATTGTGAATAGAGTATGAATGAACACGGATGAGTAAGTAGCTCTGTAGTAGGAGGTAGAGGAGTTTGGGAATATTCCCAGGAGTGGGACAACCAGGTTCGTGTGGTAAATTTATTTCCCTTTTTGGGGAACTCCCACGTGAATTACCTCAGTGGCTGCTCCAGTGGGCACTCCCACTGTCAGTGACCGAGTGGTCACCTTTCCACACATCTACAGCAGCATTTGCTGCCATTTGTATTTTTGATCTTAACCAATCTGACTGGGATGAGACAAAAAAAAAATCTCATTTTTTATTTGCATTTCCCTGTTGGATAAGAATGTTGAAAATTAAAAAAAAAATGTTTCTCAGCCATTTGTATTTCATCTTTTGAGAACTCTCTGTTTAAGTCCATGCTCCAATTTAATATTTGGCTGCTTGTTTTCTTGATGTGTGATTGTTCCTCATAGATTTTGGATACTAAATCTCTGGTATATAGTTGGTAAAGACATTCCCCAGGGGTTGGGGATTTAGCTCAGTGGTAGAGCGCTTGCCTAGCAAGCACAAGGCCCTGGGTTCGGTCCTCAGCTCTGAAAAAAAAAAAAAAAGTCAAAATAACAAAAAGACCAAAAAAGACTTTTCCCATTCTGCTGGTGGCCTCTTTAGTGGAGTGATGGAGTCTTTTTCTAAAATTTTGAGACAGCGTCTTCCTGTGTGTTTCAGACTGTTCTGGAACTTACTATGTGATCTGTCTCAGCCTCCTGAGTGCTAAGATGATTACAGCTGTCAGCCACTGTGTCTGACTGGCTCAGACACTTCCTTTATAATTTTGTGAGTCAGTCTACAGCTTATGTACATATTACACAGTCCTCTGTGGATGGAGGTGGAGAGTGTGTAACGTGCCCACCTCTTACGTACTGCTCCAGAGCCATGCTTGCCTGCCTGAAACCATGTTCTGGCAATGACATTTATGGATTCACTCTCTTAAACTCTGAGCAAGCCCACATTAGATGTGTTCTTTTATATGTTGTCTTGGTCCTAGAGTCTTTTCACAGCAATAGAAAAGAAATTAAGAGACTGATTTCAAGTTATAATAGTAAACATATCTTGGTTCTATCACAAAAACTGTATAATGACGAATGGACTAGGACCCAGGTATAAATCTAAAAACTTACAGTTGCTTGTTTTTTGACACATGTCAAAAATGTATACTGGAGAAAATATAGCAACTTTTTTTTAATTTTAAATCTTTTTTTCTTTTTTCTTTTTAAATTAAGAGATTTTCCATTCATTTTACATATCAACCACAGATTCCTCTGTCCTCTCATGCCAAATGTAGCATCTTTAAGAAAATGTTCTGGGAAAAGCTGGATATTTTTCATATAGAAGAATGAAACTTGATTGTTATCTCTCACCCAATCCAAAAAATAAATGCCACAATAGTCAAAAACTTCAGGGTTACACCAGAAACTCTGAAACTTCTATAGGAATGTATAAGGAGTACGTACATTTCAGAACGTAGGTTCAGGTAAGAACTTTCTGAAGAGCACCCTCTTCACACAGGAAATGCAGCTACCAGTCAACAAGTGTGACTTCATGAAGTTAAAATGCTTCCACACCATGAAAGAAACCGTTAATGTCCTGTAGTCAGCCTTCAGAATGGGGAACAGTCTCCCCAGGAGTAAATCAGAGGAGAAGGATTAATACGCAGAATGTGCAAAGAACTCGAAAAGGTAAACACTACAAAACCAAACAATCCACTTAAAAAAGTGTCGTGGAACTGACGGGAGAATCCTCAAAAGGAGGAACACAAATGATTACAGCATATTGAGACGAGTGTTCAGCATCCTAACCATAAAGATACTTTAAATGATACTTTGCTATTTCATCTAACCCCAGTCAGAATTGCTAAGAGTAGGACAACAAACAAGACTCTGGCCAGGAGGCCAACTGCAGATATTCACCCCTCCTTCCTCTCTTGCAGAACTGGTCTTGCAGCCTCATGCCCGGTTCTGCATCAGACCAAGAGAGAATCCCATGCATTGAAGAAACAACAGAAGAAATAATTATCTTGGTCAAAGAAAATATTAAATCTTAAAAAAAAAAATACTTATTGGCACATAACAGTCAGGAAATCTGGGGCACTATGAAAAGACCAAATGTAAGAATGATAGGAATAAGGGAAGAAGAAGAAACCCAAGTCAAAGTCACAGAAAATATTTTCAACAAAATTGTAGAAGACAGTTTTCTTAACTCAAAGAAGGAGATGCACATCAAGGTACAACAAGCATACAGAACACCAAATAGAATGGACCAGAAATGAAATTCCCCACATTCCCCACAACACATAATAATCAAAACACTAAATACCCAGAACGAAGAAAGAATATTAAAATCAGCAAGGGAAAAAGACCAAGAACTTATAAAAGCAGACCTATCAGAATAAAACCAAACTTCTCAATGGAGACTCTAAAATCCAGAAGGACCTGGACAGATGTTCTACAGACTCCAAGAGACCACCAATGCCAGTCCAAACTAATATACCTAGCTAAACTTTCAATCACAATAGATGAAGAAAATTCATAATAAAACCAATTTTGAAAACATCTATCTCCAAAACCAGCCCTACAGAAGGTAGTAGAAAAAAAACTCCAACCTAAAGAGGTTAAACACAGCCAAGAAAATACAAGGAATAAATAATTTCAGAACAGTAAATCAGAAGAGGGGAAACACACATCACCACCACTACCACCAACACAACAATAACAATAGCAAGAACAACAAAATAACAGGAATCAACAGACAGTGCTCATTGATATTGCTCAACATCAATGGTTTCAGTTCCCCAATAAAAAGACAGAGTAAGAGAATAAATGCAAAAACAGGATCCATTCCTCTGCTGCATCCAAGAAACACACAGTAACATTAAGAATAGACATCACCAAAAGGTAAAGGGTTGGAAAAATATATTCCAAGCAAATAGACCCAAGAAGCAAGCTGGTGGAGCCATTTTAATATTTAGCAAGATAGACTTCAAACCAAAAGTAATCAGAAGAGGTGGGGAAGGACATTACATACTCATCAAAGGAAAAAAAAAACACGAAGAGGACATTACAATTCTTAAGATTTATGCACCAAACCCACGGGCACCCAATCACATAAAAGAAATACTCCTACAGCTTAAATTATATACTGACTCTAAAACACTGATACTGAGAGACTTCAGTATCTCACCTTTGCCAATAGACAGGTCATCCAGACAAAAACTAAACAGAGAAAAGCTGGAGCTAACTGATGCTATAAACCAAATGGACCTACCAAATATTTACAGAACATTTTTACCCAAAGACAAAAGAATATACTTCTCAGAAATTCATGGAACATTTCCCCCAAATTGACCCCATCTTTGGCACAAAGCAAGTTTCAGCAGATACAATAGAACTGAAATAACACCCCACATCTTATCTGACCACCACACATTAAAGCTGGATGTCAACAACAGAGACAAAGGAAGCATACAAACGCATGGAAACTGAATAACTCTCTAGTGAGTGAAAAATGGATCAAGACAGGATTAAAGACTTTCTAGACTTGAATAAAAATGAATTCACAACATACCCAGACTTATGCAACACAGTGAAGGTGTTTCTAAGAGGCAAGTTCACAGCACTAAGTGCTTACATAAAACAACAACCACCAAAACAAAACAAAACAAAAAACCTGAAGAGATCTTATCCTAGTAATATAACAATCTCAAAAATTCTACCAGGGAACTTCTACAGATGATAAACACTTTCAGCAAAGTGGCTAGATACAAGATTAACTCAAAAAATCCAGTACCCTTCCTATACACAAATGACAAATGGACTGAGGGAAAAAACAAACAAACAGGGAAACAAAACCTTTCACAAATACCATAACATATCTTAGGGTAGCTCTAACCAAGCAAGTAAAGGGCTTGTCTGGTATAAATGTTAAGACACTGACTAAAGAAATTGAAGAAGTCCTTAGGAAATGAAAAAAAGTCCCATGTTCATGGATTGGTAGGATTACTATAATAAAAACAGGCCATCCTACAAAAGCAATTTATGGATTCAATGTAATCGTCATCAAAATTCCAACAAAATTCTTTACAGAATCTTAAAGCACTATTTTCAGCTTCACATGGAAACACACACACACACAAAAATTATGGTAGCTAAAACAAATCCCGAATGACAAAAGAACTACTGGAGGTATCGCCGCACCTGACTTCAGCTGTATTACAAAGTTATACTAAAAAAAAAACCAACATGGCATTGGCAAAGAATCCCAAACATGTTGATCACTGTAATTGAGATGAAGAGCCACGAATAAATCTCACATGTGTAGACATCTGAATTTTGATTAATAAGTCAGAAATACATACTGGAAAAAAGATAACATCTTCAACAAATAGTGCTGGTGAACTGGATGTCAGCATGTAGAAGAATGCAAATAGATCCATACCTATCTCCTAGCACAAAATTCAACTCCAGATGGATTAATGACCTCAGCATGAAACCAGATACATTGAACTGGATAGAAAGAAAATGGGGAATAGCCTTGAACTCCTTGGCATGGGAGAAAACTCCCTGAATAGAACACCTTGAGCACAGACTCTAAGTCCAACAATTAATAAATGTGATCTCATGAAACTGAAAAGCTTCTGCTTGGCAAAGGACACTGTCACTCGGACAAAGCAGCAGCTTACAGAATGGAAAAGCATGTGTAACAACTACACATTCTATAGAGGACTAACACTCAAAATATGTAAAGAAGTAAAATAAATTGGACACCAAGAAAACAAATACAATTTTAAAAATGGGGATATATATATATACAGAATTCTTAAAAGTGAAAACTCGGATGGCTTAAAGAACACTTAAATATTCACTATCTTTATTTATAATGGAAATGCAGATCAAAACTATTTAAGATTTCATTTCACACCCATCCGAAAGGCTCAGATCAACAAAATAACTGAGCTCATGCTGGTGAGGATATGGAGTAAAGGGAACCCTCATCCATCACTGGCTAGAGTGCAAACTTGTAGTCACTATGGAAATAGGTAGTTAGGGATGAGTGGAGGGAAATGAGTGGGGGCTAGAAGAGGAGGGTCATGTGCGGAGGGGCAGGCGGGGGGGACAAGGGATGGAATACTGTTAGACACAGCTAATTTTTTAAAAAACTTCTTATCGATTCTTTATGGATTTCACATTATTCATCCTGATCACACTCATCTCCCTGTCCCCTAGCATCTGCCCTCTGCCCTTGCAACCTCCTCCCAAAACGAAGCAAAATTTAAAAGAACAATCAAAAACCAACCAAAAACAATAAACTGAAAAAACCAAAACCAAAACAAAAAACTCTCAGCATAGAAGCTGTAGTGCAGCCCAGTGAGTCACACAATGTACCCTTTAGTCCACACATCTTTACTTGTAAATGTTCATTGCTGGGTCATTGGTCTGACTGATCCTCTGGCTTCTGCTGTATTTGATGCAGGGCCCTCACTGAGACTCCTCTCGGATAGCCTGTTATTGTCCTGTGTCATGGAGCTCCTGCAGTTTTGGATCTGTAGGTCCATCCCCTTCACATGTTCCTACAGTTCATAGATGAGGTGGATGCTGGGGTGGGCTAACTCATAGCCCTGCTTCTGAGCCTGGGTGGTAGCTGGGTTGGTCAGGCTGCCAGCTTTCTCTCATTGTCACTACTGGGGTGAGCTCTCCAGCCCTGCCCAGGCTAGCTCACTCAATGTCACAGGCAGCAAGGAGTGGGGCTGGTTGTCCCATTCTCTCACCCTCAGGGTTGGTTCACCAGCACACACACCAGTTCGACCTGATTGCTGTTAGGGGGCTTATGAAGGAGTGGGAGTCAGCACTTCTACTCTCATGCCTTCAGAGCTGGCTCACCTTTATCCCCTACAGCTCCAGTGTACTGCCCAGGCAAGGTGTAGTGCCCACTCTCTATGTTCTGCAGCCCATGAGGGGCAGGGTTAGCTCTCCCACTCTAGAGACCCTGGGCCCATCTCTTGCAACTACCGCAGGTGGCAAGGGGCAGGGGTGGGGCTGGGGAGGAGGGCATCTTTCTCACACCCATCCTACCACATGGTAGGCGGGGGGGGGGGGGGGGGGCGGCTCTCCTCCTTTCATGCCCTCAGGGCCAGCTTACCTGCACCCCTGCCAAAAGCGTCAGCTCAACTGTGCTGCCCAGGTGAAGTGCAGGCCTCACTCTCTCACATGCTGCAGCTGGCGAGGGTCAGTGCCAGTTCTCCCACTCTCAAGACCGTGGGGCCACCTCTCCCACCAGCCACCGGCAGCTGGGGTCGGGGAGGGAGGAGGTATTCTCTCCCTGGTTCATTCTACCACATGGCAGATGAGGGGTGGGGCCTAATCTCCCACACATGTTGGCAGGGTTGGCAGAGCTATGCTCCTTTCAAGAGGGTCAGCTCCAATATGCTGCCCAGGTCAGGAGCAGGATCTGCTTTCCAGAATTCTGCAGCCGGCGAGGGGCAGGGTCAGCTCTCTCACTCTCTTGATCCCAGGGGAGCTTTTGCTGCCTGCAGTAGGTGGGGCAAGGGGTGAGGGGCAAGTGTAGCAGGAATCTTAGAGAGTCTTATTAATAAAATCAAACCCTGGGCCAGGTATTGGGGTGAAACGCTGGATGGTCAGAGAGACAGAACAAGCCACAGCTACCTCACCTGCCAGATCCTCAGCTGGTCTTGTTTCCTCAGACTGGAAGCCTCTATGTCCTCATATCCGCATGGCTCTCAGTTGAACTGTGCTGCTAGAAGCCTGAAAGCTTAACCAGCCAAATGCTTCTAGTTCCTGGTCCTCATGCCTTATATATCTTTCTTCCATCTACCATCACTCCCTGGGATTAAAGGCTCACTTTCTGGGATTAAAGGTGTGAGTCACCATGCTTGGCTGTATCCTTGAACAGATGGATTTCTGCCTAGCTCTGTCTCCCAAGTGCTGGGATTAAAGGCGTGTGCTACCACTGCCTATCCTCTATGTTTAATATTGTGGTTGTTCTGTCTCTGACCCCAGATAAGTTTATTAGGGTGCACAATATTTTGGGGAACACAATACCACCACAGGCAAGGAGCGAGGGCTGCTATCTGTCTTTTACCCATGCCACTACTTGACAGACAGTGAGGTTAGCTCTCCCATTTGATCTACAATGATGTTCTACCTGTAACACATGCTAGGCCATGGAGGCACAGAGCTTGTGGGAGTAACCAGCCAATATGTGACTTGACTTAAGACCTACTCTACAAGTTGGTACCCATATCTGACACATCTTGTGTGGCCAAGGACCAGAGACTAAAGAGATGAGATAACTCAGGGACATAGGGTAAACCAAAATACTGCTGTTCAAAAAAAAAAAAAAAGTAGCAGTAGAATGATTTCTAATGACATTCTGCTGTACACAAGGATCAGTGCCCTGCTCAGCTCTCATCAGAGAAGTTTCTTTCTGCAGCAGATGGGAGCATGTGCAGAAACCCACAGCCAGACATTATGAAGAGAGTGAGATGCCTTGAAACACTCAGTGCTGAATGGGGTGTTTCTGTCATATCCCTCCCCTGAAGACTCTGGGTACTTTTCCAAAAGGAGTTGAGAAAGAGTATAAGAGCTAGAGGGAATGGAGGACACCAAGGAAACAGACCCTCTAAATCAAGATTATCAACACACAGAAACTGAGGTAGATGCACAGGTTGCACATGTGTACACAAGGCCCTCTATGTACACCTTATGGCTTCCAGTTTGGTATTTTTATGGGATTGCTGAGTGTAGGAATGAGTGGTTTTTTTATATCTTCTCTTTGTCTCTTTTCCTTCTGTTTGTTTGTTTTGTCCAATTTTAAGGTTTTATTTTTATTTTATCATATTATTATATTTTATTATATTATATGTATTATTTTATTGTTATCAGTTAGAGTGTTTTCTTTTTTTATTTTATAATTTAATTTAATTTTACATATCAGCCATGGATTCCCTTATTCTCCCCCTCCCAGCACCCCCCACCCTCCCCCCAGCCCACCCCCCATTCACATTTCCTCCAGGGCAAAGAGAGTCTGTTTTCTAATGAGAGACAGAAAGGGACTGGATCTATATGGGATGTGAGGTGAGAAGGAATTGTGAAGAGTAGAAGGAGGGGAAACTGTAACATATATATAGTATGAGAGAAAAAAATCTATTTTCAAAAGAGATGTTAGAAAAAGAAAAAAAAAACAATAAATCCTGGGCAAGATCTGAGGTAATGGAAACTCTTATTCTTGGTTGGTTGGAGTGCAAACTGGTGCACCCATTCTGAGAATCATTGTGGAGGTTTCGAAAGCAAGCAAGCAAGCAAGCAAGCAAGCAAACAAAACTACTAGAAATAGATTCACCATATATCTAGCTATATCAATCCTAGGCATATACCCAAAGGACTCTCTCTCATATAACAGAGATACTTGTTCATCCATGTTCATTCCAACTCTATTCACCATAGCCAGGAAATGGAAACAGTCTAGATATCCATCAACTGACGGATGGGCAATGAAAACATGACACATACACAGTAGAAGTTTATTCATCTGCAAAGGAAAATAAAATCCTGAAAATTTCAGGTCAATGGATGGGTCTGGGACACATACTGAGTGATGTGTTCTGGACCCAGAAAGACAAAACACCACATGTTCTTTCTCATACTTAGATCCTAGCTAGCATTGACTCTTCAGATTTGAGTCATTCACTTGGAATGATCATAGAATCCAGGAAACTGGAAAGGGGTCACTGCAGGAGGGAAGAAAGGTCTTAGGATTATTTTAATGTCAACTGGCCACAGTTAGAATCATTTGATAGGGAGCCTCACCTGAAGAACTGTCCTGGTTGCCTTGGTTGATGGTAGAAGACCCACCCAGACGCAAAGGGTAAGGCAGGGAGAAGATCACTTGCCTTGTGCTGGCTTGGCCTTCCCTCTTAACTATGTGTTGTTTGACCATGTTTCTGCTACTGATTTTATCACTGATATCAGACAAACATTTTCAGGAATTCACCCTGGACTGTGGATTGCTGACTCTACAGGAAGTGTCCAGCTTTTCTGTGCCAGTTAAGAATGCAGAGGTGCCAACCTTGTGGTCTGAACAACTACGGGGTTGTTGGCCTGCCTCGTGAGAGACAGCCATTGTGGGACTATCCTAACTGCTGAGGTATGACCCCTCAAGTATGGAGCAACCAGCAGGTTCTCAGCCTCTCAGTTGGGATTCAGCTGTTGATATTATTCCAATGTAAGCTGTCTTAATATATTATTCTATATATTATGCATATATTACAAATATATTTGCTCCATTGATTCTCTTCCTCTAGAGAATTCTGACTAATACCAAAGGGGTTGGTAGAACACAAGTGGTATGAAGATGGAAAGGTGAATAATGGGGAGAGATTAAGTGGGGAAGATGGTGGGAGGGCAGGGCAGAGGAGGAGGGAGTGGGGGAAGGAGTCAGTAACTGAGGATGTCTGAAAACACTATACTGAATCCTGCTATTGTATGTGTGCTTCAGGAGTTCAACTGGAGTTAGTGTGCGCAGGAGTGAGGGGGTAATGCTCATTCAAGAGGATACAGTGTATTGTATTACTCAAGTTTCTCTAGAGTCACAGAACTCATGGAATGAATCTCTCTAAATATAAAAAAGGGATTTATTGGAATGACTTTCAGTCTGCAGTCTAGCAAATCCAACAATAACTATCTGTGAACATAAGGTCCAAGAATCTAGTAGCTGCTCAGTCCAAACAAGGCTGGTTTTCCAGCTGGTCTTCAGTATATGCTGGAATCCCAAAGAATTAGGTTCCAATGCTGGTGAAGGAAGGAACGTGCTGGCATGGTCAGGGCAAGAGCCAGAGCAAAATCTTCCTTCTTCTATGTCCTTAAATATACTTCCACATAAAGTATGGGCTATGTTAAAGGTATGTCTCCCCTCCTCAGGCTTTGGATTAAAGGCATGTGTCTTTCTACCTCAAAGGTCCACACTAGAAGTGGATTCACCCACTTCAACCCCAGTGTAAAAATCTCTCACAGATGTACTCTTCATTTCTGTATTGTAGTTCATTCCAGACACAGTCAAGTTGACAACCAAGAATAGCTATTGGAGTTATCAAACAGAAACTCAGTGCCAGGTGTGTGATACCTGCCCACGAGTTGTTGAGCAGGAAGTTTCCAGAAGCTTAAAAACAATATAGGCTACTGCTGTTATTCTTGATTCCTCAACAGAACCTGATGGTAGATTCTGTTATTGAAGATGCTATTTACTTTGGTCACAGGACAGAGAGAACTATTGGTACTGATCAGAAAGTTTCCTGCTTTGTGGCCAGTATTGGAAAGTGCTATGCAGGCTAATGGAGGAGAACAGTCATCAGCAGTTTTACCTGACTGAGGATTTGGTCAAAAACCAGTCCCCATGAGAAAAACACTTACCTTTCTCTTCTGCAGAACCTTTGGCATCTAAATTGACCACTGCCCCATGAAATCAAGACCCAAGGCCCAGCTGTACCCTGTCATTTCCAGCTTAATTTTCTTTTACTTTATCACCTGGATTTCCAGAGCCTGGTTATTGCCAGACTTACTAACCCAGAGTCCAGAGTCACTACTGCAGCTTGCCTCATCCCTGGGGGTCTGCAATGCTATGTTGTTGACAATTATGACTCATATTGGATTAGAGTCCTGTTCCACTAAGTGTGAGTCTCTGGAGCATCCCTTTTCTGTTAGAGCCATGCCAGTGCTGTGCTCTGTTTCCCAAGGACAAAGTTATTATCACATCCCTTCTCCTGACGTAAGCTACTGAGCTATATGTCTGAATCACAGACCTGTGTGTTTGTGAGCTATATTCTTCTGAGCCTTAAGGAATGAATACGAGCCTAAGTGCTAGGACCCACAGACCCTGAGCTCAGGACCATCACTTCACTACAGCTCCAAACACATCTGCTTCCAAACGGGCTAAAGTGATGCTGTGGTTTCCTGTGGACCACATTATTCTTGGACCATTTCCAAATAGCCCTGACTTATACTAGGTTTTCAAAAGCTCAATTATATTGCACATAAAGTCCATACTCACCTAACAACCCCCACCCCTGGGTATCTGCCCCATAGAGATTTCTCCCAGAGTCCAAAAGAGATGCTACAAATGGCTGGTATTCTAATCTGAGGGATATCAATTGAATCTACAAAATAAGACAATGTAAAAATTATTCTTAGGGCCTGTACCACCAAATTCTGAATTGGGACAATGGCTATTTATGCCAAAACACCTGTCTTATTATATGGCTTTTCCTAGGAAGAGATGAAGAAATGTCTCTTTAGACCACAGAAGTGCACTGAGGACAAGTTAAAGAACTGATCCCACCCATGTCAGGTCTAATGAGTCAGTGAGTTTATTAAGGTTTTATTAGTGCTTTTTATTGCCCTCTGTCCTCCCCTTCAGGTGGGCAAGAACGTGAGGATAGCTTAGCAATCTGGGCTCCACTTGCTTTGGGTTTTACATACACTCCTCTTCTGATAATGCACTGGGCAACCCAGGACCTTCACCTGCAGGTATTATGCATGCAAATCCCCATTTTAAGACTGCACCCACCATCTTAGGATATCACCCATCCCCAATTAGGCTGTATGTACACCCCACTACAGACAATGCATAGGATTCTCTGTCCCAACAACTCATACTGAGAGATCTACCCTTTTGTGTCTAGTTTCTATTCAGATAGTTTGGGTATGGGCTTGAGGAGACTGATCACATGGGCAGCCTCACTGCCATATGTCAGCACCCATTGTAAGGACAAGACAACCAGGCCTCTTCAACTCATACTTGGTTCTTCTGTCCCTGTTCAAGGCGTCAATTGTGTTGTATGAATTTTTCAGGGGAGACACAAACAAGTGTCTATTCATCCCATCTAAGTACCCACGACAGACCAAAGAAACATCTTTCTAGTCTAGTTTGTGAATGAGTGAGTTTATTAGAGTGAGGGTTACTTACAGGAACATTGACCAATCAGAGTCAGCTGCATCTCTGAAAAGCCCATCCCAGCAAGGCAATGTTTCACCACAGCTTCAGCCATGGAGCCCCCAGCATGATTTGCAGGAACCTCAGCTGCTCTGAAATCTCCACTTCCACAGAATGCTTTTTGCTTGTATAACCTTGAGGAGAGCTTAAGTCTCTGTACTTTCTAAGATTTGTGATTTTTTTCTTCATGAATCTTCTTTTACTTTATATTTAAAATGCATGTCTCATGCATGTCCACATGTGTGTCGAGATGTAAGGCTCATGTTAGGCCTCAATCACTTTCTGTCTTTTTCATCAAGGCAGGGTCTCTCATTTGAACCCAGAGCTTGCAGATGTACACACTCTCTAGCATCCAGCTTGCTCCATGGTTCCACTGTCTCTGCCTTCTGAGTATGGAAGTATAAGGTGAACACTGCACACACTCAAAATTTATGTGGATTCTGGAATTTGAGCTCTGTTTCTTATATCTGCATTGGCATGGAAAGTGCTTTATGTACTGTGTATTTTTTTGCGTGTGTGTTCATGTGTGCATGTGGAGTTGAAAGATAGAGAGGAAGGTAGAGAGTTGAAGTTGAGTATTGTCAGGATCTGACATATTAACACGCATAACCCTTAGTTTTCCCATGATGGTAGTGGTTTGATCAGTGTAAAGAAAAGATATCATAGAGGGAATTCATCCAATGACTCCCTGGCATTAACCATTTGATGTTGTCATGGTCAGTAGCTGTGGGTGGGTTGAGTTTGAACTAGTTTGTTTGAGCATGTCGCTTGAAGGAGAACTTTGGCATCTTCAGTAATTGCATCAATGAAATAAAATTGCAAGTAAAAGTCTTTTAAAAAGTAAAGATCTAAACCAAGGAGCCCACCATTAGCCGAGAGAGATGTCTTCAAATATTTCAAAAGCTTTCCTTCTAATGTTTCTTCTTCCTTGGTTTCTAATAAATCAGGAGATTTAATGAGTTTTTTCAGCTGTCCAACAGGCATTTGGAAATCCTTAGCCATGAATGCCAGGGATTCATCATCCACTCCAAAGAGGTTTCGATAGTGGATTAACTTCTCCTTCAGCTTTTTCACATCATCCCTGAGGATGCTCGCTACAGGAACATTAGCTAAAATTCCAGCCTTGAAGGCTTCCAACCAGATTAATTGCTGCATAGACTTGTGCTTTCTGTCAATGGCTGTCTCAGTAATATTAGGCAAGGAAAACATTAAATTGTGGCGCTTTTCATTAGGAATATCCATTGTCAATGTGTCCATCAGGACTGGAAAATCATAGCTAGATAAATCGTTGTTAGAAATCAAGAAAATCTGCGGTGCATCCATGTTATTTTGCCTAAACGTATTCTCACAGTAGCTTTGAATTTGCTGTAGCACCTTTTTTCTGTCAAAGGTCCGTGGTTTGGATTTCTTTTCATTGTCTAAATCAATGTCCACCTTAGTTCTCACAAAGTAGTAATTCTTTCCCATGAATCTGATTGCTTTGGCAAGGTCTAGTTCAAGTTTTGTAAAACGTGTGGCAGAAATAATAATGAAGAAATCATACTCTTGGAATTTCATTTTCTCCAGATAATCTTTTGGCGGAAATTTTATAGTTCCAATGCCAGGCATGTCCCATAAAGTCAAAGTTTTAATTTTGGGGTGTTTGTATGGAGTTCTTTCCATAGTTGTCTCTACTATCCCAACTTCAGCTGCACCTTCATCTTCATGTCCAACCCCCCTCACGGCATTGATGAAGCTGGACTTCCCTGCTCCAGACTCTCCTGTCACAGCAATGTTGATTGGGATGTCATCAATATTTTTTAATGTAGCATTGATTACAGAGTTTGCCCCATAAATGTTTCCCCTTTTCAGATGAAATTCTATTAGATTGATGGTTTCCTGAGAAACTATTTTGTTTTCTGTTGCAATAGTCTTAAAATATGCAGTGAAGCTCGACTCCAAATATCCATGGTCTTCATTTGGAGGTGTATAAGAGGAGGACTGACCCATGATTTTGATAAAAACAAGTCACTGAAAGAGGAAGTGAGAGTAAGTTGCAAGAGATCAAAGATGACTTTGTGCTTAGCACTGTGTTCCTTCACTATGCTGCAGCCTTGGTTGCATTCTGATATTGACTAGTTCCCATGTATTTTGTGCTTTTTTTTTTTTGTCAACAAGATACAAGCTATTCTTATTAGAGGAGAAAATCTCATTTGAGGAATTTCCCCCATCAAAATGGACTTGGGGCATGCCTAGAGAACATTTTCTTAATAGATCTTGATGTGGGAGGTCCCAGCCCACTGTGGGTGATAACACCCATGGGCTGGTGGTCCTGGGTAATTTAAGAAAGCATTGTTGAACTATGGGGAGCAAGCCAGTAAACAGCATTCTCCCATTGTTCCTGCCTCTACTCCTGTAGAATTTCTGTCCTGACTTCCCTCTGCAATGGACTGTGTTGAGAATGTGTAAGGCCCCCTAAATCATTTTCATTTCAAAAAGCCTTTGGTCATGGTGTTTATGAAAGCAATAGAAAGGAAACTAGAAAAAAATTTCACGAAAATTTCAATTGAACCTTTAATTATGGAAAAAATAAAACTTAGGGAAGGAAATAAGGGACAATGATATAAAAATCTGCATGAGTCCTCTAGCCAGCATTAACAACTATAAAACCGTGAGCAACTGTGTTACTTCTAGCCTGACTGGAGTATTGTATATGAAATTGAATGTCCTCTTCATCTGTGCATACTTCCTTCAGTGTGTGCCTTTAAAAGAATGGAAACTTAACTAACAAAATCTAGTTTCTGAAGGTGAAAAAAATAAGTAATAATGAAATAATAATTGACAGTGTTTAATCAATCCCAAATCTAATGATCAGATAAATATAATTCGTCTCTTCCATTTATGTTTTCAAAAGATGTCAGTGAGTCCAGCTATTGTATTTGGTTGAAATAGTTTTTAATTTTCCTGAACTTACTTTCCTTCTGTCTTTTTCATGACTTGGAGCTCCTCTGCATGATAAATATAACTTTGCAATAATGTAAAATGTTTTACTCTTAAAGTCCGTGTTAACATCCATTTCTTCAATACAACATTTCAATGTCCTTACGTCATCATTTAGATTCACTGTTTTCTTTGAAACCTTTTGTTTTATGAAAGTAACCTAACTGTGCACTGCAGATGTTGGTCAATGGTAGAGCACTTTTCCAGCTTGAATATAGCCTTGGGTTCAATCCCTAGTACCTCATCAAATGCATGTGTTTGCAGATCTCTATAATTCTGGTACCCGGGGATTAGAGCTAAGAGGGTCAGTACTTCAAGGTCATCCTTGTTATATAGTGAGTTAGAGGCTAGCCTGAGCTACTTGAGACACTGTCTCAAAAATAAAATAAATATTATGTTCAGCAAGATGGCTCGACAGGTAAATATAATTGCTGTCAGGCCTGAGGACCTGAGTATGATTGTTGGATATTTAGTTAGCTCAGATCTCATATTTGTGACCTTTATTTTTCACAAACCTGACAACTAGACCTCCAATGGCAACACAATGGATCTCACCATCCGTTATATTGGATCAGAATGCTCCTGTCCACTTACCAGAAAATCCTGAGTCCAGTGTATGCACTCACTGTAGGTCAGCTACAGGAACCACTGTCCACTGTACTCCAGGCTCTTCACATGAACCCACTCCTGCTTCCTCTGCAGGACTTATATACTCTTCTGGGTTCTGCCCCTCCCCTCTCAGTGGCCAATCATGGAGGAGCATGGATCTAGTTGCTTTTCAGAATCACCTGCATTTCCAGGAAGAGGAAAGTACAATAAAATGAACAGCTGTTCTTCATTCTATCAACACTTCATTTCTTGGCAGAAATAGCTGGATGGTCCTAAAATAACAACGTGGAACAGGGCTTGGAAAAAGAAGGGGAACACAGAGAAGCAGTTTATTAACTAGGCTAGACAGCAACCCTTGAAAGATAATTTTCCTGGCCCCCAACTCCGCAAATGCAGCGTGAACTGAAGTCACACAACACATTGTCTGGCGTCTTGTGCAGATGCCAGTTTTAGTCTCACCCAAGACACAACCCATTTGACCCTCTCTGACTACAACCTTATTTCTTCACAATTGTGGATTCATTTTTTCTTAATTATTGTCCTTCTCAACTCACCTCTCAATGCAGGGATTTGGTCTGGCTTGGGTCTTACACATGCTGTCACTACCACTGTGGAGCTGTTCTGCTGTGTCCAGAAGACACTGTTTCCTTGCCCTCATTCACAACTCTGGCTCCTACAGTTCTCTCACCCTTTCTTCCACAGCCATTCCTGTGCCTTTGGAGGTAGAAATATGTATATTCCGTTTAGTTCTAGGCATTTGCCAATGTCTTGTTCTATGCATCTTGGCCAGTTGTGGATATTTGTATTGATTATTATCTACTGCAAATATGAGCTTCCATGATAAGGGTCAAGCAATGCCTTAACCTATAGGTATTATGGAAGATTATTTGGAGCTGGTTTAATGTTATATCCATTTAGCATAACAATAGTTGTAGGTTCTCACTAGGCTATATGACCAGTATAGCCTTAGGTTATTGTCCAGATATGATACCAAGTATGGGTTTCATATTGTGGAGTAATATTAAATCCAATCAGGAAGTAGTTCATTACTACCATGGCATTCTTCTCACTATAACATTGGTGGTTATATCTTATCTGACCAGACATTATTGTAGCACACAGAATTCACACCTGGATATCATCAATGTTTTATTTTCTACTATACTAATGTGGCAAGAACTTTCCAGCACTATGAAAGATAACCACTAGGGATGAATCTTCTGGATCTGTATTAGTTTGATATCTCCATGTTCTATAACTCAAAAATGTGGTGTTTTCACTAACATGATCCCAGCATCAAGTTTTGGAAGGTAACCAGGACCACGGACAGTGGCCTGTAATGACTTTGGCCATCACTGGCCAACAAGTCCAAAAAAGCTAAGTAATTCCTGGGTCTGGACTTTTTATTGTTACCCTGTGGTGTCTAGCAGGGACATTGTTGCTCCAGTAGAGGGCATAGATACATTTTAAGAAACAGCTACATTAGTAGGTTACATAGGGCATTTTGAAAATCCTTTAGTGTTAGTTATCCCTCCTACTTTCAGCCCCTTCCCCTTTTCTCACCTTTCAACTCAATTTAACCCCTTCTTTGTCAACAATTCCCTTTTAAATCCCATCTTTCCTCTCTTGCAAGTCTCACTCCATGGCACCATAGTAACTTCCAACCCTCTGTGGGTATTCCAAATGGAACACACATATCTGAAGGGTTGAAGCTAAGATCTACATATGAGAGGGATTAAATGATGTTTGTCTCTCTGAGCCTCTGTTAATTCACTCAGAATGATTATATATATATCTCCATCCAATTCCCCATGAATTTCATAGTTTCCATTTTGCTTAACAGTTGAGTAATATTCCATTCTGTAAAACTGCACATTTTCCTTATCCATTTATCAGTTGATGGGCATCTAGATTGTTTCCCATTTCTTGGCTATTGTGAATAGAGCAGGAATGATGGAGGAGCAAGTAGCTCAAAAGCATTTGGGAATATTCCCAGGAGTAGTACTACTGGATCATGTAGTAAATCTATGTTCCCATTTTGTGCAGCTTCCATATGATTTACCCTAGTAACTGCCCCAGTTTGCATTCCCACCATCAGGGACTGAGTGTTCTCCTCTCCCCACATCGACAGCAGTATTTGCTGCTATTTATATTTTTGTTTCTAGCCACTCTGACTGGGGTGAGGTGAAATTTCCAAGTATCTTTGACTTGTGTTTCCCTGATGAATAAGAATGTTGGACATTAAAAAAAATACTTCTCAGCCATCTGCATGTCATCTTTTGAAAACTTTCTGTTTAGTTTATGCTCCATTTTTAGATTGAGTTACTTGTTTTCTTAGTGCTTAATATTTCTTTACAGATTCCAAATACTAATCCCCTGTCCAGTACATAGCTGATAAAGATTTGCCCATTCTGTCAGTTGCCTCTTTTTTCAAGTGATGGTGTCTTTTAAAAATATTTTGAGACAGACTCTTTCTTTCTATATCATGTAGGTCTAGTATCCCTGTAGGACTATGTAGTTCATACCAGCTTTGAGCACCTGGTAATTCCCTTGCCTCAGTCTCCTGACTGTGGATATTACAGCTGTGAATCCCTGTGCCTGCCTGACTCAGAAATCCCCTTCTTGATTTTGTGAGCCAGTCTACAGCTTATTGGCATTGTATGTACATTAAACAGCCATCTGTGGATGGAGACTGAGAAAGTATAAAGTTCCCAACCTCACCAATTTCAATTTCTTTGAGTTCTCATGAGAAACAACACATAACTCACCTATAGCAGCTGTTTTTAGGAACTCCAGTTTATCCTAAGCAACTCTGCTGGCTGAACACTGAGTAGATCCTGGTCACAAGTGGCAGAGATCAGCCAATACCAATGAAGACACCTGCCATGGTCAATATCATCATCTGAGCCACTGGAGCTCATTTCCAGGATTGTAATTTAGTTAGGTGTTGATGATGTTGTTGTTTTCCCTCAGGCTGGGTCAGAACCTGGAGCATTGTCTGCTCACAGTTCTTTCTTTCTTTCTCTCTCTCTCTCTCTCTCTCTCTCTCTCTCTCTCTCTCTCTCTCTCTCTCTCTCTCTCCCTCTCTCCCTCTCTCTCTCTTTCTCTCTTTCTTTCTTTCTTCCTCTCTTTCTTTTTCTTCCTTCCTTCATTCCTTCTGTCCTTTGTTCCTTCCTTCCTTCGTTCCTTCCTTCCTTCGTTCGTTCCTTCCTTCCTTTTTCTCTCCCTTTCTTTTTCATTAAGAGATTTTCTATTCATTTTACATACCAACCACAGATTCCCCTGTCCTCCCTCCTCATGCCCCCCAGTCCTCCCGAAACCCACCCCTCATTCCCACCTCCTCTAAGGCAAGGTCTCCCCTGGGGAGTCAGCAGAGCCTGGTACATTCAATTGAGGCAAATCCAAGACCCTCCTCTCTGCACCAAGGCTACACAGACACCATAGACTACTGGCAACAGTTGAGAGGGTGCCTGAGTTGGCCTACTCTGGTCATATGATGGCTGAATACCCTAACTGTCATCATAAAACCTTCTTTCATCCAGTGACTGATGGAAGCAGATGCAAAGATCCACAGCCGGGGCCCAGGCCGAGCTCCAGGAGCCTCCTCACAGTTCTTAGGGGAGAGTGAGAGCTGTTCTGACCTTGGAAGGAATGCAGGACTCCCAGTGGACTCTTTGCCAAAATAAGGATAGCTGCATTTCCAGTCGTTGCCAGGAATGCGAAACCGAAACTCCTTCTCTATGCTGCTTGCTGGTCAGAAATGGTGCACACAGGGAATGTGGGAAGAAGTGGAAGCAACAGAAGGGACGTTGTGGTTGAGCCTCCCCGCTCCATGTAGACCCTTCACTCTTCCTTCTCCCTGTCTGTCCCTTTCTCACCTGCACACCATCCTTCAGCCCCACCACGGTGCACTCACCCCCATGTTTTGTATTTTTTCAACACATTCTTACGCAGCCAGGCTGGCCTTGTTTTGCACTGCAACAGTTGATGAGCTTGAATTTCTGCTTGGATCTCTAGCTCCCCAGGGCTGGCGTCTGATGAGGGATAAATCCAGGGATTTCTGAACTCTCCCAACTACACCCCCCAGTCTTACTCTTTGTTTCTTTTCAAAAAATTTTAAAAAATTAATATAAATATTTATTCATTTACTTGAGACAGCACCTCACTATGTCACCCTGGCTATCCTGGAACTCACTATGTAGACCGGGCAGACCTCTAACTCACAGAGATCTGCTGGGTCTTGCACTCTGAGGGGTGGACTACAGGCATGTGCTACCACTGTAGGACCACTTATCTCCAAAAGTGGAATATTGAGTGTTGGCTCAGTGGTAAAGCACTTGCGATGCTAACATGAGGACCTCCCGTGAAGCATTGCCACTCCCAGAAAAGCCATGTGTGGTGAGGTGGGAGCACTGTGCCGTCTTCTACCCATCAATGATTACTAGGGTCAATAAGAGACCCATCCTTAAAAAATAAGTTGGAGAGTGACGGAGAAAAACACCGTACATTGATCCCCAGCCTACACATGCACATGCATGGTTGAGTGCACACACATGCACACATGAATATACACCACACACACACAGAAATCAAATTTGAATTTCTAAAAATTCTAAAAACTTGTTGTAAAATAAATTAAAAAGTAAAAAGCCATTTTTAACCAATGACATGAGCAGAAAATGATTCCCGTTCTTCTGATGAAAAAAAAAATGGTGCATAAACTCTTTAATCTCATTTTACTGCTTGCTACAGATGTCAGTTACTTGAAATGATCTTATTTGTAGGATGACTTCAGTGTTGCCTGCTTATCAGTGAGAGCTGGAAACAGAAGCAGTGACAACCTCGGTAGGGCTGTAGTGTCCTCAAAAGAGAGCTAACTGCCTTACATCGGCTTAGCAGTTGTTTCAGAAAGGTCTACTTGTTTAGTTGCCTCACTAGACTTCTTGAGGGGTTTAAATGTCATCAGTTGATTACAAAATGGCATCTGGCCTCGGGACACATAAAAGCACCATTAGGTGTTCGACACTGCGATTCTAATCACGTCCATAGAGAAATGAATGACCACAGCGGTCTCTTAGCTAGCATCCCTTGGGTTAGATTGAAAGGCCATGAAGAGTTTCAAAAGTGACACACAGCCCTGCACCTCACTGGTCAGTGGGAGACAAAGCCGATTCACCTGATTCATAAGTGATTGTAGTGAATGACTTATAAAGCAGTACAATGTTAGCATGGGTTAGCATATTGTGGAAATACACTGTGGACATGAATGGGAAAGCACCTGTGGCTTCTGACATAGATACTTTAAACCAAGGAGGAAATTGTAATTAACTATAATATATTGTCTAGGCCTGTAACGTCTTACACATGGTGAGATGCTGCAGTAGAAAGTTTAGTGCCATTCCAAAGTAGGTATAGACGGATGCAGAGATCGACCTCTCTGTCATAAACAGATGCACCTGACTGTCAATTCTTCTATGGAGAATTCTGACTTGGACATGGGAGTAACTGCTTTCTTAACATTATATGCCTGTGCTGGACAGATTGCTCCATAGAAGAAGATGCTCCATAGAAGATGCCTCCAGAAGTTCCTTTATTGTACAGGATTGTTTTAGCTATTCTGGGTTTTTTGTTTTTCCATATGAAGTTGAGTATTTTTCTTTTGAGGTCTGTGAAGAATTGTGTTGGCATTTTGATGGGGATTGCATTGAATCAGATTGCTTTTGGCAAGACTGCTATTTTTATTTTTAATTTATTTATGTGCATTGATGTGAGGGTGTCAGATCCTCTGAAACTAGAGTTACCAACAGTTGGGAGCTGCCATGTGGGTGCTGTGAATTGAACCTGGGTCTTCTGGAAGGGCAGCCAGTGCTCTTATCCTCTGAAATATCTCTCCATCCCCTTAGATATCCATTTTTACTATGTTGATCCTAACTACAAAGAACATGGGAGATCTTTCCATTTTCTGATATCTTCTTCAATTTCTTTCTTCAGACACTTAAAGTTCTTGCCATACAGGTATTCTGCTTATTTGGTTAGAGTTGCCCCAAGGTATTTTATGTTATTTGTGGCTATTGTAAAGGGTGATGTTTCTCTGATTTCGTTCTCAGCTTGTTTATCATTCATATATAGGAGGGCTATTAATCTTTTTTTTTTTAAGTTAATCTAGTATCCCATCACATTACTGAAGGTGTTTATCAGCTGTAGGAGTTCCCTGGTAGAATTTTTGGGGTCACTTATGTAGACTATCATATCATCTGCAAATAGTGAAAGCTTGACTTTTTCCTTTCCAATTTAAATCCCCTCGATCTCCTTTTGCTGTCTTATTGCTCTAGCTAGAACTTTGAGTACTATATTCAATAAATATGAAGAAAGTAGCCTTGTCTTGTGATGTTAGAGGAATCACTTTGAGTCTTTCTCCATTTAGTTTGATGTTGGCTGCCAGCTAAATATATATTGCCTTTATTATGTTTAGGTATGTTCTTTGTATCCCTGATTTCTCCAAGACCTTTATCATGAAGGGGGGTTGGATTTTGTCAAAGGCTTTTTCAGCATCTAATAAGATGATCATGTTGTTTTTTTCTTTCAGTTTGTTTATATGGTGGATTACATTGGCAGATTTCTGTATATTGAACCATCTCTGCATCTCTGGGATGAAGGGTACTTTATCAGAAATTGGTCTGTAATTCTCTTTCTTTGTTGCATCTTTGTGTGGTTTGGGTATCAGTGTAACTGTAGCCTCATAAAAATATTTTGACAATGTTTTTTCTTTTCTATTGTGTGGAACAATTTGAAAAGTATTGTTATTAGCTCTTCTTTGAAAGGCTGGTAGAGTTCTGTGCTACCACCATCTGGCCCTGGGCTTTTTTTTTTTTTTTTTTTTTTTTTTTTTTTTTTTGGTTGAGAGACTATTAATGACTGCTTCTATTTCCTTAGGGGTTATAGGTCTATTTCAATTGTTTATCTGGTCTTGATTTAATTTTGGTATGTAGTACTTATGCAGAAAATTGTCCATATCTTTTAGATTTTACAATTTTGTGCAGTACAGTTTTTTTTTGAAGTATGACCTAATGAATCTCTGGATTTCCTCAGTGTCTGTTATTATGTCCCCCTTTTCTTTTCTGATTTTGTTAATTTAGATGTTCTCTCTGCCTTTCAGTTAGTTACAATAAGGGTTTGTCTATCTTACTGATTTTCTCAAAGAACCAAGTCTTTGTTTTATTGATTCTTTGTATTGTTCTTTGTTTCTATTTTATTGATTTCAGCCCTCAATTTGATTATTTCCTGTCATCTACTTGGGTGAGTTTGTTTCTTTTTGCTCTAGAGCTTTCAGGTGTGCTGGTAAGTTGCTAGTGAAAGGTTTCTCCAAATTCCTTATTGCTGTGGGATGATCTGTATGTCAAATTGCTCTGATTGGTCAATAAATAAAGCACTGATTGGCCAGTGGCTAGGCAGGAAGTAGGTGGGACAAGAAGAGAGGAGAATTCTGGGAAGTAGAAGGCTGAGGCAGAGAGACACTGCCAGCCGCCGCCATGACAAGCAGCATATGAAGATGCCGGTAAGCCACCAGCCACGTGGCAAGGTATAGATTTATGGAAATGGATTAATTTAAGCTATAAGAACAGTTAACAAGAAGCCTGCCATGGCCATACAGTTTGTATGCAATATAAGTCTCTGTGTTTACTTGGTTGGGTCTGAGTGGCTGTGGGACTGGCAGGTGACAAAGATTTGTCCTGACTGTGGGCAAGGCAGGAAAACTCTAGCTACACCTTATGTAGGCACTTGGTGCTATGAACTTTCCTCTTTAGCGCTGCTTTCATAGTGTCCTATACATTTGTGTGTGTTGTGCATTCATTTTCATTGAATTCTAGAAAGTTTTAATTTCTTTCTTTATTTCTCCATGACCCAGTGGTGATTTGGTTGAACATTGTTCAGTTTTCATGTGATTGTAGGCTTTCTGCATTTTGTGGTGTTGTCGAATTCTAACTTTAAGCCATTGTGATCTAATAAGAAGATACAAGGGTTATTCCAATTTTTTGTATATTTTGAGGTTTGCTTTGTGACTGAGTAAGTGTTCAATTTTATAGAAGCTTCCATGAGGTGCTGAGAAGAAGGTATATTCTTTTGTGTTTGGGTGAAATGTTCTATAGATGTCTGTTAAGTCCATTTGAGTCATAACATCTGTTAGTTCCCTTATTTCTCTGTTAAGTTTCTGTCTGACAGACCTGTCCATTTGTGAGTGGGGTGTTGAAGTCTCCCACTATTAGTGTGTGGGTTTGATGTGTGATTTAATCTTTAGTAATGTTTCTTTTACAAATGTGGCTAACCCATGTATTTGGGGCATAAATGTTTAGAGACTTCTTCTTGATGGATTTTTCCTATGGTGAATATAAAATGTCCTTCTCAATCTCTTTTGATTAATTTTAGTTTGAAGTCTATTTTGTTAGATATTAAGATAGCTACACCAGCTTGTTTCTTTGGTCCATTTGATTGGAAATTTTTCCCCAACCTTTTACTCTAAGGTAATATCTGTCTTTGAAGTTGAGGTTTGTTTCTTGTATGAAACAGAAGGATGGATCCTGTTTTGTTCTGTTAGCCTTTGTCTTTTTATAGGTGAATTGAGTCCAATGATATTTAGAGGTATTAATGACTAGTGATTATTAATTCCTGTTAATTTTTGGTTTTGTTGTTGGTGGTGGTTGTGTGTGTATGTTTCTCTTCTTTGGGATTTTCTGGTGTGGATTATCTATTGCCTGAGTTTTCATGGTTACATCTAAGTTTTTGGGTTGCAGTTTTCCTTCTAGTATGTGGCTGGAAGTTTTCCTGTGTCTCAGCTGGCCAGCAGTCAGGACAAATCTCTCCCACTTGTGTCCTCCAAGTAAATACACAGAGGCTTATATTAATTATAACTTCTTGGCCATTATTCAGGCTTATTGCTTACTAGCTCTTACACTTAAATTAACCCATAATTCTTATTTATGTTTAGCCATGTGGCTTGGTACCTTTTCTCAGTTCTGCCTTCATATCTTGCTTCCTCTGTGTCTGGCTGGCAATTCCTGGCTCAGCCTTCCTGTTCCCAGAATTCTCCTCTCTGTTGCCTATACTTCCTGCCTGGCTACTGGCCAATCAGCATTTAATTAAACCAGTGTACAAGGGCATTATCCCACAGCACTAGTACTTTCTGTAGTGCTGAATTTGAGGATAGGTATTGTTTAAATCTGGTTTTGCCATGAAATATCTTGTTTTCTCCATCTATGGTGATTGAAAGTTTTGCTGGGTATAGTAGTCTGTGTTTTTATCTGTGGTCTCTTAGTGGCTGCAAAATGTCTGTCCAGGACCTTCTTGCTTTCAGAGTCTTCATTGAGAAGTCAGGTATAATTCTGATAGGTCTGCCTTTATATGTTACTTAGCCTTTTTCCTTTGCTGCTCTTAATATCTTTTCTTTATTCTTCATGTTTAGTGGTTTGATTATTATGTGGCAAGGGGACTCACATTTTTTGGTCTAGTCTTTTTGGTGTTCTATAAGTTTCTTATACCTTCATAGGCATGTCCTTCTTTATTGGAAAAGTTTTCTTGTAATGATTTTTTGAATATATTTTCTGTGCCTTTAAGCTGGAATTCTTCTCCTCCTTCTATCCCTGTTATTCTTAGGTTGGGTTTCTTCATGGTGTCCCAAATTTCCTGTATGTTTTGTATTAAGAATTTGTTAGATTTACCATTTTCTTTGACTGATGAATCTATTTCCTCTATTGTGTCTTCAATGCCAGAGATTCTTTCTCTCTTCCATGTCTTGTAATCTGTTGGTTATGCTTGCATCTGTAGTTCCTGTTCCTTTATCCAGATTTTTCAATTCCAGAATTTCCTTGGTTTGTATTTTCTTTATTGCCTCTATTTTAGTTTTTAAGTCTCAAACTGTTTTTGTTCACCTGTTTGATTGTTTTTTCTTGGCTTTCTTTAAGGGATTTATTAATTTTTTTTTTTTACCAATTTTTGTTTGTCTATTCCTCCATTTCTTTAAGGAAAATGTTCATTTCCTCTTTAAAGGCCTCTATCATCTTCATAAAGTTATTTTTAAGGTTGTTTTTTTTCTGCTTCATCTGCATTGGGATGTTCAGGTCTTGCTGTTGTAGACCACTCGGTTCTAGTTGTGCCATATTGCTCTTTATGTTATTGAATGTATCTTACATTGCTGTCTGCCCATCTGTGTTTGGGGCAATTATAGGTACAGGTGTTGATTCTTCCTCCAGTTGGTGCAGGTGATACCTGTGTCTCTGGGAGTCACTCTTCCTACAGTTGTTGCAGGTGATGTCTGTGCCTTTGGGGGCCACTAATACCATGGAAGATGGTTGCCAGAAGTGAAGGATGGGGAGTTAGGAGGGGGTTCTGGGGGATGGCGGGGGGGGGGGGGGGCGAGGATGCTGCTGACTGTTTACTGGAGCTCTTCCTCCAATTGGTGCAGGTGGATCCTGTGCCTCTGGGGGACTCCGATGCCATAGGGGATGGTTCTGGTGGGGAGGGAGGATGACAGGTTCCCTGGGTTTGGGGGGCAGGCTGGGACTTGTAGGTTACAGGGGGTCCAGGGAATGGTGGGAGTAGTGCAGTGGCCAGGCCACAGGAGTCTTATCTGCTGACCAGCTGCTGGGGCTTTGGCAGGTGGGAGATGATAGTATTTCTATGGAAAAACTGTCACACTATGCCATTTTGAAGCATTCAGTTGGAGAATGAGTATCTCTTAACTAATGCATTAGTATTTCTTAATGTTTTTCCAAGGTTTTACCACTACCCTTTTCTTCTCCATCCCTCCTTAAGTTCAGGTTCAGGATAAACTGACATAGTGGGTGCTGTCAATCAATGAGTGTCTTGGCTTCAAACTACCAACCTTTGGATTACATCCCTATCCAGAGCACTTGTCCTTTTGATGGCCTTCTCCAAACATGGATGTCTATACAGGATTATTAGAATGTCTTACAGGCTGCAGTCCAGCTAGTCCAACAATGGCTGTCTACCAATGAAAGTTCCAAAAATCCAGTTGGATGACTCAGCTGGTTTCCAGTATACACGGTAATCCCGAAGAATTAAGTTCTAATGCCAGAAAAGGAACAGACTTGCCAGAGAGGTGAGAGCAAGCAGGCAAAGAACAGGAATTTCCTTCTTCCATGTCCTTTATATTAGCTGGCTGTAAGAGGTGTGGCCCAGATTAAACATGTGTCTTTCCACTTCAAAAGGTCTAGATTAAAAGTGGATCTTCACACTTCAAATAATTTAACTAATAAAAAAAAAATCCCTCACTGGTGTACTTCGCAACTTGGGTTTTAGTTAATTACAGATGTAGTCAACTTATCAACCAAGAATAGCCACCACAGATTGCCAACCTCCTACAACCTCCTATAGTCATTTGAAGGAAGGGAAACAGAAAGGCAGCGTGACCCCAGGTTAGCATATTCTGTATCTCTGATGTGGTAAGTGAATAAAGACTCTTGAACATCCTCGATGATCCTTCTGAGAACTCACACCACAAACCTCACACCCCAAACCAGTTAGACCCTGACTCAGAAGTCAGAAAGCACAAGTGTCTGCAAATTTCACCATCTTTCGGGGAAAAAAAATTCTAATGCTAGCATTTCTGGGTCTGAACAGGAAGAGAACATCTGGCAGCCATGAGCCCGGTCCTCTTTAGACTGTGAAAACTACATAATATTAGAGAAACATGATGTAAATATTGTTCCCTAGAGAAGAGACGTGGAGAGGAAATTGAGCCTGAAAACTCCATTTGTAGCCCAATGCTTCACCCAGGCCTCATTGGTGCTAGAGTTAGAGGTTCAGTAGCCTCACTATCTGCAGAAACAGAAGAGTTGGAAGGAAGACTTCATTTGATAAGGCAGTCTGGCACCCATACAGTATTCCCTCAAACTTGCCCTGATAACCAAAGATTATCAACACCATAGAAAAGTCTGCCATTGTCAAAGTGTTTCTGGATTGGAGGTAGGCTAGAGTGGAACTCCAAGGCTCCAAGAAAAGGCACTGTTAGCATACCAACTTAGAAATGTTCTAAAAAATAATAGAAGAAACCCACTTTGTTGTGGGGTGTTCATCAGAGACAACCATTCAGACATGGGTTTAAGCCAATAGAATGTCTTTTATAGGGCTGGAGAGATGGCTCAGAGATTAAGCGTACTGGCTGCTCTCCCAGAGGTCTTGAGTTTATTTCTCCCCAAACACATGGTGGCTCATGTAATGATCATCTGTAATGAGATCTGGTGCCCTCTTCTGGTGTCCAGGAAAATATGCAGGCAGAACACTGTATGTGTAATAAATAAATAAATTCTTAAGAAAATTAGAAACACACATATAAAAAAAAGAAAGAAAGAAAGTAAAAGAAAGTTTTTTTTTATTAGCTGACTGGTGATTATTTAGGTGTTTGCTATCCCAATGCAGTCCCGAGCCTTCCTCAGAGTTTATAAGTATAAAACCCACATCTTGGGTTGACATACTTAGTCAACAAGAAAAATTAGCCAGAAGTGGAACCACAGAAGCAAAAAGAGCAAGGTTAGTATATATTGGGACATTCCTAGCACTATGGATTTTGGTAAATCAGGCCCTTGTTTTCCTTTTGGTATGAAATTTGTTGTGCTGCTTATGTGCTAAGTTGTGTGGCCTGAATGGTACTTCTGTCATGGCATCAGTTGTGCTAAGGTCTGGGGGCCTGTTACAATGTTAAAATATAAATTAAGACAGAGGGCTTTAAGGATTTGGTGAAGCAAATGTAAATTATAGAAATATTAGTTGTAACTGTTAAAATGTGCACTAGAAATCTAGCAGTGAGCCATGATGCTCTAATTAGAAATGGATGTTCCCCGTATTAGTTGAAAAGTACATATGAATCTATGAACCAGTCATTTTTAGGACTTAATTTTTCAGCCAAATTTTACAAGTAAGTTTGAGATGGTCCCTGAGATTTCTTGTGTGTGGTGTGTGTTACTGTGTGGATGTATGTATGTATGTTGTATGAGTGTGGTGTATTGCGTATGGCATATGTGCAAATGGTGTGTGTGTGTGTGTGTAAGTATGGGTGTGCTTGTTCATGTATAGAAGCCAAAGTAAGATGTCAGGTATCTTACTATTTCATGATATTCCTTATTCATTTGGTGGAGGGTCTCTCACTGAATCTGGAGCTATGACTGTGGCCAGAATACCTTGGTACCTCCTGTCTTCACCCCTTCCTCAGTGTGGCCATGCCGGCCTTCCACCTCCTTGTCTTTGAACTCAGGCCCTTATCGTTTTGTGGCAGACACTCTAACACACGGAGCCATTTCTCCAGCCCAGTTTCTGAGATTTCTGAGGGACATAAAAAAGTGTGATTATCGCCTCATCCCTAGGAGTGATTAGGAGAACAATGAGGACAGAGACAAAATGAAGAGAGGGAGGCAAACAAGAAGCTTGCTGAGGTGCAGTTGTGACAGGAAAGTCACCAGAAGGCTCAGGATTAAGACACCTGCCTCTATGCCCGAGGCCCTGAGCCATAGCCCAGAAGCCACATGGTGGAAGAAGAGACCCAACTTGTTCTGCATTCTTTTTACCAGCAGACTGTGGAAGTGATGAGTGCATTCTAAGCCCGAGGACTATTTTGTAATCATATAACTAAGTGATAATAAGCCAGAAGTGGAAAGTAGTATATCCACATTTAATTAAAAATATACAAGGGAAGGAGACCCCCCCACCCCCCCCAAAAAAACAAGCAAGAAAATAGTAAACAGCAAATTGACAGACATAAGAATAACCATATCAATACACAGATAAAATGTAAATGGCTTAAGAGGTCCAATTAAAATGTCAACTTTGTTGAAATATATTGAAGAAAAAAACAACACTGTTCTGTTCGCAGTCTACAACAGAACCACTTTAAATACAAGTGTAGATCAGGCTAAAGTAAATATAGAACAGATATACTGCACAAAGATAGCAAATAAACAAGAAAATAGATACTACAACTCAAATTTCTAAAGATCTTATAATAAAAAACCCAGAGCCTGATATTGGGGCAAAAGCTGAAAGATCAAAGAAGCAGAGCAAGCCGCAGCTGCCACCTCTTACCTCACCAACTCCTCAGCCCGAAAGAGCTCCAGCCGGAAGACTTTAGTTCCTGTCTCCTCACGCCTTATATTCCTTTCTCTGCCCATCCATATCCTTTCCTGTATCAACTTTCCTAGTGCTGGGATTAAAGATGTGTGACTTTAAGAGGTTCTTTTTCATTTGACTGCAAGCCTTTACTAGTTTCACAGTCAAAACTGTAGGTATATTTCTTTTAGCATCCCTACCACAATAGGATGATATGGGAAAATGTCCAGTTTATATCTGACAGCAAACTGGACAACTTGATTAAATCTCAATTCTTTGAGTGGTATGCATTTTCAAAATGACTCCTGAGGAAATAGACTACCTAAACAGCCTTTTGTAAAAATAAACAGATTCATTAGTAAAACTCCAGGCCCAGAAATGTTTGCTCCTTAGAGATCTGTTTAATGTTCTCTTGGTTGAATTTTGGTAAGTTATGTATCTAGAAGTCTCTCCATTCCCTTCCAGTTTTCCAGTTTTGGGAATATAGGTTTCAAAATACTCCTGAATGGCCCAACTCTCTCTCATTAGTATCTATTGTAAGGTTTGTCTTTTCATCTCTAATTTTATTAATTTCTGTTTTCCTTTGGTTTGTTGGGCTAAAGGTGTGTCAATTTTGTTCATCACTATGAAAAACAAAATCTTTGTCTCTTTGTTGTCTCAAACGTTTGGTGAAGACATGTTTACAATTGTTATATGTTCTTGATGGATTGTTGCTTTATTAATGTAGAATAGCTTTCATCATCTCTTCTGACTAATTTTGGTTGGAGTTTAATGTTATCACATAGTGGAATATCTATGTCAGGTTATTTTTAGTTTGTTTGCTTCAATGACACCACCCCCACTGTAGCTAGAGTTTTCCTGCCTTGCCCACAGTCAGGACAAATCTTTGTCACCCACAAGTCCCACAGCCACTCAGCCCCAACCAAGTAAACACAGAGACTCATTTTGCTTACAAACTATATGGCCGTGGCAGGCTTCTTGCTAACTATTCTTATAGCTTAAATTAATCCATTTTCATAAATCTATACCTTGCCACATGGCTCGTGGCTTACCGGCATCTTCACCTGCTGCTTGTCATGGCGGCAGCTGGCAGTGACTCCTTCCGCCTTCCTGTTCTTTCTTTTCTCCTCTCTGTTAGTCCCGCCTATACTTCCTGCCTAGCCACGGGCCAATCAGTGTTTTATTTATTGACCAATCAGAGCAATTTGACACACAGACCATCCCATAGCACCCCACCATGTTTTGATTAAGAGTGTGTGGGTATCTTTACCAGTAAGTTGTTTCTTGGTGACAATAGGAAGTTTTTAAATTAATTTTAATTCTGTGGTCAACATCAAGGCCTCCTTCCCACGTAACATTACATATTTATAAGTTCTACAGACTAAAATGTAGACAAACTTCTAATAATCTGCCTGCCACAAAAGGATAGTACAAAGAAGAAGAAGAAGAAGAAGAAGAAGAAGAAGAAGAAGAAGAAGAAGAAGAAGAAGAAGAAGAAGAAGAAGAAGAAGAAGAAGAAGCGGCAGCTTGTTTCCTGTTAGGATCTTTCCAGCCATGAGCATGGAGTGTGTGTGGGGACTCTTAACAGCTAGTTGTTTTTTTTGTGTGTATTGGCTGGTTGCAGGCACAAATTTCATTGTCTGAGGGCTTGAGAGGATTGCATGTGTATGCAATGACTTTGGCAGCTGGAAAGCCTAGCTTATTTTGGCTTGGGCTGCTTTGGTACCAGCAACCTAATATTTTTGCCTAAGTATGTTTGCTTCTGTGAGTTTGCGAGCAGGTGAGTTCCCCTTTGGTGTTCACATGATCTTCCACGACTTTGTTCACTTCCTTTGTGCCCTCCACTGCAGGGCACTTTGTCAATTCTCTCGGTATCCATCACCTCCTCTGTGCTTGCCCGAGGTGTACAGTGGCATGGAAGGCTCTCTGTCCAGGCAGGTTGTCCTCGGTTCACTTTCTGTTTTGTAGCGTTTGCTCCTGAAGGTCTTACTTTTCTTTAGATTCAAACCCTAGAACAAGGGAGGAGTGGGGCTGAGGGAGTCTCCTTCCCCTACGACTTTCTGCAGGGATCTGAACTGACATCTGCTGTTTCCTTATCAATCTAAGCAGTGGTTTCCAGAAAGGTTAGAATCACTCCTGTGTGGGAGGGAGACCCAAGAGGAGAGAATTTACTCAACTGTATTGTAGGGATATTGACAAAGCCTGGGGTCATTTCTGCTGAGGTTGATTGATATTCTGGACTTATCCTGGGCTGAATAAATAAGGATGTGTCACATGCTACATAGATGGTCATATGGTGTTCATTGATATTTGTCCAGTTAGGGGTGGACACATTTGATGTGACCTTGGCTCCTCTGCTGGCCATTAGCCTGGCTTGTCCTGCTGCTCATCAAGCTTCCAAATGTTGCTGGACTCAGACCTTGGCACAGGACACCAGCCGTCCATGGAACTATACATATTTTGCTTTTAGGTTACATGACCAGATTGTAGTTTTAGCATTGGCTCTTTTCCTTCACTGTCTGTGCAGAGCTAACTGTTATCACTGTTACCAAGACACAGCTGCAGTTTTCCTCAGTCACCTCACAGTTAGCTCCTCATCTGTGGGGTGGGCTGTGGGTCATCTTCCTAAAGTAGGGGAGTTGTGTTTTTTTTTTTTTTTTTTGAAATTGTTCTTATTCAAAAATTTAGTTTGTTACAATTAGCTGCATTAGCCGGGCGTTGGTGGCGCATGCCTTTAATTTCAGCACTCGGGAGGCAGAGCCAGGTGGATCTCTGTGAGTTCGAGGCCAGCCTGGGCTACCAAGTGAGCTCCAGGAAAGGCGCAAAGCTACACAGAGAAACCCTGTCTTGAAAAAACCAAAAAAAAAAAAAAAAAAAAAAAAATTATCTGCATTAAAAGGCAGACTTGGTGAGTGGGCAGAGGTGCCTTGCCAGTGTTTCTCATTGTGTGTGGCTTCATGGGAGCCAGCCAGAACTTGTCAAGACAGTCAAAGCTTTGCCTTTTTTTCTTTCTGGCCATCTTGTGGAACTCATGTCCAACTGCAAGCCCTTTTATTTTCCTTCCTAAGTGTTCCAGACCAGCCTTTTGGCCCTAACATTCCTGTCTTTACTATAAACACTTTTTTTGGCTTCCTGGTTTTGTACCTCTTTGTTTTTAGTGGATCCAGCACCTGCTTCTCTATCTCTAACGCCTATCTGTTTGCTCTTCCTTTGTTTTTTCAATATATAAAGGATAAATAGAAATTAATGTGTTTCTCTTGTGGCAAATTTTGTCTTGTTTTTTTCATAACCCTCCCTGTGTGTTTGTGTGTCTGTATGTGTGCTTGTGTGTGTGTGTGTGTCCGTGTGTATATGGTGTGTATTCTTGTTTGAGCACATGCCACAGCACAAGTGTAGAAGTCAGAGGAAAACCTTGGCTCCTGGTCCTTCTTCTTTTTTTTTTGTTTGAGGCAGGGTCTCTTACTGTTTGCACTGCATCTGCAAAGCTAGCTGGCCCACAAGCTTCCAGGCATTCTCTTGTCTCTGCCTGCCATCCACTGCTGTGGCACCGGGTTTACAGAAATACGGTACCACATCTGTCTTTACTTGGTATGATGGCTATTCTTGGTTGTCAATGTCATCATATCTGGAATTAACTAAAACCCAAGCATCTAGGTCTACTTGTGAGGGATGCTTTGTAATTAAATTATTTGAAGTTGGAAGACCCACACTAAATCTGGGTCTATTGGGGTGGGAAGATCCACCTTTACTCTGGGCCACACCTTCTGCTAACAGCCTATATAAAGGACATGGAAGAAGGAAATTAATTGTTCTTTGCCTGGTGGTCCTCACTCTCACTGGCAAGTTCCGTCCTTTACTGGCATTAGAGCTGAGTTCCTCAGGATTCCAGTCTATACTGAAAACCAGATGAGACTTTCAGCCTCATGGACTGAGCAACTGCTTGATTCTTGCTCTTTCCATTGGTAGACAGCTATTATTGAACTAGTTGGACCACAATCTGTAAACTACTCTAATCTATATCTCTATCTATGTATCTATGTATCTATCATCTATCTATCTATCTATCTATCTATCTATCTATCTATCTATCTATCCATCTACCTACCTATTTATCATGTATGTATGTATATATGTATCTCTCTGTCTATCTATCTATCATCTATCTATCTATCTATCTATCTATCTATCTATCTATCTATCTATCTATCTCTCATCTATGTACCTATTTATGTATCTAATCATTTCTGTTCCTCTAGAGAACCTAATTAATATACTTGAGATCAGGGGATTTGAACTCAGGTCTTCATATATGCAGAGCAAATGTTTTGCCCATTAACCTCCCCAGCCCTACAACATCTTTTTTTAAATGAAAGATCCCTACTTCATTGATGAACTTCTCATTATTCATACAATGAATTGTGTTAATCTTCTTAATGTAATGATGCTATATTCTCTTTATTCTCAGTCAATTGCCTTAGAATTACTCTATTCTTTTTCTGGCATTTCCCCAAATTCCTTCACAGTGTTCAATGAAAGAATATTTTGTTTCCTTGGTTGCATCATTTTGCCTTGCATTTCCATACTTCTTGATCCTCTTTGATACATCTGGTACATCTGGTGTGCCAGTATATTACCAATTGGGCAGGAGAATTAATTAGGAAAATATTTTCCCCTGAAGGTTGTTGCAGTAACGCCCACGTTACCACCACCCATTCACCATGTCCAAGTGAGGGGCTGTGGATTAAAAAACAGGGGACAAGAGACAGTGAGTCATTTGCCACAGCAGAATACCGAATGCCGAATGCCTTTTATTGAAAGAGGGAGGAAACCTTGAATACAGGCTTACAGCACAATGGAGGAACCCCAGAGGGCAGAAGTTCACTACCCAAGGTTCTACATTCTTGCATCTAAGCTGTTTACACCAAATGCAGGATACATGAATGCTGTGGGACGGTCTGTATGTCAAATTGCTCTGATTGGTCCATAAATAAAACACTGGTTGGCAAGTGGCCAGGCAGGAAGTAGGTGGGACAAGGAGAGAGGAGAATTCTGGGAAGTGGAAGGCTGATGCGGAGAGACACTGCAGCCGCCGCCATGACCAGCAGCATGTGAAGACGCCGGTAAGCCACCAGCCACGTGGCAAGGTATAGATTTATGGAAATGGTTAATTTAAGATAAAAGAACAGTTAGCAAGAAGCCTGCCACGGCCATACAGTTTGTAAGCAATATAAGTCTCTGTGTTTACTTGGTTGGGTCTGAGCGGCTGTGGGACTGGCGGGTGACAAAGATTTGTCCTGACTGTGGGCAAAGCAGAAAAACTCAAGCTACACATGAACAACGAACCTCTGGTGATGGTTCAGTAAGAAGGAAATTGGGAGGGAATGAGCATAGGGAGGATATCTGGTCAAGATTGGCAAGCAAGGTGGCAGCCACTCACAGTGGGGGGCCAGGGCCCACAGGTCCCCCCTTTTTACTAAAAAATGAGCTTCTGACTTAGGTTGCGTGGGACATCAGCAGGTCACCTTACCCGTCATGGAGACACCTGCCCAGGCCACACAGGCACTCTGGCTTAGGTTGAAGACCACCCCCCAGGCATTACCCGTCTCTGAATACTCATTATCATACAGACTCAACCACATGAGCTGTAGAGTAACTGCTGCCAAAGATCTCAAAGTGGTGCTGGGCTTGCAATCTGTGAAACACAGAAAAGACCAACAGAAGTCCTAACCCACCCATAAGCCAGTAGGCTAAAGGCAATTGAGCCATTCTCTTCCTTAATGTGGCTTACTGCAAATTGGAGTCCTCATAAGGTGGTATCCTATAGGCAAGTGGAACTTGAATTTTATAAATTTTACAACTTTCAAAGCCAATTCAAATGTATGATTGTAGAATTAAATTTATCATGCCCAATAAAATGAAAGATTAACTGTGGTAGCTACTTTTGCAGCCAGGGTCTCCATTGTGCTAGCTGTAGTAACCAATTATGAAATAGCAATCCCAGAAACAGTAGCAGCAGTGACCACCACCACTATAACAGCAACAACGGCAACAGCGATGTCAGATTCTCTTCTGGAGTGTGTGAGCATCATCTGTGTCTAATTGCCACAGTCCGCTGGCATGGTCATAGCTCCAGGAACACAAGCCACCAAGGCCCATTTTTCTTGATTCCAGCATGACTTAAGCTGGCAGCTCTGCAAAAGAACAGCTAAGAACCACAAAGAAAACAACAACAACAACAAAAGACAGTAAACAAGGAGCAGAACTAATGGTCTCATTAATGGCTACATTCAGGCTCACAAATTATAAGGTATCTTCAAAAAGGCTAGATGAATTTCAGGAGACCAATAAAAGTTGCACAGAGCCACTCCTGAACAGGTAGGTACTACACCAGCCTGAAGAGAATTACGAAAATGAAAAAGGCTTAGCTGGCATACTATTGTTAACAAATGAAGGTCGGTGACCTTCAGAGTTATCCTTAATCTCCAAGGTGTCTGGGTGACACATTCTCAACATTTTTGAAAAAAGTTACCATACATTACCTTCTGAAGAATCCAGCCGCATGGCTACAGTTCCTAGGCTTACATTAATGTTTGCCAAGGCTAGCCATATTGGGCTCTCTATCCCCATTAGCCTCAGAAGGGGAGAGTTTTTCATGAAGGCCCAATAGGTCTCTGCCATGTTGGGATTCAGCAGCAGCCACAGGGCACACACAGCACTTAGGAACCCAAAGAGGCACCTCATTGTCCTGTGGAAAGACACAAACAGATCCCTGGGCCCACACCAACACCGGATCGGGTCCCCTCCAAGTGCCAGTAGAAAGATTCTTCCATCGCACCAGAGGATGTTTTACAACAGGAACCCTCCAGTGCTTATCTGCAGCGGATACTCCAGCAGAATCTACCAATAAAAAATTTAAAATATATAAAACAGGGGAAAAAATAGAATGTGGAGAGGAGAGATGAGCCCTTAGCTCCTCCCTTTTACTTTAGCAATATATGTTTTTAAGGTATGATGGCAGCATTCTACTATAGCCTGTCCTTGAGGATTATAAGGAATACCAGTCTTATTAACAATATAAAAGTCTTGGCTGAATTTTGAAAATCCTGTACTGCTGTAGGCCGGACCATTATCAGTCTTGATGCATTTTGGCACTCCCATATAAGCAAAAGCATGAAGACAATGATTCTTTACATTCTTAACCTTTTCCCCTGGATGGGCAGAAGCAAAAATTAGAGAAGAATATGTATCAATAGACACGTGGACATATTGCAATTTTCCAAAGGAAGGCACGTGTGTGTGACGTCCATCTGCCACACATGATTAGTCCTCAGGGATTAACTCCCAAATGAGGAACAGGTAAAAATTCAACACAAATAGGACATGATTTAACTATCTAGATGGCTTGTTCCTGGGTTATACCTGTCTGATGACGAATGATCCAGCATGAAGATGATAACGTTGATGCAACTGAGTAGCCTTTTCAAAGGCAGAACAAATTAATGTGACAGCCATACAAGTAATGGCATCAGCCCTCTGATTACCTTCACTTAGAGGTCCAGGCAATTGGGTATGAGCTCTAATATGGCCCACATAAAGGTTATGTGAGCGGGACCATATGAGTCCTTGCACTTGCAATACATATTCATGAATGGGAGAATAGCATCTGTTGTACAGGTTGTGTAGTAAGCACTGCTCCCATACCATCTAACACATCCTGTCCCCACAAGTTCACTGGAATGTCAGGTAGCACAAAGGGTTGAAAAGTTCCTGCATGACCTTTCTCATCCTTTCAATTTAAGAGTAGCCTGCTCTGTAATGGGGTCTGAGCTGTGCTGATACCTTGTAGGTTAGAGGTGGAATTTTTAAGGGGCCAATTGGGATCTCAGGATTCTTGTGAAATTATAGATATATCCAGCACCAGAACCCAATAATCTTTTAATCTCAATCCCATATAATTTTATTTTTAATTTAGGCTGTTTATCATTGATAACTTTGTCAAAACACCTTTTTTTCCTGTACCTCCAAAGCCTCCAGTTCTACATATAGGCGCCATTTTGCATTTAAAATATGAATGCAATAATAATTGAGCAATTCTATCACCAGCTTCTATTTCCATCATCCTTTTTACATATGCCAATTATAAAAGCATTAAATACAATCTATATAGGGTTTGGAGAGGTATCTTTAGGCAATACTCTGGAGTATTATTATAAAATCTTAAAAGAGGATCCTTTTTTATTTTATAGATTCCAAGTAACACATTAGCACAAATAGCCAATTATTAACAATGTGGACCAAACAATTCACCTGTATTTTATTTACTGGAAAAATAATTTTGTAACCTCCTTATCAGTAAGAGATTATTTTTTATGGGTTTATCTTAGCAACAACATTATTTAATAAGCTAACAACCCAATGCATTTCAGGTGTTATATTTCTATAGAATTCTAGAAAGCAACTTAAAGAGCAGAGCCAAATTTTCAGTAACGATCAACAGACAAGAGCATACCTAAAATATAGTTCAAAATTATGATTTCTGTTCCTTTAGTTTATCTACCATGAAAATCAACTATTCATCCAAACATTTATTAAGACAATCAAAAGAACAGAAAATCCTTTATTCACACAGCGTTGACTTAACGTTCCATGTCCTGACCGAAACCATTTTTCACCAGAAGTTAGGCCTGTTTAAACTTTTAGCACCAGTTCCTTCCCGGGCCTCTGCTTGCTTGGCAGCCTTCGGCTTGGCTTTGGCTCCGCCCAGTGCTCGGGCTCTAGTGTTAGTGCCTGCCCTGCAGCTCTGCCTCCCACCAGCACATACCTGTCCGCCCGCTGCTCCGGGCTATCTCGTGTGCACCTTTGTCCTCTGCCACTGGGTGTGTGCCCTGCACACAAGCTCATGTTTAAACTTCCCACTCCCATGAAGGGACTACCTAATAATGAGTTATTCCCACCATAAGGGAAAACATAAAAACATTTCCCATGAAGGGATCCTAAATATTGAATTATTCCCACTCTGAGGGAAAAAATGAACATTTAAACCAAAATAAGCAGACAGCAAAACTTCTAACCTCTGGGCTCCCTTGCTATTCAGCCAGCAGCAATGAGGCCTACCTGCCGATTCTTTGTAATTCAGATGCTGCCTCTCTACACCGGCATGCAGAAAGAGCTCAGAGTTTCAGCTATCCTGAAAATTCTAAAATTGGAAAAAGTCTTTACATTCTCCATTACCACTGGGAAGAGGTTTCTCTCTTTTGTTCATCCTTCCTCTACAGGGCCCCAATCTTTAGGCCTAGTTTCAAAAATTTCCCCCTTTTTACCAGGAAAATCCTTTTTTCTTGATTAAAATTTTTTCTCCCTTTTCTAAAGGGAAATTTCCTTTCCTTCCCTCTTCTCTATTGGGAAGATTTCCTTTTTTATATTTAATATCTTTAGCTGTCTTGCCCTTTCTTAACTGTGGTGGTGCCCTATTTGCACCCATGACAATTCACTCTCATCTTTCTTTGTTTTTTTCCTTTAAATTACTGGCCAGCCTTCCAAGAGTGTCCATCAGCTTTTCCCTTCTTTCTTGGATCTCGGTAGGAACCTCCAGAAGGTATTGGGTATTATGTTGGAGGCTGCACAAGCTTTGTTTCCATTTGGATACCAATGGTGTCTCCACAAACTATAACTGAGGACTTGATGAGTGTGGTAACGAAGTCAGAGACTCTGATCTGTATCAGGGCACACGGTGATGACATTCTAATAGCCAAACAGGTACGTATAATTTGTGGTACAGTGATTGGGACACTCAAGCAGTATTTGAGGGTGTACCATAGATGGAAGCTGGGGTGCAATGTGGTTAGATTTGGTCTTAAAATGGCACCATACAGGAAAGCTTGCATATGGAAGGGAGCTATGTAAATAGAGGTACCTACGTGGAATAGTGCAATGGTGTGTAGTCCATTACAGCTCCTTGTGGAGCTCAGAAACATTGATTGCTGCAGTATTGCCTTACAGAAAAATCCATTCCTCTGTGGGCTGATATGGACAATTCAGGCTCTACTATGTACAATTTCTGAGTTGCAAGAGGACTTGCTGTTGGTCTGACCAATAGGTAGGGTGCAGGCAGGATCTGGCCAGCTGGTCTCTCCCTGGGGCTGAGTGGGAGGAGTGTCGAAGAGCCCAGGCCTCCCCATTCCCCCGGAGAGAAGCACGCTGGACCAGACGTCTTTTCGAAGCAGGAACTTGCTTTATTGCATCAGGAGTGAACTTATATAGGTTGGGGTAATAGGGGAATGGGGTGATGATAGCAGGCCAATGAGATGATGCCATCTCAGCAGTTACTAGGCAGAGGCGATTCTAGATTGGGTAGTGCTGAGTCACTCGTAGGCGGAAGTCACGTCCCAGGACAGGTTGCCAAACTCGAGCCAGGCTCAGAAAGTTACACTGGGCCTCACACCCAGGCCTCACACCCAGGCCTTACGGGGCACAGCAACTTGCCACTTTCAAACAAGTGCATTCTGGGAGTCAAAAGGACTTTACGCAAGGTGATTTGTTTCCTTTTTGAACTGGCCACCTGGAGCCTCCATTTTCAATAATTCTCTTTCATGTGCACTGTATTCTAACATTCTCAAATATCCTCAGCAAACAAAGTCTGCTTGTTGTTAGGTTTTATTTCTTAAGAGGAGAAGGGGTTGTCTCGTGTCTCTCCTTAGCAATTTTTTTTTTTTTTTGAGAAGTCTGCATCTCAGTTTATGGTAAAAATACTTTGGAGTATCTGGTGTTGGTATTTGAGTGCCATAGCTTCCATTAAGAAAGCAACTTAAGTTTATGCATAATTTACATAACCTGTTATAGACTGATTGTTTTCCTTCGTGAAATCATAGCCCAACCCCTCAAGGGATCCTGTTAGGAGGAAAGGCTTTGGGAGGCATCTGTGGTTAGACTAGGTCATGGAAATGGAGTCCAAATGATAGGATCGTGAGATGAAGTGAAAGGGTATCATTCTCCGCACACATACACCAAGGCAGACCATGTGAGAGAGGCATTATTAAGAAGAATGCTTTCACTGAGGGTATGGCTACACTGGTACCTGGATCTCAGACATCAGTCACTAGAAGTTCTAGAACAAAATTCTATTGTTTAATCCACATAGTCTATAGGATTATAGCAGCCCAAATTTTAAGAAACCACTCCTGACCATGAATAATTCTTCCCTTTCCTCTGGGTCTCTCTTTCAGTCTTACTGACACATGTACTATTTACTTGTATTTTATTTCAAGAAAGAAAGTAGGCCAGGGAATGGGCAGTGAGATAATCGGCCAATAATAGCAATATTAAAGACAGTCACTGTGAAGTTATTCTGGGTTCTTGGGAATGTCAAGCAGCAACAAATGTCTTTTTAATAAAAAATTTATTAAATGGCTTTTGATATTGATATCAAGTAAATCAGTCATTTAGTAATCACAACATTCAAAAACCTATCAATAAAAGGTAGAAAAATCTCTCCATCTTCACTGGTTCTGGCACAGAATTAGAGGCTTCTTTAGTATTTTCTCAAGGATGCTGACTAGAATTTTTAGGAATTTTTTAGTTATTATTAAGTCTATTGTGATCTATATGGTCATTGTTTCTCTCTTTCTTTTTATTTGAACATAAATAATTTGAATGTTTGCCTCACATGTCTATCTGTTCACCACACGTGTACCTAGTTCCTGTGGCGGTCAGTAGAGTGTATCAGATCAGCTGGAACAGGAGTCATAGGCTACTGTAGCTACTATGTGGGTTCTATTATGTGGGAATTGAACCTGGATACTCTGCTATAACAGCCCATGTTCTTAACCTCTGAGCCCACTCTTCAAGCCTCCCCCCTTTCTTCTTTTTGTAGAGTGCTAGGGATTGAACCCAAGGTCTCATGCATGTGAGGCAAGTATTATACCACTGAGCTACTGCCCCAAACCTTCCTTCTTCTTCTAAAGAATAAATGTTTTGTTTGTGTGCATTTGCATGTGTGATTGCAGATATGAACAGGACATGGCATGTGTGCAGAGGTCAAAGGACAACCATGAGTGTTGTTTTTTACCTTCTACTTCCTTGTGTCAGGGTCTCTTATTCACTGCTGCATATGGCAGGTGAGCTGACCTAAGAGCTTCCAGGATTCTCTATCTCTGCCTCTTATCTCACCACAGGAGTGTGAATTACAGATGCTTAGCTGGCTCTATGTAGGCTCTGGGGATCTGAACTGAGGTCTTCTGACTAGCAAGGTAAGTGCTTTATCTACTGAGCCATGTCTCTAGCTCAGTTATGGTTTTTCCTTGGGTATCTCTATCAAGAAAGGACACAAGTATTAAATTCAAGATTACAGAGGCCATCATTACCAAGAAGTCACAGCATCAGCTGGAGGCAGGTAGTGCCACTCCACCCACAGTGAAAAAATAGAGAACAATGGATGAATGCATATATACTGTTGATTAGCCCCTCTCTCCACACGCACAGTCAGAGATCACCACCTAGGGAATGGTGCCCCCCACAGTGGGCATGGCTTCTCCCCTCAATTAACATAAGTAAAATAATTCTCCAAAGGCAAGATCAGAGGTTCATCTCCCATGTGATTCTAAAGTCTGTCTACAACACTAACCATCACAATGTTAAACCTAAAAATGGATGCTGCTATAGAGTAAACTAATTCAAATAAAAGCAATTAATCCACCTGAGGGCTTATTCAAAGTGAGTAGATAGTTTTAAGCTCTCAGCTTATTTACACATATCTGATCCCCTTGGTACAGCTAATGTGGATATATGATCACTAAGTATGGATAAAGCCTGGAAGGCCTGAATAAACCCTATTTCAGCCTAATCAGAAATCAAGTTGTTTCTTGAACATATCTCTTTGAGAAGAGCATTAGCATCATCTGTTACCATGTCAACAAAATATAATTTTAGGTAATATAATTCCTTAACATAAACATTCTTATTAAACAAATGCCCATGAGCCAAACAGAACTCCTCATAATATCTTAAAAGCCTTTCTTGTACTGTTTCTTTCTTTGTAGTTTCGAACACATTAGGAGATTTCATCTTTGCCTTGAGTTGATCCACTGACATTCCCCAGTCCTTAGCCAAACTCTGCAAGGATGCATCATCCACTCCAAACACAGTTCGATAAAAGTTCAGGCTTTTCTCAAGAGTCTCCACATCACTGCCCATGAAGAAGGTCAGTGAAGGAATGAAACTCAGAAGGTCAGTTGTAAAGGCTTCTAGCCAAATCCTCTGCTTCAGGGATTGTTGCTTCCTTTCAATGGCTGTATCTGTAATATGAGGCAAGGAGAGCATAAAATTGTATCGTTTGTATTCAGGGAGAACACTCATAACCTTGTCCATCAGGAATGGGAAATCATAATCAGACAAATTTCTGTTAGAGATCAAGAAGATTGGTGGTTCATCAATGTTATTCTCCTGAAATGTTTTCACACAACTGGTGCGGATCTGCTGCAGGACCTTTTCTCTGTTAAAGGTGCGTGGTTTGAATTCCTTTTCATTGTTTAAGTCAGAGTCCACCTTGGTTCTCACAAAGTAGAAATCCTTCTTCATGATGCTGATTGCTTTGGCGAGGTCTATATCATTTTTCTTAAAGCGTGTGGCAGAAACAATAATGAAGAAGTCATACTCATGGAATTTCATTTTCTCCAGATAATCTTTTGGTGGGAAATTTGTGGTTCCAATCCCAGGCAGGTCCCAAATAACCACATTGGGAATATTGGGGTGTTTGTATGGATGTCTCTTCATGGTGGTTTCCACCACTCCAATTTCAGCTGCATCTTTGTCTTCATGTCCAACCCCTCTCAGGGCATTGATGAGGGCAGATTTCCCTGCTCCAGACTCCCCAGTCACAGCAACATTGAGTGGGGTACTATCAATTTTTTTTACTGCATCAGTGATTGAAGAGTTTGCCTCCTGAATGTTTCCTTTTGTCAGGCTTAACTCAATTGAATCTATGGTTTCCTGAGGAATGATTTTGTTTCCTGTGTTAAACTTTTTAAAATATTCGGTAAAGGTGGAGGCCAAATCTCTGTGGCGTTCATCCTTAGATGAAGAGAACAGCTGACCCATGACTGTGTACAAATAAAGGCCTTGAAAGAAAGAAGGACAAGTTAGGAGGGTGTATCAAATTGAAAATCTACATTATAGCAACTTTCAAGTGTATTGCCACATACCATCCTTAACCGTTGTCACTATGCATTGAATCTCCTATCATTTTTATTTTACACAATTGGGATTTTGTGTCCTTTGAGTAACATTAGTCTATTTCTGTCTCCCCACAGCTTTGCCCACCACCCTGCTTTCTACCTCTATGAGTCTGGCTACTCTAGATTTCACTTGTAAGTGACACAGTAGGGTCATACTTTCTGCAGGTACCCAAGAACTTCGCACTAGATTTTAATTGTTTATTCTCCATTGTCTCTTCACAGATCCATCTCACCTTTTGAGCTACTCTGTGCCTCCCTGCTATGTAGGCTCCATGAGCAGAGGTCCCTTACCTTCCAGCTTGCAGTATCATTCAGCTGTATCTGTTCATGGCCTCCATGTTGCCCTGCTTGGGCTGCATGTCTGATTGTGCATTCACCCATCATTCTTTGCCATCTATGCAATTGCCCTTTGTTCAGTACTCATGATAATTTTAAGGATAATATTTTCTTCTTATTCCCTTTGCTTAGATCTGTCAATGGCCCCTCACACTGTCTGGCCTCTGGTTGTCAAGCAGTCCCTTGTTTATCTGTTTGGCATAACTGATATTCTGAATTTGTTCTTTTACTCAAGTCTCTTCATTCAATATTTATTGACGAATCCTTCCTGATCTGTAATATATAACTCTTTTCCAATAAAGTGTTGGATTGGAGGCCAGTGGCCAAGCCTCCTTCTGAGATGAAATGGGACCAATCTTTGCAAGTCTATTGATCACAGTAACTCTTGAAACTTTGATTTGACAATCTGTATTGTCACTTGGGTTATATCCAGGACTTGACTTATGGATAGCCCTGTGGAAAAAGAAGAACTGGCAGGTACTAGGTCTGCTACTGTTGGGACTACAGGTGTATATGGACATGTATAACTCAGTTCTACAGTAATAAGAACCATGGTAGTTTCTTCATGTGGCATTCCTTAGCCCACTGAGTCCTGCAAACCAGGAAGCAGAGACCATGAGCAAAGAGGACTATCAACCATTCAGTGCTACTAGATTCTATTCCTTGGGCTCATGTAAAATCTGGACACAATAAGCTATCATGAGATGGAAAACAGGTGAAGCCACTGGCATGCCCATAAAAAAATTTGGGTACCCTGAATGCTGTGCAGCCATGTGAGATCAGCCTCCATGTATGGATGATCAGCTAGGACAAGAACATGTGTCAATCTATTATTGACTAATTTAGGCTGGCACCTTCAAGGGCAGATTCCTTCATTCAATACCTTCAAACTATCCTTTTCCTTATTGTCAGCTAAAATGTAATTGTGAAAGCTGGGGATTCCCAGAGGTATTTCTGTCCATCACTTTAAAATGAGCATGCTCAGGGAATGTAATCCTAAAATGAGCATGCTTGAATGTTGGACTACCCCTATATGAACATGTATGGACCCCATGAATAAAATTGTGATTCTTCCATTGCTGGGGTGTTAGTGAGAGCATCACTTTCGAAATATCTCCGGTGTCAGATTTGCCTGGCTGAGGTAATCAGTATTTCTCCACTGTGTTATGTTTGGCTTGTTTATTTTGTCTTTGAGTTCACTAAGATGTGAAATCAGTGCATTGGAATTTTATTGCTGGTTAACTAAAGGGCCCTGTCTCATGAAGGAGCCATCTCCACTGCCAGAGATAAACCAGGGAATGGACACATTTCAGGGCCCTGGATTTCAGCTCTTCTATAACCAGGTGGTCCTGTGAAGGTTTTGTGGCCTCCCTGAATCTTTAGAAGGTTTTCCAATCTGGCCAGTGTTGTAGGACCCTTGAGTCAGCTCTTCAAAAGAGGTCTCAGGGACTGGAAGAAATCCTGGGCCTAGTTTCTTCAATCTAAAGTGTTAGCCAGGGCTCCCTCTTTTTGCAACGCAATCTCACTTTGGTTGGTTGTGATCATCTTAGAAAGGATAGAGCTTTGATTTCCATGACTAAAATCACCTTTACCCCTTGATTCTTCTCCGCCCCGCACTCCTGTTCATAGACTGCTTGACTGCAAGCACACCCTAGAGTCCTCTCACCAATCACATGGCACAACAGAATGTCCTCTCTCTGACACCCATAAGAAGGGATTCCTCATGCTGCCACATGGGTTCAATCACACAGCCTCTGCCACGCTGCTGTCTGTCTGTCCATCATTTGCTTTCACAACCCTTTGTATCCAATCTCTTATTCAAATAACAATCTGCCCCAGTTTCCTTCTTGAACCCCTGACCTGGGATCTTTCCTAATGGTATACAGATGGAGTTTCTCATCCTATAGATCAGCATAAAGGCACCTCAGGGAGAAAGGTGGGTCTGTGTTTGTTTTATTGATTGGATGATTTGCTTTTTATGTGACAGAAGACCCAGAAGTGAGATTTTGCAGCTTAGTTCTGTAATCACCTAAGTCAAAATTTCAACCAAGTAAAGAAAATAGTTTTCATGTTGACTAATCTTTTGTTTTACAGCTTCATCCACATTGTGTTTAGTCATCCTGTTTAAGGTACTACATACTGAGATATAAGTTTTCTAATTTGCTTCAAGTAAAAATTAAAAATTTTAAAGTACTGATTTAAGATTGAATTTCATTTAGAGATAATGAAAAAATAATAAGAATAAAAGACTTTAAAAAATAATTGGACAGGGTAAATTTAACTAAAATATTCTTTTGGCTTCCTTAAAATGTATTTGAAGTACACTTATGTCATGTGTATATTGTGTTATGTCTACATGTATGCTTATGCTCATATACTGCTTACCTGGCACCAAAATGCCTTGTAATACTAAATTAAAACTGTTAGGTTTGTCCAACTTCCTTTTAGTTCACATACGGTAAATAAAGCTTTGACAAATAACTTAGATTTTCTGGTGAAAGGTGAGTTTACCTCTAGAATTGTTAACGTGTGTTCCTCCCAGGCTCCTGGCCTTTGTTAATAATTGTCTGTTAAATATTACAATGTTATTTGCTTTCCTAAGTAGATAAACTTTGCTTTCTTAACGAACACTCGAAATTAAGCACAGCCCTTGGCAATAACGGCTGCCACAGGTTGGTTTTCATTTCTTAGGGTGAATAAATACTTTGAGTTAAAACTTCGCTGCCTTCTAATTTAAAAGCAAACATGTAATGTGTTTTGTTTCTGAGGTTCAGTACGAGCTGAGTAGTCTCTGGTTTAATGTATCTGTGTGTTCTCTTGTCTGTCCCCTTTCAGAGCTCTGACTGCTGTAATGGGGGACATAGCCTCACTTTTGCCTGTTTTGACAAATTTGTCTGACTATGCTTATGACTCTATGATAAAGCAATCAGTTCATATCCCTCCCAGTTCATCAGGGCTACAAATACCTTTCCTATGTAAAAATTTCTCATTTATATCATTATGTCTCACAATATTTAAATAAAAGTAAAAAAGGAGTCATTAAGTAGGAGAAAAATGTTTAAAAGTTTATAACTACGCTGATATGTGTTTGTAGAAATGCTGAAGGAAAAGGACTTTTAAATTGGTTTTGTTCTAAGATAGAGAACAGGTATAGTGTAATAAAAAAGTATATGGGTAAGACTGAGTTAGCAACAGTTAAAGGATATTAAAATTTCTAATGTCAAAGTTCACTATACTGATATAAATCTAAAATCTAGCCTTATTTATACCAAGGAGGTTCTCTTAAAATACTGATCTGCTTTTGGTAACATTACAAAAGTAGATTTTATTTAAAATCACATTCATCAGAACCATAAGATGAAGGTTGTACTAAGTTACAAAAAACTGTATCCAACAGCATTTCATGGCTAGTAGACAACATATTTTTATATAATGTTACAGGATTAGGTATTTTAATAATTATTTTGGTATGTACATGTACATTTTTTTGGGGGGGGAAATTTTCTAAACCTTATGTTTCCTTCAGGGAACTATTTCCATTTCCTGCTGACAGCCTGACTGCTGACAAAGACAGGCTCTGGGTCCCAGTACTGCCAGCAACAAAACAGAAAACCAAGAACAAAGACCACAAAGCCCAAACCCTGCTCCCCATCCTCAGGAAAATGCTGACCCCCACAGGGTGTTGGGGGTGCGGCACAGCTCCTGGCCTCCTGGTTAGGAAATTCCTACTAAAATACCAGGGTCCCCTCTGAATCTTGTTATTTTTCTCCCAAGCTGGACAGACATCCAAGTTCAACTCTGTCAGCCTCACATAAACCTAACAGAGGAGGGGAGGCCAGACCTAAGCTTTTCTGATATCTACTGAAATTAACTATTTGGTAATAAATTTGGCCAATCGCAAAAGTTGATTGGATTTGATAAAAATGAAAGTAGTTATGTCTATCAGGGCAACCATGAGCCTGGATCCACTGGATTTAGCCTGGTGAAAGTTATCAAGACAAAAGTTGCTGGGATCTTTTTACAAAGCCTCCCATCCTTTTGGACCCATCCCTTGTTCTAATTATACACACTCTAAAACCGTCTTGTTCCAGCAAAATTCCTGATCAGGCCAGGCCACTTGTCACTAAGCCAGATGATCTGAGTTCTAGTCCCAAGATCACATTTGATGAGAGAGAACTGACTTCCAGAACTTGTCTTTTGACCTCTACATATATGTGCTAGCATGTGGGCACCTAGCCCCAGTACATGAGTAAGGGAATGAATAAATAAATGTAATAAAAAAAAAACAAATAAAATGCACTATACAAAATTCCCAAAAACTACAAAAGAAAACATAAAGTGGAAAATAAGCAACAAAAAATTTGTCTTAGTCTTGCACTGAGTATGAGCACAACAAACTGTAGTGATATTAAACATCAGTCATTACAAAAGAATGCATTTCTTCATTGACACTCCAATTTTCCAATAAAAACCATAAAGCTAAAGAGGATTCCTTAATTAAAAATGCCCACAGTTTCTACTATTGCTGTTTTGATAAATGGCCATGCTGGCCAATTTCCTTCTCAATACTTCTGATTATACCAGAGATTAGTGATACCTTACTCAGACAAGGGATTTGTTGGTGGTGTTGCTGCTTAGTTCCCATTTGTTCTGTTTCTGCAGTGGGTAGTGTCTGAATGCACAGTCTCATAACTGGTCAAAGTGGTGAGAATATGTGACGGTTGAGTGCTCATTGCTAAATATAACAGGGACATCTTTATCAACCCCCACCCTAACCAGGTTCAGGAAACATCCTGGAAGAGCCAGAGGATGGGCAGGGGCAGTGGCCTGAAATGATGACTTCTGAATATGACATGGCATTTGCATGTGTGAACTCATGGCAACTGGGGTTCCCTGCAGAGACTTCCATAAGATCTAGCTTGTCACATTTCAGCATGAAGGAAATTGAGGGCACATGAGCACTTAGCTGGAGAGTTATTAGGATTAGTGACTGGTGGTCAGAGAGAGTCACTGTTCTTTAATATGTGAGCACTAGAAAGTTGCCCATGATCAACTAAATAACCCCACACCAGAACACAAAACTGAATCTGATTAAAATCAGTGAAGTATTTAAAAACATAAAGACAAGAAAACATAGGGGCAACCATTGGGAAGAGGAAGGATCCCAGAGAGAGTAAGAGTGGGAAAAGAGAGAGGAATAGTGGGTGAAGAGGATAAAAGTGCTACATAGATGTATAAAATTGCCATAAGTAAATAAAAATATTTTTAAAACAAGACAAACCAATCCGTAAATTGTCCCCTAGCAGGTTGCAGCAGAAACGTTCTACAGAGGGCGTCATTCACCCCAGTCTAGCTTCCTCTAGTTTAGAATAAACATGCTGAGCTGGTAGAAAGAGGCAAGAAAAGAGTACTAGGAAGTCACAGGATTGAGACAACAATTTTCATATATTCTATAGTGATATTTCACAACACATATCCCCAAAGGATCATTTTAATTTTTTCCAGGGAATAAAGGTCCTCAAAACAAACAAACAAACAAACAAACAAACAAACAAACAAACAAACAAACAAAAATCCCCCAAACAGAACAACTGGGTAAATTTTAAACATTAACTTGGTCCTTAACTTTAGGTCTATCTAAACTTGAATGATTACCTAAGAACATCCATAAGTCCTACCTGTCTCCAAAAAGCTTCCAAACTGAGGATTCCTAGCTCTGAGGATATGTCTCTAAACGTCTTTTTATCCACAGGCTCCTTAGGAAAGAGACAATGAGGGTGAGAGATGAAACTGAATGCCCAGTTACCAGATAATCCTGTGTCCAGGGGAGGCTCTCACTGCTCGGGACAGAGGAATAGCTCTTGGCTGTGCTCGAATTTCTTCGCTCGAATTCCACCTCTGCTTCTTCAGCAGAAACAGGGAAGTTGGCTGGTCCTTGTATACTCTGTTGGCTTTTGTCCCACCTTCAGAATGTGCTAGCCAATCACAGAGGAGAATGCATCTGGTTTCATTTCAGAATCTTGTGCATTTCTAGGAACAGGAAAGTGAAACTAAACTCATTTTTTTTTTTCTTCAGTGGTTCCAGGATTTAAGGAAGTGGAAAAGGCCCTGTCATAACATTTTAACCTAAGGCTTAGCAAGTAAGAGAAACTCCAAAGGAACTTACTAACCAGGTTAGAAGATATTCCATGACCCATTAGAGTTCATTTTCTCTAGATCCTTCTGCTGGATAGTTTTCTGTTAGCTTGACACAAGCTATAGTCATCTGAGAGGAGGTAACCTCAATTAAGAAAATGCCTTTAAAAAATTGAGCTGCAGGCAAGCCTGTAGGGCATTTTTAAAATTAGAAATTGATGGGGGAGGGCCCAGCTTCTTGTGGGTGATGCCAACCTTTGGCTGGTGGTCTTGGGGTCTAAAATGAGGCAGGTTGAGCAAGCCATTGGGAGCAAGCCAGTAAGCAGCACCACATCCATGGCTTCTACACCAGCAGCTGTTCCAGGTCCCTGGCCTATTTGAGTTCCAGTACTGACTTCTTTTGATGATGAACAGTGATGTGGAATTGTAAACCAAATAAACCCGTTCCTCTCCAACCTGCTTTTTGGTCATGATGTTTCATCACGAAAATAGAAACCTAAAGATAAGTTGGTAACAGGATCATGGGGTATTGTGAGAGATCTCACCATGTTGTTCTGAGAAGGATTGTGAAAGGACCTTGGAACTTTGGTCTAGAGAGCCATTAAGAGTTTAAAGCTTGATGACCTTTTCTGTGGGAGCTTGGAAGATAAGAATGTTGAGAGTAAAGCCATCAATGGAGGCCTGGCTTGTGAAGTTCCAGAGGGAAGTTTGAGAGTCACTTAAAGACTAAAGGTGAAAGTCTGCTGTTATGGTTAGCTGGGGCTGAAGAATTACCTATATTTAGCAAGATAACAGAGTTACTGAAGTAAGTCTTTGCTTTACTGGGAAAATAGATGGTGGCCAACTGTAGCTAAGAAATTAGCAGTGATTAAGAAGAGACCAACATCACCCAGGCAAACCGTTTTGGGAAGTTGTTGGGAGCCAAAAAATGGATGACTGCACTCTGGCCTTTCTTGCTTGGATGATCTGATGTAACTACACCCTTGACAACCATTACTAAGTTACAAAAAACAATAACTCCTGGAAAAAAACACAAAATGTACCTTTAGATTAATATACTTCTAGAATAACTTCCTTGAACATGTTCAAGTTGGTCGGTTGCACAAGCTTTGGACCAAGGAGACCTCGCCCCGACTCTTTGTCTTCAAAGAGACCTCACCCGGACCCTATTCTTCTATTCTTCAAACTTTCATTCCCCCCTTTTTTCCCTATTCACTTCTCCTATACATCAGTGTATATAAGCCTACTTCCCCTTGCAATAAACGAGACCTTGACGCAACTCAGACTGACTCTGTTTTCTTTATGCGCTTGGTCTCCTTTCTCTCTCGTCCCCATTGGCCTTTCAGGAGGTGCCTCCTCGAGTCACACCCAATAACCTGGCCTGCTGGACGGGTCGGGAAGTGTTTCCTCAGAGTCAGTTCACAGGAGCTGTGTTCCAGAGGCCACCAAGGTTTTACTTCTCCCTGTCAGCCATACTTGGTAATGTGCAAGAGTCTCTATTGTGGGAATGGTCTTCCCACAATAGAGACAATCCAGTGGGACAATCCAGCTAATCTGGACCACACCTTCTGCTAACAGCCAATGTAAAGGACATGGGAAAAGGGAGTTAATTGTTGTTTGCCTGGTTGTCCTCACTCTCACTGGCAAGTTAATTCCTTCACCAGCATTAGAGCCTAGTTCTTCAGGATTACAGCCTATACTGAAGACCAGATGAGACTTTCAGCTTCGTGGACGGAGCAACTGCTGGATTCCTATTCTTTCCATTGGTAGACAGCTATTGTGAACTAGCTGGACCACAATTTGCAAACCATTCTAATCTCTATCTCTATGTCTGTGTGTCTGTCTATCTATCTCTCTGTCTGTCTAAGCTCACATCTTCGTGCATGCAGAGCAATGTTTTGTCCATTAACCTCCCTAACCCTGCAGCATTTTGTAAATGAAAGATCTCTACTTCATTGATGAATTTCTCATTATTCATACAATGAATTGTGTTAATAGTCTCAATGTAATCATGCTATATATTCCCTTTATATTCAGTCAATTTCCTTAGAATTACTCTTTTCTTTTTCTGGCATTTACTCAACTTCTCTTGCAGTGTTAATTGATAAAAGGTTTTGTGTTTCCTTGGTTGTATCATTTTGTCTTGAATTTCCATACTTCTTCATCCTCTTTGATACATCTGGTACATCTGGTGTACCAGTGTCTTACCAATTGGGCAGGAGAATTAATTAGGAAAATAGTTTCCCCTGAAGGTATTGGGTATTATGTTAGAGGCAACATAGGCTTTGGTTTTGTTTGGATACCTATGGTGCCTCCATAAATGCCAACTGATGATTCAGAGGACTTAATGAGTGTGGTAACAAAGTCAAACACCCTAATCTGAACCAAGTCACACAGGTGATGGCATTCTAATAGCCAAAGAAGTATATATAATTTGGGGTTACAGTGATTGAAACACTCAGACAGCATTTGAGTGTGTGCCATACATGGAAGTTGGGGTGACGTTTGAAGTGTGGATAGATTTGGTCTAAAAATGGCACCATGCACCAATAGCTGACATAGGGCAGGGAGCTATGTAAATAGAGGTACCCATGTGGGAGTGTGTGTACTCACTCCTTGTGGAGCTCAAAACCTTTGATGGCTAAAGTATTTCCTTACAGAAAAATCCATGCCTCTGTGGTGCTGATATGGACAACTCAGGCTCTACTCAGTTCATTTTTTTGAGCTGTAGGAAGATTTATCACATGCAAACAAGCCCAGGCTGGGAATCAAGAGCACTCTGTGCAAGGTGGGCTGTTGTCTTCTTGACCTGGCTATCTGGAGCCTCCATTCTTCATAACTCTCTCTCATGTTCCAGCATGCTCCAAACATTCTCAGCAAACATCATCTGCTTGTTCTTTGATTTTATTTCTTCAGTGGAGAAGGGGTTGTCTGGTGTCTCCAGTTAGTCATCTTTTTGGTAAGTCTGCATCTCAATTTATGGTAAAAAAAATACTTTGGAGTATTTGGTGTTGGTGTTTGAGTGCCATAGCTTGCATTAAGAAATCAACTTAAGTTTATGCATAATTTGCATAACCTGTTATAGACTGATTGTTCTTCCCTCCTGAAATCATATATTATTAGCCCAACCCCTCAGCGGAATGATGTTAGGAGGAAAGGCTTTGGGAGGCATTTATGGTTAGACTAGGTCATGGAAATGGAGTCCAAATGATAGAATTGTGAGAAGAGGGGACAAGAGAAACATCCTCTGCACACAGAGAGCATGGAAGGCCATGTGAGGCATTACCAGGAAGAGTGCTTTCACTGAATGTCTGCCCACACTGGCATCTGAATGTCAGACATCAGTCACTAGAAGTGTAAGAACAAAATTCTATTGTTAACCCACATAGTCTATAGGATTATAGCAGCCCAAACTTTAAGAATCCACTCCTCACCATGAATAATTTTTTCCCTTTCCTCTGTGTCTCTCTTTCAGTCTTAATAAAAAATGTACTGTTTATTTGTATTTTATTTCATGGAAGATAAAGTGTCAGCCAGGGAATGGTCAATGAGATAATCATCCAAAAATAGTAATTCTAAGGACAGTCATTGTGGAGCTATTATGGGTTCATGGGAATATCAAGTAACAACAAATGTCTATATTTTTGCAAAAGAATTTATTAAATGGTTTTATTGATATGGAGTAAAACATAATTTAGTAATCACAGCATTTAAAAATCTATAAAGTAGATGAATCTATTCATCTTCACTGGATCTGACACATAATTAGAGAACTTCATTAACATTTCTCAAGAATTCTGATTAAATAGGATTTTTAGTAATCTTAGGTACTATTAAGGCTATTGGAATCTCTATGGTTATTATTTCTCTTGCCCACATGTTAGCTCTGTATTTCAACATGTATATTTAATTTTTTTCTTTACTTACTTTTATTTTATGAAAGTTTGCCTTACATGTATATCTTTTAACACATCTGTGACTGGTCCCTGTTTAGGTTAGGGTATCAGATCCCCTGGAACAGGACATATAGTCTACTGTAGCTATTATGTGGGTCCTATTATGTGGGAATTGAACCTGGGTCCTCTGCAAGAATAGCCAGTGTTCTTAACCTCGGAGCCATCTCTCCACTCCTGCTTTTACCCTTTCTCAGGAATGCTAGAGATTGAACCTGAGGTCTCATGCATGTGAGACAATTACTATACCATTTTGCTACTGCCCCAAACCTTCCTACTTTTTCAACGAACAAGCTTTTTGGTTTTGTGCATTTATATAGATGATTATAGGCATGAACATGACATGGTGTGTATGCAGAGGTCAAAGGACAACCCTGAGTGTTGGCTTTTACTTTCTACTTCCTTGTGTCGGTGTCTCCTATTCACTGCTACATGTAGAAGTTTGAGCTGGCCCCAGAGCTTCTAGGATTCTCTATCTCTGCCTCGTATCCCACACAGGAGTGTGTGGACTACAGATGCTTAGCTGGCTCTATGGGGGCTCTAGGGTTCTGAACTCAGGTCCTCAGGCTTGCAAGGCAAATGTTTTATCTACTGAGCCATCTCTCCCTCTCCAGCCCAGTTATGGTTTCTCCTTGGGGACTGCTATCAAGAGAGGACACAAGCATCAGTGATTGAAGTGTTTGCCCCCTGAATGTTTCTATTTTTCAAGTTTAACTCAACTGAAGCTATGGTTTCCTGAGGAATGATTTTGTTTTCTGTTTTAAACTTCTTAAAATATTTGGTAAAGGTGGAGTCCAAATCTTTGTGGTGTTCATCCTTAGATGAAGAGAACAGCTGACCCATGACTGTGAGCAAATAAAGGCCCTGAAAGAAAGAAGGAAAAGTCAGGAGGGTCTGTATCAAATTGAAAATTTACATTTTAGTAAATTTCAAGTATATTGCTACATCCCATCCTTAATGGTTGAAATTTTACATTACATCTCCTACTGTGTTCATATACACAACTGGGATTTTGTGTCCTTTGACTAACATCACTCGGTTTCCCCCTCCCCACATCTCTTCTCAGCACCCTGTTTTCTACCTCTATGAATCTGGCTACTCTAGATTTCACCTGTAAGTGACACAATAGGGTCATACTTTCGGCAGGTAAATGAGACCTTCACATGAGATTTTAATGGTTTATTCTCCCTTGTCTCTTCACAGATCCATCTCACCTTTTCAGCCTGCTCTGTGCCCCCATGCTATGTAGACTACATGAGCAGAGATCCCTCACCTTCTAGCTTCCAGTATCATTCAGCTGTATGAGATCATGGCCTCGCATTTGCCCTGCTTGGGCTGCATGTCTGACTGTGCCTGCACCCATCATTCTCTGTAATCAATACTGTTTGGCCTTTCTGAACTGTTCAGTACTCCTGGTATTTTGAAGGAAAGTATTTCTTCTTATTATTCCATCTGCTTAGATCTGGTAATGGCCCCTCACACTCTCTGGTCTCCGGTTGTCGTACATTTCCCTATTTATCTGCTTGGCATATCCAACTTTCTGAATTTGCTCTTTCACTGAAGTTTCTTCATTTAAGTGTTTATTGGTGACTCCTTCGTGATGTGTACTATATAACACTTTTGCAATAGTTGGATTCAAGGACAATGTCCAAGCCTCTTTCTAAGTTGAAAAGGGACCAAGCTTTGCAAAGTATAATGCATATTTATATTGGTGTAGTGTCTGCCAGTCCAGTCGCCAGTGCCACACACATATGTCCTAGACCACTTTCCTTTAAAGACACTTAGTGTCCCTGAACAACTGAATCAACAGCCAAGCCAGATAAAGTGCTGTTAGGACATCACCCATTCCTGTCAATGCTTGCTACACAGAAGGTCCAAGCAGGGCACCTGCAGCATTTCAAATGAACACAGACAACATGTGCAGGAGACAGAAGAAAGAGTAGTCAGTAGGATGAGTTGATATAGTTAATAGTAACTTCAGAAATTTGGATTTGACAATCTGTATTGATCCCTCTGTTATATCTATGGGCTTGATATAGGTCATAAGTATGCTAATATATGTTTTTAGAAATGTTGAAGGAAAATAATTTGTAAATTAGTTTTGTTTTAAGATAGAGAATAGCTGTAGAATAAAAAAAAGGATACGTGTATCTCTGAGTTAGCTATATCTAAAGGTTATTAAAATTTCTAAGGTCAAAGTTCACTACACTGATACAGTTCTAAAATATGGTGTTATTTATATCAAGGAGGTTCTCTTAAGATACTGATCTGCTTTGGTAACATTTACAAAACTAGACTGTAATGAAACTAACATTCATCAGAACCATAAGATAAAGGTTGTGCTAAGTTACAAAAAAAACGTATCCAACAGCAATTCATGGCTAGTGGGCATCACATTTGTATATAATGTTATGGGATTAGATATTTTAATACCTAAATTGGTATGTACATATTTTTGTAAAATTTTCTAAACCTTATCTTTCCTTCAGTAAGTATTTCTATTTCCTGCTGACAGCCTGACTGCTGACAGGGACAGGCCCTGGGTCCCAGCACTGCCAGCAACAAAACAGAAAACCAAGAACAGAGGCCACGAAACCCAAACCCTGCTCCCCATCCTCAGGAAAATGCTGGCCCCGCAGGGAGTTGGGGGTTCAGCTCAGCTCCTGACCTCCTGTCTAGGAAATTCCTACTAAAATGCCAGGGTCCTCTCTGAATCTTGTTACTCTTCTCCCAAACTGGACAGACATCCGGGTTCAACTCTGTCAGCCTCACACAAACCTAACAGAGGAGGCCAGAACTAAGCTTTTCTGATAGCTACTGAAATTAACTATTTGGTAATAAATTTGGCCAATCACAAAAGCTGATGGAGCACGATAAAAATGAAAGTTGTTACGTCTATCAGGGCAAACATGGGCCTGGATCCACTGGGTTTAGCCTGGTGAAAGTTATCAAGACAAAAGTTCATGGAATCTTTTATAAAGCCTCCCATCCTTGTGGTCCTCATCCCTTGTTCTAATTATGCACAATGTAAAACTGTCTTGGGCCAGCAAGATGCCTGAGCAGGTGAGGCCACTTGCCACTAAGCCAGAGGATCTGAGTTCTAGTCCCAAGACTCACATAGTGGTGGGAGAAAACTGACTTCCAGAACTTGTCTTTTGACCTCTACATACATGTGCTAGCCCCAATACATGAGTACACAGAGAATGAGTAAATAAATATAATCAAAATACAAACAAAATACATTGTACAAAATTCTCAAAGAACTACTAAAAACAAGAAAAAAATAAGCAACAATAAAACTTCATGGTAAATGTCTTGCACTGAGTATGAACACAACAAACTATAGTGATATGAAATATCAATCATTACAAATAGATACATTTCTTCATTAGAACTACAACTTTCCAATAAAAACCATGAAGCTAAAGAGGATTCCCTAATTTAAAATGCCCACAGTTTCTACTATTGTTGTTTGATAAATGGCCATGTTGGCCAATTTCCTTCTCAATATTACTGATTATACCAGAAATTAGTGACACCTTACTCAGACAAGGGATTTGTTGGTGGTGTTGCTGCTTAGTTCCCATTTGTTCTGTTTCTGCAGTGGGTAGTGTCTGAATGCACAGTCTCATAACTGGTCAAAGTGGTGAGAATACGTGACAGTTGAGTGCTCATTGCTAAATATAACAGGCACATCTTTATCAACCCCCCACCCTAACCAGATTCAGGAAACATCCTGGAAGAGCCAGGGGAAGGGCAGGGGCAGTGGCCTGAAATAATGACTTCTGACTATGACATGGCATTTGCATATGTGAACTCATAGCACCTGGGGTTCCCTGCAGAGACTTCCACAGATCTAGCCTGTCCACATTTCAGCATGAAGGAAATCGGGGCCACATGAGGACTTAGCTGAGGAAATATTAGGATTAGTGACTGTTGGGGGAGAGAGAGTCACTGTTCTTTAACATGTGACCACTAGAAAGTCGCCCATGATCAAGTAAATAACCCCACACCAGAACACAAAGTGATCCTTAGGAAAATTAGTGGACTATTTAAAAACATAAAGACAAGAAAACATAGGGGCAACCATTGGGAAGAGGAAGGATCCCTTAGAGAATAAGAGTGGAAAAACAGAGAGGAATAGTGGGTGAAGAGGATATAAATGCAACATAGACGAATGAAAATTATCATACAGTAAATAAAAATGTTTTTAAAACCAAACAAATTAATCCTAAAATTGTTCCCCAGCAGGTTGTAGCAGAAGCATCCTACAGAGGGTGTCATTCACCCCAGTCTAGCTTTCCCGGAGTTTAGAGTGAATATGCTGAGCTGGTAGAAAGACAAGAAAAGAGTACTAGGAAGTCACAGGATTGAGACACAAGAATTTTCATACATTTTGTATGAGCAGCCCTGGAACCAGACAAGGGCCATGACAGGTTCTCCTAACAGCCCTGCCAGGGACCAGCCCTTAGGTTCAGTTTAGAGGAGCTGGCTAGAGCTTAGCATGTAGTTCGCAGGAAAAGCACAACTCATCTGCAACTAATTAGCAGGTGCTCCACAGCCTTCTGCTTGAAAAAGATAGCTTTCCCTACCCCACCTCTGGAAAGTCTTTAACCACTAGAGATACCTACCAATCTTATAAACTTTTTGTTTAAACCTGCCAATCAGCCCCCAGACTAAACTCTCCTCCCTGCAAGTTATCTAACCCTGATTAAAAGGAGCCTTCAAGCTTCTCTCCAGGTCACAATTTGCCATTTTGCAGATGATTAGACACAAATATGTTGGTAATTTTAATAATTGCTCTTGCTGGTTGCATATGTGACTGGTGGTCTTTTATGGGACTTCTCATGGACCTGAACATATGGTGCATTGGCCAGGAGTTCCCGCCAAGACTCCTGACATGTTGAGCATTTGAACCAAGCTGCTCATTGAGCACTCTTTGTCTTGATTGGTCATTGTTCCGGCTTTCATTGTTTTGTTCCATTTGTTGATGTTTCTGGGAAGCTTGAGCTAACTGAATCTGGAGGCCTGAGTGCTATCTGGTTGCACTATTAACACTCACACCACATGGGTCCAGAGATGTCTCTGACCTACCTGGAAGAGACTGTGTCCCTTTGGTCAAACTGGGATAGAGGATTCCTTTGGTTGAATGGAAACCCAGGTTGTCCTGTTACAAAAACAGAACTTGCCCTCCCACCCCACCCCTACTCCACCCCCAGTGAGACAAGCTGAAAGCCCATTCCTGGTTTCTGTTTAATGGGCCCTACTGGTACAATGTGCTCTGTTGCCCTCTTGTGTTTTTGTCTAAACACTACTCTTGTTCTCCTAGAAGGGATGAGACAAATGGCTTCGACCACCACCACCAACACCACTAACACCTACCTACACCACCATGCCCCCAGAGCATTTTCTTGGACCATTTCAAGGACTTTCAGGCCCAAGCTGGTGACTTGGGGATCATTTTCTGAAAAGGGGTGCTCAATAAGGCATGGTATGCCAGGGACCAGGCTTCAGACCAATAGGATACACTCCCAGGGAGAGCAGGCGAAAGGAACTTCCTGTGGTTGCTAAGTTGCTGAGGCCCTGTTGTGACACTGTAGATAGGGCCTGGGGCTGGGGCAGCTTGTAAGTGGTAGACAGACTGGGACAGGACTTCAAACACCAGACCAAGAACCTGGGGTTAATTATTGAGGCCAGGGAAGCTGACCCTCTTTTTTGCAGGATACTGACTGCCAGGCAGGCATTCTGCCCACAAGCTGCCCTTGTAGATTCGGCACTCCCTTCTCTTCCTTCCTGAGCCAACTTCTTCACTGTGGACCAAGGTCCTTGCCACAGCTACTTTCTCTTAATCCCTTCCTGTCCTGACAGTAAGAAACTGCTGAATTGAACCAGCCTATAAAATACTATATTTGGGGGAATGTATGCCTGTTTCCACAGGAAAAATTATGTGGTTTTTGGTCACTCAGGTGCAATTATAGATTGACAGGAGAGGGCCCCGGCCCTTGTGGGTGATGCTATCCTTGGGATGGTGGTCTTGGGGTCTAAAAGGAGGCAGTTCAAGCAAGCCAGTCAGCAGCACCCCATGCATGGCCATTAGCAACTGCTTCCAGGTTCCTGCCCTGTTTGAGTTCCAGTCCTGACTTCCTTCGCAGCTTGTTTTGTTTGTTGTTATTGTTTTGTTCTTTCTGTTTTTTTTTTCATGGAGTTTCATCACAGAAATAGAAACCTTAAGGCAAGTTGAAACAGAATCATGAGTTATTGTGAGAGATCTGACCATGTTGTTTTGAGGATTGTGAAAAGACCTTAAAACTTGGTCTAGAAACACAGTAAGAGTTCAGAACTTGATGACCTTTTCTGTGGAAGCTTGGAAGATAAGAATGTTGAGAGTAGAGCAATCAATGGAGGCCTGTCTTGTGAAGTTCCAGAGGGAAGTTTGAGAGTCACTTACAGACTAAAAATGAAAATCTGTGGTGATGGTTAGCTGAGAATTGGTTGTAATTAACAAGAGAGCAGAGTTATTGAAGAAAGTCTTTGCTTTACTGGGAAACTAAAGGCTGGCCAACTGGAGGTAAGAAATTAGCAGTGATTAAGAAGAAACCAACATCCCTGAGGCAAACTCTCTGGGGAAGTGTTTCCTCAGCGTCAGTGTACAGAAAGAAGCTGTGTTCCCGAGGCCACCAACGCTTTTCTTCTCCATGGCAGCTATACTTGGTATTGTACAAGAGCCTCTCAGGTGGATTTGAAGACAGGAAGGAGTGATGGAAAGAAGCTGAGGGTTGGCACTGTGAGAGGCCAGGATTTAGGCCATTAGAGAAGGTTCAGCCTCAGTATTGATGGAAGCCCCAGGATTGAAGGGTTCAAGGTGAGAAAATGAGGCTTGGTTGGCACCATGAAGAGAGCCCAGGAGTGGCTATTGGCGGCAGCTGCATTGCATCAAGGGACTTTATCATTTTTGGAGATGTCAGTGCCATGGAATGACCATCAAGGACAGCTGCAGCAGTAGAGTGGAAACAGTCCAAATCACTGCTGCAGAGGTCAGAGCAAGAGAAGTGTCCCAATCCCTTTGAGGAAACCTGAAGATTTCCAGTGGATCCCAGACATTGAATACTGAATAATTAAACAGTTTGAATTTGTTTTTGCTTTGATATGATTGTGACAGTGCCTTGGCTCTTCCCTCTTGAGATAAGAAAGTATTTAAATTATTTTTGATTTTACAGGAGACCACAGGTGAGGGACAATGAAGTAAAAGAATTTGGATTTAAAAAGAGACATTGAGGGTTTTTTTTTTTTTAATGAGGCTGAATTTTAAAGTGCTTGAATTTGTAAAGAGGTGTGACCTTAAAATGTTTTATATTGTGATACTGATATTTGTGGTGGTTTAAATAAACATGGCCCCCATAGGCCCTAAGGGAATGGCACTATTAGGAGGTGTGGCCTTGTTGGAGGAAATGTGTCACAGGATGTGGGCTTTGGGATCTAAGATTCTCAGGAGAGGCCCTGTGGCTCACTTTCTCTTCCTTCTGCCTATGGATGCTGATGTAGAACTATCAGCAAGAGAAGTGGCCTCATCAAAGCCATGTCTGTCTGCATGCCACCAGACTTCCTGTCATGACAGTAAAGGACTAATCCTTTGAATTCTAAGCCAGCCCCAATTAAATGCTTCCTTATAAGAGTTGCTGTGGTCATGGTGTCTCTTCAAAGCAATAGAAATCATAACTAACACAATATTAATTTGTGATATTGGAGATGAACAAGAAAGGAAAGGCTATGGCTTAACAGTGATGTGTTTGTGTGTCAGGTTGACAAGGGGTCAACTGTACTATATAGTTTTTTGTCAGTTTGACACAAGATAAAGTCATTTGAAGGAAAGAACCTCAGTTAAGAAAATATCTACATAATATTGGGCTTTAAGCAAGCCTGTAGGATAATTAATGATTGATGGGGAGAAGCCACTCCATTGTGGGTGGTGCCATGTTTGGGTTGGTGGTCCTAGGGTCAATATGAGGAAGCAGGCTAGCAATCCAATAAGCAATATCTCTCTACGATATCTACATTAGCTTCTGCCTCCTGATACCTGCCCTGTTTGAGTAGCTGCCCTGACTTCTTTGATGATGAACAGTGATGTGGAAGTATAAGCCAAGCAAACCCTTTCCTTTCCAAATTGCTGCTGGTCATAGTTTTTCATCATAACAAGAGCAACCTTAACTAAGACAGCCTCTGATTCCACAAAGCACATCTTCAGTTGAAGTCACACAGCATAATTCCTGTGTGACTGCCAGTTCCAGTATCATCTTAACACCTCCCGTTGTGGTCCTCTGACTCTAATCCTGTTTCCTCAACTTTATGGCATAGTCATTTTCTTTATTCCTTATCCCCACTGTAACAGACTGATGGGAGAACTGGAAATGGGCTGTAGGTGTTTGGGATGAGAGGAAAATGAGAGTGGGAAAGTCCATGTTAAATCCCATTTATTCAATACAGTACTTCAGGGTCCTCAAGTCAACTTTGAGAGTCACTGTTTTCTTTTAAATATTTTATTTTATAAAGGAATTCTAACTGTGCACTGGAGAAGGGGGTAGAGAATGTTCCCAGCATAAATAAGGCCTCAGTTCAATCCCCAGCATCTCATCAAATGCAGGAATTTGTGGCTCCCTGAAATTCTGGTACTCAGGGAGTAGAGGTAAGAGGATCAGGTCATCCTTGATACATAGTGAGTTAGAGGCTAGCCTGGGCTACTTGACACTCTGTCTCAAAAAAAAAATTGAATATCACGTTCAGCAAGATGGCTCAGCAGGTAAATACACTTGTTGCCAGACCTAAGGACCTGGCTTAGATTCTTGGGTAATTGTTTACCTCAGTTCTCATATTGCTAGCCTTTATTCTCCACAAATGTGAACAAGATCTCCTGTGGCAGCACAATGGACGTCACCATCAGTTAAGGAACCAGTAACACCCACTGTCACCCTGGAGCCTCCTCTTCCTGTCTCACTCATGTCAACTCAATTCACAGACTTAATCTCTGCTTCCAAATCCAATCACACTTGACCATTCCTCCTACAATATCTTCTTCAAGACTTTCTCAATTCCAGCTTTGATTATGTCATTGACATCACTGTATTTCCTCTGAGTATTCTTGCAACCACATGGATGATAAAATGGCCAGAGTTATCCTAAGGACACTGAAATCATGTCAAGTCAACTCTGAGATGCACCATAAGGATTCCTTTCCCCTCGTGGAAAGTTCATTAGGTATGCAGTGCACATGCTATGTACAACATAACTATGAATATAATTATTACTTCTTGGGGCTCTGGGGTCTGAATCCCAGTCACCCTGCTACCTCAGGCTGTCTTCTCATCTCAGGACTTTGTACTTAATGAGAGAATACTTTTCTTTTTCCTCTCTTCCAGCAGCCACACGTCTGTTAACTTAATCACCTTTCTTTAGGTTGTGCTTCGATTAGGCAGGTTTTAGCACTGAGACCCCCATTGGGATATAAGATTGTACCCAGCTTTATCATTCACCATCCTTTCATTATGTTTCAGTTTCTTCACAGCACTTGCTGCCAGATAATGTGTATCTGTCTGAGTCCATTTGCTGTCAGCCTCCCACATTATAATGAAACTCAGGTAGCAGAATGTGCTTTTGTCTTGCTCAGTTCTTCTTCATGACCACACTAGAATATGGTGGTTTATCATCAGGGAGTGATCAGGAAATATGAGGAATGCACCTGGACTTTATTATGAACATTTGTGACTATTCTGTACTTCTAACTGGTGTGTAGGAATTGAAGTCCTACTAAATTGATAGGCAGTTGGTGTCAAGAGTCTGAAGAGAGCACAAAAACAGTCTAATACAAACCAGATATCTTAGAATCATATTGTGTATGAGCACAAACATACATACATGGACTCACTGCACAGGCAGACCCTGTCCAATCCACAGGACAAATGGGGACAGCTGTGCATGAAACCAGAGCTGCACACATGAGCCAGGAAGAGGTGAGTAAAGAGGATGTCCAAAGGGGGATGCTAAGCCTGGTTAAATGAACACCACAATCAGATTTCCTGTTGAAGGGGACGGTCACCCAAAGGGCACAGAATGTCCCTGAAGCACCCAGGCTGTTCTATCTTTTCTGTTTTTCTCTCTCATTCCTTCAGTTTTACCTGCTGGATTTGTGATGCAGACTTCAGTGTGACAGTTTCCTGCAAGGTCTGTCCACTGAAGGTGAACACAGGGAATGAGAAGGCTGTGACACAGCAAACATTACAGAAGGAAGCCTGCCTAAGTGACAGCTGCCCACACATCCAGACACAGCTCATGTACCCTACAGAATAAGAACACATCATCCTTAGCACTCCTGCTTTACAATAAAGAAAAACACAGTGAACAAGAATCATCGGGCACAGATTTCCATAGCCAGCTATAACAGAAGCAGCATACAACGAGACCTCTTCTCCACAGACTGGAGGGCTTGGGAGGCTGGAATTAAATAACTGATCCTGAACTAGACAGCACGATGAGAGTGAGATACAACAACCTCATGCACACTGCAGAGATATTCTATTACCTGAAGCCTCCATTGACTGCTATAAGGAGAGTAATAAGAGGCAAACCACAACAATTTGATACATTTACCAAAAACAATACCCATATCATTTCCTGTAGGTTTATCTCAGCTTGAAGGATTGACAAAGACCATACACAGCCTGCGCAATCCAGGAAATATCAAAGCATCCTAGCTTTGAAACTGAGGACTCCCATTCTCAGGCATATTCCTAAATATCTTGTTATCTATGTGTTCCTTAGAGAAAAGAAGATGAGTCTCAGAAGTTAAATATGAATGCTCCTGTACACTTACCAGAAAAGCCTGTGCCCAGGGTATGGACTTACTGTAGGTCAGCTACAGGAACCGCTGTCCACTGTGCTCCAGGCTCTTCACATGAACCTACCCCTGGTCCCTCTATGGAAAGCAGCAGGTTTATGTTAGTTTGGGAGAACTTCTACACTCTTATGGCTCTGCTCCTCCTGTCTCAGTTTATTTTGGCTAATCAAGGAGGAGCATGGATCAAGTGGCTTTTCAGAATCCCCTTCATTTCCAAGAAAAGGAAAGTGAAAATAAAACAAAGAGTTGTTTTTTCAATCTATAAACACTTCATTTCCTGACAGAAATTTGGACAGTTCCCAAATAAAAATTCAAGGCATTGTAGAGCTTGCAAGGTGAGGGAGAACATGAAGAAGGGTTTTAATAAGTAGGCTAGAACAAACTGTTGAAAAATAATTTTAGTGATTCCTAACTCTACAAATACAGCCTAAACTGAAGTGGTGCAGCACATTGTCTGGGGTCCTGTGCAGATGTCAATTTTAGTCTCGCCCAAGAGACAAACCATTTGTCCCCCTCTGACTACAACCTTATTTCTTCACAATTGTGGATTCATTTCCCTTAATTCTTATCCTTCTCAACTCCCCTGTCAATGCAGAGATTTCTTCTGACTTGTGTTGACAAGCCTTATACATGATGGTAAAACCATGACCAGTTTATATGTAGAACTGCCCTGCAGTGTCCAGAAGACACTGTTTCCTTGTAATCATCTACAAATCTGACTCCTACAGTTTTCACCCTTTACTCCATAACTATTCCTATTCCTTTGGAGGTAAAAATATGTATATTCCATTTAGCTCTGAACATTTACAAATGTCTTATTCTATACATCTGGGCCAGCTGGTCGTATCTTTATTGATTATAATCTCCTACAAATATGAGCTTCCATGAGAAGGATTAAGGAATGCCTTAATCTATTACCATAATGGAAAATCATTAGGACATGCTTTAATATTATGTCCCTCTAGCATAATAGTAGTAGTAGGTTCTGACTAGGGTATATGTCCATTATAGCCTTAGGTTATTGTCCAGATATATTAGGACATGCTTTAATATTATGTCCCTCTAGCATAATAGTAGTAGTAGGTTCTGACTAGGGTGTATGTCCATTATAGCCTTAGGTTATTGTCCAGATATAGCCTTAGGTTATTGTCCAAGTATGGGTTTCATATTGTGGAGTAATATTAAATCCAATCAGGATGTAGTTCATTAGTACCATGACATTCTTCTCACTATAACATTGGTGGTTAAATCTTATCTGTCCAGTCATTATTGTAGCTCACAGAATTCACACCTAGATATGATCAATGTTTCATTTTCTACTCTGCTGCTATGGCTAGAACCTTCCAGCACTATGAAAGATAACCAGTAGGGATGGATCTTCTAGGTCAGTATCAGCTTATTTTCTCCATGTTCTATAACTCAGGAATGTGGTGTTTTCACTAACAGGATCTTGCCATCAAGTTCTGGAAGGTAACCAGGAGCACTGACAATGGCCTGTAATGACCAGGGTCATCCCCGGCCAACAAGTCCAAAAAAGCTAAGTAATTCCTGCATCTAGGATTTTAATTGTTACCCTGTAGTGGGGCCAAGGGACATTGGTGCCCAATAGAGGGAAACTCCATCTTCTTCGTTCTATGTGTATAGATATGTTTTAGAAAGCCTCTACATTTGGAGGTCACATGACAGGTTGAAAACCCTTTAGTGTTATTTATGCCTTCTACTTTCACTCCCCTGCCCTGTTCTCACCTCCCAGCCCAATTTAACACTTCTTTATCCATATTTCTCTTTTAAATCCAATCCCATCTTCCCTCTCTTGTAAGTCTCACTTCATGGCATCATAGTGTTTCAAACCCCTGTGGGTATCCCAAATAGAACACACATATCTGAAAGGTGGAAGATAAGTCTACACATAAGTGGGATTAAATGATGTTTGTCTTTCTGGGCCTCTCTTACCTTACTGAGAATGATTGAAATGCATCTCCATCCAATGCCCCATAAATTTCATAGTTTCCATTTTGCATAACAGATGAATAATATTTCATTCTGTAAAGTTGCACATTTTCTTTATCCATTCACCAGTAGATGGGCATCCAGATTGTTTCCATTTCTTGGCTATTGTGGATAGAGCAGGAATGAAGGATGTGCAGTAGCTGATCAGTAGTAGACGAAGCCATTTGGGAATATTTCCAGGAGTAATGCAGCTGGATCATGTAGTAAAGCTATGTTCCTTTTTTGTGGAGCTTCCACAAAATTACCCCAGTAACTGAAGGGTCCAGGGATGTAGGAATAAGACAGAAATATGGGCCGGGCGTTGGTGGCGCACGCCTTTAATCCCAGCACTCGGGAGGCAGAGCCAGGCGGATCTCTGTGAGTTCGAGGCCAGCCTGGGCTACCAAGTGAGCTCCAGGAAAGGCGCAAAGCTACACAGAGAAACCCTGTCTCGAAAAAACCAAAAAAAAAAAAAAAAGACAGAAATATGGGAATAAGATAGGAATATAGGAATAAATATTTGTAAGATGAAGAGATGGAAGCTGACAGCCATCAGCTTTGCCAGCAAATGGGGATTAACCTTTCACTGGGCCCTTCCTTGTTTTATGATAGGAGCTCTGTCAGAAACCCTAATGTTAGTGTTTTACTAAAGATTGCTCTCTGCAAACCCCTGCCACTCACTATCAAAAGCCAAAGTTAACTTTTAATGAGTTCTATGTGACAGCCTCCTTTGCATTGTTTCATATTCCTCCTTCTATGGGAACCCAGCTATGTCAGAAAGAGTTGCAGATTTGGGGCAAACATCAATTAGCTGTGTCAGGAAAGACTTCAGGGATATACAAAAATCAATCAGCTGAAACTCTCTAAAACCTTGTTAATGGAAAATGGTAAATCCTTAAAAAGCAATCTGTCTTCAAATGTTTAAATTAGGAATTGTAAAAAATTTATTGTCCATGCCTGATGCTTTCTCCTTCTATAGGAAGGGGATCATAACCCCACCCCCTCCAACTGCCATAGGTACAGAATCCCACACTCTGGCTATGGTATCAGCTAGCTCATTAGCTTTTTGTGTCCCACGGTGATTTTTTTTGGAATAAAATTTTTTCTTCGGATTTTAGACTGTGTTTGACCTCATTATTTTGTGCATAATTACACAAATTGGCACTAACATAAGTGGGGAGTGAGTGTTCTCCTTATCCCACATCCACAGCAGCATTTGCTGCTATTTGTATTTTTGTTTTTTGCTATGCTGACTGAGGTGAGGTGAAATCTCAAAGTAGTTTTGACTTGTGTTTCCCTGGTGGATAATAATGTTGAGCATTATATATATATATATATATATATATATATATATATATATATATATATATCTCAGGTATTTGCACAACATTTTTTTAAGAACTTTTTTTTTAGCTTATACTCCATTTTTAGATTGGGTTACTTGTTTTCTAGATACTAACCCCCTATGTACATAGCTGGTAAAGAGATTTCCCATTCTGTAAGATGCTTCATCACTCAACTGATGTGTCTCTTAAAAATATTTTGAGTCTTCCTTTGGATCCTGTGTAGATCTAGAATCCCTGTAGGACTATGAAGTCCAGACTGACTTTATGCTCCTGGTGATTCTCCTTACTCAGCCTCCTGACTGCTGAGATCACAGCTGTGAATCACTGTGCCTTGATTGACTCAGGAACATACTTCTTGATTTTGTGAGCCAAATCCAAAGATTATGGGCATTGAGTGTATATTAAACAGCCCTCTGTGGGTGACATTGAAAGGATGTATACTGTCCAGCCTAACTCATTACAATTTCATTGAGTTCTCATGATAAATAATACAGAGCTCAGCTATAGCAGCTGTTTTTAGGAACTCAAGTTCATCCTCAGCATCTCTGTTGGGTGAACATTGAGTAATATAGCTGGCTGTAAGAATATATTATAGAGATTCAGCTGTATATAATAAGCTATACCTTGACTGACCAAGGTGTCCTCCAGAGGAAGTCATTTATCAAGGAATACTTGGTGTTATTTAACTTATTAATATATATCAGCTGTCTTCTGCTATGAAATTCTTGTGTGCCCATATACTACTAGGCCATATGGCAAACAGTTAAACTTCTCAGAAGTACTGATGATCCACTAGGTGACCCCGCTCCAGGGCCTAGGAGACAAGTGTACTGTAGATGCATAGCTTTGTTTCTCCTGCAAATGAAGCTCAGACCTCCCTTCTCCTGACAGGGAAAACAGCATTGCAGAGCAATTGACTCAGAACAAAGGACGTTTTTGCATACCCAGGTGAAGTAAAGGATGGGGCCGGATTCTTGGTCAGAGCAGAGTCATGTGGCCAAAAAGAAAGGATAAGGCAGTTTCTATAGATGGTTGATACAGGTGCATAGATGGAGAGAAGAGAAGAAGGCAGAGTTTCTCAGAGCCAGGGGTAAGAAGCAAGCGAGGAAAGATGGAAGATGAAGGAACAGAGGATGAAGATGAGGTCAAAAGCATAGGAGCTTTGGTTAGTACTATGAGAGGACAGGATGAGTAGGTACAGGGAGGAGCTGAATGTGAGGACTGAGCTGTATTTTATCACAGAGACATAAACAGATGAAATAGCAAGGTGTACATAGATTCTTTTCCCACAGATAACCCCATGCCAGACCTAGCATCTTCCCCAGGACCTTTAATGGACCAACTAAGATTTGGGATCATTTTGGGTATGCAGTTGAGGAGACACTGAGACCTAGGCCTATTTCTCTTTCACTCCTCTGGTCCTCACACATGAGTTGAGTGTGTGTGTGTGTGTGTGTGTGTGTGTGTGTGTGTGTGTGTGTGTTTTCCTTTCATGAGTTCTCCCCTCTGGTGTACTACTGAAGTTTAACAGTAATGAGGCCATCTAATCATAGACCACAGACACTGAAACTGTAAGCCAAATGTAAAACTTTTTTCTTTGTGGGATGATTATCTCTCTGATATTTATTGCAGTAACACTAAGTTGATTAACATGAGGCCTCTAGGTTTACAGTATGGTAATCCAGAAACTTCTGCTTATTTCAAGGCAAATGATTAACGAATGTAATCCCATTGTCACCTTTTTCATTTGACTGAAAACCCTTACTAGTTTCACAGATCAAAACTGTAGATGTATTTCTTTTAGCATCCCTACCACAATAGGATAATACAGGAAAATGTCCTGTTCACACCTGTCAGTAAATTGGACAACTTGATTAAATCAGCAATTATTTGAGTGGTATCCATTTTCAAAATGACTCATGAGGAAATAGACTACCTAAACAGCCTTTTGTGTAATAAGCAGATTCATTAGTAAAACTCCAGGGTGAGAAATGTTTGCTCCTTAAGATGTGTTTTAACATTATAGTCTCTTGGTTTAATTTTAGTAAATTATATATTTAAAAGTTTCTCCACTTTCCTTCCAGTTTTCCAGTTTTTGAAATGTAGGTTTCAAAGCACTCCTCAGTTACTCAACTTTCTATAGCTGGAGGATTTCTCTCCAGCCCCGCCAAGCCTCACCAGTCCTGGGGCCCACTTATAAAATAAACACATCGACTCTTATATTATTTAAACTGCTTAGCCATTAGCTCAGGCCTACCATTGTCTAGCTCTTACTCTTATACTAAGCCCATTTTTGTTAATCTATATGTAACCACGTGTTCTGTGGCTTTCCCTGTTGCCTCTACATGATGCTTCCTTGACAGCAGCAGGTGTCTTCCCTCTCTGCCTTCCTGTCATTTCCTTTTTCCTCTCTGTTAGTCCTGCCTATATTTCCTGCCTGGCTACTGGCCAATCAGTGTTTTATTTATCAAACAATCATCCACAGCAACTCTCCTTCTCCTTAGTACTTGTTGTAAAGTTAATCTTTTCATCTCTAATCTTACTATTTTCTATCTTCTCTTTTTCTTGGGGTTAGTTTGGCTAAAAGATTGTCATTTTTGTTTATCACACTAAAATACCAAATATTTGTCTCCTAGATGTCTTGACAATTTGGTGAATATATGTATACAAGTAATTTTTATGTGTTCTTGACAAATTGTTGATTTATTAAGATACAGTACCTTTCTTCATCTCTTCTGACTAGTTTTGGTTGGAAGTTAATTTATCACGTAGTGGAATATCTATGTCAGGGTATTTTCAGTTTCTGTTGCTTCAATGACATCACCCTCACCATGTATTGATTCTGAGGAGGTGGATAACTTTATCAGTGAGGTGTTTCTCCATGACAATAGGAAGTTTTTTTAGTTAACTTTAATTCTGTGGTCAACCTCAAGGCCTTCTTCCCATGTAACATTTCATACTTACAAGTTCCAAAGACTTAAATGTAGACAAACTTCTAATCATCTGCCTAACACAAATGGGAAGTACCAAAAAAAAAAAAAAAAGAAAGAGAAAAAGAAAAAGAAAATCTTTAGGATCTCTCCAGCCATTAGTATGAAGTGAGGAGTCTTCATAGCTAGTTATTTTGTTATGCACTGGCTGGTAGCAGTATACTTTCTTTACTTCCTCTCTGCCCTCCTCTGCAGGGCACTTTGTCAGTTCTCTTGGTATCCATCATCTCCTCTGTGCTTGCCCAAGGTGTACAGTGGCATGGAAGGCTCTCTGTCCAGGCAGGTTGTCCTCGGTTCACTTTCTGTTTCGCAGCATTTGCTCCTGGAGGTCTTGCTTTCCTTTAGATTCAAACCCTAGAACAAGGGAGGAGTGGGGCTGAGGGAGTCTCCCTCCCTACGACTTTCTGCAGGGATCTGAACTGACATCTGCTGTTTCCTTATCAATCTAAGCAGTGGTTTCCAGAAAGGTTAGAATCACTGCTGTGTGGGAGGGAGACCCAAGAGGAGAGAATTTACACTACTGTATTGTAGGGATTTCAACAAAACCTGGGGTCATTTCTGCTGAGTTGATTGATATTCTGGACTTATTCTGGGCTGAATAAATAAGGATGTGTCACATGCTACATAGATGGTCATGTGGTGTTCATTGATATTTGTCCAGTTAGGGGTGGACACATTCGAAGCTCCCTGATGTGACCTTGGCTCCTCTGCTGGCCGTTAGCCTGGCTTGTCCTGATGCTCATCAAGCTTCCAAGTGTTGCTGGACTCAGACCTTTGCACTGGATGCTAGCCATTCATGGCACTATGCTCTTTTTGCCTTTAGGTTACATGGCCAAATTGTAGCTTTAGCATGGGCCCTCTTTCCTTCACTGTCTGTGGGGAGTTAACTCTTATCACTGTTACCAAGACATAGCTGCAGTTTTCCTCAGTCACCTCACAGTTAGCTCCTTGTCCATGGGGTGGGCTGTGGGTGATCTTTCTGGAGTAGGTGGAGGTTTTTTGGAAATTTTTCTAAATCAAAATTTAGTTTGTTACAATTAGCTGCATTAAAAGGCAGACTTGGTGAGTGGGCAGAGGTGCCTTGCCAATGTTTCTCACTGTATGTGTCTTCATAGGAACAGGACAAAGCCTGCCAAGATTATCGGAGCCTTGCCTTTTTTTTCTTTTTGGCCATCCTTGGCAACTCATGCCCAACTGCAAGCCCTTTTATTTTCCTTCCTAAGTGTTCCAGACCAGTCTTTTGGTCCAAACATTCCTGTCTTTACCATCAATACTTTCCTCTGCTTCCTGGTTCTGTTCGTCTTTGCTCTTAGCGGTCCCTGAAGCCTCTTCTCCATCCCTAAAGCCCCTCTGTTTGTTCTTCTTTTGTCAGAAGGTGGCATATCCTTGATACCCTGACTCTTCATTCAGAGACATTGAGGAAATGATTCATCTGCTATACTATCCACGAAGCCTAAATTGAAGTTTTAAATTAATTCCATTTTTTAGATACAAGATTTATGCTTTTTTAATACATAAAGGATAAATAGAAGATATTGTGCTTCTCCGGTGACTTAATTTGTCTTCCTTTTTTAATACTCATTGTGTGTGTGTGTGTGTGTGTGTGTGTGTGTGTGTGTGTGATGTGTATCCTTGTTTGAGCACATTGCACAGCCCAGGTTTGGAAGTCCAGGACAACCATGGCTCCTGGTCCATGGATTTTTTTCTTGTTTGAGGCAGGGTCTCTTACTGTTTGTACTGCATCTGTAAGGCTAACTGGCCCACAAGCTTCCAAGAATTCTCTTGTCTCTGCCTGCCATCCCCTGCTGTGGCACCAGGTTTACAAAAATACAGTACCACATCTGACTTTACTTAGTATGATGGCTATTCTTGGTTGTCAATGTCATCACACCTGGAATTAACTAAAACCCAACCAAGCATCTAGTTCCATCTGGGAGGGATGTTTTGTAATTAAAGCATTTGAAGTTGGAAGACTGACACTAAATCTGGATCTCTTAAAGTGGGATGATCCAGCTAATCTGGACCACACCTTCTGCTAACAGCCAATGTAAAGGACGTGGACGAAGGAAGTTAATTGTTCTTTGCCTGGTCGTCCTCACTCTCACTGGCAAGTTAATTCCTTCACCAGCATTAGAGCCTAGTTCTTCAGGATTCCAGCCTATCTTGAAGACCAGATGAGACTTCAGCTTCTTCGACGGAGCAACTGCTAGATTCCTGTTCTTTCCATTGGTAGACAGCTATTGTGAACTAGCTGCGCCACAATTTGTAAATCATTCAAATCTATAACTCTATCTATATGTCTGTCTGTCTGTCTGTCTGTCTGTCTGTTTGTGTAAACTCACGTCTTCGTACGTGCAGAGCAAATGTTTTGTCCATTAACCTCCCTAACCCTGCAGCATTTTTAAAAGAAAGATCTCCACTTCATTGATGAATTTCTCATTATTCATACAATGAATTGTGTTAATAGTCTCAGTGTAATGATGCTATATATTCCCTTTATACTCAGGCAATTTTCTTAGAATTACTCTTTTCTTTTTCTGGCATTTACTTAACTTCCCTTGCAGTGTTCATTGATAGAAGGATTTGTGTTTCCTTGGTTGCATCATTTTGCCTTGAATTTCCATACTTCTTCATCCTCTTTGATACATCTGGTACATCTGGTGTGCCAGTGTATGGTGGTATTTTATTTGTACTGAAATGTGATTTTAATTGCATGTTAGTAAATAAAGTTGCCCGGTGTCAGAGCTATTAGAGCCATGGGAAGAGTATGGTGGTGGCGGCGTATGCTTATAATCCCAGCACTTGGTAGGCAGAGCTAGGTAAATCTCTGTTGTTCAGCGATACAACCAGCATTGGAGACATATGCCTTTAAGACCTGGAGGGCTGTACTTACAGGCAGTGACAAGGCAGTCACGAGTTTGGGTTTACAACCAATGAGAAGGCAGAACAGAAAGACTATCTAAAGACAAACACACAGGAAGTAGGTCTTTTTCGGAGAGGTAGGACCACCACAGGAGGAAGGGTAAGGTTTTTGCTCTGAGCTCTGACCTCTTGGCTTTCTCTTTTACATTGGTTCTGTGTTTCTTATTTAATAAGACAGTTGGTTACATCTACATTTGGCACCCAAAGAGACAAGCGTCCATTAAAAACTGCTTGGCTTGGCGGCAGGTCCGGTTTCCCAGAAGGGTCGGCTCCCTAGCCCAGGCGGTCGGCTCCCTAGCCTGGGCCCAGGTCAACTTGACCTCAGGCCTGACTAACCATGAGCTACTTGCTTAAAGCCGGTGCTACAAACAACTCAGGCCTGCCCTGCCAAATAGGGCCCCTGCCTGTAAAGCTAGCGCATGTGGTCAGAGCTTAAGGAAGCCAAAGCCAAGCCTTGACCTGGCTCAAGAGGGAACACGTGTCTGGATTTAAGCTTTAGCTGGCTATGCTTTCTTGCGTTCTCTCTCTCTCTCTCTCTCTCTCTCTCTCTCTTCACACCTCAGACACTAGGTGGCTGTTTTGAAATCCCCTCGGATTTCTACGGTTCTACGCAGATTTGGTAAGTCACAACATATCAGATATTTTAAAAGAAACTATTTAAAAGAGAAATTTTCTCTACATTTAAAAAAAATGGGTTTTATGTGTACATTGGAAGAAAATTGGGCTTTGTTTGAAATTTTAGGCAGTCTAACAATGGAACAACTATATGAGAAGATTAATATTGATCGAATTATGCAGTTTGTTACCATGATTATCCTTATTTTACTATTTAAAACGATAGTCAATTTAAGTGCCAGGATGACAGCTTTAGAAAAACTTGTCAAACCTGTAAAAATTTAGACAGAAGAAATTAACAGTGAAGTTGCTTCAAGTTTGGATCATAAGGTTACAGAAAGAAAGCCTGTTTTCACACAGTCACCCTTAATTTATCCTATAACCTTACAGCAGTTGCCTAGTCAAATGACTACACAAAATATTTGGGCTCCAATTGAAATGTTGGATTTAAATGGTTTAAGGAGGCAATAGTATCTTATGGCATGCATTCCACATATGTAAAGCAAATGTTAAACTCTTGGTCAACATATAATAGGATTGTACCACAGGACTGGCGGGAGCTGGCACAAGCTGTTCTTGAACCCAGCCAGAGGCTTCAGTGGTTAACTTGGTTCAAGGATGAGGCTAAAAACATAGACAAACAATGGAGGGATAAAGGAATACAAGTTTGCCAGGATCAGCTTATTGGAGAAGGCCAATATGCTTCAGTACAAACACAATGTTTATATGATGTCCAAATCCTAATTTTAAGTCGAACGGCAGCCTTGAATGCCTGGGACAGAGTTGAGGAACCAGGAAGAAAAACTGAGTCATTTACAAAGGTTATGCAAGGCCCAAAAGAATCTTTCACAGATTTTTTACAAAGACTGGCTTCAACAGTAAAGAGAATGGTCCCAGATTCAGAAGCTAGTAAGATAATAATTGAATCTTTGGCCTTTGAGAATGCGAATGCAGCATGCAAAAAGATAATCAGGCCCTTAAAGGCAAGATCTGCACCTTTGGAAGATTGGATTAAAGACACAGTTAATGTTGAGACTCATGAGCATGATGATATGTGGGTAGGAGAATCAATTTCAAAAGGTGTGAGGAATGCTAGATGTTTTGGATGTGGAAAGCAAGGACATTTGAAAAGGGACTGTAAACAGGTCATTACTAGAAACAATGTTTCTTCAAGGAACAATGGCAACAGAATGCCCCTTCCTTCTGTAGTATGCAGAAGGTGTGGTAAGGGAAAACACTGGACAAACGAATGTAGATCAACAAGGGGCAGACAGGGTAAGCCTTTGCCTGAGTCTTCGGAAAACTCCCAGAGGGACCTCATGCAGGCCCCCATATCAAATCCAGTTCAAACCTTTCCTGCAGCCATAGAGGAAACCCCTGCTCAAAGCGATTAAATAACCAAATGCCTATTGGAATAAATCATGCTGGTCAGGATGATGAAACAGAGAGAATAGAAAATTCAGGAGAAAACACAAAGAAAAATTTTTGGCAAAATTCTATTAATGAACAAAGACCAAAATTAATGATAAAAATAAATGGTGTTTTGTAGCAGGATTCTTAAAGGTTCTTATTAATAAAACACAATATTTTGGGGAACACAATACCACCACAGTGTTTTGTTGTCTGGTCTAGTAGACACAGGTGCAGACATTACCATAATTGCACCAGAATTTTGGCCTCTTGTAACTTACACAGATTTGGTAAGTCACAACATATCAGATATTTTAAAGGAAACTATTTAAAAGAGAATTTTTTTTCACATTTAAAAAAAATGGGTTTTATGTGTACATTGGAAGAAAATTGGGCTTTGTTTGAAATTTTAGGCAGTCTGACAATGAACAAGTATATGAGAAGATTAATATTGATCAAATTGTGCAGTTTATTACTATGCTTATCCTCATTTTACTATTTAAAAAGATAGTCAATTTAAGTGCCAGGATGACAGCTTTAGACTCTTTAGGAGGTAAATGTTCAACTGTTAGGAATTATCTCAGGTGAAACAGAGTACAAGATGGCTCGATGTATAGGTCCAAAAGGACAGAAAGGAAAATTAAAAGCGTATGTCGCTAATATAGCTATGAACCTGTGGGGTCGAGACTTGTTGCAACAATGGAATACTCAGATTAACATCCCTCCAATCTCAGAAACAAATCATAAACTAGCACATGTTTCTGAGAGAAATATTAGAAGATATTATTCTGATGAGTGGTCACTAGCCATCCATTTTACACAAGAACAGGGCACAACAACTGATGATCTTCCAAAGATGCCAACAGCTCTACCTTTAAAATGGTTAACAGACAAGCCTGTATGGGTCCAGCAATGGCCTTTAACAACAGAGAAACTCCAGGCTATAGAAGAGCTGGTAGAACAGGTAAATGCTCAGCATATTGAAGAATCAACCAGCCCTTGGAATTCTCCTGTATTTGTTATTAAAAAGAAATCTGGTAAATGGAGAATGGTAACAGACCTTAGAGCAATTAACAAAGAAATTCAGCCAATGGGCCCTCTACAATCTGGGATGCCTTTGCCTACTCTGTTACCAAAAGGATGGCCTCTCATAGTTATTGATTTAAAAGACTGTTTCTTTTCAATACCCTTACAAGAAAAAGACAGAGAAAGATTTGCTTTCACAGTGCCTACTTATAATAATTTTCAACCAGTTAAAAGATTTCAATGGAGGGTCCTCCCACAGGGAATGTTGAATAGCCCAACTCTGTGCCAATATTTTTTACAACAGCCATTGGAAGTGATACGTAAAAAATTTCCTAAATTTATAATTTATCATTATATGGATGATATTTTACTAGCTGACTCAAATGCAGATACTTTAGAAAGAATGTTTGAAGAAGTAAAGAAAATTTTGTCTTGCTGTGGATTTGAAATTGCTCCTGAAAAGATACAAAGAGGAGATTCTATTAATTATTTAGGATATAAAATAGAGCTACAAAAAATTAGACCCCAAAAGGTGCAAATTAGGAGAGATGGACTACAGACTCTTAATGACTTTCAAAGATTATTTGGAGATAATTCTCATCTAAGAACTATTGTTGGGGTGAAAAATGATGAACTGAAGAATTTGTTCAAAACCTTAGAAGGTGACAAGGACTTAAATAGTCCAAAAGAATTATCACCTGAAGCTGAGAAAGAATTGGCCTTGGTAGAAAAGAACGTACATGAAGGGCACGTGGATTGTACTTATCCAAAGCTGGATTGCATCTTGGTTATTTTATGTTCTAGGCATTCTCCTACAGGAATATTAATGCAGAGGGAAGATATTATATTAGAATGGATATTTTTACCAAATAAACCAAATAAAAAATTAAAAACTTATGTAGAAAATCTCTGACTTGATTTGAAAAGGAAAATTGAGACTTCGTTAATTTTCAGGAATAGACCCAGCAGAAATTGTCATACCTTTAACTAAGGAGGACATTGAAAAATTATGGACAGAAAGTGAACCTTGGCAAAGAGCTTGCAGTAATTTTTTTGGGAGAAATTAACAGCAAATATCCCAAAAGCAATAGAATTGATCTTATAAAGACAGCTTATTGGATCTTGCCTCGAATGGCACGGCAAAAAAAACATATCTGGAGTTCGTACATTTTATACAGATGCCAACAAAGAAGGAAAGACAGGTTACAAATCAGAATATTTAAGTAAAGTGGTTCAAAATCCTTTTAATTCAGTTCAAAAATCAGAATTGTATGCTATTCTGTTGGTATTAATGGATTTTTCAGAACCTCTCAACATAGTAACTGACTCTCAGTATGCTGAAAGAGTGGTATTACATATTGAGACTGCAGAATTTATCCCTGATGCTTCAGAATTAACTTCACTATTTATTCAATTACAAGATACAATCAGGAAAAGGAGTCATCCTTTATATATAACTCACATCCAATCTCATACTGGTCTGCCAAGCCCTCTAGCTCAAGGCAATGATGAGATTGATAAATTATTGATAGGAAATGTGCTGGAGGCCTCAGAATTTCATAAAAAACATCATGTCAATAGTAAAGGTTTAAAAAAGGAATTTTCCATAACCTGGCAACAAGCCAAAGAAATAGTAAAGAAACGTCCTACTTGTTCCTTCTACAATCAAATGCCATTACCAGCAGGATGTAACCCAACTGGTACTCAGAGGAGTGAAATCTGGCAGATGGACAAGTTTCACTTTGCAGAATTTGGAAAATTGAAATATGTACTGAAGAGTTAATAGAGAACTATATTCTTACTTAGGTTAAAAAAAAATGTTTCTGCTTAAGCTAAAACCACAGCTCTTGCAAAAGCTTCCATGGTGTGAAGCTTGCCCACAGCTCTTGCAAAATAAGCCTGCAAGCTTGAGCTTCAGGGTCTTCAGTCCTCAGCTTGACTGTTGACCCCTGTGCACACGTACAATAAATTGCTTCTGAGTGACTCGATATCGGAGTGAAGCTTCTGTTATCAGCGCCGACTCTAACATTTTGGAGGTTCCACCTAGATATTCTTCACGTCTGGTGGTGAGTCGGCTTGGGAGGGTGAGCGGCTGTCCGTGAGGACTCCCAGGACAGTGGGGGACAGACGTGTCCAGAACCCACAGGCTGCAACTCTGGAGGATGCTCTAGAGTGTGGGGATCCTGTAAGAGGGACCCCTTCGGATACCCTCTTGCCTAGGAGACTTTTTAAAAGGCCCGGGCTGCTAGATAATCTTTTGGTTTCATTTTCTGTACCATTTTGCCGGCTTGTCCTGTCTCTGTGTGTTGTGAGTTTGTTCTTGTCCTTCGGTGTCTTATTTTATCTGTTCGGTATGGGGCAGACTGCCTCTACACCACTCTCTCTCACCCTCACCCATTGGTCAGAAGTATCGGCCTGAGCCTCGAACCTGGCGGTTCGAGTGAAGAAAGGAAAGTGGCAGACTTTCTGTTCATCTGAGTGGCCCACCTTTGGCGTGGGGTGGCCCGCTGATGGCACTTTCGATCTGAATCTTGTTAGGGCAGTTAAACAGAAAATGTTTATTCCAGGCTCCCATGGACATCCGGACCAACAAGCCTACATCTGGGTCTGGGAGGACTTGGTGCTGGACCCACCTAAGTGGGTCCGGTCGTTTCAGGTCGGCCCGTCTGCACCACTAACTGGCTCTGGGGGCCAAACCCCCCTCCTTCTAACCAAAACCTCTGACTCGCCTAAATCTTCCCCTCCTCCATTGACCCCACCACCTACACCCCTGCCAGAGTCTCAGGCTGATCTCATTTCTCTTGACCTAGATCCCCCGCCGCCCTACAGACTGCCGCCACAACCAGCAGGGGCAGAATCCCGACTGGCCCTCTTCTCCCCTTCGGGGCGGCACAGGGCACCCGTCAAAGAAGGGCACGCCCTTATGATGAGGCCCCACCGGCGGTCACACTGCCCCTGCGCCCCATTGGGGGAACCACTGAGGATGGGGCTGGGGGAGACATGCCTGCCCTCCAATATTGGCCATTTTCTTCCTCAGATTTATATAATTGGAAAAATAATAATCCACCCTTTTCTGAAGATCCCACCCGACTAACCGGACTCCTAGAGTCCATCATGTTTTCCCACCAGCCTACGTGGGACGATTGCCAGCAACTTCTGGGGGTCCTTTTCACCACGGAAGAAAGGGAACGCATCCTCCTGGAAGCTAGAAAGTTGGTCCCTGGACCGGACGGGCAGCCAACCCAGCTCCCCAATCTCATTGATGAGCGCTTCCCCCTGAGACGTCCGACCTGGGACCTGAACACTCCCGAAGGTAGTGAGCATCTGTCCCTCTATCGCCAGACTCTAATGGCGGGTCTCCGAGCAGCGGCCAGAAGGCCCACTAATTTGGCTAAGGTAGGTGAGGTTCTTCAAGGGCCTGAAGAAACCCCCTCTGCCTTCCTTGAGAGACTCATGGAGGCATATAGAAGGTATACCCCCTTTGACCCACAGTCAGAGGAATTGAGGGGAACAGTGAGCATGGCCTTTATAGGGCAGTCTGCCACAGATATAAGGCAGAAGTTGCAGAGATTAGATGGATTGCAAGGACTGAGCCTGAGAGATCTGGTTAAAGAGGCAGAGAAGGTCTACTATAAGCGAGAGACTGCGGAAGAAAAACAAGCGCGGCTGGAAAAAGAAAGAGAAGAAAAAGAAAAACAGCGACAAAAACGCCAAAATCGGGATTTGACACGGATTCTTGCAGCTGCGGTAAGAGACGGGCCGGGGCCACTGGGGCGAGGAGGAGGAGGAGGCCGGGGAGGCCGCCCTCCTCTGGGACCAAATCAATGCACCTACTGTAAAGAGGAAGGTCACTGGGCCAGGGAATGCCCGAAGAAGCAGAAAGGGCGAGGCCGACAGGTCCTCGCCCTTGGAGACTGAGGGAGTCAGGGTTCGGATCCCCTCCCCGAGCTCCGGGTAACGTTTGAAGTGGAAGGGACCCCAGTGGACTTTGAGGTGGACACAGGGGCAGTCTATTCAGCCATCCAGCATCTGCTGGGGCCTCTATCTACCCGAAAGTCGCTGGTTCAAGGAGCGAATGGAAGCAGAGAGAGACCCTGGACCACCCAGAGAACAGTCAACTTGGGAAAAGGTACTGTACAACATTCCTTCCTGGTCCTGCCCGACTGTCCGGCACCGCTCTTAGGGTAGAGACCTCCTGACAAAACTGGGAGCCCAGATCTCCTTTACCGCTCGGGGCCCAGAATTGAAATTTGCCCACCCAAAAGTGGGGGACCTCCATCTCCTCACATTAGAACTCCCAGCTGCTGAGGAGTACCGGTTGTATGGAGCAGCAGCTAAAGCTACTGTCTTACCAAAACAGTAGCTAAAGCAGTAGCTACTGTCTTACCAAACAACGAGGAGTGGACTCACAGGTTTCCTAATGTGTGGGCAGAGACAGGGGGCCTCGGGCTGGCTAAAGAACAACCCCCGGTGGTAGTCACCCTTAAACCCACTGCGGTATCCGTGTGTGTAAGACAATACCCGCTCAGTCGAGAAGCCCGAGAAGGCATAAAACCCCACATCAGGAGGTTTCTGGAACTGGGCATTCTGAAACCATGCCAGTCAGAGTGGAACATTCCGCTCCTACCGGTAAGGAAGCCAGGAACAAATGACTACAGACCGGTCCAGGATCTGAGAGAAGTGAACTCTCGGGTAATAGACATTTACCCTACAGTGCCCAACCCCTATAATTTCCTGAGTACCTTACCTCCAGAGCGCAATTGGTACACTGTTCTGGATTTAAAAGATGCCTTCTTCTGCCTACCCCTCCACCCAGATTCCCAAAAGCTCTTTGCTTTTGAATGGTCAGACCCTGAGGAAGGGAGGACAGGGCAGCTAACATGGACTAGACTTCCGCAAGGATTCAAGAACTCCCCAACTATCTTTGATGAGGCTCTACACCGAGACCTTCCGGAGTATCGAGAGACCACCCCTGATGTCACCCTCCTCCAGTATGTGGATGATTTGCTCCTGGCAGCTGAAACTCAGGACGCCTGCAAGCATGGGACTGAGAAACTTCTGGATACCCTGGCCAGCCTGGGGTACAGGGCATCTGCCAAAAAGGCGCAGATCTGTCAAAACAAAGTCACCTTCCTTGGCTACTCCTTGGAGGGAGGAAAGAGGTGGCTCACGGACGCCCGAAAGCAAACCGTGGCCAGCATACCGACTCCAACAGACTGCCGGCAGTTACGTGAATTCCTGGGCGCAGCTGGGTTCTGCAGACTCTGGATTCCAGGGTTCGCTGCCATAACAGAGCCCTTCTCTCCCTTGTTAAAAGAAAAGACCCCTTTTGTTTGGCAGAAAGAACACCAGACCACGTTCGAAAACTTGAAGAGGGCATTCCTGTCAGCTCCGGCACTTGCTCTCCCGGATGTGAGTAAACCCTTCACCCTGTACTTGCATGAGAAGGGTGGGGTGGCAGTCGGCGTCCTAGTACAAGCCCTCTGTCCATGGAAGAGACCAACTGCTTACCTATCTAAGCGGCTTGATCCTGTGGCCAGGGGATGGCCAACCTGCCTCCGGGCAGTGGCAGCAGCCACCATGCTGGTAGGAAACGCAGATAAATTAACCCTGGGACAGCATCTGACTATTATAGCTCCCGACACATTGGAGAGCATTGTCCGCCAACTGCCGGACCGATGGCTCAGCAATGCTCGGGCCACATACTATCAGACAACTCTCCTGGATCGGGACCGCATCACCTTCGGGCCCCCATCCGTCCTGAACCCGGCCACCCTCCTCCCAGTTGTCCAACAAGAAGAGGAGGGAGAGCCAGTTCATGACTGTGGTGCCATCCTGGTGGAGGAAACTGGGGTCCGGACAGATTTAACAGACCAACCGCTGGACCAACCACTGGCCAACCCGGACCTGATATGGTATACAGATGGCAGCAGTTTCCTAAATGAGGGGCAGTGGAAAGTGGGAGCGGCAGTGGTGAACAAGAATAAGGTCATCTGGTCTAGTAGCCTCCCAGAGGGAACCTCGGCTCAAAAAGCTGAATTGATTGAACTCACCCAAGCTCTCACCATGGCAGTGGGTAAGCGACCCACTATCTACATGGACAGCCGGTATGCATTTGCAACCACGCATGTGCATGGGGCTATATACAAGGAGAGGGGACTATTAACTTCGGCCAGAAAAGAAATTAAAAATAAAAGAGAAATCGAGGCGCTACTAGATGCTGTCATGCTGCCTCGTGAGCTGGTCATCGTACATTGCCCAGGACACCAGAAAGGCGACTCCCCAATTGCGGCAGGGAACCGGAGGGCTGACCAGGAAGCAAGGGAAGCAGCTCTCCGGGGCATCAGGCACCTGACGGTCCACCTATCACCCCCTAAAAGCCCGGTCTCCGAAGAACCCCCGCCCCCCCGAGTCCCTGAAGAACACTCTGGAACGAATCCACAAGCTGACCTATCTGGGTAGCCGGAAGTTAGTTCAACTCACTGCAGAAAATAAAACCCACTCCCCATCTGAAAGGAAGCGGATGGCCGAGAAAGTGGTGGCAGACTGCCAAGCCTGCCAGCAGGTTAATGCATACCCTGGTCGGTTGGCTCCTGGAAAGAGACTACGAGGGAGTCGACCGGGCCAGCACTGGGAAGTAGACTTTACTGAAATACGGTCGGCCAAATATGGCCTAAAGTATTTACTAGTGTTTGTAGACATCTTTACAGAATGGGTAGAAGCCTACCCCACCAAAAAGGAGACTGCAGCCGTGGTCGCCAAGAAAATTCTGGAAGAAATCTTCCCACGATTTGGACTGCCTCAGGTAATTGGGTCAGATAATGGCCCAGCATTCGTGGCCCAGGTAAGTCAGGGACTGGCCAAGGTACTGGGGATTGATTGGAAGCTGCATTGTGCATACAGACCCCAGAGTTCAGGACATGTAGAAAGAATAAATAGAACAATTAAGGAGACCCTAACCAAATTGACCATGGAGACTGGCTCTAGAGATTGGACGATGCTCCTACCGTATGCCCTCATTAGGGCTAGGAATACCCCTTCCCTTAAAGGCCTAACCCCTTTTGAATTGCTCTTCGGTTGTGCACCCCCAGTTAAGGACCTAGCCTTCCAGCAAGGGGAAATCATGCCTTCCTTCCTATCTGACAGACTGCAAGCCTTGGCGGTCGTCCAGCACACCCTGTGGAGACAGTTGTCTGCCGCGTACCAGCCCAGTGGAGATGGCCCTGCCCACCGGTTCCATGTAGGGGACTTCGTGTATGTCCGCCAGCACCAGCATCAGACCTTGGAACCTAGGTGGAAGGGTCCCTATCAAGTCCTGTTGGCCACCCCGACGGCAGTTAAGGTGGACGGAGTCGCTGCATGGATCCATGGCTCCCATCTCAAGCCTGCTCCTGCTCCAGACATGGATTTGGCCTGGACTGTGGCGTGGACTGACAATCCTCTCAAGCTTCGGATCCGACGTCGAGACCGGCCGGACTAACCCACACCAACCTGTGAGCCAAACGTGACAAATACTGTCGGGGGAAGGGGATGTGGTTTGGGAAAAAACTGGTAGGCACCCCCTTTGGACTTGGTGGCCTGCCCTAGAACCTGACCTTTGCCACATGCTGGCCGGAGCAGAAGACTTTGACATCCCCACCACTGACCCGGCCAACCCAGGTGAACCAGAAGTGTGCACCCAAAGTGGATGCTGCCCCTGTTCACGTTACCCAGCAGGGTGCCGGGACCCAAGGGCCCGAGCAGCCCTGAGAAAGAGACCATTCTATGTATGCCCTAGGGACAGGAGGAGCAGGGCACAGGCGCACACTTGTGGGCAACATGAAAGTTATTATTGTAAATCATGGGGATGTGAAACTATGGGGGATGCTTGGTGGAAGCCGAGCTCATCCTGGGATCTAATACAAGTAAAGAGGGAGGCAGGTGGGGATGAACCCCCACTCTCTCAAGATTACTGCCAGAGCAAGCCTAGGACGGTCACAACCCCATGGTATGGGTCGGGACCGTGCACAGCGTTTGCCTGCAACCCCTTGAACATCACCTTCACCCAGACTGGAAAAGCATCAAGGGATTGGATAAAGGGTAGACTATGGGGCCTGAGGGTATATCACCAAACGGCCTATGATCCAGGAGTCCTATTCAAAATTAAGTTAATAATATATGCCGACCCTCAACCAATAGGCCCTAATAAAGTATTGCAGGACCAGAAGGCTCCTCCTCCCAAGAAAAACAAACGGGTGCCCCCAAGACGGATCCCCCTACCTAACTCAACCCACCAGAACCCCTCCACTCCCCCACTAACTACTCCGGCTGTTGCAAATCCCACCCTACCAGGGTCAGGAGAACGATTGATAGACCTAGTTGAGGGGGGATATCAAGCCCTCAACTCTACTCAGCCCAACCTTACTGAATCCTGCTGGATTTGCCTCCAAGCAAGCCCCCCATACTATGAAGGGATAGCTGTTAATGGGAGTTTCACCTATAACACCTCCAACAGCTGCAACTGGGGAACAAGGCACATGCTAACTTTGCCTGAGGTGACTGGTTCGGGAACATGCCTAGGACACTCCCCTGGGCTAGAAAGCCAGCTCTGTGCACTCAAAGTGACAGTGTCCTCATCTGACACATCCCAGTACATTGTCCCCTCATCAGGTCTATACTGGGCATGCAATACTGGGATCACACTGTGTGTCTCAGTTGCTAGTTTTAACATCTCTAAGGATTTCTGTGTATTAGTTCAGATTTACCCAAGGTTAGTTTATTATTCAACAGAAGAATTTGAGGGACACTTTCTGGGCAGAACTCGGTTCATGCGAGAGCCTGTCAGTATCACCCTGGCAGTCCTATTAGGGGCTGGTATATTGGCGGGGGTTGGGACTGGAACTGCAGCTTTGGTGGAAGGTCCTAGACAGCTAGGGATCTTAGAAGCCACAATACAACAAGATCTGAGGGCAACAGAAACATCTATAACTGGTTTGGAAAAGTCCTTAACCTCCCTGTCAGAGGTGGCCTTGCAAAATAGGCATGGTCTGGACTTACTGTTTTTAAGGGAAGGAGGACTTTGCGCTGCCCTAAAGGAAAACTGTTGCTTCTATACTGACCACACGGGGGTGGTAAGGGAGTCCATGACAAAACTCAGGGAAAGACTAGATGCAAGAGAAAAGGCCCTACGAGGCTCCCAGAGCTGGTTTGAGGAATGGTATGAAAAATCACACTGGATGACCACCCTGCTCTCAGCCCTCACAGGGCCCCTAATTGTCCTGCTCCTAGTCCTAATGATTGGACCATGCGTCCTGAATCGGATTTCAGGCTTCGTTCAGTCCCAAGTAGATGGGGTTAAAATGATGGTCCTGAGACAAAGATATCAGCCTATACCAGAAACCGACCTTTAGGATTAAAGGTCAGTACAAGAAGAGGGGGGAATGAAGAGTTAATAGAGAACTATATTCTTACTTAGGTAAAAAAATGTTTCTGCTTAAGCTAAAACCACAGCTCTTGCAAAAGCTTCCATGGTGCGAAGCTTGCCCACAGCTCTTGCAAAATAAGCCTACAAGCTTGAGCTTCAGGGTCTTCAGTCCTCAGCTTGACTGTTGACCCATGTGCACACGTACAATAAACTGCTTCTGAGTGACTCGATATCAGAGTGAAGCTTCTGTTATCAGCGCCGACTCTAACAGTACACCACACTATCGATACTTATTCAGGATTTCAATGGGCAACTGCTTTGAGTTCTGAAAAAGCTGATTCTGTAATCACTCATTTGCTAAAAGTTATGGCCATCATGGGTATACCTGCACAAATCAAAACTGACAATGTTCCATCATATGTCTCTGTTAAAACGAAACATTTTTTTGCTTTTTATAATATAAAGCATATTACAGGTACACCACATAATCCTACAGGTCAAGCAGTTATAGAAAGATCAAACAGAACTCTAAAGGATATGCTAAATAAACAGAAAGGGGTAACAAAAACCCCAAGAAATAGACTGCATAATACTCTATTAACTTTGAATTTTCACAATGCCAATGAGAAAGGAACAACAGCTGCAGAGAGACATTGGATAATAGAAAAAACTACAGAATTAAATCAGCCTATATACTTTAAGGATGTGCTGACCTCAGAATGGAATGTATTACGTTGAGGACGAGGTTTTGCTTTTGTTTCTACAGGAGAAGATAAGCTGTGGGTACCATCAAAATTCATAAAGGTTCGATTTGAACAAGAGAGACCACTTAATTAGAGGAGGTGATAGTTCACCAACCAGCATGGTCATCCAATTTAAACTAACTTGTACCAGTAACACATGCCTTTTCATTTAATCAGATAATAACCTGCCAAAAAGGAACATCCCCAAAATTAGTCTTGGGGAAAGGTTTTTGTATTTGTCTTTTAGGAGAATGAAGGTTAAGGAATCTGAAGAACACAAGACAAATGAGACAACTGAAGAAAAGGGACAAATCATCTATCCCAGGAAACAAAGTGAAACGGCGCATGGGTATATTTTATCTAAAAAAATTTATGTCTTCCTAAATGTTGGTTTCTGCTTTTCTCTAAAGATTTAACACTATTGGGCTTCTAATAGTCCCAATTCAATTAAAATTTAAAGCTGACTTTGGAGTTGGAGAATGGCTCTCTCCTTCTTTAAACTCAAGCATGTTGTTAAAAGGAAAATGCGGCCGGGCGGTGGTGGCGCACGCCTTTATACCAGCACTTGGGAGGCAGAGCCAGGAGGATCTCTGTGAGTTCGAGGCCAGCCTGGACTACCAAGCGAGTTCCAGGAAAGGCACAAAGCTACACAGAGAAACCCTATCATGAGAAAAAAAAAAAAAAAAAAAAAAAAAAAAAAAAAAAAAAAGGAAAATGCAAACTCCCTTTTTCATGCCAGAAGAAAAGAGCCATCTTCTGCTATGGGACAGGACAAAAGCCAAATTGATCAAGGGACTATTCTATTACTAATCTCAACTCTTTGATTCTATTCTGATTCTTTAAGCTTTTCATAAAGTATGAATTTTATATCAAAATTTACAAGATTAATATATATGTATATATATATATACATTTTAAACTTTGTTAAGATATGAATGGTCATATAGAGTACTAACTAATTCTAGAAAAAAAAGGCTTCAATTAGCTGCATATATATGTCTTTGTGTTCGAGTCTCTTATCAGTTTTCTGCAGGAAATCACGGCCAGGCCTAACATCAACTGAAGTCTCCAGGAAGAAGATGGGGCCCCACAACAACAACAATTCCATGTGGACAATAATAATATCATTAAGATGACAAACATCATCTACAGATCAGCTTTGAACTACAAGGTGCTCAGAGCAATTCTGAGGTGACTAGCTGAGATAATCCAGTCTCAAAGACTACTTGAATAAGGACTTGAGATAAACTCTGAACTTTGGCATTATACACAGACTGGATAATAATGAAGGATATAGTTACCTTTCCTAGAATTTGACAATTAACCTAAAATTTTTCTTTCAGAATAAAGATAACTTGCCCATACCCAGCAGGAAGCAATTTTAAGAATACAACACCCACATTCCCAAAGAGGTGGTGTGGGGCGGGTGGTTTTTTGGTCTTTTTAATGGATTTTGGATCTGGGATAATTTTCATTGATTAGGGGCGTTGGTTAAAAGTTGTTGCCAAGGGTTAGGAAAAAGGCTAAGCAAAGGAGATTAGATGTAAGGTTCTTGTTTAAAAAAAAAGAGAAAGAAAGAAAGAAAAGAAAAAGACAATTACTAGTTTTAAATACTATAGATGTAACCAACAGTCTTATTAAATAAGAAACACAGAAACAATGCAAAAGAGAAAGCCGAGAGGTCAGAGCTCAGAGCTAAAATCTCACCCTTCCGCCTGCGGTGTCCCAGCTTCCCGAAAGAGAGCTACTTCCTGTCTGTTCGTTTTTTTTTTTTTCAGTATGTTGTTCTGCCTTCTCATTGGTTGTAAACCTAAACACGTGACTGCCTCGTCACTGTCTGAATGTACAGCCCCCTAGGTCTTAAAGGTATATGTCTCTAATGCTGGCTGTATCCCTGAACACACAGAGATCTATGGGATTAAAGGCATGTGCCACCACCGCCACACTCTTGCTATGGCTCTAATAGCTCTGACCCCCGGACAACTTTATTTATTAACATACAATCAAAATCACATTTCAGTACAATTAGATTACCACTACATTTCCCCTTTTCTATTTTAATAAAAAGAAAAAAGCAAAAGGTTATAATTAACAAAAGAAAAACTATATACAAAAGTACAATAACTATATACAATATATTAATTTTTTGTAGCTCTATTTTATATCCTAAATAATTAATAGAATCTCCTCTTTGTATCTTTTCAGGAGCAATTTGTAATCCCCAGCAAGGCAAAATTTTCTTTACTTCTTCAAATATTATTTCTAAAGTATCTGCATTTGAGTCAGCTAGTAAAATATCGTCCATATAATGATAAATTATAGATTTAGGAAATTTTTTACATATCACTTCCAATGGCTGTTGTACAAAATATTGGCACAGAGTTGGGCTATTCAACATTCCCTGAGGGAGGACCCTCCATTGAAATCTTTTAACCGGTTGAGAATTATTATAAGTAGGCACTGTAAAAGCAAATCTTTCTTTGTCTTTTTCTTGTAAGGGTATTGAAAAGAAACAGTCTTTTAAATCAATAACTATGAGAGGCCATCCTTTTGGTAACAGAGTAGGCAAAGGCATCCCAGATTGTAGAGAGCCCATTGGCTGAATTACTTTGTTAATTGCTCTAAGGTCTGTCACCATTCTCCATTTACCAGATTTATTTTTAACAACAAATACAGGAGAATTCCAAGGGCTACTTGATTCTTCAATATGCTGAGCATTTAACTGTTCTTCTACCAGGTCTTCTAAAGTCTGGAGTTTCTCTGTTGTTAAAGGCCATTGTTGGACCCATACAGGCTTGTCTGTTAACCATTTTAAAGGTAGAGCTATTGGTGTCTTTGGAAGATCATCAGTTATTGTGCCCTGTTCTTGTATAATATGGATGGCTGGTGACCACTCATTAGAATAATATCTTCTAATATTTCTCTCAGTAACATGTGTTAGGTTATGATTTGTTTCTGAGATTGGAGGGATGTTAATCTGAGTATCCCATTGTTGCAACAAGTCTCGACCCCACAGGTTCATAGTTATGTTAGCCACATATGGTTTTAATTTTCCTCTCTGTCCTTCTGGACCTATACATTCGAGCCATCTTGCACTCTGTTTCACCTGAGATAATGTCCCATTTCCTAACAGTTGAACGTTTACCTCCTGAAGAGGCCAAGTTGGATGCCAAAATTCTGGTGCAATTATGGTAACGTCCGCACCTGTGTCTACCAGACCAGACAACAAAACACCATTTATTTTTATCGTTAATTTTGGTCTTTGTTCATTAATAGAAGTTTGCCAAAAATTTTTCTTTATGTTTTCTCCTGAATTTTCTATTCTCTCTGTTTCATCAACCTGACCAGCATGATTTATTCCAATAGGCATTTGGTTATTTAATCGCTCTCCAGAGCAGGGATTTCCTCTATGGCTGCAGGAAAGGTTTGAACTGGATTTGTACTGGGGGCCTGCGCGAGGCCCCTCTGGGAGTTTCCAGAAGACTGAGGCAAAGGATTACCCTGTCTGTCCTTTGTTGATCTACATTCATTGGTCCAGTGTTTTCCCTTACCACACCTTCTGCATACTCCAGAAGGAAGGGGCATTCTGTTGCCATTGTTCCTTGAAGAAACATTGTTTCTGGGAATGACCTGTCTACAGTCCCTTTTCAAATGTCCTTGCTTTCCACATCCAAAACATCTAACACTCCTCAAACCTTTTGAAATTACTTCTCCTACCCATGTATCATCATGCTCATCAGCTTCAACATTGTTTCTCTAATCCAATCTTCCATAGGTGCAGATCTTGCCCTTAATGGCCTGATTATTCTTTTGCATGCTGCATTCGCATTCTCAAAGGCCAAAGATTCAATTATTGCCTTACTAGCTTCTGAATCCGAGACCATTCTCTTTACTGCTGAAGCCAGTCTTTGTAAAAAATCTGTAAAAGACTCTTTTGGGCCTTGCCTCACCTTTGTAAATGACTCAGATTTTTTTCCTGGTTCCTCAACTCTGTCCCATGCATTCAAGGCTGCCGTTCGACATAAAATTAGGGTTTGGACATCATATAAACATTGTGTTTGTGCTGAAGCATATTGGCCTTCTCCAATAAGCTGATCCTGGCAAACTTGTATTCCTTCATCCCTCCATTGTTTTTCTATGTTTTTAGCCTCCTCCTTAAACCAAGTCAGAAATTGAAGTCTCTGGCTGGGTTCCAGAACACCTTGTGCAAGGTCCCGCCAGTCCTGTGGTACTATCCTATTATATGTTGACCAAGAGTTTAACATTTGCTTTACATATGGGGAATGCATGCCATAAGATACTATTGCCTCCTTAAACCTTTTTAAATCCAACATTTCAATTGGAGCCCAAATATTTTGTGTAGCCATTTGATCAGGCATCTGCTGTACAGTTACAGGATAAAATAAGGGTGACTGTGTGAAAACAGGCTTTCTTTCTACAACCTTATGATCCCGACTTGAAACAACTTCACTGTTAATTTCTTCTGTCTGAATTTTTACAGGTTTAACAAGTTCTTCTAAAGCTGTTATCCTGGCACTTAAATTGACTATCTTTTTAAATATTAAAATGTGGATTAGCATAATGATAAGGTGCATAATTCCACCAATACTAATATTATATAGTTGTTCCATTGTCAGACTGCCTAAAATTTCGAACAAAAACCAATTTTCTTCCAATGTACACATAAAACCCATTTGTTTTTAAATGTGGAAAAAATTCTCTTTTAGATAGTTTCCTTTAAAATATCTGATATGTTATGACTTACCAAATCTGCATAGAACAGTAGAAATCCGAGGGGATTTTCAAAACAGCCACCTAGTGTCCCAGGTGTAAATCCAAAGAGAAAAGAGAGAGAGAGAGAGAGAGAGAGAGAGAGAGAGAGAGAGAGAGAGAGAACAAGAAAGCGTAGCTGGCTAAAGTTTAAATGCAGCCACGTGTTCCCTCTTGTGCCGAGTCAAGGCTTGGGTCTGGCTTCCTTAAGCTCTGACCACATGCGTTGGCTTTACAGGCAGGGCCCTGTTCGGCAGGGCAGGTCTGAGTTGTTTGTAGCACCGGCTTTAAGCAAGCTGCTCACAGACCTAGGCCTGGGCTAGAAGCTGCCGCTCGGACTAGGAAGCCGGCAGCTTGGACTAGGAAGCCGGCCCCTTCCTGCCACCGCCTGCCGCCGCCTGCCGCCCTTGCGGGAAAGCGGACCTGCTGTCAAGCCAAGCGGTTTTTAATGGATTCTTGTCACGTTGGGCACCAGATATAGATGTAACCAACCATCTTATTAAATAAGAAACATAGAAACAATGCAAAAGAGAAAGCCGAGAGGTCAGAGCTCAGAGCTAAAATCTCACCCTTCCGCCTGCGGTGTCCCAGCTTCCCGAAAGAGAGCTACTTCCTGTCTGTTCATTGTTTTTTTTTTTAGTATGTTGTTCTGCCTTCTCATTGGTTGTAAACCTAAACACGTGACTGCCTCGTCACTGTCTGAATGTACAGCCCCCTAGGTCTTAAAGGTATATGTCTCCAATGCTGGCTGTATCCCTGAACACACAGAGATCTATGGGATTAAAGGCGTGTGCCACCACCGCCACACTCTTGCTATGGCTCTAATAGCTCTGACCCCCGGACAACTTTATTTATTAACATACAATCAAAATCACATTTCAGTACAATTAGATTACCACTACAAAATACTTTACATTGGATTGGATTGTTTTATATTGTATACAAATTTGAAATTTGATATTGTTAGAAAATGCTATATGTATATTTCTAATTGTATTTATACCATTCATTTAACAATGTAATGCAATTTTCTGATCCTTGAATGTTATTATTACCAACTATTAGGATATAAAGAAATGAAAGTTAGTAGTTAGACATTACAATAGAACTTGTAGTCATATTAGATATGTTTTAAAAATTGAGCAGATATATTTTAGATAGACAAGTCATCTTCAAACCCTTCAGAGATCTACAGAATATGTCATTTAAAATGTTTTAATAACTTAGAAATTTTTTCTTTTTTGAGACATGTCGGCTCCTGGAAGTACCAATCTACTTCAGAGAAAATATGGGCATTGAAGAAACTGCATATGGAGTTAACTTTCATTGTGGCAAAAGTTAGCCACTGGACAACAAAGTATCCTCAAATCAACAGGACAAAATGGACAGACAGAACATGAAACAAAGGACTACTGATTTTTGCCAAACAAGTGTGGATATGGCTTTATCAAAAGGCATCTTCTGAGGCCAGGACAATATGGCACCATCCCTGAAGTGGCCTTCGAAATCTGGAAAAGGAACAGTGCCCTTTTCTTTGTAGGCAGCTGAACAGGCAGTGGGCTGATGGCTTCTGACAGGCAATGGAACAGCAGCTGAAACAGATATTCTTGAAGAGTAACTAAGCTCACTCCTCTCAATAGTAGACTGGCATTTAATAGAGGGATGTAGAGAAGAAAAGGATGCTGAGATGAAGCCATATATACACAGCCAAGAAGAATGGACAGCTGAATTAAAAAAAAAAATCAACAATTTCCAGAATTTAAAATCCTAAATCATGACATGACACTAGTGGAATTCAGGTGTTTCTGGTACATAGACTGCTCTCACCCAATGTGAGGTTGAACTGTTGACCTTGTGTACATCCTACTTCACAAATGAGTCTGTCAGATACGCTAAGCCTATAGGCTGAAGATGATTCCCCAACACTGCGGAGAAACCTCAGGTGACTGTCCAGGCAGCTGGCTGTTTCTTTCAACTCACAAATTTTTTGGAAGTTGCATGCATGCACTTCCTGTTTTTATTTTTGTTAGCTAATATTATTTCCTTCTTGGGTCTTTGGGGGAGTTGAAGATTAGTTAGTTATAGTTGAAGGTTAGTTAGTTATAGTTGAAGATTAATTAGGATAGAAAGGGAATTAGATACATTTTGGACTTACCAAAATAGGGTAGATAATGAAATTATTTTCTCTGAATTTGTCAAATACAAATGGACTAGACATTGTTTAGGTATTTATTACTTGTATATATTGTATATAGTTATTGTACTTTTGTATATAGTTTTTCTTTTGTTAGTTATTACCTTTTGCTTTTTTTCTTTTTACTAAAATAGAAAAGGGGAAATATGGTGGTATTTTATTTGTACTGAAATGTGATTTTAATTGTATGTTAATAAATAAAGTTGCCCGGGGGTCAGCGCTATTAGAGCCATAGCAAGAGTGTGGCGGTGGTGGTGTTTGCTTATAATCCCAGCACTTGGTAGGCAGAGCTAGGTAATCTCTGTGTGTTCAGGGATACAACCAGCATTGGAGACATATGCCTTTAAGACATGGAGGGCTGTACTTACAGGCAGTGATGAGGTAGTCACATGTTTGGGTTAACAACCAATGAGAAGGCAGAACAGAAAGACTATCTAAAGACAAACACACAGGAAGTAGGTCTTTTTCGGAGAGGTAGGACCACCGCAGGAGGAAGGGTAAGGTTTTTGCTCTGAGCTCTGACCTCTTGGCTTTCTCTTTTACATTGGTTCTGTGTTTCTTATTTAATAAGACAGTTGGTTACATCTACACCAGTGTCTTACCAATTGGGCAGGAGAATTAATCCAGAAAATAATTTCCCCAAAATATATTGGGTATTATGTTAGAGGCAACATAGGCTTTGATTTTGTTTGGATACCTATGGTGTCTCCACAAATTACAACTGATGACTCTGAGGACTTAATGAGTGTAGTAACAAAGTCAGATACCCTAATCTGAACAAAGTCACACAGATGATAGCATTCTAATAGCCAAAGAGGTACATATAATTTGGGGTACAATGATTGAGACATTCAAGCAGCATTTGAGTGTGTGCCATACATGGAAGTTGGGGTGAAGTGTGGATAGATTTGGTCTAAAAATGGCACCATGCACCGACAGCTGACATAGGGGAGGGAGCTATGTAAATAGAGGTACCCATGTGGGAGTGTGTGTACTCATTATAACTCCTTATGGAGCTCATAACCATTGATGGCTACAGTATTTCCTTACAGAAAAATCCATGCCTCTGTGGTGCTGATATGGACAACTCAGGCTCTACTCTGTTCATTTTTTGAACTGTAGGAAGATTTATCACATGCAAATAAGCCCAGGCTGGGAATCAAGAACACTCTATGCAAGGTGTGCTGTTATCTTCTTGACCTGACTATCTGAAGCCTCCATTCTTCATAACTCTCTTTCATGTTACAGCATGCTCCAAACATTCTCAGCAAACATCATCTGCTTGTTCTTTAATTTTATTTCTTCAGTGGAGAAGGGGTTGTCTGGTGTCTCCAGTTATCTTTTTGGTAAGTCTGCATCTCAATTTATGGTAAAAAAAAATACTTTGGAGTAGTTTCCATTAAGAAAGCAACCCAAGTTTATGCATAACTTGCATAACCTTTTATAGACTGATTATTCTTCCCTCCTGAAATCTTATGTTAATAGCCCAACACCTCAGTGGGATCATGTGAGGAGGAAAGGCTCTGGGAGGCATCTATGGTTAGACTAGGTCATGGAAATGGAGTCCAAATGATAGGATTGTGAGAAAAAGGGACAAGAGAAACATCCTCTGCACACAGAGAGCATGGAAGGCCATGTGAGGCATTACCAGGAAGAGTGCTTTCACTGAATGTCTGCCCACACTGGCATCTGAATGTCAGACATCAGTCACTAGAAGTGTAAGAACAAAATTCTATTGTTAACCCACATAGTCTATAGGATTATAGCAGCCCAAACTTTAAGAATCCACTCCTCACCATGAATAACATTTCCCTTTCCTCTGTGTCTCTCTTTCAGTCTTAGTAACAAATGTACTGTTTATTTGTATTTTATTTCATGGAAGATAAAGTGTCAGCCAGGGAATGGGCAATGAGATAATCATCCAAAAATAGTAATACTAGGACAGTCGTTGTGGAGCTATTATGGGTTCGTGGGAATATCAAGTAACAACAAATGTCTATATTTTTACAAAAGAATTTATTAAATGGTTTTTATTGATATGGAGTAAATCAGTATTTTAGTAATCACAGCATTTAAAATCTATAAAGTAGATGAATCTATTCATCTTCACTGGTTCTGGCACATAATTAGAGAGCCTCTTTAACATTTTCTCAAGCATTCTGATTAAATAGAATATTTAGTAATCTTAGGTATTATTAAGACTATTGAAATGTCTATGGTTATTGTTTCTCTTGTGCACATGTTAGCTCTTTATTTAAACATATATATTTAAATATTTTTCTTTAATTACTTTTATTTTATGAATGTTTTCCTTGCATGTATATATTTTAACACATCTGTGACTGGTCCCTGTTTGGGTTAGGAGAAGGTATCAGATCCCCTGGAACAGGAGATATAGTCTACTGTAGCTACTATGTGGGTCCTATTATGTGGGAATTGAACCTGGGTCCTCTGCAGGAACAGCCAATGTTCTTAACCTCGGAGCTATCTCTCTACCTTCCTTTTACCCATTTTCAGGAGGGCTAGGGATTGAACCTGAGGTCTCATGCATGTGAGAAAATTACTATACCATTGAGCAACTGCCCCAAAACTTCCTTCTTCTTCTTCTTCTAAAGAGTAAACATTTTGTTTGTGTGCATTTGCACGTGTGATTGCAGGCATGAACATGACATGGCATGTGTGCAGAGGTCAAAGGACAACCTTGGTCTTTGCATTTACCTTCCACTTCCTTGTGTCAGGGTCTCTTATTCACTGCTGCATGTGGAAGTTTTGCTAGCCTCAGGGCTTCCAGGATCCTCTGTCTCTGCCTCCTATCTCACCACAGAACTGTGTGGATTACAGATGTTTAGCTGACTCTATCTGGGCTCTAGGGTTCTGAACAGAGGTCTTCAGACTTGCAAGGTAAGTTCTTTATCTACTGAACCATGTCTTCAGCCCAGTTATGTTTTCTCTTTGGGTATCTCTATCAAGAGAGGACACAAGTATCAAATGCAAGGTTACAGAGGCCATCATTACCAAGAAGTCACAGGAGCAGCTGAAGGCGGCTAGTGCCACTCCACCCACAGGGAAAAAATAGAGAACAACGAATGAATGTAAGCATGTTACTGATTAGCACCTCTCTCCACATAAACATTCAGAGATACACACTAGGTAGGGAATGATGCTGCCCACAGCAGGCAGGGCTTCCCACCTCAATTAACATAAGCAAAATCGTTCCCCAAATCAAGCCCAGAGGTTCATCTCCCATGTGATCTACAGTCTGTCCAAAACTATAACCATCACAATATAAAACTTAAAAATGGATACTGCTTTATAGTAAACTAATTCAAATAAATGTGCAATTACTACATCTGAGGGTTTATTCAAAGTGAGTAGATAGTTTTTAGTTTTCAGCTTATTTACATACATCTGATTGATCCCCTTGCTACAGCTAATGTGGATATATGATCACTAAGTATGGATAAAACCTGGATAACATGAATAAACTCATTATGCTGTTTTGCAACATCAGTGTCCTATGTTTCTGTCATTGATTCTGATTTTTGACAGCTACAGGATTTCAACCTACTCAGAAATCAAGTTGTTTCTTGAACATATCTCTTTGAGAAGAGCATTAGCATCATCTGTCACCATGTCAACAAAATATAATTTTAGGTAATATAATTCCTTAACATAAACATTCTTATTAAACAAATGCCCATTAGCCAAACAGTACTCCTCATAATATCTTGAAAGCCTTTCTTGTAATGTTTCTTTCTTTGTAGTTTCAAACACATTAGGAGATTTCATCTTTGCCTTGAGCTGATCCACTGACATTCCCCAGTCCTTAGCCAAACTCTGCAAGGATGCATCATCCACTCCAAACACAGTTCGATAGAATTTCAGGCTTTTCTCAAGATTCTCCACATCACTGTCCATGAAGTGGGTCAGTGAAGGGATGATACTCAGGAGGTCACTTGCAAAGGCTTCTAGCCAAATCCACTGCTTCAGGGATTGTTGCTTCCTTTCAATGACTGCATCTGTAATATTAGGCAAGGAGAGCATGAAATTGTATCGTTTGTATACAGGGAGAACACTCATAACCTTGTCCATCAGGATTGGGAAATCATAATCAGACAAATTTCTGTTAGAGATCAAGAAGATTGGTGGTTCTTTAATGTTATTCTCCTGAAATGTTTCCACACAGCTGTTGAGGATATGCTGCAGGACCTCTTCTCTGTTAAAGGTGCGTGGTTTGAATTCCTTTTCATTGTTTAAGTCAGAGTCCACCTTGGTTCTCACAAAGTAGAAATCCTTCTTCATCATGGTGATTGCTTTGGCGAGGTCTATATCATTTTTCTTAAAGCGTGTGGCAGAAACAATAATAAAGAAGTCATACTTATGGAATTTCATTCTCTCCAGATAATCTTTTGGTGGGAAATTTGTGGTTCCAATCCCAGGCAGGTCCCAAAAACTCACATTGGGAATATTGGGGTGTTTGTATTCATGTCTCTTCTTGGTGGTTTCCACCACTCCAATTTTAGCTGCATCTTCCTCTTCATGCCCAACCCCTCTCAGGGCATTGATGAGGGTAGATTTCCCTGCTCCAGACTCCCCGGTCACAGCAACATTAAGTGGGGTACTGTCAATTTTTTTTAATGCATCAGTGATTGAAGAGTTTGCCCCCTGAATGTTTCCTTGTGTTAGGCTTTGTAGCAGTAGCGCCTGCGTTACCACCAACCGTTCACCATGTCTGAGCGAAGGGCTGCGGATTAAAAAATAGAGACAAGAGACAGCGAGTCATTCGTACGTTTGGATGTCGAATGCCGTTTATTGAAAGAGGGAGGAAACCTTAAATACAGGCTTACAACACAAATGGAGGATCCCCTGAGGGCAGAAGTTCGCTACCAATGGTCTACATTCTAGACCCAAAGTTCTGCATTCTTGCATCTAAGTTGTTTACACCAAATACAGGATGCACCTAAGTTGTTTACATCACAAGCAGGATGTAGGAACAAAGAACCTCCGGTAAGCTCTCCGATGATCCTAAGCCGAGAAGGACACCGGCAGGGAATCTGAATAGGAAGGACACCTGGTCAGGCAAGCAAGGCAGCAGCCACTCACAGTCGGGGGTCAGGGCCCATGGCGCCCACAGGTCCCCCCTTTTTATTAAATGAGCTTCTGACTTAGGTTGCGTGGGACCAGCAGACCACCTTACCCGTCATAGAGACACTTGCCCAGGCCACACAAGTGCTCTGTCTTAGGTTGGAGGCAGCGGCCCAAGCATTACCCGTCTCTGAATACTCATTATCATACAGACTCAACCATGTGAGCTGTAGAGTGACTGCCGCCAAAGATCTCAAAGTGGCACTGGGCTTGCAATCTGTGCGACACAGAAAAGACCAGCAGGAGTCCTAACCCACCCATAGCCAGAGGGCTACAGGCAATTGAACCATTCCCTATTTAAACGAGCCTTACCGCAAATAGGAGTCCTGTAAGGTGGTATCCTGAGCAAATGGAACTTGAGTTTTAAATAATTTACAACTTACAAAGCCAATTATAATGTATAAAAGTGGAATTAAATTTATCATGCCCAATAAGAAGAAAGATTAACTAACTGTGGTAGCTACTTTTGCTGCCAGGGTCTCCATTGTGCTAGCTGTAGTAACCAATTATGAAATAGCAATCCCAGAAACAATAGCAGCAGTGGCAACAGCGATGTCAGTGTCTCTTCTGGAGCGTGTGAGCATCATCTGTGTCTAGCTGCCACGGTCCACTGGCATGGACACGGCTCCAGGAACACGAACCACCAAGGCCCATTTTTCTTGATCCCAGCACTACTTAGGCTGGCAGGTCTGCAAGAGAACAACTGAGAGACATAAAGAAAACAGAAAACAAAAACAGCAAACAAGGAGCAGAACTAATGGCCTCAGTAATGGCTACATTCAGGCTCACAAATTTTGAGGTATCTTCAGAAAGGCTAGATGAATTTCAGGAGGCAAATAAATGTTGCACAGAGCCATTCCTGAAAAGTAGGTACTACACCAGCTTGAGGGGGGTTGCAAAATGCGAAAAGCTTAGCTGGCATGCTACTGTTAGCAAATGAAGTTCATTGACCTTCAGAGTTATCCTTGATCTCCAAGGTGTGATACATTCTCAATGTTTTTTGAAAAAAGTTACCATACATTACCTTCTGAAGAATCCAACCACATGGCTACAGTTCCTAGGCTTACAATAATGTTTGCCAAGGCTGGCCATATTGGGCTCTCAATCCCCATTGGCATCAGAAGGGGAGAGTTTTTTACGAAGGCCCAATAGGTCTCTGCCATGTTGGGATTCAGCAGCAGCCACAGAGCGTACACAGCGTTCAGGAACCCACAGAGGAATTTCATTGTCCTGCGGAAAGACACAAACAGATCCCCGGGCCCACACCAACACTGGATCGGGTCCCCTCCAAGTGCCAGTAGAAAGATCTTTCCATCGCACCAGAGGATGATTTGCAACAGGAGCCCTCCAGTGCTTATCTGCAGCAGATACTCCAGCAGAATCCACCGATAAAAAATTTAAAATATATAAAACAAGGGAAAGAATAGAATGTGGAGAGGAGAGATGAGCCCCTAACTCCCCCCTTTTTACTTTAGCAATATAAGTTTTTAAGGTACGATGGCAGCGTTCTACTATAGCCTGCCCTTGAGGATTATAAGGAATACCAGTCTTATTAACAATAGAAAAATCTTGGCAGAATTTTGAAAATCCCGTACTACTGTAGGCAGGACCATTATCAGTCTTTATGCATTTTGGCACTCCCATGTAAGCAAAAGCATGAAGACAATGATTCTTTACATCCTTAACCTTTTCCCCTGAATGGACAGAAGCAAAAATTAGAGAAGAATATGTATCAATAGACACATGGACATGTTGTAATTTTCCAAAGGAAGGCACGTGTGTGACGTCCATCTGCCACACATGATTAGGTAAAAGTCCTCGAGGATTAACTCCCAAATGAGGAACAGGTAAAAATTCCACACAAGTAGGGCATGATTTAACTATCTGGATGGCTTGTTCCCGGGTTATGCCTGTATGATAACGGAGAGATCCAGCATTAAGATGATAACGCTGATGCAACTGAGTAGCCTTATCAAAGGCAGAACAGACTAATGTGACAGCCATACGAGTAATGGCGTCAGCCCTCTGATTACCTTCACTTAGAGGTCCAGGCAATTGAGTATGAGCTCTGATGTGGCCCACATAAAGGTTATGAGAGCGAGACCATATAAGTCCTTGCACTTGCAATAAGTATTCATGAATGGAAGAAATGGATGGTATGTAGGCTGTTGTTTCCAAAGGCATAATGGCATGTGCCACATATTGACTATCGGTATAAATATTTACACTCTCATTAGAAAACATCTGTAAAGCAAGCAACAGCGCCTGTACCTCTGCCACCTGGGCAGAAGTGCCCTGGACTTTTATTCTCTTTACTATGTTACCAGAAACCACCACAGCAAAACCACGTGAAGTGCCATCAGTAAATACCACACGGGCCTGAGGAATAGGAGTCATTTGTACTATCTTGGGAAATATAACAGGATGCAATTTAAAAAATTGACACACATCATTGGAGGGGTAGTGAGTATCAAACTGACCCTGCATGGAGCATGTCAATATGGCCCAATCATTATCATTAGCTTGCAACCATGCTACTTGAGACTGGGTGTATGGGGTCACCACAATATCTGGCTCCTTACCAAAAGTTTGAACACTGATCTTGATTCCCTTAAATATAATCTGAGCAACAGCTTGTGGATAAGGAGTGATGATTTTTGCTGGAGAAGCTGGGGAATGTACCCATAAAATAGGACCTGTTTGCCAAAACACTCCAGTAGGTGAATGAGTAAAACAAAATATCAAATACAATAAGGGAGAATTAAGATCTATATACTGTACGTGAGCCTGTTCCAGGGCCTCTTGCACACGTTGTAGGGCTACACGTCCTTCAGCTGTTAATTTACGGGGAGATGAAGGGTCAGGGTCGCCCTTTAAGACATCATACAAGGGGCGAAGCTGACCTGTTGGAATTTTTAAAGTGGGCCGAAGCCATTGAATATCTCCCAGAAAGGTTTGGAAATCATTAAGTGTGCGTAGCTGATCCATACGCAGAGTAATCTTTTGTGGGCGTATGCCCGTGCGTAACAATTCATGACCTAAATAATGATAGGGAAAAGATACCTGTACCTTTTCTGGGGCTATCTGTAAATTAGCCAAGCTAAGAACCTCTTGTAAATAAGAAAAGGCATCAAAAACAAGTTTTTTATCTTTAGCAGCCATTAATATATCATCCATATAGTGAATTATATAAACACCTGGAAAAGCTTTTCGAACTGGAGCTAGGGCCAAAGACACATAAATTTGACATATAGTAGGACTATTGGCCATTCCTTGAGGCAATACCACCCACTGATATCTCTGATAAGGTTCCTTAAGATTCTCTGAAGGAACACTGAAAGCAAAGCGAGGACTGTCCTCGGGATGCAAAGGAATGGTGAAGAAACAATCCCTCAAGTCAACCACAATTAACTGCCAATGCTTAGGAATTGCCACAGGGGCAGGCAGGCCAGGCTGTGTTGCCCCCATGAGAAGCATGGTTTTATTTACAGCTCTAAGATCCTGTAACAGCCTCCATTTTCCTGATTTCTTTTTAATAACAAATATAGGTGAGTTCCAAGGTGAAGTGGAAGGAATGATATGTCCAGCATCTAACTGCTCCTTAACCAATGCATACGCAGCCTCCAATTTTTCCTTAGCAAGGGGCCACTGCTCCACCCATACAGGGTCATCACTCTTCCAAGTGATTTTTATCGGTTGTATTATTGAAGGCTGCTGTGCAGTGACCCCTACGGAAAAGATCCTAATCCTCTAGTATCGCCAGGACCCCTAGTGACACAGTTTTTGTCTGCCGCAGGGAGCGGGTCTCCTTGCAACATTTTCCCTAAGCCTTTGCCCGGGCAGTAGCCCTGACTCTTCAGCATCTGTTGTACAGGCTGTGTAGTAAGCACCGCTCCCATGCCATCCAACACATCCCGTCCCCACAAGTTCACTGGAATGTCAGGTAGCACAAAGGGTTGAAAAGTTCCTGCATGACCTTCCTCATCCTTCCAATTTAAAAGTAGCTTGCTCTGTAATGGCGACTGAGCTGTGCCGATACCTTGTAGGTGAGAGGTAGAATCTTTAAGGGGCCAAGCTTCGGGCCAATGTTTTAAAGAAATAACTGAAGTGTCAGCGCCAGTATCTAAAAGACCCTGAAAATTGTGATCATTAACTTTTAAATTTAGCATGGGTCTTTGTTCTAAGGTGGAAACCCAGCACGCTAGAGGGCCCGTAGAGCCAAATCCGCCCTCACCTCTGTGTGGTTTAAGAAAAGGATTATTAGTATGAAAGCGGGGCATCAAAAGCAGTTGTGCTATGCGAGCACCCTGGGGAATAATAGTCACCCCTTTACCAGCCTCAACCATGATTCTAATTTCCCCTTCAGAGTCTTCATCTATCACTCCTGGAATTACTCTAATACCTTGCATAAGAGCGCTACTCCTGCCCAGAATCAGTCCTAAAGACCCTGCAGGTAGTGGACCCATAACTCCAGTACCGAGAGCCTGGGGACCCATCTGAGGTGTTAATACTGTTCTGGTGGAGGAGCAGAGGTCCAATCCTGCGCTTCCAGGGGTGCCTCTGATAAGGTCTTGGACAAAAAGGGGTTCCTTCGAGGAACAAACTGGATGGGATGGTGGGAAACTGGGGATGGGACAGGTGTATCCAGGGCTCCGTACACCTGGCTTTGGGGGGTCCGGAGCGGACCCCGCTGCCCGTTTCCCGACGGCGGTAACCTATTTCCCTGAGCATCAGCCTTAGATCGGCACTCATTACTCCAGTGATGCCCCTTTTTACATCGCGGGCAAAGTCCCGGTGTCTTTGCCGTTGCTTGGGCTCCAGGACAATTTTTCTTAACATGACCTTGCTGGCCGCATCCAAAACAGGTTTTTGGGCGGTTTCCTCCAGAATTAATCCCCCTCATGGCTGAGGCCATTACCTGTCCCATGATGTGATGCCCATCTATATCTCTACATAGTTTAAGATAATCATTTAAGCTCTTATTTTTATGAGGCCTAATGGCCTCCTTGCAATATTTATTGGCATTTTCAAAGGCCAGTTGCTTTACTATGGGCATGGCTTGATCAACATCCCCAAACACTCTCCCTGCTAGTTGAAGCAGGCGATCTACAAATTCTGCAAATGGTTCTGACGGCCCTTGAATGACTTTAGATAGTTGTTCACCAGCAGCTTTATTAGGTAGCCCTTTCCACGCTCTGGTAGCGGCCACACTAATCTGTGCATAAACTGCAGGATCATACAAAATCTGTGCTTGTAAAGTGGCATACTGCCCTGAACCCGTGAGCATCTCAAGATTACGAGCCGGGAAGCCTGCAGCAGCATTTCTATTAGCTGTAGTTTGACAATGTTCTTGAAACTCACTCCTCCAAATTAAATAATCCCCCCCAGAGAGAGCGGCGCGACACAGCTGCATCCAATCGCTAGGGGTGCAATTTGAGGCAGAAAAAGATTCAAGTATAGCGATGGTAAAAGGAGCATGGGGCCCATATGACATCACAGCTTCCTTGAGCTGTTTGATGCTTTTAAAATCTAGAGGATTGTGCTCCCTTTGTCTCTGCCCTTGAGCATTTTGAGTCTCTATAACCGGGTAAGCAACTCCCCCCGTCAATCCCTCCATGGGTGCGGAAGGAAGGACCTCCGTGTTGCAAAAGTCAGGATTATAGGTTGGAGGTCTATCCTTGCGAGAAATCTGTGATTTCCCTCTTAGGCATCTAGCATCCTTTTCTGATCTGACTTCTACATCATCACCCTCTAAAGATGACTCTGCAGAATCGGAAGACGACTCTGCCGAATCAGAAACATCAGAAGTTTGAAGGGTTCTGAGAGCCTCCTCTATCTGAGACTCCTCCAACACAGTTTTAGCTTCATTTAAATGTTCTTGGACTTCAATATCATCACTAAGCAATGCATCCTTAACCAAGCGCCACAAAGAAAAAGTAGCTAAGGATACGGAATCCGGTCCTTCTTTATGCAAATATTTCTGTAAGTCAACCTTGACCTGTTCCCAATCTGGTATATTAAATCCTCCGGAGACCAGAAACCAAGGACTAGCATTCTGGAGGATTTGAACAAAATCTTTAGCCGTCTTGCTCTTAATGATAGTGCCTTGCCGCCTCAACAGTCCAATTAATTGTTCCTCGAGGAGCGACTGTGAGCTAGTAGCACCCATTCCAATCCACTCTTACCGTAAAATGCCGGCCGGCCTTCCAAGAGTGTCCGTCAGCTGGTCCTTTCTTTCTCAGATCTCGGTAGGAACCTCCATTTGTAGCAGTAGCGCCTGCGTTACCACCAACCGTTCACCATGTCTGAGCGAAGGGCTGCGGATTAAAAAATAGAGACAAGAGACAGCGAGTCATTCGTACGTTTGGATGTCGAATGCCGTTTATTGAAAGAGGGAGGAAACCTTAAATACAGGCTTACAACACAAATGGAGGATCCCCTGAGGGCAGAAGTTCGCTACCAATGGTCTACATTCTAGACCCAAAGTTCTGCATTCTTGCATCTAAGTTGTTTACACCAAATACAGGATGCACCTAAGTTGTTTACATCACAAGCAGGATGTAGGAACAAAGAACCTCCGGTAAGCTCTCCGATGATCCTAAGCCGAGAAGGACACCGGCAGGGAATCTGAATAGGAAGGACACCTGGTCAGGCAAGCAAGGCAGCAGCCACTCACAGTCGGGGGTCAGGGCCCATGGCGCCCACAAGGCTTAACTTAATTGAATCTATGGTTTCCTGAGGAATGATTTTGATTTCTGCCTTAAACTTCTTAAAATAATTGGTAAAGGTGGAGGCCAAATCTTTGTGGCGTTCATCATTAGACGAAGAGAACAGCTGACCCATGACTGTGAGCAAATAAAGACCCTGAAAGAAAGAAGGAAAAGTCAGGAGGATGTGTATCAAATTGAAAATTTACATTTTAGTAAATTTCAAGTATATTGCTACCTACCCTCCTTAATAGTTGTAATTATACATTACATCTCCCACTATGTTCCATTTACATAATTGGGATTTTGTGTCCTTTGACTAACATCATTCTATTTCCCCCTCCCCACAGCTCTTCTCAGCACCCTGTTTTCTACCTCTTTGAATCTGGCTACTCTAGATTTCACCTGTAAGTGACACAATAGGGCCATTCTTTCTGCAGGTAGCTGAGACCTTTGCTCAAGTTTTTAATGGTTTAATCTGCATTGTCTCTTCACAGATCATCTCATCTTTTCAGCCTGCTCTGTGCCTCCCTGCTATGTAGACTACATGAGCAGAGGTCCCTCACCTTCTAGCTTCTAGTATTGTTCAGCTCTATGTGATCATGGCCTCAGTTTTGCCCTGCTTGGGCTGCATGTCTGACTGTGCCTGCACCCATCATTCTTTGTAATCAATACTGTTTGGCCTCTCTGAACTGTTTAGTACTCCAGGTATTTTGAAGGAAAGTATTTTCTTCTTATTATTCTATCTGCTTAGATCTGGTAATGGCCCCTTACACTCTCTGGTCTCAGGTTGTCATACAGTCCCCTATTTATCTGCTTGGCATATCCAAATTACTGAATTTGTTCTTTTACTGAAGTTTCTTCATTTGAGTATGTATTGGTGACTCCTTCCTGATGTGTACTATATAACACTTTTGCAATTGAGAGTTGGTTTCAAGGCCAATGTCCAAGCCTCTTTCTAAGGTGAAAAGGAACCAAACTTTGCAAAGTATAATGCATATTTATATGGGGTATAGTGTCTGCCAGTCCAGTCACCAGTGCCACACAGATATGTCTTAGACGACTTTCCTTTAAAGACACTTAGTGTCCCTGAACAACTAAATCAACAGCCAAGCCAGATAAAGTACTATTAGGACATCACCCATCCCAGTTGATGCTTGCTACATGGATGGTCCAAGCAGGGCACCTGCAGCATTTCCAATGAACACAGACAACATGTGCAGGAGACAGGAGGAAGAGTCGTCAGTAGGCTCAGTTGATATAGATAATAGTAATATGGATTTGACAATCTGTATTGATACTTCTGTTATAAACATGGGCTTTATATAGGTCATAAGTATGCTAATATATGTTTTTAGAAATGTTGAAGGAAAATTATTTGTAAATTAGTTTTGTTTTAAGATAGAGGATGGCTGTAGAGTTAAAAAAAGTAAATGTGTATCTCTTAGTTAGCTATATCTAAAGGTTATTAAAATTTCTAAGGTCAAAGTTCACTACACTGATACAGTTCTAAAATGTGGTGTTATTTATATCAAGGAGGTTCTCTTAAGATACTGATCAGCTTTGGTAACATTTACAAAAGTAGACTTTAAGTGAAATAACATTCATCAGAACCATAAAATGAAGGTTGTGCTAAGTTACAAAAAAAAAAGTACCCAACAGCAATTCATGACTGGTAGACATTACATTTTTATATAATGTTATGAGATTAGCTATTTTAATACCTAAATTGGTATGTACATTTTTTGTAAAATTTTCCAAACCTTATGTTTCCTTCAGTAAGTATTTCTGTTTCCTGCTGACAGCCTGACTGCTGACAGGGACAGGCCCTGGGTCCCAGCACTGCCAGCAACAAAACAGAAAACCAAGAATAGAGGCCACGAAACCCAAACCCTGCTCCCCATCCTCAGGGAAATGCTGACCCCAAAGAGTGTTGGGGGTTGGGCCCAGCTCCTTGCCTCCTGTCTAGGCAATTCCTACTAATGCCAGGGTCTCCTCTGAATTTTGTTATTCGTCTCCCAAGCTTGACAGACATCCAAGTTCAACTCTGTCAGCATCACATGAACCTAATACAGGAAGGGAGGTCAGACCTAAGCTTTTCTGATTGCTACTGAAATTCATTATTTAGTGATAAATTTGGCCAATTGCTAAAGCTTACTGGACCCTGATGAAAATGAAAATAGTGACATCTCTCAGGACAGCCATGAGCCTGGATCCACTGGATTTAGCCTGGTGAAAGTTATCAAGACTAAAGTTGCTGGGGATCTTTTCATAAAGCCTTCCATCCTTTGGTCCCCATCCCTTGTTCTAATTATACACATTGTAAAACTGTCTTCGGCCAGCAAAATACCTGATCAGGTAAGGCCACTTGTCACTCAGCCAGATGATCTGAGTTCTAGTCCCAAGACTCACATAGTGGTGGGAGAGAACTGACTTCCAGAACTTGTCTTTTGACCTCCACATGCATGTGCTAGCGAGTGGGCACCTAGCCCCAGTACATGAGTACAGAGAATGAATAAATAAATGTAATCAAAATACAAATAAAATGTGTTGTACAAATTCCCAAAGAACTACAAAAAACAAGAAAAAGGAAAATAAGGAACAACAAATTTTGTCTTATATGTCTTGCACTGAGTATGAAAAGACAAATGACAGTGATATGAAATACCAATCATTACAATGGGATGCACATCTTCATTAGAACTACAACTTTCCAATAAAAACCATGAAGTTAAAGAGGATTCCTAATTAAAAATGCCCCACAGAATCCACTACTAGTGTTTTGATAAATGGGCCAATTTCCTTCTCAGTACTTCTGATTATACCAGAGATTAGTGATACCTTACTCAGACAAGGGATTTGTTGGTGTTGATGTTGCTTATTTCCCATTTTTCTGTTTCTGCAGTGGGTAGGGTTTGAATGCACAGTCTCATAACTGGTCAAAGTGGTGAGAATATGTGATAGTTGAGTGCTCATTGCTAAAAATAACAGGGACATCTTTATCAACCCCCACCCTACCCAGGTTCAGGAAACATCCTGGAAGAGCCAGAGGAGGGGGGAGGGGCAGTGGCCTGAAATAATGACTTCTGAATATGACATGGCATTTGCATGTGTGAACTCATGGCAACTGGGGTTCCCTGCAGAGACTTCCACAGATCTAGCCTGTCCACATTTCAGCATGAAGGAAATCGAGGGCACATGAGAACCTAGCTGGGGAGATATGAGGATAAGTGACTGGTGGTCAGAGAGAGTCACTGTTCTTTAACGTGCGAGCACTAGAATGTTGCCCATGATCACCCCACAGCAGAACACAAAAGTGATCCTTAGGAAAATTAGTGGAGTATTTAAAAACATTAAGACAAGAAAACATAGGGGCAACCATTGGGAAGAGGAAGGATCCCAGAGAGAATAAGAGTGGGAAAAGAGAGAGGAATAGTGGGTGAAGACAATAAAAGTGCTACATAGATGTATGAAATTGTCATACAGTATATAAAAATATTTTTAAAACAAAACAAACCTATCCTAAAAGTGTTTCCCAGCACGTTATAGCAGAAGCATTCTACAGAGGGCATCTTTCACCATAGTCTAGCTTCCACTGGAGTTTAGAATAAGTATGCTGAGCTGGGTAAAAAGAGGCAAGAAAAGAGTACTAGGAAGTTACAAGACTGAGACACAACAATTTGCATATATTCTATAGTGATATTTCACAACATATATCCTAAAAGGCTCATTTTTCATCAGTTCTAGGGATTAAATGTCCTCTAAACAAACAAACAAACAAAAAATCCCAAACCAGAATAACTGCATAAATTTTAAACAATAATTTGGTCTTTTACTTTAGGTCTATCTAAACTTGAATGACTACCTAAGAACATCGATAAATAAGTCTTGCCTTTCTCTAATCAAATTCCCTAGCTTCCAAACTGAGGATCCCAGCTCTGAGGATATGTCTCTAAATGTCTTTTTATGCACAGGCTCCCTAGGAAAGAGACAGTGAGGGTGAGAAGTCAGGTCTGAATGCCCAGTTACCAGAAAATTCTGTGTCCAGGAGATTCTCTCAATGCTCGGGACAGAGGAATAGCTCTTGGCTGTGCTCGAATTTCTTCACTGGAACTCCACCTCTGCTTCTTCAGCAGAAACTAGAACTTACCTGGTACTTATATACTCTATTGGCATCCCACCTTCAGAATGTGCTAGCCAATCACAAAAGAGAGTGGATCCAGTTCCATTCCAGAATCTCCTGCATTTACAGGAACAAGAAAGTAAAACTAAACTCAATTTTGTTTTTCTTCAGTGATTCCAGGATTCAAGGAAGTGGAAATTGCCTTTTCATAACATTTTAACTTAAGTCTTAGCAAGTGAGAGGAACTCCAAAAGCAACTTACTAACTAGATTAGAATATCATCCTGAGTGAGCTAAACCAGACTCAGAAGGACAAACATTATACGTACCCACTCATAAGTGGAAACTAGATGTAAAGCAAAGGATATTCAGACAACAAAACACAACTCTAGAGAAGCTAACTAATAAGTAAGACCCAAAGAGGGATGCATGGGTTGCCTTGGGAAGGGGAAATAGATGAAATCTCCATGAGTAAACTGGGAATGAGTGGTGGGCAATGGAGGGTAGGTGATAGGAGATGAGGACATAAGTGAATGGGATGGTTGAGCTGGAACAGGGATGGAGAGGGAAAGTAATGAAAGATGCTATGAAAAAGGGACATATCATGGGGATAGAGAGAAACCCAGTGGGAAGTTCCCAGGAATCCCCAAGGATGACCCCAACTTGGACTACTAGAAATAGGGGAGAGGGTGCCTGAACTGAACTGGCTTACCCCAGTGACCAGACAGGTGAATACCCAAACTGTCATCACAGAACTGTTCTCCAATGACTGATGGAAGCAGATGCACAGATCCACAGTCAAACACTAGGCTGAGCTCCAGGAGTCCATTCAGGGAAAGAGAAGAGGAATTCTATGAGTAAGTGCATCAGGATCATGATGGGGAAACCTGCAGAGATGACCAGACCAAACTAGTGGGAACTCATGAAAGTTGGATCAACAGCTGTAGAGCCTACATGGGACTGGACTAGGCCCCCTGCATGGCAACACAGTTGTGTAGCTTGATCTGCGTGGTGGGACCCCTGGTGCTAGGATCAGAATCCATCTCTGGTGCATGAGTGGGCTTGTTGGAGCCCACTACCTATGGTGGGACACTTTATGCAGCCTTGAGGCAAGGGGAAGGGCCTGGACTTGCCTCTACTGCATGTGCCTCCCCATGGGAGGCCTTGCCTTCTTGTGGGTGGCATTGGGGGGGGGGTAGATATGAGAGGAAGGGGGGAGGAGGGTAGGGGGGACATTTGATTGGTGTGTAAAATGAATGAAAAATTTTCTTAATAAAAAAAAGATATTCCATGACACATTAGAGTTCATTTTCTCTTGATTCTTGTGCTGAATAATTTTATGTCAGCTTGACACAAGCTATAATCATTGAGAGGAGGCAACCTCAATTAAGAAAATGCCCTCGCCGGGCGTTGGTGGCGCACGCCTTTAATCCCAGCACTCGGGAGGCAGAGCCAGGCGGATCTCTGTGAGTTCGAGGCCAGCCTGGGCTACCAAGTGAGCTCCAGGAAAGGCGCAAAGCTACACAGAGAAACCCTGTCTCGAAAAACAAAAAACAAACAAACAAAAAAAAAAAAACAAAACAAAAAAAAAAAAAGAAAATGCCCTCATAAGATTGAACTGCAGGCAAACCTGTAGGGCATTTTTTAAATTAGTGATTGATGGGGGAGGGCAAGGCCCCTTGTGGGTGATGCCTTCCTTTGGTTGGTGCTCTTGGGATAAAATGAAGCAGGTCTAGAAAGCCATGTGGCACCCAATCCATGGACACTAACTACATCAACAACTGCTCCAGGTTCCTACTTTATTTGAGTTCCAGTCCTGACTTCCTTTGATAATGAACAGTGATATGGAATTGTAAACCAAATAAACCCTTTCCTCCCCAGCTTCCTTTCTTGGTCATGGTGATTCATCACAGAAATAGAAAGTTAAAGACAATTTAGTAAAAGAATCATAGAGTATTGTGAAAGATCTGAACATGTTGTTTTGAGAAGGATCATAAAAGGACCTTGGAACTTTGGTCTAGAGAGCCATTAAGAGTTTAAAGCTTGATGACCTTTTCTGTGCCAGCTTGAAAGTTAACAATGTTAGCAGTAAAGCAGACAATGGAGGCCTGGCTTGTGAAGTTCCAGAGGGAAGTTTGAGAGTCACTTAAAGAATAAAGGTGAAAATCTGTGGTTATGGTTAGCTAGGGCTGAAGAATTAGCTGTATTTAACAAGAGAACAGAGCTACTGAAGTAAGTCTTTGCTTTACTGGGAAAATAGATGCTGGCCAACTGGAGCTAAGAAATTAGCAGTGATTAAGGAGAGACCAACATCACTGAGGCAAACTCTTTTGGGAAGTGTTTCCTCAGAGTCAGTCCCAGAAGCTGTGTTCCAGAGGCCACCAAGGTTTTATTTCTCCCTGGCAGCCATACTTGGTAATGTGCAAGAGTCTCTATTGTGGTAATGGTCTTGAAGGTGTGAAGGGGACATGGAGAGCAGCTGAGGCTTGGCACTGTGAGAGGCCAGGATAGGCCATTGGAGAAGGTTCAACCTCAGTATTAGTGGAAGCCCCAGGATTGAAGGGTTCATGGAGAGAAGTTGAAGCCTGGTTGGCACCATGAAGGGAGCCCAGGAGTGGCTATTCATTGAAGTCTGATTGCATCAAGGGACCCCATCATTTTTGGAGATTCCAGTATCATGGGATGTCCAGCAAGGACAGCAGCTGTGAGGTGGAACAGTGGTAACCCTTAACGGTAAAATTATTTTCATTGCTACTTCACAACTGTAATTTTGCTACTGTTATGAATTGTAATATATATATATATATCTGTGATTTCTAATGTTCTTAGGTATCCCCTACTAGGGTCACAACCCTCGGGTTGAGAATCACTGCAATAAACATTTCTTTGAGTAGAGCCAGATGCATCCTTTTAGAAGGAAAGGCTTTAGGATGCATCTATGGTTAGAGTAGGTCATGGAAATGGAGTCCAAATGATAGAATCATGAGAAGAAGCAACGGGGAATCATTCTCTGCACACATACACCATGGGAGGCCAATTGAGGCATTACCAGGAAGAATGCTTTCAATGAGGCACCTGGATCTCAGACATCAGTCACTAGAAGTGTGAGAACAAAATTCTATTGTTTACTCCACATAATCTATAGGATTCTAGCAGCCTAAACTTTAAGAAACCACTCCTAACCTTGAAAAAATTTCCCCTTTCCTCTGGGTCTCTCTTTCAGTCTTTCTAACTAACCCATGTACTATTTGTTTTTATTTCAATTCAAGGAAGATAAAATGTAGGCCAGGGAATGAGCAATGAGATAATTATCTAATAATAGCAATACTAAGCACAGTCACTGTGAAGTTATTGTGTGTTCTTGGGCATGTCAAGAAGCAACAAATGTCTTTTTTATTTCAGAAAGAATGTATTAAATGGCTTTTGGTATTAATATTGAGTAAATCAGTCATTTAGCAATCACAACATTCAAAAACCTATAAAGTAGAGAAGTCTGTTTATCTTCACTGGTTCTGGCACAGAATTAGAGGCTTCTTTAGTATTTTCTCAAGGATTCTGACTAGGATTTGCAGGAATTTCTTAGTTATTATTAAGGCTATTGTGATCTCTATGGTTATTGTTTCTCTCTCTCTTGCTCTTGATTAAACATTTATATTTTGAATGTTTGCCTTACATGTATATCTGTTCACCACATGTGTGCCTGGTTCCTGTGGAGGTCAGTAGAGTGTATCAGATCCTCTGGAACAGGAGTTATAGGCTACTGTAGCTATTATGAGGGTTCTATTATGTGGGAATTGAACTGGGGTCCTCTACAAGATCAGACAGTGTTCTTAACCTCAGAGCTATCTCTCCACCCCCCTTTTATCCATTTTCAGGAGTGCTAGGGATTGAACCTGAGGTCTCATGCATGTGAGGCAAGTATTATACCACTGAGCAACTGCCCCGAACCTTCCTTCTTCTTCTAAAGAATAAACGTTTTGTTTGTGTGCATTTGCACGTGTGATTGCAGGCATGAACAGGACATGGCATGTGTGCAGAGGTCAAAGGACAACCTTGGTGTTGGCTTTTACCTTCCACTTCCTTGTGTCAGGGTCTCTTATTCACTGCTGCATGTGGCAGGTGAGCTGACCTCAGGACTTCCAGGATTCTCTATCTCTTATCTCACCACAGGAGTGTGATTACAGATGCTTAGCTGGCTCTACATGAGCTCTAGGGATCTGAATAGAGGTCTTCTGACTTGCAAGGTAAGTTTTTTTTTTAATCTACCGAGCCATGTCTCCAGCCCAGTTATGGTTTCTCCCTGGGTACTGCTATCAAGAGAAGACACAAGTATCAAATTCAAGGTTACAGAGGTCATCATTACCAAGAAATCACAGCAGGAGCTGGAGGTGGCTAGTGCCACTCTACCCACAGTGAAAATGCAGAGAGCAATGGATGAATGAAAGCATGCTGCTGATTAGCCCCTCTCTTCACATAACACTCAAAGATACACACTAGCCAGGGAATGATGCTACCCACAGCAGGCAGGGCTTCCCACCTCAACTCACATAAACAAAATCGTTCCCCAAATCAAGCTCAGAGGTTCACCTCCCATGTGATCTAGGGTCTGTCTAAAACAACAACCATCCCAATGTTAAACCTAAAAATGGATGCTGTTTTAGAGTAAACTAATTCAAATACATGTGCAATTACTCCATCTGAGGTTTTATTCAAAGTGAGTAGATCATTTTTAGATCTCAGCTCATTTACATACATCCGATTGATCCCCTTGCTACAGCTAATGTGGATATCTAAGATCACTAAGTATGGATAAAGCCTGGATGGCATGAATAAACTCAGTATATTGTTTTGCAATATCAGTGTTCTATGTTTCTGTCATTGATTCTGATTTTTGACAGCTACAGGATTTCAGCCTAATCAGAAATCAAGTTGTTTCTTGAACATTTCTCTTTGAGAAGAGCATTAGCATCATCTGTCACCATGTCAACAAAATATAATTTTAGGTAATATAATTCCTTAACATAAATATTCTTCTTAAACAAATGCCCATGAGCCAAACAGAACTCCTCATAATATCTTGAAAGCCTTTCTTGTACTGTTTCTTTCTTTGTAGTTTCGAACACATTTGGAGATTTCATCTTTGCCTTGAGTTGATCCACTGACATTCCCCAGTCCTTAGCCAAACTCTGCAAGGATGCATCATCCACTCCAAACACAGTTCGACAGAAGTTCAGGCTTTTCTCAGGATTCTCCACATCACTGCCCACGAAGAGTCAGAGAATGGATGATACTCCGGAGTTCAGTTGTAAAGGCTTCTAGCAAAATCCTCTGTACCAGGAATTGTTGCTTACTTTCAATGGCTGCACCTTTAATACTAGTCAAGGAGAGCATGAAATTGTATCGTTTGTATACAGGGAGAACACTCATAACCTTGTCCATCAGGATTGGGAAATCATAATCAGACAAATTTCTGTTAGAGATCAAGAAGACTGGTGGTTCATCAATGTTATTCTCCTGAAATGTTTTCACACAGCTGGTGCGGATATGCTGCAGGACCTCTTCTCTGTTAAAGGTGCGTGGTTTGAATTCCTTTTCAATGTTTAAGTCAGAGTCCACTTTGGTTCTCACGAAGTAGAAATCCTTCTTCATCATGCTGATTGCTTTGGCGAGGTCTATATCATTTTTCTTAAAGCATGTGGCAGAAACAATAATGAAGAAGTCATACTCATGGAATTTCATTTTCTCCAGGTAATCTTTTGGTGGGAAATTTGTGGTTCCAATCCCAGGCAGGTCCCAAATAACCACATTGGGAATATTGGGGTGTTTGTATGGATGTCTCTCCATGGTGGTTTCCACCACTCCAATTTCAGCTGCATCTTCCTCTTCATGTCCAACCCCTCTCAGGGCATTGATGAGGGTAGATTTCCCTGCTCCAGACTCCCCAGTCACAGCAACATTATGTGGGGTACTATCAATTTCTTTTAATGCATAAATGATCAAAGACTTTGCCCCCTGAATGTTTCCTTGTGTTAGGCTTAACTCAATTGAAGCTATGGTTTCCTGAGGAATGGTTTTGTTTTCTGTTTTAATCTTCTTAAAATATTCGGTAAAGCTGGTGGCCAAATCTTGGTAGTGTTCATCCTTAGATGAAGAGAACAGCTGACCCATGACTGTGAGCAAATAAAGGCCCTGAAAGAAAGAAGGAAAAGTCAGGAGGGTGTGCATCAAATTGAAAATCTATATTTTAACAACTTTTAAGTGTATTGCCACATTCCATCCTTAAAGGTTGTCATTATGCATGGGATCTCCCATTTTGTTTATTTTACACAATGGGCATTTTGTGTCCTTTAACTAATATCACCCTATTTCCTTCACAACACAGCTTTGCCCACCACCCTGCTTTCTACCTCTATGAATCTGGCAACCTAGATTTCACCTGTAAGTGACACCCTAGGGCCATTCTTTCTGCAGTAGAAACTGAGCACAGCCCCTGGCCAGAATGGCTGCCACAGGTTGGTTTTTGTTTATCAAGGTCAATAAATGCTTTGAGTTAAAACCTTGCTTTCTTCTAATTTAAAAGCACTCATGTTTTGTGTTTTGTTCCTGGGGTATGGTACAAGCTGAGTAGCTTCTGGTTTAAGGTATCTGGGTGTTCTGTGGTCTGTCCCCTTTCAGAGCAGTTACTTCTATAATGGGGGACATAGCCTCATTTTTACGTGTTTTGACAAATTGTTCTGACTGTGCTTATGACTCTATGATAAAGCAATCAGTTCATATCCCTCCCAGTTCATCAGGGCTACAAAAACTTTTTCTACCTAAAAGTTGCTCATTTATATCATGCCTCACAATATCAAAAAATTAAAAAAGGATCCATTAAGTAGGAGAAAAATGTTTAAAAGTTTATAAGAATGCTGATATGTGTTTTTGGAAATGTTGAAGGAAAAAGGACTTTTAAATTGATTTTGTTCTAAGAGGATAGTTATAGAGTAATAAAAAAGTATATGGGTATAACTGAGTTAGCTACAGATAAAGGTTATTGAAATTTCTAATGTCAAAGTTCACTATACTGATATAAATCTAAAATCCAACCTTATTTATACCAAGGTGGTTTTCTTAAAATATTGATCTACTTTTGGGAATATTACAAAAAGTAGATTTTACTTAAAACAACATTCATCAGAACCATAAGATGAAGGTTGTGCTAAGTTACAATAAACCATATCCAACACCAATTCATGGCTAGTAGACATTACATATTTATATAATATTATGGGAATAGATATCTTAATATCTAATTTGGTATGTACATTTTTTTTGGGTAAAATTTTCTAAACGTTATGTTTCCTTCAGATAACTATTTCCATTTCCTGCTGACAGCCTGACTGCTGACAGGGACAGGCCCTGGGTCCCAGCACTGCCAGCAACAAAACAGAGAACCAAGAACAGAGGCCACAAAGCCCAAACCCTGCTCCCCATCCTCAGGAAAATGCTGACCTCACAGGGTGTTGGGGGTGCCGCTCAGCTCCTGGCCTCCTGTCTAGGCAATTCCTACTAAAATACCAGGGTCCCTTTTGAATTTTGTTACTTGTGTCCCAAGCTGGACAGACATCCAGTTTCAATTCTGTCAACCTCACATGAACCTAATACAGGAAGGGAGGCCAGACCTAAGCTTTTCTGATAGTTGCTGAACTTAATTGTTTAATGATAAATTTGGCCTATCACAAAAGCTGATTGGATCTGATGAAAATGAAAGCAGTTATGTCTATCAGGGCAACCATGAGCCTGGATCCACTGGATTTAGCCTGGTGAAAGTTATCAAGACAAAAGTTCATGGAACCTTTTTACAAAGCCTCCCATCCTTTGGTTCCCATCCCTTGTTCTAATTATACACGCTCTAAAACTGTATTGGGCCAGCAAGATGCCTGATCAGGTAAGGCCACTTGTCACTAAGCCAGATGATCTAAGTTCTAGTCCCAATAGTTGGTGAGAGAGAACTGACTTCCAGAACTTTTTTTTTTTTTACCTCCACATGACACTCATGCATGTAGGCACCTAGCCCCAGTACATAAGTACACAGAGAATGAATAAATAAATATAATCAAAAATACAAATAAAACTCATTGTACAAAATTCTCAAAGAACTACTAAAAACAAGAAAAAATAAGCAACAACAAAACTTTGTCTTAAATGTCTTGCACTGAGTATGAACACAATAAACTATAGTGATATAAAATATCAATCATTACAAATAGATACATTTCTTCATTAGAACTACAACTTTCCAATAAAAACCATAAAGCTAAAGAGGATTCCCTAATTTAAAATGCCCACAGTTTCTACTACTGATATTTTGATAAATGGTCATGCTAGGCAATTTCCTTCTTAATACTTCTGATTACACTAGAGATTAGTGATACCTTGCTCAGACAAGGGATTTGTTGGTGGTGTTGCTGCTTAGTTCCCATTTGTTCTGTTTCTGCAGTGGGTAGGGTTTGAATGCACAGTCTCATAACTGGTCAAAGTGGTGAGAATACGTGACGGTTGAATGACATCTTTATCAACCCCCAACCCTATCCAGGTTCAGGAAACATCATGGAAGAGCCAGAGGATGGGCAGGGGCAGTGGCCTGAAATGATGTCTTCTGAATATGACATGGCATTTACATGTGTGAACTCATGGCAACTGGGGTTCCGTGCAGAGACTTCCACAGATCTAGCCTGTCCACATTTCAGCATGAAGGAAATCAGGGGCACATGAGGACCTAGCTGAGGGGATATTAGGATTAGTGACTGTTGGGGGAGAGAGAGTCACTGTTCTTTTAACATGTCTGTCTGCATGCCACCCTGCTTCCTACCATGACAATAATGGACTAAACTCTGAATAGTAAGCCAGCCTCAATTAAAATTTCCTTATAAGAGTTGCCGTCATAGAAATTATAGCTAACACAAGATTAATTTGTGATATTGGAAATGAACAAGAAAGGAAAGGCTATGGCTTAACAGTGATGTGTTCGTGTGTCGAGTTCACAAGGTGTCATTAGTTTTACATCAATTTGACACAAGATAAAGTCATTTGAAAGGAAGGAACCTCAATTAAGAAAATACCTACATAATATTGGGCTTCAAGCAAGCCTGTAGGATATTTTTAAATTAGTGATTGTTGGGGAGGGCCCATACCATTGTGGGTGGTACCATGCTTGAGTTGGTGGTCCTGGTGTGTATAAAAAAGCAGGCTGAGCAAGCCAATAACCAATAATCTCCATGATATCTCCATCAGATTCTGCCTCCTGATAACCTGCCCTGTTTGAGTATCTGTCCTGGCTTCCTTTGATGATGAACAATGATGTGGAAATATAAGCCAAGCAAACCCTTTTTTTCCAAATTACTGTTGGTCATGGTATTTCATCATAACAATAGCAACTTTAACTAAGACAGCCTCTGATTCCACAAAGCACATCTTCAGTTGAAGTCACACAGCATAATTCCTGTGTGACTGCCAGTTCCAGTATGACCTTAACACCTCCCATTTTGATCCTCTGACACTAATCCTGTTTCCTCAACTTTATGGCATAGTCATTTTCTTTAGTCCTTATCCCCACTGTAGCAGACTGATGGGAGAACTGGAAATGGGCTGTAGGTGTTTGGGGTGAGAGGAAAATCAGAGTGGAAAAGTCCATGATAAATCCCATTTATTCAATACAGTGCTTCAGGGTCCTCAAGTCATCTTTGAGAGTCACTGTTTTCTTTTAAGTATTTTATTTTATAAAAGAATTCTAACTGTGCACTGGAGAACGGGGTAGAGAACTTTCCCAGCATGAATAAGGCCTCAGTTCAATCCCCAGCATCTCATCAAATACTGGAGTTTGCAGCTCTCTGATTTTCTGATACTCAGGGAGTAGAGGTAAGAGGATCAGCACTTCCAGGTCATCCTTGGTACATAGTGAGTTAGAGGCTAGCCTGGGCTACTTGACACCCTGTCTCAAAAAAAAAAATGAATATCAAGTTCAGCAAGATGGCTCAGCAGGTAAATACACTTGCTGCCAGACCTAAGGACCTGGGTTTGATTCTTGGGTAATTACCTCAAATCTCATATTGTTGCCCTTTATTCTCCACAAATGTGAACAAGATCTCCTGTGGCAGCACAATGGACGTCACCGTCAGTTAAGGAAACAGTAAACACCCCTTGTCACCCTGGAGCCTCCTCTTCCTGTCTCACTCATGTCAACTCAATTCACAGACTTAATCTCTGTTTCCAAATCCAATCACCCTTGACCATTCCTCCTACAATATCTTCTTCAAGGCTTTCTCAATTCCAGCTTTGATTATGTCATTGACATCACTGTATTTCCTCTGAGTATTCTTGCAACCACATGGATGATAAAATGGCCCAGAGTTATCCTAAGGACACTGAAATCATGTCAAGTCAACTCTGAGATGCACCATAAGGATTCCTTTCCCCTCGGGGAAAGTTCGTTAGGTATGCAGTGCACATGCGATGTACAACATAACTGTGAATATAATTATTACTTCTGGGGGCTCTGGGGTCTGAATCCCAGTCACCCTGCTATCTTAGGCTGTCTTCTCATCTCAGGATTTTGTATTTAGTGACTGAATCCTGGTAGCAATAATCTGAAAATGTCTTATTAATAAAAACACAGGAGCCTGATATTTGGGTAAATGCTGAAAGCTCAGAGAGACAGAACAGGCTACAGCGAATCTAACTCACCAGTTCCTCAGCCGATACTATTACCTCAGACTGGAAGCCTCTGAGTCCTCATCTGGAATGAATCTCAGCTGAACTGCTGCTCAAAAGCCTAAAAGCTTAACCAGGCTCTAGTTCCTGGTCCTCACATCTTATATATCTTTCTGCTTCCTGCCATCACTTCCTGGGATTAAAGGCGTAAGTCACCATGCCTGGCTGTTTCCAGTGTGGCTTTGAACTCACAGAGATCCAGATCAAACTCTGCTTTTGGAAAGCTAAGATGAAAGGTGTGAGTGCCACCATTTTCTGGCCTCTATATCTAGTGGCTGTTCTGTTCTCTGCCCCCAGATAAGTGTATTAGAATGTACAATATATTGGGGAACACATTATCACCACAGAATCCTTTCCTTGTTGCTCTCCCCCAGCAGCCACACAGATTTTAACTTAATTGCCTTTCTCTAGGTTGTGCTTCAACTAGGCAGGCTTTAGCACTGATACCCAAAATGGGAGATAAGAATGTACCCGACTTTATCATTCACCATGTTTTCATTATGTTTCAGTTTCTTCACAGCACTTGCCTCCACATAACGTGTATCTGTCTGGGTTCATTCGCTGTCAGCCTCCCATAGTATAATGAAACTCAGGTAGCATAATGTGCCTTTGTCTTGCTCAGTTCTTCTTCATGAACACATTAGAATATGGTGGTTTATTATCAGGGAGTGAACAGGAAATATGAGGAATGCACCTGGACTTTATTACGAACATTTGTGACGATTCTGTAGTTCTAACTGGTGTGTATGAAGTTGAAGTCCTACTAAATTGATAGGCAGTTGGGGTCAAGAGTCTGAAGAGAGCACAAAAACAGTCTAATACAAACCAGATATCTTAGAATCATATTGTGTATGAACACAAACATACATACATGGACTCACTGCACAGGCAGCCCCTGTCCAATCCACAGGAAACATGGGGAATGCTGTGCAGGAAACCAGAGCTGCAGAACTTTGTTCAAACCGACTGCACTCATGATCTTGGAAGAGATGAGTAAAGAGGATGTCCAAAGGGGCATGCTAAGCCTGGTTAAATAAACACCACAGCCAGATTTCCTGTTGAAGGGGACAGTCACCCACAGAGCACAGAAAGAATGTCCCTGAAGTACCCAGGCTGTTCTGTCTTTTCAGTTTTTCCCTCTCATTCTTTCAGTTCTACCTCCTGGATTTGTGATGCAGACTCCAGTGTGACAGTTTCCTGCAAGGTCTGTCCACTGAATGTGAACACAGGGAATGAGAAGGCTGTGACACAGCAAACATTACAAAAAGAAGCCTGCCTAAGTGGCAGCTGTCACCACATCCTGACACAGCTCATGTACCCTACAAAATAAGAAAACATCCTTACATCTTTACAATAAAGAAAAGCACAGTGAAGAAGATTCTTCAGGCACAGATTTCCACAGCCAGCTATAGCAGAAGCAGCATGCAGAGAGACCTCTTCTCCACAGACCAGAGGCCTTAGGATGAAGTAATTAAATGACTGACCTTGAACTAGACAACAAGATGAGAGTGAGATACAACAACCTCATGCACACTGCAGAGATATTCCATTACCTGAAGCCTCCATTGACAGCCATTATAGGGAGAGTAATAAGAGGCAAGTCACAACAATTGGATACATTTACCAAAAACAATACCCATATAATTTCCTTCAGGTCTATCTCAGCTTGAAGGATTGGCAAAGACCATCCACAGCTTGCCCAATCCAGAAACTATCAAAGCATCCTAGCTTTGAAACTGAGGACCCCCACTCTCAGGCATGGTCCTAAATATCTTGTTATCTATGTGTTCCTTAGAGAAAAGATGATGAGTCTCAGAAGTTAAATATGAATGCTCCTGTCCACTTACCAGAAAATCCCCTGTCCAGTGTATGGACTTACTGTAGGTCAGCTACAGGAACCACTGTCCACTGTGCTCCAGGCTCTTTACATGAACCCACCCCTGGTCCCTCTGTGGAAAGCAGCAGGTTTATGTTAGTTTGGAAGAATTTCTACACTCTTCTGACTCCTGTCTCAGTGTGTGTTGGCCAGTCACAGAGCAGCATTGATCTAGTTGCTTTTCAGAATCCCCTTCATTTCCAAGAAAAGGAAAGTGAATATAAAACAAAGTGCTGTTTTTTCAATCTATAAACACTTCATTTCCTGGCAGAAAAATTTGGACAGTCCCCAAATAAAAAACAAGGCATTCTAGAGCTTGCAAGCTGAGGTAGAATGTGCAGAAGGATTTTAATAAGTAGGCTAGAACAAACTGTTGAAAAATAATATTCATGATTTCTGACTCTACAAATATAGCCTAAACTGAAGTGGTACAGCACATTGTCTGGGATCCTGTGCAGATGCCAATTTTAGTCTTGCCCAAGACATAAACCGTTTGACCCCTTCTGACTTCAACCTTATTTCTTCACAATTGTGGATTCATGTCCTTAATTCTTGTCCTTCTCAACTCTCCTGTCAATACAGAGATTTCCTCTGGTTGTGCTTGACAAGCCTCATACATGATGATACAACCATGGCCAGTTTATCGGTATAACTGCCTTGCAGTGTCCAGAAGACACTCTTTCCTTGTAGTCATCCACAAATCTGACTCCTACAGTCTTTTCATCCTTTTTCCATAACTATTCCTATTCCTTAGGAAGTAAAAATATGTATATCCCATTAACTCTGAATATTTACCAATGTCTTATTCTATACATCTGGGCCAGCTATGGATATCTATATTGATTATAACCTCCTACAAATATGAGCTTCCATGAGAAGGATTAAGCAATGCCTTAATCAATGGCCATAACAGAAAATCATTAGGACATGCTTTAATATTATGTCCCTTTAGCATAACAGTAGTAGTAGGTTCTGACTAGGGTGTATGTCCAGTATAGCCTTAGGTTATTGTCCAAATATGGTACCAAGTATGGGTTTCATATTGTGGAGTAATATTAAATCCAATCAGGATGTAGTTCATTACTACCATGACACTCTACTCACTATAACATTGGTGGTTATATCTTATCTGACCAGTCATTATTGTAGCTCACAGAATTCACACCTGGATATGATCAATGTTTCATTTTCTACTCTCCTGGTGTGGCTAGAACCTTCCAGCACTCTGAAAGATAACCACTATGGATGGATCTTCTGTGACAGTATTGGCTTATTTTCCCCATGTTCTATAAGTCAGGAATGTGGTGTTTTCACTAACAGGATCTTGCCATCAAGTTCTGGAAGGTAACCAGGAGCACTGACAGTGTCCTGTAATGACCAGGGTCATCCCCAGCCAACAAGTCCAAAAAAGCTAAGTAATTCCTTCATCTAGGCTTTTTTTTTTTTTTTTTTTTTTTTTTTTTGGTTTTTCGAGACAGGGTTTCTCTGTGTAGCTTTGCACCTTTCCTGGAGCTCACTTGGTAGCCCAGGCTGGCCTCGAACTCACAGAGATCCGCCTGGCTCTGCCTCCCAAGTGCTGGGATTAAAGGCGTGCGCCACCAACGCCCGGCCTTCATCTAGGCTTTTTATTGTTACCCTGTAGTGGGGCCCAGGGACGTTGTTGCCCAATAGAGGGAAACTCCATCTTCTTCGTTCTTTGTGTATAGATATGTTTTAGGAAGCCTCTACATTTGGAGGTCACATGACACGTTGAAAACCCTTTAGTGTTATTTATGCCTTCTACTTGCACTCCCCTCCCCTATTCTCACCTCCCAGCCCAATTTAACACTTCTTTATCCATATTTCTCTTTTAAATCCCATCTTCCCTCTGTTGCACTTCATGGCACCATAGTGTTTCAAAACCCCTGTTGGTATTCCAAATTGAACACACATATCTTAAGAGTGGAAGATAAGTCTACACATAAGAGGGATTAAATGGTGTTTAATCTTTCTGAGCCTCAATTACCTAACTGAGAATGATTGTATCCATCTCAATCCAATTTCCCATGAATTTCATAGTTTCCATTTTGCTTAACAGATGAACAATATTCCTTTCTGTAAAGTTGCACATTTTCTTTATCCATTCATCAGTAGATGGGCATCCAGATTGTTTCCATTTCTTGGCTATTGTGGATAGAGCAGGAATGAAGTAAAAGGACCAAGCAGATGCCATAACATGCTGCCCAGGCTTCTCTTAGAGATCAGGCCTCAATTTCAGTTTCCTGAGACTGAGCAAGCAGTCTCTGGAGGGCCATGAACAAAAGACATAGTCCTTGCAGTAGCTCCCTTTCTGCATGTACTCTGACTGCTCAAATTCAGCCAGATGTTTACTGTCTGGGACCCCTCACCAACTTAGAATTATGTGCATGATTCAAGGACAGAGCCTAGACCACTGAGCCACCTCCCACAGTCAGTACATGCTAGGCCAGCCAGCCCCCATGGCGGCTCAAGGACAAAGCCTGGGACTTGTGCTGGACTGCCCTCAAAATGATAATTGTAACCCCCAACCAGTAAATTCAAAGGTTACACACCCTCACCCAATTAAAAGAGAACAGAGATAAAAATAAACCAATTTGAGTTGCACTCATGCAAACCCCACTCCCCCCTACTGCCCGGAAGGGCTTGTGGTTTTTGCCTTTAAAAATCTAGCCTTACAAAGAAAGAGTAACTCCTCCTTGCCTCACTGTATCGGGTGTAGGAATGAGTTCCCTATCTAGACTTGTATCTACAGAATAAACCTTGCTGTTGTATTCTGGACATCCAAGGTCTTCAGTGGTCGCTTTGGGGTCACAATCTGGGCATAACATTTGGTTCCCTGACTGGGAACCCTAGAGACCCTACTGGGACCTTCAAGGTTCCAAAGGTTTATTATCTACTGGTAAGAGAGCTCTCTGTCTTGTCTGTCTCCGTCTTGTCTCGTTAGGTTTTGCGCCGGTTTACCGAATTGTACTTTGCAGAATTTGTACTTTGCAGGCTCTCACTGGGACAGACGTATCTGGACAGAGATCCTGGGAGGGAAAGAGAGATGTCTCGTTCCCTGATTTGGGCAAGGGACCCCCTGGTCCCGACCCATTTGGGGCCACCTCAGAGGTGACCATTTGGTTTCAGGAGTCTCCTCCAGGGAGTGCTCAGGAGAAGAGCATCTTTGGGTACCTTCCCCCATCGTGGGAGGAAGTGCCACTTTGTATTTTGTCCTGGGAAATTGTCAGAGCCATTTTGTGTGTGTGTGTGTGTGTGTGTGTGTGTGTGTGTGTGTGTGTGTGTGTGTTTTTAATGTTTTATTGTGATCATTGTTACTTTATGCTCTCCTTCTCTTCCAAGAAAAAAGGTGCATGTCTGACTGACAGGGTTGTGGAAGCCCCCGATGTCTGTTTGATCAAGGACAGAGATCCAGAGTCTGGATTGTTTTTGGTGTGATTGAGCCTGGAGGGTCACTCCCCCCAGAGCACATCAAGCTGTCATTGTTCTTGGAGCTTTGTTGGTTGTCTCATTGGGGCAAAGTTTTTTCGTGTGCCCTTGGTCTTGTGTGTAGTGTGTTAACTGTTCTCATTGTTGACTTGACTGTGACGGACGCTATGGGACAGTCCCCTTCTTCCCCACTAGACCTTTGCCTAGCCCACTGGAAGGATGTGTGAGCCACAATAGAGGGGCTTGCTAGCTGTGAATGAGGCTGTCATTTCAGTGCTGATATGCCGGTACTTGGATTGTCTGTGTAAATGTTATCTGTTTCTGCTACTCACCTCCCTTATTTTCCTGGAAGAGGAGGAGAGAGAGGCACAGTGAGGGCCACCTCCCTCCCTCCCTAGCTCTCTGGCTATCAGGACTGCAGCCAGCTGGCTGCTCACACGAGGGTGGGGGTACGTGCTCTTGGTACAGGCTGGCAAAGATGGGAGCTCTGGACAGGGCAATGGGGACTGTCTGCAACTGACAAAACTGTGTGAACACTGAACAGAGAATCTGACTTTAGTCAGAGGAGTTAACAAACTTTTTTTTCAGGAACACTGGCAGCCAAGGACACACTCTATGCCCACTGCTCCCCCTCCCTTCCTTTACTGTGATAACTTCAAGGTCTCTTCTGCTGGCCAGCAACTTCTATTGTTAACCCTTCTCTGTCCTGATATTGCTTAAAAAAGAAATGTTAAATTACCAGGTCAAGATACTGGGAAAGTTATGCTTTTGTTACCACAGGAAAAATAAAAATCTACATGGGTTTTGGTAACTTGAGTTCAATGGGTTACAAATACTTGCCATCATTTAAGAGAATTGGTTTCAAATTATTGTTGGTTAAGAAAAAAGTTTAAATAAATGATTTTTAGTTTGAGGAAGCAGTTTAAGATGTAAAAATTTAAAGGCTCAAGCATGAGGGTTTAAATATATGATATTTTGGGTCTAAATAAGTAGTTTAAGATATAAAAATATGAAACTTTAAAGTTTAACTTTAAAGTTTAAGTAATATAAGGTTTAAATAAAGTTTATATAGAGACTAAGATGTAAAGGTTTTAGATATGGGAATATAAAAATGTTTTTAAAAATATATAAAATACAAGTTATTAAAATATATAAAAGCAAGTTATAAAGGTCTGAGGATAAAAAGGCTTAAATAATGATTTAAAAAAATGACTTGAGATATATAAAAAAATGAAATATGTTTCAGATTTCTTTCTCTTGCTATTCTGCTGTTACATTGAGACTCCAAAGGGTCATAGTTTTAAAAATGTTTGTCTACTCTGCAGGTATGAGTGAAAATGTGGCCACATGTATGTTTGGTTTTGGATATCTGAGTTTGCATGTATGTCCTTTTATGTTAAGGAACACAAGTTAATACTAGTCATCCAGCTATCCAGATACTAGTTTAAAGCATAAACTATTCTATTTAAATAAAAAAAACCTGAGAGGTATATTTGACTAATATATCTATAGGAGAACAAATTAGCCTGGTTATTGTTACCAAACTTAGAGATATTTTCAAGATTAGGCCTAGATTTGTTTGGCTCAGATACATTTAATAGATAATGGTCCTCAAACCTGTCAAAGATCTGATGAATATGGCATTTAAATTATTTGATTAAAAGCTTACTATAACAAACAGAGACTCCCAGCTCCTAGCAAAGACTCCCAAGATCTCCAAAGAAGATATGGAATGACAAGAAGACACCACCTGAATTGCGGGAGACACCGACCACTGGGCAAGATGCCCCGACTCAACACCTGCTGCCAGGGATCTGGCCCAGAATGGACAAATGAGAAACTGACAAGATAAGGTCAGTCTTTACCAAGTTGCTCCTCCACAGGGAGAATTTCATGTTATGGGCCCAGCAGCCAAGACTGATGCTGTCCTGACACCTGTCCTGCCAACACTATGAAGACTACAGGAGCCTGGGGTGATGGCGGTCTGGGTAATGGATAGTCTCTGTTGTTTTTAAATAGATTTGGAAGTCTGCACTCAGGTAAAATGTATCCTTCTCAGATCTTTGATGACATTGATGACTGGACTAGCTATAGCTCTGTCAGCTTGGTAATTGATTGATCAATGAATGAATTAATTAAAGCTAATATGTCTCTTAAAAAAGATAAACAGGTTCTGAATATAGACTTACAGATGCTTTTCATTGGGCCAAAGACATTTCAGTCCAATCTATAACTGGCTCTCTAGATAGAAAAGACATTATGAATTTCAGGGCAAATTGATAATACTACAATTACTGAAAACTATGGGTCTAAAAGTTCCAAATAAGTTCAAAAGTTTTAACTCCTTTTCCTAGTTTATATCTGTCTCAACAGGTTTCCACTTAGCTGACTTGATACATCCAAGCATCATTTGCTGGTGACAATCTACTACAACTGACTGTGATCCCTGAACTTGCTGAAAGCTGATTTGGACCAATTCAGCCGATATACATACCATCCCTTCAGCTGATCAATAAAACATTCCCTCTTGTCTTTGACTAACATTCTGGCTTTCCAGGGCCCTGACAACAACGTCCCAATGTCAGCAGGAAGTAATTACAGAAAAGAAAACATCGTCCTTGTTTTTCCCCCTGGAATGTTAGATCAAAAGGGAATTTCTTGTCATAGGGAACCTGAGATAAATTAATAACTGTTCTCCATTCTCATTTCCAAGTTCCTTCAGGATAAGGAACTGTCAGCCATCATAGGGCTTTTGGCCCTTGTGCTTCTGCTAATTGCTGTTGGCTCTTATATCACTGATGTCTTAACTAAATGGTGATTCGTGTCTGGGTACCACTAAGCTGAGGATGCTAGAATTCCAATATCCACCTCTGAACCCATGACACACTTGCAGATGGCAAAAACTGAATAAGGGGAAGCACACTTTGCCATTGATAATGGGAAAACTCTTATGTTCTGGTCCAATTAGTCTCTGATACGATCTACTACCCTGGTGATAAAGTCTTTTACCAAAAACAAACATCTCCAAGATTAGAGATGATACACAACTCAAGGGGGTAATGAAAGGACCAAGCAGATGCCATAACAGGCTGCTCAGTCTTCTCTCAGAGATCAGGCCTCAATTTCAGTTTCCTGAGACTGAGCAAGCAGTCTCTGGGAGGGCCGTGAACAAAAGACATAGTCCTTGCAGTAGCTCCCTTTCTGTATGTACTCTGACTGCTCAAAGTTCAGCCAGATGTTTACTGTCTGGGATCCCTCACCAACTTAGAGTTATGTGCATGATTCAAGGACAGAGCCTAGACCACTGAGCCACCCCCCATAGTCAGTACATGCTAGGGCAGCCAGCTCCCATGGAGGCTCAAGGACAAAAGCCTGGGACTTGTGCTGGACTGCCCCCAAAGTGATAATTGTAACCACCAACCAGTAAATTCAAAGGTTACATACCCTCACCTAATTAAAAGAGAACAGAGATAAAAATAAACCAATCCAAGTTGCACCCATGCAAAACCCCCAACTCCCCCCCAACCCCCCTGAAGGGCTTGTGGGTTTTGCCTTTAAAAAGCTAGCCACACAAAGAAAGAGCAACTCCTCCCTGCCTCGCTGTATTGGGTGTAGGAATGAGTTCCCTGTCTAGACTTGTATCTACAGAATAAACTTTGCTGTTGCATTCTGGACATCCAAGGTCTTCAGTGGTCTCTTTGGGGTCACAATCTGGGCATAACATGAAGGATGCACAAGTAGATGAACAATAGGAGATGAAGCCATTTGGGAATATTTTCAGGAATAATGCAGCTGGATCATGTAGTAAAGCTATGTTCCTTTTTTGTGGAGCTCCCACAAAATTACCCTAGTTCCCACAAAATTACCCCAGTAACTGAAGGGTCCAGGGATGTAGGAATAAGATAGAAATATGGGAATAAGATAGGAATATAGGAATAAATATTTTTAAGATGAAGAGATGGAAGCTGACAGCCATCAGCTTTGCCAGGAAATGGGTATTAACCTTTCACTCGGCCCTTCTTTATTTTACGATAGGCAGCTCTGTCAGCAGCCTAAATGTTAGTGTTTTACTAAAGATTGCTCTCTGCAAACCCCTGCCACTCACTATCAAAAGCCAAAATTAACTTTTAATGAGTTCTATGTGACAACCTGCTTTGCATTGTTTCATATTCCTCCTTCTATGGGAACTCAGCTATGTCAGAAAGAGTTGCAGATTTGGGGCAAACATCAATTTTTTGGAATAGACAATAGGAAAGACTTCGGGGAAATACAAAAATCAATCAGCTGAAACTCTCAAAACCTTGTAAATGGAAAACGGTAAATCCTTAAAAAGCAATTTGTCTTTAAAAGTTTAAATTAGGAATTGTAAAATTTTTTTTCTTTTATTTATTTTATTTTACAATACTATTCAGTTCTACATAACAGCCACAGATTCCCTTGTTTTCCCCCTTCCTGCCCCCCTCCCCTTCCCCCCAGGACACCGCCCATTCCCACCACCTCCAGATCAAGGCCACCCCCGAGGACTGAGATCGATCTGATAGACTCAGTCCAGGCAGGTCCGGTCCCCTCCTCCCAGATTGAGCCAAGTGTCCCTGTATAAGTCCCAGGTTTCAAACAGCTATCTCATGCAGCGAGCCCAGGACCTGGTACCACTGCCTAGATGCCTCCCAAACAGATCAAGCCTATTCAGAGGGTCTGATCCAGTTGGGGGCCCTTCAGCCTTTGGAATTGTAAAAATTTTTTTGTCCATGCCTGATGCTTTCTCCTTGCTATAAGAAGGGGATCATAACCCGCCCCCAACTGCCATAGTTACAGAATTCCAAACCCTGGCTGTGGTATCAGCTAGCTCATTAGCTTTTTTTTGCCCCACGGTGATTTTTTTGGAATAAAGTTTTTTCTTCTGGTTTTAGACTGTGTTTGACCCCATTGTTTTGTGCATAATTGAGCAAGTTGGCACTAACATGAGTGGGGAGTGAGTGTTCTCCTTTCCCCACATCTACAGCAGCATTTGCTGCTATTTGTATTTTTGTTTCTAGCTATGCTGACTGAGGTGAGGTGAAATATCAAAGTAGTTTTGACTTGTGTTTCCCTAATGGACAAGAATGTTGAGCATTAAAAAACATATATATTTCTCAGACATTTGCACAACATTTTTAAAAAACTCTCTGTTTAGTTTATACTCCGTTTTTAGATTGGTTACTTGTTTTCTTGATGTTTGAGATTTCTTTACAGATTCTAGATGCTAACCCCCTATGTACATGGTAAAGAGATTTCCCATTCTGTCAGAATTATTTTGAGACAACGTCTTCCTTTGTCCAGTGTAGATCTAGAATCCCTCTAGGACTATCAAGTCCAGACTGACCTTAAGCTCCTGGTGATTCTCCTGCCTCAGCCTCCTGACTGCTGAGATCACAGCTGTGAATCACTGTGCCTTGATTGACTCAGGAATATACTTCTTGATTTTGTGAGCCAAATCCACAGATTATGGCCTTTGTGTGTACATTAAACAGCCCTCTGTGGGTGAGATTGAAAGGGTATAGTGTCCAGCCTAACTAATTTCAATTTCTTTGAGTTCTCATGAGAAATAATACAGAGCTCCGCTATAGCAGCTATTATTGGGAACTCAAGTTCATTCTAAGCATCTCTGCTTGGTGAACATTCAGTAGTGCAATGGGCTGAAAGAATATATTATAGAGATTTACTGTATATAATAAGCTATACCTTGACTGACCAAGGTGTCCTCCAGAGGAAGTCATTTATCAAGGAATACTTGGTGTTATTTAACTTATTAATATATATCAGCTGTCTTCTGCTTTGAAATTCTTGTGTGCTCATATACTACTAGGCCATATGGCAGTTAAGCTTCTTAGATCTACTGCTTGCTGATCCCCTAGGTGACACCCCTGCAGGGCCTAGGAGACAGGTGTGCTATAGACCTGTAGATGCATAGCTTTGTTTCTTGTGCAAATAAAGCTCTGACCTCCTTTCCCCCGACAGGGAAAACAGCATTGCAAAGCAATTGACTCAGAACAAAGGACATTTTTGCATACCCAGGTGAAGTAAAGGATGAGGTAGGATTCCTGGCCATAGTAGAATCATGTGGCCAGGAAAGAAAGGATAAGGCAGTTTCTGTAGATGGTAGACAGAGCTACATAGATGGAGAGAAGAGAAGAAAGCAGAGTTTCTCAGAGTCAGGGGTAAGGAGCAAGGAAGGAAAGATGGAAGATGAAGGAACAGAGGATGAAGATGAGGTCAAGAGCATAGGAGCTTTGGTTAGTACTATGAGAGGACAGGATGAGTAGGTACAGGGAGGAGCTGAATGTGAGGACTGAGCTGTATTTTATCATAGAGACATAAACAGATGAAATAGCAAGATGTACATAGATTCTTTTCCCTCAGATAACCCCATGCCAGATATAGCATCTTCCCCAGGACCCTGGGAGGGATTTTCTCAGGGCAGTTCCTTGGGAAAATCCATTAGAGCAGCATCTGGTCACAAGTGGCAGAGATCAGCCAACACCAATGAGGACACCTGGCATGGTCAATGTCATCTGAGGCAGGGGGGCTCATTTCCAGAATTGTAATTTAGTTAGGTGTTGATGATGTTGTTTTCCCTCAGGCTGGGTCAGGCCCTGGAGCATTGTCTGCTCACAGTTCTTAGAGAAAAGTGAGAGCTGTTCTGACCTTGGAAGGAATGCAGGACTCCCAGTGGACTCTTTGTTAAAATAACAAGGATTGCTGTATTTCCAGTCATTGCCGGGAATTCGAAACTGAAACTCCTTCTCTATGCTGCTTTCTGGTCAGAAATGGTGCACACAGGGAATATGGGAAGAAGTGGAAGCAAGAGAGGGGAAGCTGTGGTTGAGCTTCCTTGCTTCATGTAGACTTCTGACTGTTCCTTCTCCCTGCCTTTCCCTTCTCCTTTCCTTTCCCTTTCTCACCAACCCACCATCCTTCAACCTCACCACAATACACTCACCACCATGTTTTTGTATTTTTCAACACATTTTTATGCAGCCAGGCTGGCCTTGTTTTGCATTGGAACAGTTGATGAGCTTGAATTTCTCTTTGTTTCATCTCTAGCTCCCCAGGGCTGCCATCACAGGTGTAATTGGGGATGAGGGATAAATTCAGGGCTTTTTGAACTCCTCAAACTGAACTACATCCCCAGTCTTACCCTTCATATTTTTTTCAAAACATTTTAAAAATAATATATATTTATTTATATAAATAGACATGGTGGGATTACAGGCATGTGGTACTTTGTAGGACCATTTATCTTTAAAAGTGAATTATTGAGGGTTGGAGTGTTGGCTCAGTGGTAAAGCACTTGATGACTCAGTGGTAAAGCATGAGGACCTCACTTTGGATTGTCACACCCATAAAAGCCAAGTGTGATGAAGTGGGATCACTGTGCAGTCTTCTACCCAGCAATGGTTACTAGGTTCAATAAAGATTCTGTCTTAAAAAATAAGGTGGAGCATGATAGGAGTAGACACCATACATTGAAACCTCCCTGCCTTCACATGTACATGCATGGTTGAATGTATACATAGACACACACACACACACACACACACACACACACACACACACACACACACAAATATACACTACACAAACAAAGGTCAAATTTGAATTTCTAAAAACGCTAAAAAGTTTTTGTAAAATGTATTCAGAAGTAAAAAGCCATTCCTAGCCAATAACATGATCAGAAAATGATTCCCATCTTCTAAGTCTGATTAGAGCCTTGCTTCACTGATAGAAAATAATGATGCATATACTCTATACACTAATCTCATTTTATTGCTTACTACAGATGTCAGTTACTTGAAATCCTCTTATCTGTAGGACAAATTCAGTGTTGCATGTTTACAGAAAGAGCTGGAAACAGAGCCAGTTACAAACTCTGTAGGACTGTAATGTACTCAAACGAGAACTAACTGCCTTACATGGGCTTAGCAGTTTCAGAATGACATACTTGCTTAGTTTCTTCATCACCTTTTTGAGGGGTTTAAATGTCATCAGTTGATTATAAAAGAGTGTCTAGCCTCAGGACACACAATCAATCACTTCATTAGCTATTTGATCTTGCAATTCTAATCATGTATAGAGAGCAATGCTGTTGTACCTAGAGTTCCTCCAAAACCACCAAGAGACTGATCTGAATGCAAAAGCAAAGAGTCTTTGTTTCTTTCATTTTCCTTTATTAAGAATTTTATACATACTATCCACAGATCCCCCCTCCTCCCTGCTCCTACCTCCCCCCCACCCTCTTTCCCAAGCCACTCCACATCCCCACATCCCCCAAATTGAGGTCTTCCATGGGGAGTCAACAGAGCCCAGCACACTGAGCCTAGGCAGGTCCAAGCCCCTTCTCACTGCACCAAGGCTGTGCAAGATGTCACACCATAGGAACCAGGTTCCATAAGCCTGTCCATAGACCAAGGACAGATCCTGATCCCCCTGCCTGGGTGCCCTCCAAACAGTTCAAGCCAAACGACTGTCTTCCGTATCCAGAGGGCCTAGTCCAGTCCCATGGGACCTCCACAGCCACCAGTCCACAGTTCATGGGCTTCCACTAATGTGGCCAGTCATCTCTGCACGTCTTCCCATCATGATCTCAACATCCCTCGCCTGCAGTATCTCTCCTTTCTCTCATCAATTGGATTCTTGGAGCTTAGCCTGGTGCCTGGCTGTGGATCTCTGTATCTACCTCCATCAGTCACTGGACAAAGGCTCTATGATTACATCTAGGTTATTTGCTAGGCTAGTCACTAGAGTAGACCAGATTCCTGAGAGCCTCCCCAGCACCCTGCCTCTTCCTACTCCCATGATGTCCTCATCTGTCATGATATCTTTCTCCCTGCCCTCCCACTCTGTCCCTGTTCCAGCTTGACCCTCCCATTTCCCTATATTCTCATCCCCCACTCCTTGCCCTCTGCCACCCCCCCACACCCAGTCCACTCATGTAGATCTCATCCACTTCTTCACAGGGTCATCCATGTGTCCCTCCTAGGATCTTTCCCTGTTAGCAAACCTCTCTGGAGTTGTGTGCTGCAGTAAGGCCATCCCTTCCCTCACATTTAGTGTCCACTTATGAGCGAGTACATACTACGTTTGTCCTTCTGAGTCTGGGTTACCTCACTCAAGATGATATTTTCTAGTTCCATCCATTCGCCTGCAAATTTCATGATATCATTGTTTTTTACTGCTGAGTAGTACTCCATTGTGTATATGGACCATATTTTCCTTATTGATTCTTCAGTTGAAGGGCATCTAGGTTGTTTCCAGGTTCTTGCTATTATGAATAATGCTTCTATGAACATAGTTGAGCAAGGGTCCTTGTGGTAAGATTGAGCATTCATTGGGTATATGGCCAAGAGTGGTATAACTGGGTCTTGAGGAAGATTTATTCCCAATTTTCTGAGTGGTTGTACAAGTTTGCATTCCCACCAACAGTAGAGGAGTGTTCCCCTTGCTCCACATCCTCTCCAACATAAGTCATCTTCAGTGTTTTTGATCTTAGCCATTCTGAGAGGTGTAAGAAGGTATCTCAGAGTTGTTTTGATTTGCATTTCCCTGATAACTAAGGATGTTGAGCAATTCCTTAAATGCCTTTCAGCCATTTGAGATTCTTCTGTTGAGAATTCTCTGTTAAGCTCTGTATCCATTTTTAAATTGTATTGCTCTGTATTTTGATGTCTAGCTTTTTGAGTTCTTTATATATTTTAGAGATCAGCCATCTGTCAGATTGGGGTTGGCGAGGATCTTTTCCCATTCTGTAGGCTGTCATTTGGTCTTCTTGACTGTGCCCTTTGCTCTACAAAAGCTTCTCAGTTTCAGGAGGTCCCATTTATTAGTTGTTGCTCTCAGTGTCTTTGCTACTGGTGTTATATTTAGGAAGTGGCCCCCCTGCCAATTCATTCCAAACTACTTCCTACTTTCTCTTCTAATAAGTTCACTGTAACTGGATTTATGTTGAGGTCTTTGATCTACTTGGACTTGAGTTTTGTGCCTGGCAACAGATACGGATCTGTTTGCAATCTTTTGTATGTTGACATCCAGTTATGCCAGCACCATTTGTTGAAGATGCTTTCTTTTTTCCATGGTACAGTTTTGGCTTCTTTGTTGAAAATCATATGTTCACAGGTGTGTGGATTAATGTCCACACATGTGGACATTATTCAATTCGATTCCAGTGGTCCACATGTCAGTTTTTATGCCAATACCAAGCTGTTTTTACTACTATAGCTCTGTAATAGAGCTTGAGGTCAGGGTTCATGATGCCTCCAGAGGTTGCATTATTATACAGGATTCTTTTAGCTATCCTAGGTTTTTTGTTTTTCCATATAAAGTTAAGTATTGTTCTTTCCAAGTCTGTGAAGAATTGCATTGGGATTTTGATGGGGATTGCATTGAATCTATATATTGCTTTTGGTAAGATTGCCATTCTTACTCTGTTGATTCTACCTATCCATGAGCATGGGAGTTTTTTCAATTTTCTGATATCTTCTTCAATTTCTTTCTTCAGAGACTTAAAGTTCTTTTTTTTTTTTTTTTTTTTTTTTTTTTTTGGTTTTTCGAGACAGGGTTTCTCTGTGTAGTTTTGCGCCTTTCCTGGAGCTCACTTGGTAGCCCAGGCTGGCCTCGAACTCACAGCGATCCGCCTGGCTCTGCCTCCCGAGTGCTGAGACTAAAGGCGTGCGCCACCACCGCCCGGCACGAGACTTAAAGTTCTTATCATACAGGTCTTTTATTTGCTTAGTTAGAATTACCCCAGGTATTTTAAATTATTTGTGGCTATTGTAAAGGGTGATGTTTCTCTGATTTTTTTCTCAGCCCCTTTTTCATTTGTATATAGGAGGGCTACTGATTTTTTTGAGTTAATCTTGTATCCTGCCACCTTACCGAAGGACTTTATCAGATGTAGGAGTTCCCTGGTAGAATTTTTGGGGTCATTTATGTATACTATCATATCATCTGCAAATAGTGAAAGTTTGGCTTCTTTCTTTCCAATTTGGATCCCCTTGATCTCCTTATGCTGTCTTAATGCTCTAGCAAGAACTTCAAGTACTATATTGAATAAGTATGGGGAAAGTGGACAGCCTTGTCTTGTTCCTGATTTTAGTGGAATCATTTTGAGTTTCTCTCCATTTAATTTGATGTTGGCTGTAAATTGCCTTTATTATGTTTAGGTATGTTCCTTGTATTCCTGATCTCTCTAGAACTTTTATCATGAAGGGGTGTTGGATTTTGTCAAAGGCTTTTTCAGCATGCAATGACATGATCATGTGTTTTTTTTCTTTCAGTTTGCTTATATGGTGTATTACATTGATAGATTTTCGTATGTTGAACTATCCTTGCATCCCTGGGATGAAGCCTACTTGGTCATGGTGGATAATTTTTTGAAGTGTTCCTGGATTTAGTTAGCCAGTATTTTATTTAGTATTTTTGCATCAATGTTCATGAGGGAGATTGGTCTATAATTCTCTTTCTTTGTTGCATCTTTGTGTGGTTTGGGTATTAGGGTAACTGTAGCCTTATAAAAAGAATTTGGTAATGTTCCTTCTGTTTCTATGGTGTGGAACAATTTGAAGAGTATTGGAATTAGCTCTTCTTTGAAAATCTGGTAGAATTCTGTGCTGAAACCATCTGGTCCTGGGCTTTTTTTTTTTTTTTTTTTTGGTTGGGTGATTTTTTGGTGACCATTTCTATTTCCTTAGGGGTTATTGGTCTATTTATATAGTTTATCTGGTCTTGATTTAACTTCTGTATGGGATGCCTATCCAGAAAATTGTCCATTTCTTTCAGATTTTCCAATTTTGTGGAGTATAAGTTTTTGAAGTATGACCTGTTGATTCTCTGGATTTCCTCATTGTCTGTTGTTATGTCTCTCTTTTCATTTCTGATTTTGTTAATTTGGATGCTCTTTCTCTGCTTTATGGTTAATTTGGATAAGGGCTTATCTATCTTGTTGATTTTCTCAAAGAACCAAATCTTTGTTTCATTGATTTTTTGTATTGTTCTCTTTGTTTCTATTCTATTGATTTCAGCCCTCAGTTTGATTATTTCCTGGTGTCTGTTTCTCCTGGGTGAGTTTGCTTCTTCTTACTCTAGAGCTTTCAGTTGTGCTATTAAGTCACTAGTGTGAGATTTCTCCAACTGCTGTCTGTGGGCATTTAGAGCTATGAATTTTCCTCTTAGCACTGTTTTCATGGTGTCCCATAAGTTTGGGTATGTTGTACATTCGTTTTCATTGAATTTTAGGAAATCTTTAATTTTTTTTCTTTATTTCTTCCTTGACCCATTGGTGATTCAGTTGGGCATTATTCAGTTTCCATGAGATTGTAGACTTTTTGTAATTTTTTGTTGTTGTTGAAATCTAACTTTAAGCCATGGTGGTCTGATAAGACACAGGAGGTTATTTCAATTTTTTTGTATCTGTTGAGATTTGCTTTGTGACCAAGCATGTGGTCAATTTTGGAGAAGGTTCCATGGGGTGCAGAAAAGAAGGTATATTCTTTTGTGTTAGGGTGGAATATTCTGTAGATATCTATTAAGTTTATTTGAGTCATAATGTCTGTTAGTTCCCTTATTTCTCTGTTAAGTTTCTGTCTGGTAGACATGTTCATTGGTTCGAGTGGGGTGTTGAAGTTTCCCACTACTAGTGTATGGGGTTTGATGTCCAATTTAAGCTTTAGTAATGTTTCTTTTACGAATGTTGGTGCCCTTGTATTTGGGGCATAAATATTCAGAATTGAGACTTCTTCTTGTCAGATTTTCCCTGTGATAAATATGTAGTGTCTTTCCCGATCTCTTTCAATTGATTTTAGTTTGAAGTCTATTTTATTAGATATTAGGATAGCTACACCAGCTTGCTTCTTAAATCCATTTGATTGGAAAGTCTTTTCCCAGCCTTTTATTCTGAGCTGATGTCTGTCTTTGAAGTTGAGGTGTGTTTCTTATATGCAACAAATGGATAGATCTTGTTTTCATATCCATTCTATTAGCCTGTGTCTTTTTATAGGTGAATTGAGACCATTGATATTAATGGATATTAATGACCAGTTATTGTTAATTCCTGTTATTTTTTGGTGATAGTGTTGTATGTTTCCCTTCTTTGATATTTGTTGGTATGGGACTATCTATTGCCTTTGTTTTCATGGGTATATCTAACTTCCTTAGGTTGGATTTTTCCTTCAAGTGCTCTATGTAGGGCTGGATTTGTGGAGAGATATTGTTTAAATCTGGTTTTATCATGGAATATTTTGTTTACTCCATCTATGTCGATTGAGAGTTTTGCTGGGTATTATAGTCGGGGTTGGCATCCATAGTCTCTTAGTATCTGCATAACATCTGTCCAGGACCTTCTAGCTTTTAGAGTCTCCATTGAGAAGTCAGGTGTTATTCTTATGAGTCTGCCTTTATATGTTACTTGGCCTTTTTCCTCTGCAGCTCTTAATATTTTTTCTTTATTCTGTATGTTTAGTGGTTTGATTATTATGTGGCTAGGGGACTTTATTTTGGATCCAATCTATTTGGTGTTCTGTAACCCTCCTGTATTTTTATTGGCATTTCCTTCTTTAGGTTGGGAAAGTTTTCTTCTATGATTTTGTTGAATATATTTTCTGTGCCCTTGAGTTGGTATTCTTCTTCTTCTATCCCTATTATTCTTAGGTTTGGTCTTTTCATTGTGTCTCAAGTTTCCTGGACATTTTGGGTCATGACTTTGTTGGATTTAGTGTTTGCTTTCACTGATGAATCTATTTCTTCTACCGTATCTTCAATGCCAGAAATCTGCTCTTCCATCTCTTGCATTCTGTTGGTTATACTTGCATCTGTAGTTCCTGTTCGTTTACTCAGATTTTCCACTTCCAGCATTACCTCAGTTTGTGTCTTTTTTTTTTTTTTTTTTTTGGTTTTTTCGAGACAGGGTTTCTCTGCGTAGCTTTGCGCCTTTCCTGGAGCTCACTTGGGAGCCCAGGCTGGCCTCGAACTCACAGAGATCCGCCTGGCTCTGCCTCCCGAGTGCTGGGACTAAAGGCGTGCGCCACCACTGCCCGGCAGTTTGTGTCTTCTTTATTGACATCATTTCAGTTTTGAAATCTTGAACTGTTTTCCTCACTTGTTTAATTGCTTTCTCTTGGCTTTCAAGGGATTTACTGATTTCTTCCCATTTTTTTGTTTGACTTTTCCTCGATTTCTTTAAGGGAATTTTTCATTTCCTCTTTTAAGACGTCTAATATCTTCTTAAAGTCATTTTTATGGTAGATAACTTCTGTTTATTCTGTGTTGGGATGTTCAGGTCTTGTTGATATAGGTTCTGATGGAGCCATATTGGCTTCTATGTTGTTGACTGTATTTTTGCACTGGCGTCTACCCATCTCTTTCTCCACTTGGTGAAAGTGGTGTCTATGTCTGAGGGAGCCTCTCTTGGTCTCATTGATACTCTTGATCAAGTGGGAGCTCTTGGTCTAGTCGATGCTGTTGGACTTTTTGTCTTAGGGAGCAACTCTTAGTCCAACTGGTGCTAGTGGGCTCTTTCTCAGGGAGTAGCTGCAGTCTTAGCGTGTGGTAGGTTGGTGGTGGTCTGATCTAACTGCAGGAGGTCTGCCTGCCAACTGGCCTCTTAGTCCAGTCGGGTGCTGGCAGGCTCTGTCTCAGGGAACAGTTGCAGTCTATAAGGGTGGGTGGGATTTGGGGCAGGTGGGGCTTGGGTTACAGGGTCTGATGGGGGATAGTGGTAGTCTGACCTATGTGCAGGAGGTCTGCCTGCCAACTGACCTGAAACTGGAACTGCAATGGGTGGGGGTGTAGGGTCACAGGGTTTTGCCCCTGGGCCAAAAGCCTAGGAGCTGGGATGTTCGGGTATGAGGATAAAGGCTCACCTCTTAGTCAAGTCTGGTGAATTCAGCAGTTTCTTACTGTCAAGACAGAGGGGATTAAGAGAAAGTAGCTGTGGCAAGGACCTTGGTCCACAGTGAAAAAGTTGGCTCAGGAAGGAAGGGAGAGGAGTGCTGAATCTACCAGGGCAGCATATGGGCAGAGTGCCAGCCTGGCAGTCAGTATCCTGCAAAAAAGAGGGTCAGCTTCCCTGGCCTCAATAATTAACCCCAGGTTCTTGGTCTGGTGTTTGAAGTCCTGTCCCAGTCTGTCTACCACTTACAAGCTGCCCCAGCCCCAGGCCCCATCTACAGTGTCACAACAGGGCCTCAGCAGCTTAGCAACCACAGGAAGTTTCTCTTTGCTGGCCCTCCCTGGGAGTGTATGCTGTTGGTCTGAAGCCTGGTCCCTGGCATACCATGCCTTATTGAGCATCCAACCACCCCCCCTTCCAGAAAATGAGCCCCAAGTTACCGGCTTGGGCCTGAAAAGCCTTGAATTGGTTCAATAAAATATTCAGGGGGACATGGTGGTGGTGGTGGTGGTGGTGGTGGTGGTGGTGGTGGTGGAAGCCATTTGCCTCATCCCTTCTAGGAGAACAAGAGTAGTGTTAGGACAAAAACACAAGAGGGCAACAGAGCACACTGTACCAGTAAGGCACATTAAACAGAAACCAGGAATGGGCTTACAGCTTGTCTCACTGGGGGTGGAGTAGGGATGGGGTGGGAGGGCAAGTTCTATTTTTGTAACAGGAGCAACCTGGGTTTCCATTCAACCAAAGGAATCCTCTGTCCCAGTTTGACCAAATGGACACAGTCCCTTCCAGGTAGGTCTGAGACATCTCTGAACCCATGTGGTGTGAGTGCTAATAGTGCAACCAGGTAGCACTCAGGCCTCCAGATTCAGTTAGCTCAAGCTTCCGAGAAACGTCAACAAATAGAACAGAACAATGACCAACCAAGACAAAGAGTGCTCAATTATCAGCTTGGTTCAAATGCTCAACATGTCAGGAGTCTTGCGGGGACTTATTGGCCAATGTACCATATGTTCAGGTCCATGAGAAGTCCCATAAAAGGCCACCAGTCACGTATGTAATCAACAGGAGCATTTATTAAAATTACCAACATATTGATGTCTAATCATCTGCAAAAATGGCATTGTCACCTGGAGAGAAGCTTGAAGTCTCCTTTTAAGCAGAGTTAGATAACTTCCAGAGAGGAGAGATTAGTCTGGGGGCTGATTGGCAGGTTTAAACAAAAAGTTTATAGGATTGGTAGATATCTCTAGTGGTTAGGGAATTTTCCAGAGGTGGGGTAGGAAAAGCTATATTTTTCAAGCAGAAGGCTGTGGAGCACCTGCTGATTAGTTGCAGATGAGTTGTGCTTTTCCTGAGAACTACTTGTTAAGCTCTAGCCAGCTCCTCTAAACTGAAGCTAAGGGCTGGTCCCTGGCAGGGCTGTTAGGAGATCCTGTCATGGCCCTTGTCTGGCTCCCTGGCTGCTCATACAAAATATATGCAATTGTTGTATCTCAATCCTGTGACTTCCTAGTACTCTTTTCTTGCCTTTCTACCAGCTCAGCATATTTGTTCTAAACTCCAGGGGAAGCTAGATTGGGGTGAATGACGCCCCCTGTAGGATGCTACTGCGACAACCTGCTGGGGAACAATTTTAGGATTGGTTTGTTTGGTTTTAAAACATTTTTATTTACTGTATGATAATTTTCATACTTCTATGTTGCATTTATACCCTCTTCACCCACTATTCCTCTCTCTTTTCCCACTCTTACTCTCTCTGGGATCCTTCCCCTTCCCAATGGTTGCCCCTATGATTTCTTGTCTTTATGTTTTTAAATAGTCCACTAATTTTCCTAAGGATCACTTTTGTGTTCTGGTGTGGGGTTATTTACTTGATCATGGGTGACTTTCTAGTAGTCACATGTTAAAGAACAGTGACTCTCTCTTCCCCAACAGTCACTAATCCTAATATCTCCTCAGCTAAGTCCTCATGTGCCCCCAATTTCATTCCTGCTGAAATGTGGACAGGCTAGATCTTATGGAAGTCTCTGCAGGGAACCCCAGTTGCCATGAGTTCACACATGCAAATGCCATGTCATATTCAGAAGACATTATTTCAGGCCACTGCCCCAGCCCCATCCTCTGGCTCTTCCAGGATGTTTCCTAAACCTGGTTGTGGTGGGGGATTCATAAAGATGTCCCTGTTATATTTAGCAATGAGCACTCAACTATCACTTATTCTCACCACTTTGACTAGTTATGAGACTGTGCATTCAGACACTACCCACTGCAGAAACAGAACAAATGGGAACTAAGCAGCAACAACATCAACAAATCCCTTGTCTGAGCAAGGTATCACTAATCTCTAGTGTAATCTGAAGTATTGAGAAGGAAATTGGCCAGCATGGCTATTTATCAAAATAATAGTAGTAGATGCTATGAGCACTTTAAATTAGGGAATCCTCTTCAGCTTCATGGTTTTTATTAGAAAGTTGGAGTTCTAATGAAGAAATGTATCTATATGTAATGATTAATATTTCATATCACTATAGTTTGTTGTGTTCATACTCAGTGCAAGATATTAAAGAAAAATTTTTGTTGTCTTTTTTTCTTGTTTTTAGTGGTTCTTTGAGAATTTTGTACAATGAGTTTTATTTGTATTTTGATTATATTTATTTATTCATTCTCTGTGTACTCATGTACTGGGGCTAGGTACCCACATGGTAGAGTGTGCATGTGGAGGTCAAAAGAGAAGTTCTGGAAGTCAGTTCTTTCTCATCACTATGTGAGTCTTGGAACTAGAACTTAGATCATCTGGCTTAGTGACAAGTGGCCTTACCTGATCAGGCATCTTGCTGGCCCAAGACAGTTATAGAGTGTGTATAATTAGAACAAGGGATGGGGACCAAAGGATGGGAGGCTTTGTAAAAAGATCCCAGCAACTTTTGTCTTGATAACTTTCACCAGGCTAAATCCAGTGGATCCAGGCTCATGGTTGCCCTGAGAGATGTCACTGTTTTCATTTTCATCAGGGTCCAGTCAGCTTTTGCAATTGGCCAAATTTATCACTAAATAGTTAATTTCAGTAGCTATCAGAAAAGCTTAGGTCTGACCGCCCATCTCTGTTAGGTTTATGTGAGGCTCCACAGAGTTGAACCCAGATGTCTGTCCAGCATGGGAGAAGAGTAACAAAATTCAGAGGGGACCCTGGTATTTTAGTAGGAATTTCCTAACCAGGAGGCCAGGAACTGAGCTGCACCCCCAACACCCTGCGGGGGTGGGGGGTGTCAGCATTTTCTTGAGGATGGGGAGCAGGGTTTGGGCTTTGTGGCCTTTGTTCTTGGTTCTCTGTTTTGTTGCTGGCAGTGCTGGGACCCAGGGCCTGTCCCTGTCAGCAGTCAGGCTGTCAGCAGGAAACAGAAATACTTACTGAAGGAAACATAAGGTTTGGAAAATTTTACCAAAAAAATGTACATACCAATTTAGGTATTAAAATAGCTAATCTCATAACATTATATACAAATGTAATGTCTACTAGCCATGGATTGGTGTGGATACAGTTTTTTTGTAACTTAGCACAACATTCATCTTATGGTTCTGATGAATGCTGTTTTCATTACAGTCTAGTTTTGTAAATGTTATCAAAAACAGATCAGTATTTTAAGAGAACCTCCTTGATATAAATTAAGACCAGATTTTAGATTTATATCAGTGTGGTGAACTTTGACCTTCGGAATTTTAATATCCTTTAACTGTAACTAACTCAGTCATACCCATATAATTTTTTTTTTACTCTACTGCTGTCCTCTATCTTAGAACAAAACCAATTTAAAAGTCCTTTTCCTTCATCATTTCCAAAACACATATCAGTTTACTTATAACCTTTTATACTTTTTTCTCTCACTTATTGGAATCTTTCTTACTTTTTCTAATAGTGTGAGACATGATATAAACGAGCAACTTTTATGTAGAAAAAGTGTTTTATGCCTTGACGAACTGGGAGGGATATGAACTGATTCCTTTATCATAGAGTCATGAGCATAGTCAGAACAATTTGTCAAAACAAACCCTAGGAGCTGTTACCAAAAGAGAGGCTATGTCCTCCATTACAGCAGTCAGAGCTCTGAAAGGGGACAGACAACTGAACACACAGATACATTAAACCAGAGGCTACTCAGCTGGTACTGTACCCCAGGAACAAAACACAATACGTGTGTGCTTTTAAATTAGAAGGCAGCAAAGTTTTAACTAAAAGCATTTATTCACCCTAAGAAATGAAAACCAACCTGTGGCAGCCGTTCAGGCATTGTGCTCAGTTTCTAGTGCTGGTTAGGAGAGCAAAGTTTATCTACTTAGGAAAGCAAAGAACATTGTAATATTTATCAGACAATTATTAACCAAGACCAGGAGCCTGGGAGGAATACACATTAACAATTCTAGAGGTAAACTCACCTTTCACCAGAAAAATCTAAGTTATTTGTCAAAGCTTTATTTACCGTATGTGAACTAAAAGGAAGTTGGACAAATCTAACAGTTTTAATTTAGCTTAAGGCAGTATACAAGGCATTTTGGTGCCATGGAAGCCGTATATGAGCATATGCATACATGTAGACATAATACAATATATCCATGCACATAAACATATATCAACTATATTTAAGAAAGCCAAAAGAATTTTTTAAAATTTATCCTGTCAGATTATTTTTAAATTCTTCTATTCTGATTATTTTTCCATATTTCTAAGTGAGATTCAATCTTAAATCAGTTCTTTAAAATTTTTAATTTTTACTTGAAGCAAATTAGAAAACTTATATTTCAGTATGTAGTACTTGAACAGGATGACTAAACTGAATGAGGATGAAGCTGAAAAAAAAGATTAGTCAACATGAAAACTATTTTCTTTACTCGTTTCAAATTTTGATTTGCTGTTTACAGGACTAAGTTGCAAAATGACACATGTGTATACTCTGGAACATGAAAAGCAAATCATCCAATCAATAAAACAAACACAGACTCAACTTTCCCCATGCGATACCGTTATGCTGATCTATAGGATGAGAAACTCCATCTCCACACCATTAGGAAAGATCCCAGGTCTGGGGTTCAAGAAGGACACTGGGGCAGATTGTTATTTGAGTAAGAGATTTTTTTTTTTTTTTAAAAAAAAAGGTTTGTAAATGCCAATGATGGACAGACAGACAAGAGCATGGCAGAGGCTCTGATATTGGACCCACATGGCAGAGTGGGGAGTCCCTTCTTATGAGTATCAGAGAGAGGACATTCTGTTGTGCCATGTGATTGGTGAGAAGCCCATAGAGTGTGCTTGCAGTCCAGCAGTCTATAGGTGGGGGGCAGGGAGCAAGAATCTAGGGGTTAAATTGATTCTAGTCGTGGAATCCAAATCACTACCATTGCTGAAATGATCACAGTCTAACCAAAGTGAGATTGCATTACAAAATAAGGGAGCTCTGGCTAACACTTTAGATTGCTAGAAATTAGGCCCAGGATTTCTTTCAATCTCCTGAGGCCTCTTTTGAAGAGCTGGCTCAAGGGTCCTACAATACTGGCCAGACTGGAAAAACTTCTGAAGATTCAGGGAGGCCACAAAGCTTTCTCAGGACCACCTGGCTATAGAAGAGCTGAAATCCAGGGCCCTGAAATATGTTCATTCCCTGCTTTATCTGTAGCAGTGGAGATGGCTCCTTCGTGAGACAGGGCCCTTTAGTTAACCAGCAATAAAATCCCAAATGCACTGATTTCACATCTTAGTGAACTCAAAGACAAAATAAACAAGCCAAACATAACACAGTGGAGAAATACTGATTACCTCAGCCAGGCAAATCTGGCACAGGAGTTATTTCTAAAGTGATGCTCTAACTCATTCCCCCAAAAGGAAGAATACCAATTTTATTCATGGGGTCCATACATGTTCATATAGGGGTAGTCCAATATTCAAACATGCTCATTTTAGGATTACATTCCCTGAGCATGCTCATTTTAAAGTGATGGACAGAAATACCTCTGGGAATCCCCAGCTTTCATAATTACATTTTAGCTGACAATAAGGAAAAGGATAGTTTGAAGGTATTGAATGAAGGAATCTGCCCATGAAGGTGCCAGCCTAAATTAGTCAATAATAGATTGATACATGTTCTTGTCCTAGCTGATCATCCATACACGGAGGCTGATCACACATGGCTGCACAGCATTCAGGGTACTAAATATTTTTATAGACATGCCTGTGGCTTTACCTGTTTTCCATCTTATGACAGCTTATTGTGTCCAGATTTTACATGAGCCCAAGGAATAGAATCTCGTGCCACCAGAACTTTGATAGCCCACTTTGCTCATGGCCTCTGTTCCTCCTTTCTAGGACTCCATGGGCTATGGAATGCTATATGAAAAAACTACCAGGGTTCTTGTTGCTGTAGAACTGAGTTATGCATGTCCATCTCCATTCATTGTCCCCATAGTCGTAGACTTAGTACTTCCGGTTCCCCCTTACCCACTGGGCTATCCATGAAGTCAAGCTTTTGGATATAACCCAAGAGTCAATACAGATTGTCAAATCCAAATTTCTGAAGTTACTATTAACTATATCAACTCAGCCTACTGACTACTCTTGCTCCTGTCTCCTGCACATGTTGTCTGTGTTCATTGGAAATGCTGCAGGTGCCCTGCTTGGACCTTCTGTGTAGCAAGCATTGACAGGAATGGGTGATGTCCTAACAGCACTTTATCTGGCTTGGCTGTTGATTCAGTTGTTCAGGGACACTAAGTGTCTTTAAAGGAAAGTGTTCTAGGACATATCTGTGTGGCACTGGTGACTGGACTGGCAGACATTACACCCATATAAATATGCATTATACTTTGCAAAGTTTGGTCCCTTTTCACCTTAGAAAGAGGCTTGGACATTGGCCTTAAATCCAACTCTATTGCAAAAGTGTTATATATTACACATCAGGAAGGAGTCACTAATAAATACTCAAATGAAGAAACTTCAGTAAAAGAACAAAATCAGAAAGTTGGATATGCTAAGCAGATAAATAGGGGACTGTATGACAACCAAAGTCCAGAGAGTGTGAGGGGCCATTAACAGATCTAACCAGAAGTAATATGAAGAAAATATTTTTCTTAAAAATACCAGGAGTACTGAACATTTCAGAAAGGCCAAATAATATAGATTACAAAGAATGATGGGTGCAGGCACAGTCAGACATGCAGCCCAAGCAGGGCAACAGGGAACCATGACCAGATTCAGCTGAATTTTTTCTGGAAGCTAGAAGGTGAGGGACCTCATGTAGTTTACATAGCATGGAGGCACAGAGCAGGCTCAAAAGGTGAGATGGATCTGTGAAGAACAATGGAGAATAAACCATTAAACTCTCCTGTGATGGTCTCAGCTACCTGGAGAAAAAATGGCCCTGTAGTGTCACTTACAGGTGAAATCTAGAGTAGCCAAACTCGTAGAGGTGGAAAGCAGAGTGGTGAGAAGAGCAGTGGGGAGAGGGAACTAGAGTGATGTTAGTCAAAGAACACAGAATCACAATTGTATAAAATGACCCCAGTGGGAGATCAAATGCATAACTATAACCATTAAGGATGGTGTCTGGCAATATAATTGAAATGTGAGATTTTAAATTTCATACACACTGTCTTTATTCTCCATTCTCTCTTTCAGGGCCTTTATTTATTCACAGTCATGGGTCAGCAGTCCTCTTCATCTAAGAATGAATGACACCAAGATTTGGCCTCCAGATTTACTGAATATTTTAAGAAGATTAAGATAGTAAACTAAAATCATTCCTCAGGAAACCGTAGCCTCAGTTGAGCTAAGCCTGATGTAAGGAAACATTCAGGGGGCAAACTCTTCAATCACTGATGCATTAAAAAAATTGATAGTACACCACTTAATATTGCTGTGATCGGGGAGTCTGGAGCAGGGAAATCTTCCCTCATCAATGAGAGGGGTTGGACATGAAGAGAAAGATGCAGCTGAAATTGGAGTGGTGGAAACGATCATGGAGAGACATCCATACAAACACCCCAATATTCCCAATGTGGTTATTTGGGATCTGCCTGGGATTGGAACCACAAATTTCCCACCAAAAGATTATCTGGAGAAAATGAAATTCCATGAGTATGACTTCTTCATTATTGTTTCTGCCACACGCTTTAAGAAAAATGATATAGACCTTGCCTAAGCAATCAGCATGATGAAGAAGGATTTCTACTTTGTGAGAACCAAGGTGGACTCTGACTTAAACATTGAAAAGGAATTCAATCCACACTCCCTTAACAGAGAAAATGTCCTGCAGCAGATCCGCAACAGCTGTGTGAAAACGCTTCAGGAGAATAACATTGATGAACCACCAATCTTCTTGATCTCTAACAGAAATTTGTCTGACTATGATTTCCCAGTCCTGATGGACAAGATGGTGAATGTCCTCTGTGTACACAAACGACATGTTTTTATGCTTTCCTTACTTAATAATACAGGTGCAATCATTGAAAGAAAGCAGGAATTCCTGAAGCAGAGAATTTGGCTAGAAGCCTTTGGGCTTGAGCTACTGAGTATCATTCCTTCACTGGTCCACCTCTCAATGGACTTTGATGTGGAAAATCTTAAGAAAAGCCTGAATTTCTATCGAACTGTGTTTGGAGTGGATGATGCATCCTTGCAGAGTTTGGGTAAGGACTGGCGAATGTCAGTGGATCAGCTCAAGAAAAGATGAAATCTCCTAATGTGTTCAAGACTACAAAGGAAGAAACAATACAAGAAAGGCTTTTTAAGATGTTATGAGGAGTTCTGCTTGGCTAATGAGCATTTGGTTAATAAGAATGTTTATGTTAAAGAATTATATTACCTGAAATTATATTTCCTTGATGTGGTGACAGATGATGCTAATGCTCTTCTCGGAGAGATATATTCAAGAAAGAGCTTGATTTCTGATTAGACTGAAACCCTGTAGCTGTCAAAATCAGAATCAATGACAGAAAAGTAGGACTCTGATATTGATAACATACTGGATTTATTCATGCCATCCATGCTTTATCCACACGTAGTGATCATATATCCACATTAGCTGTAGTAAGGGGATCACATATGTGTAAATAAGCTGAAAGCTAAAAACTATCTACTCACTTTGAATAAACCCTCAGATGGAGTAATTGCACATTTATTTGAAGTAGTTTAATATAAAGTTGCTTCCATATTTTTGCTTAACATTGTGATGGCTAGTGTTGTGGACAGACTCTAGAATCACATGGGAGGTAAACCTCTGGCCTTGATTTGGGGAATAATTTTGCTTAAGTTAATTGAGGTGGGAAGCCCTGCCCACTGTGAGTGGAAACATTCCCTAGCTGGTGATCTCTGACTGTGTATGAGGAGAGAGGGGCTAATTAGCAGCATGCTTTCATTCATCCATTTTTCTCTCTGCATTTTTACTGTGGGTACAGTGGCACTAGCCACCTCCAGCTCCTGCTGTGACTTCTTGGTAACGATGACCTCTATAACTTTGAATTTGATACTTGTGCCCTCTCTTGATAGCAGTACCCAGGGAGAAACCATAACTGGGCTGGAGACATGGCTCTGTAGATAAAGAACTTACCTTGCAAGTCTGAAGACCTCTGTTCAGATCTCTAGAGCTCATGTAGAGCCAGCAAAGCATCTGTAATCACACCCCTGTGGTGAGATAGGAGGCAGAGACAGAGAATCCTGGAAGTCCTGAGGCCAGCTATCCTGCCACATGCAGCAGTGAATAAGAGACCCTGGCACAAGGAAGTGGAAGGTAAAAGACAACATCAAGGTTGTCCTTTGACCTCTGCACACATGCCATGTCCTGTTCATGCCTGCAATCACACATGTAAATGCACACAAACAAAACGTTTATTCTTTAGAAGAAGAAGGAAGGTTCGGGGCAGTAGCTCAGTGGTATAATACTTGCATCACATGCATGAGACCTTGGGTTCAATCCCTAGCACTCTGCAGAAAGGAAAAAGGGGATGGAGAGAAGGGTCAGAGGTTAAGAACACTGGCTGCTCTTACAGAAGATCCAGGTTCAAATCCTGCATACTAGAACCCACATTGTAGCTATAGTGGCCTATGACTCCTGTTCCAGGGGATCTGATACCCTCTCCTGACCTCCACAGGACCCAGGCACACGTGTGGTGAACAGATATACATGTGACGCAAACGTTCAAAATATTTACGTTCAAATGAAAAGAAAGAGAGAAACAATGACCATAGAGACCACAATAGCTTTTTTTTTATATTTTATTTTTTTTATTTTACAATACTATTCAGTTCTACATAATAGCCACAGATTCCCTTGTTCTCTCCCTTCCTGTCCCCCTCCCCTTCCCCCCAGCCCATCCCCCATTCCCACCTCCTCCAGATCAAGGTCTCCCCCAAGGACTGGGATCGACCTGATAGACTCAGTCCAGGCAGGTCCAGTCCCCTCCTCCCAGATTGAGCCAAGCATCCCTGCATAAGTCCCAGGTTTCAAACAACTAACTCATGTAATGAGCCCAGGACCTGGTACCACTGCCTAGATGCCTCCCAAACAGATCAAGCCAATCGACTGTCTCACCTATTCAGAGGGCCTGATCCAGTTGGGGGCCCCTCAGCCTTTGGTTCATAGTTCATGTGTTTCCATTCATTTGGTTATTTGTCCCTGTCCTTTATCCAACCTTGGTTTCAGCAATTCTCGCTCATATAAACCCTCCTCTTTCTCACTAATTAGACTCCCAGCACTCCACCCGGGGCCTAGCCGTGGATGTCTGCATCCAGATTCCTCAGTCCTTGGATGGGGTTTCTGGCACAACTATTAGGGTGTTTGGCCATCCCATCACCAGAGTAGGTCAGTCCTGGCTGTCTCTCGACCATTGCCAGCAGTCTTTTGTGGGGGTATCTTTGTGGATTTCTGTGGGCCTCTTTAGCTCTTTGTTTCTTCCTTTTCTCATGTGGTCTTCATTTACCATGGTCTCCTATTCCTTGTTCTCCCTCTCTTTTCTTGATCCAGCTAGGATCTCCTGCTCTCTTTCCCTCGACCCTCGCCCTTCATTGCTCCCACTCATGTCCAGGCTGTTCATGTAGATCTCATCCATTTCTCTGTGTCTTTCTTGGGGTCCCGTTATCCAGGTAGCCTTACTGGTGATGGAGACTACAATAGCTTTAATAATAACTAAAAAATTCTACAAATTCTAGTCAGCATCCTCCAGAAAATACTAAAGAAGCTCTCTAATTCTGGACAGAACCAAGGAAGATGAATAGATTTCTCTAGTTTGTAGGTTTTTGAATGCTGTGCTGTGGAGGTTAAATGACTGATTTATTCAATATCAATATCAAAAGCCATTTAATAAATTTTGTGAAATAAAAAAAAAACATTTTTTGCTGCTTGACATTCCCAAGAACCCATAATAGCTTCACAGTGACTGTCCTTAGAATTGCTATTATTGGATGATTATCTCATTGCCCATTCTACGGCCAACATTTTATCTTTCTTGAAATAAAATACAAATAAATAGCCAGGCGGTGGTGGTGCACACCTTTAATCCCAGCACGTGGGAGGCAGAGCCAGGTGGATCTCTGTGAGTTCGAAGCCAGCCTGGTCAACAGAGTGAGATCTAGGACAGGCACCAAAACTACACAGAGAAACCCTGTCTTGAAAAACCAAAACAAAAAATATATAAAAAAAAAAGTACATGTGCTATTAGGAATGTGTTATTAGGAATGAAAGTGAGACCCAGAGAAAAGGGAAGTATTGTTCATGGTGAGGAGTGGTTTCTTAAAATTTGGGCTGTTAGACTCCTATAGACTATGTGGATTAAACAATAGAATTTGTTTCTCACACTTCTAGTGACTGATGTCTGAGATCAGTGGCCAAACCCTCAGTAAAAGCGTTCTTCCTGGTAATGCCTCACATGGCCCTCCTTGGTGTATGTGTGCAGAGAATGATTCCCTTGTCCCTTCTCATGATACTACCATTCAGACTCTGTTTCCATGATGTAGAGTCTAACCATAGATGCCTCCCAAAGCCTTTCCTCCTAAGATGATGCATCTGGCTCTGCTTAAAGAAATGTTTATTGCAGTGATTCTCAACCTGTGTGTCATAACCCCCCTAGAATTCACCTACGAACATTAGAAATCACAGATATTTACATTACAATCCATAAAAGTAGCAAAATTACAGTTATAAAGTAGAAGTGAAAATAATTTTATGGGTAAGAGTTACCACTGTTCTACCTCACTGCTACTGCTTTCCTTGCTGGTCATTCCATGATACTGGAATCTCCAAAAATGATGTGGTCCCTTGATGCAATCAGGCTACCACCAATAGCCACTCCTGGGCTCTCTTCATGGTGCCAACCAGGCTTCAACTTCTCTCCACGAACCCTTCAATCTGGGGCTTCCACTAATACTGAGGCTGAACCTTCTCCAATGGCCTATCCTTGCCTCTCACAGTGCCAAGCCTCAGCTGCTCTCCATGTCCCCTTCATACCTTCAAAACTAGTACCACTGAGAGACTCTTGCACATTACCAAGTATGGCTGCCAGGGAGAAATAAAACCTTGGTGGCCTCTGGAACACAGCTTCTGTGAACTGACTCTGAGGAAACACTTCCCAAAAGATTTTGCCTCAGTGATGTTGGTCTCTCCTTAATCATTGCTAATTTCTTAGCTCCAGTTGGCCAGTATCTATTTTCCCAGTAAAGCAAAGACTTACTTCAGTAGCTCTGTTCACTTGTTAAATACAGCTAATTCTTCAGCCCCAGCTAACCATAACCGCAGACTTTCACCTTTAGTCTTTAAGTGACTCTCAAACTTCCCTCTGGAACTTCACAAGCCAGGCCTCCATTGTCTGCTTTACTGCTAACATTGTTAACTTTCAAGCTCGCACAGAAAAGGTCACCAAGCTTTAAACTCTTAATGGCTCTCTAGACCCAAGTTCCAAGGTCCTTTCACAATCCTTCTCAAAACATCCTGTTCAGATCTTTCACAATACTCGATGATTCTGTTACTAAATTGTCTTTAGCTTTCTATTTCTGTGATGAATCACCATGACCAAAAAAGGAAGCTGGCGAGGAAAGGGTTTATTTGGTTTACAGTTCCATATCACTGTTCATTATCAAAGGAAGTCAGGACTGGAACTCAAATAAAGTAGGAACCTGGAGCAGTTGTTGATGTAGTTAGTGTCCATGGATTGGGTGCCACATGACTTTCTAGACCTGCTTCATTTTATCCCAAGAGCACCAACCAAAGGAAGGCATCACCCACAAGGGGCCTTGCCCTCCCCCATCAATCACTAATTTAAAAAATGCCCTATAGGTTTGCCTGCAGTTCAGTCTTATAAGGGCATTTTCTTAATTGAGGTTCCCTCTTCTCAATGATTATAGCTTGTGTCAAGTTGACATAAAATTATTCAGCACAAGAATCAAGAGAAAATGAACTCTAATGTGTCATGGAACATCTTTTTTTATTAAGAAAATTTTTCGTTCATTTTACACACCTATCAAATATTCCCCCTCCCCTCCTCCCCCTCCAGCCTCTCCTATCAACCCCCCCCCAATGCCACCCACAAGAAGGCAAGGCCTCCCATGGGGAGGCACATGCAGTAGAGGCAAGTCCAGGCCCTTCCCCCTGCCTCAAGGCTGCATAAAATGTCCCACCATAGGTAGTGGGCTCCAACAAGCCCACTCATGCACCAGAGATGGATTCTGATCCTACCACCAGGGGGCCCACCAAGCAGATCAAGCTACACAACTGTGTTGCCATGCAGGGGGCCTAGTCCAGTCCCATATAGGCTCCACAGCCGTTGATCTAACTTTCATGAGTTCCCACTAGTTTGGTTTGGTCATCTGTGCAGGTTTCCCCATCATGATCCTGATGCACTTACTCATAGAATTCCTCTTCTCTTTCCCTGACTGGACTCCTGGAGCTCAGCCTAGTGTTTGACTGTGGATCTTTGCATCTGCTTCCATCAGCCATTGGAGAACAGTTCTGTGATGACAGTTTGGGTATTCACCTGTCTGATCACTGGGGTAAGCCAGTTCAGTTCAGGCACCCTCTGCACTATTTCTAGTAGTCCAAGTTGGGGTCATCCTTGGGGATTCCTGGGTACTTCCCTAGCACTGGGTTTCTCTCTATCCCCATGATATGTCCCTTTTTCATAGCATCTTTCATTACTTTCCCACTCCATCCCTGTTCCAGCTCAACCATCCCATTCACTTATGTCCTCATCTCCTATCACCTACCCTCCATGGCCCACCCCTCATTCCCAGTTTACTCATGGAGATTTCATCTATTTCCTCTTCCCAAGGCAACCCATGCATCCCTCTTTGGGTCTTACTTACTAGCTAGCTTCTCTAGCGTTGTGTTTTGTTGTCTGAATATCCTTTGCTTTACATCTAGTTTCCACTTATGAGTGGGTACATACCATGTTTGTCCTTCTGAGTCTGGTTTAGCTCACTCAGGATGATATTCTAATCTAGTTAGTAAGTTGCTTTTGGAGCTCCTCTCTCTCACTTGCTAAGACTTAGGTTAAAATGTTATGACAGGGCAATTTCCATTTCCTTGAATCCTGGAATCACTGAAGAAAAACAAAATTGAGTTTAGTTTTACTTTCCTGTTCCTGCAAATGCAGGAGATTCTGGAATGAAACTGGATCCACTCTCCTTCGTGATTGGCTAGCACATTCTGAAGGTGGGATGCCAATAGAGTATACAAGTACCAGCTAAGTTCTAGTTTCTGCTGAAGAAGCAGAGGTGGAGTTCCAGTGAAGAAATTTGAGCACAACCAGGAGCTATTCCTCTGTCCCGAGCATTGAGAGAATCCCCTGGACACAGGATATTCTGGTAACTGGGCATTCAGTTTCATCTCTCACCCTCACTGTCTCTTTCCTAAGGAGCCTGTGCATAAAAAGACATTTAGAGACATATCCTCAGAGCTGGGATCCTCAGTTTGGAAGCTAGAGAATTTGATTAGAGAAAGGCAAGACTTATTTATCGATGTTCTTAGGTAGTCATTCAAGTTTAGATAGACCTAAAGTAAAAGACCAAATTATTGTTTAAAATTTATGCAGTTATTCTGGTTTGGGATTTTTTTGTTTGTTTGTTTATAGGACATTTAATCCCTAGAACTGATGAAAAATGAGCCTTTTAGGATATGTGTTGTGAAATATCACTATAGAATATATGCAAATTTTTGTGTCTCAGTCTTGTAACTTCCTAGTACTCTTTTCTTGCCTCTTTTTACCCAGCTCAGCATGTTTATTCTAAACTCCAGGAGAAGCTACACAATGGTGAAAGATGCCCTCTGTAGAATGCTTCTGCTATAAAGTGCTGGGAAACACTTTTAGGATAGGTTTGTTTTGTTTTAAGAATATTTTCATATACTGTATGACAATTTCATACATCTATGTAGCACTTTTATCCTCTTCACCCACTATTCCTCTCTCTTTTCCCACTCTTATTCTCTCTGGGATTCTTCCTCTTCCCAATGGTTGCCCCTATGTTTTCTTGTCTTTATGTTTTTAAATAGTCCACTAATTTTCCTAAGGATCACTTTTGTGTTCTGGTGTGGGGTGATCATGGGCAACTTTCTAGTGCTCACATGTTAAAGAACAGTGACTCTCTCTGACCACCAGTCACTTATCCTAATATCTCCCCAGCTAGGTCCTCATGTGCCCTCTATTTCCTTCATGCTGAAATGTGGACAGGCTAGATCTTTGGAAGTCTCTGCAGGGAACCCCAGGTTCTATGAGTTCACACATGCATATGCCATGTCATATTCAGAAGTCATTATTTCAGGCCCCTGCCCCTGCTCCCTCCTCTGGCTCTTCCAGGATGTTTCCTGAACCTGGGTAGGGTTGGGGGTTGATAAAGATGTCCCTGTTATATTTAGAAATGAGCACTCAACTGTCACTTATTCTCACCACTTTGACCAGTTATGAGACTGGGCATTCAAACCCTACCCACTGGAGAAACAGAAAAATGGGTTATAAGCAACATCAACACCAACAAATCCCTTGTCTGAGTAAGGTATCACTAATCTCTGGTATAATCAGAAGTATTGAGAAGGAAATTGGCCCATTTATCAAAACAGTAGTAGTGGATTATGTGGGGCATTTTTAATTAGGAATCCTCTTTAATTTCATGGTTTTTATTGGAAAGTTGTAGTTCTAATGAAGATGTGTATCCCATTGTAATGATTGATATTTCATATCACTATAGTTTGTTGTGTTCATACTCAGTGCAAGACATTTATGATGAAGTTTTATTATTGCTTATTTTTTTTCTTGTTTTTAGTAGTTCTTTGAGAATTTTCTACAATGTATTTTGTTTGTATTTTGATTATATTTATTCATTCATTCTCTGTGTACTCATGTACTGGGGCTAGCACATGTATGTAGAGGTCAAAAGACAAGTTCTGAAAGTCAGTTCTCTCCCACGACTATGTGAGTCTTCGGACTAGAACTCAGATCCTCTGGCTGAGTGACAAGTGGCCTTACCTGATCAGGCATCTTGCTGGCCGAAGACAGTTTTACAATGTGTATAATTAGAACAAGGAATGGGGACCAAAGGATGGAAGGCTTTATGAAAAGATCCCCAGCAACGTTTTAGTCTTGATAACTTTCACCAGGCTAAATCCAATGGATCCAGGCTCATGGTTGCCCTGATAGACATAACTGCTTTCATTTTCATCAAATCCAATCAGCTTTTGCAGTTAGCCAAATTTATCACTAAATAATGAATTTCAGTAGCTATCAGAAAAGCTTAGGTCTGACCTCCCTTCCTGTAATTAGGTTCATGTGATGCTGACAGAGTTGAACTTGGATGTCTGTCCAGCTTGGGAGACGAGTAACAAAATTCAAAGGGGACCCTGGTATTTCAGTAGGAATTGCCTAGACAGGAGGCCAGGAGCTGAGCCGAACCCCCAACACTCTTTGGGGTCAGCATTTCCCTGAGGATGGGGAGCAGGGTTTGGGTTTCGTGGCCTCTGTTCTTGGTTTTCTGTTTTGTTGCTGGCAGTGCTGGGACCCAGGGCCTGTCCCTGTCAGCAGTCAGGCTGTCAGCAGGAAATAGAAATACTTACCTGAAGGAAACATAAGGTTTGGAAAATTTTACAAAAAAAGGTACATACCAATTTAGGTATTATAAAAGCTAATCTCATAACATTATATACAAATGTAATGTCTACCAGCCATGAATTGCTGTTCGGTACGTTTTTTTGTTTTGTAACTTAGCGCAACCTTCATCTTATGGTTCTCATGAATGTTATTTCACTTAAAGTCTACTTTTGTAAATGTTACTAAAGCTGATCAGTATCTTAAGAGAATCTCCTTGATGTAAATAATACCAGATTTTAGAACTGTATCAGTGTAGTGAACTTTGACCTTAGAAATTTTAATAACATTTAGATATAGCTAACTCAGAGATACACATATACTTTTTTTTTTACTCTACAGCCATCCTCTATCTTAAAACAAAACTAATTTACAAATAATTTTCCTTCAACATTTCTAAAAACATACATTAGCATACTTATGACCTATATCAAGCCCATGGATATAACAGAAGTATCAATACAGATTGTCAAACCCACATTACTATTATCTATATCAACTCAGCCTACTGACTACTCTTTCTCCTGTCTCCTGCACATGTTGTCTGTGTTCATTTGAAATGCTGCAGGTGCCCTGCTTGGACCATCCATGTAGCAAGCATTGACTGGGATGGGTGATGTCCTAACAGTACTTTATCTGGCTTGGCTGTTGATTCAGTTGTTCAGGAACACTAAGTGTCTTTAAAGGAAAGTGGTCTAGGACATATCTGTGTGGCACTGGTGAATGAACTGGCAGACACTACACCCCATATAAATATGCATTATACTTTGCAAAGTTTGGTCCCTTTTCACCTTAGAAAGAGGCTTGGACATTGGCCTGGAATCTAACTCTCTATTGCAAAAGTGTTATATAGTACACATCAGGAAGGAGTCACCAATACATACTCAATGAAGAAACTCCAGTAAAAGAACAAATTCAGAAAGTTGGATATGCCAAGCAGATAAATAGGGGACTGCATGACAACCCGAGACCAGAGAGTGTAAGGGGCCATTACCAGATCTAAGCAGATGGAAAAGTAAGAAGAAAATGTTTTCCTTCAAAATAACAGGAGTACTGAACAGTTCAGAGAGGCCAAACAGTATTGATTACAAAGAATGATGGGTGCAGGCACAGTCAGACATGCAGTCCAAGCAGGGCAAAAGCGAGGCCATGATCTCATACAGCTGAATGATACTGGAAGCTAGAAGGTGAGGGACCTCTGCTCATGTAGTCTACATAGCAGGGAGGCACAAGGCAGGCTGAAAAGATGAGATGATCTGTGAAGAGACAATGCAGAATAAACCATTAAAATCTCGTGCAAAGATCTCAGCTACCTGCAGAAAGAATGGCGCTATTGTGTCACAGGTGAAATCTAGAGTAGCCAGATTCAAAGAGGTAGAAAACAGGGTGCTGAGAAGAGCTGTGGGTAGGGGGAAATAGAATGTTAGTCAAAGGACACATAATCCCAATTGTGTAAAATGGAACATAGTGGGAGATGTAATGTATAATTACAACCATTAAGGAGGGTATGCAGCAATATACTTGAAATTTACTAAAATGTAAATTTTCAATTTGATACACACCCTCCTGACTTTTCCTTCTTTCTTTCAGGGCCTTTATTTGTTCACAGTCATGGGTCAGCTGTTCTCTTCATCTACGGATGAACACCACAAAGATTTGGCCTTCACCTTTACTGATTATTTTAAGAAGTTTAAGGCAGAAACAAAAATCATTCCTCAGGAAACCATAGATTCAATTAAGTTAAGCCTAACACAAGGAAACATTCAGGGGGCAAACTCTTCAATCACTGATGCATTAAAAAAAATTGACAGTACCCCACTCAATGTTGCTGTGACTGGGGAGTCTGGAGCAGGGAAATCTGCCTTCATCAATTCCCTGAGAGGGGTTGGACATGAAGACGAAGATGCAGCTGAAGTTGGAGTGGTGGAAACGACCATGAAGAGACATAAATACAAACATGCAAATATTCCCAATGTGAGTTTTTGGGACTTGCCTGGGATTGGAACCACAAATTTCCCACCAAAAGATTATCTGGAGGAAATGAAATTCCATGAGTATGACTTCTTCATTATTGTTTCTGCCACACGCTTTAAGAAAAATGATATAGACCTCGCCAAAGCAATCAGCATGATGAAGAAGGATTTCTACTTTGTGAGAACCAAGGTGGACTCTGACTTAAACAATGAAAAGAAATTCAAACCACGCACATTTAACAGAGAAAATCTCCTGCAGCAGATCCGCACCAAATGTGTGAAAACATTTCAGGACAATCACATTGAAGAACCACCAATCTTTTTGATCTCTAACAGATATTTGTCTGATTATGATTTCCCAATCCTGATGGACAAGGTCATGAATGCTCTCCCTGTACACAAACGACATGTTTTTATGCTCTCCTTGCCTAATCTTACAGGTACAGCCATTGAAAGGAAGCAACAATCCCTGAAGCAGAGGATTTGGCTAGAAGCCTTTGCAAGTGACCTCCTGAGTATCATCCCTTCACTGACCCTCTTCATGGACAGTGATGTGGAGAATCTTGAGAAAAGCCTGAACTTCTATCGAACTGTGTTTGGAGTGGATGATGCATCCTTGCAGAGTTTGGCTAAGGACTGGGGAATGTCAGTGGATCAGCTCAAGGCAAAGATGAAATCTCCCAATGTGTTCGAAACTACAAAGAAAGAAATAGTACAAGAAAGGCTTTCAAGATATTATGAGGAGTTCTGTTTGGCTAATGGGCATTTGTTTAATAAGAATGTTTATGTTAAGGAATTATATTACCTAAAATTATATTTTGTTGACATGGTGACAGATGATGCTAATGCTCTTCTCGGAGAGATATGTTCAAGAAACAATTTGATTTCTGATTAGGTTGAAATCCTGTAGCTGTCAAAAATCAGAATCAATGACAGAAACATAGGACACTGATGTTGCAAAACAACATAATAAGTTTATTCATGTTATTCAGGTTTTATCCATACTTAGTGATCATATATCCACATTAGCTGTAGCAAGGGGATCGATCAGATGTATGTAAATAAGCTGAAAGCTAAAAAATATCTACTCACTTTGAATAAACCCTCAGATGGAGTAATTGCACATTTATTTGAATTAGTTTACTATAAAGCAGCATCCATTTTTAAGTTTTGTATTGTGATGGTTATAGTTTTGGACAGACTGTAGATCACATGGGAGATACACCTCTGGGCTTGATTTGGGGAACGATTTTGCTTGTGTTAATTGAAGTGGGAAGCCCTAGTGGGTAGCATCATTCCCTAACTAGTGTGTATCTTTGAGTGTTTATGTGGAGAGAGGTGCTAATCAGTAGCATGCTTACATGCATTCATTGTTCTCTATTTTTCCACTGTGGGTGGAGTGGCACTAGCGGCCTCCAACTTCTCCTGTGACTTCTTGGTAATGATGGCCTCTGTAACCTTGCATTTGATACTTGTGTCCTCTCTTAATAAAGATACCCAGAGAGAAAACATAACTGGGCTGAAGACATGGCTCAGTAGATAAAGATCTTACCTTGCAAGTCTGAAGACCTCTGTTCAGATCCCTAGAGCCCATATAGAGCCAGCTAAACATCTGTAATCCACACAGTCCTGTGGTGAGGAGGCAGAGACAGAGAATCCTGGAAGTCCTGCGGCCAGCTAACCTGCCACATGCAGCAGTGAATAAGAGACCCTGACACAAGGAAGTGAAAGTAAAAGCCAACACCAAGGTTGTCCTTTGACCTCTGCACACATGCCATGTCATGTTCATGCCTGCAATCACACATGCAAATGCACACAAACAAAACATTTATTCTTTAGAAGAAGGAAGGTTCGGGGCAGTTGCTCAGTGGTATAGTAATTTTCTCACATGCATGAGACCTCAGGTTCAATCCCTAGCACTACTGAAAATGGGTAAAAGGAAGGTGGAGAGATAGCTCCGAGGTTAAGAACATTGGCTGTTCCTGCAGAGGACCCAGGTTCAATTCCCACATAATAGGACCCACATAGTAGCTACAGTAGACTATATCTCTTGTTTCAGGGGATCTGATACCTTCTCCTAAACCAAACAGGGACCAGTCACAGATGTGACTTAATATGATACAACATATTAAGTATTAGATTCAGGTTCTTTAGGATAGGACACCTTTTGGAATGATCTTTATAACATGCCATTTATCTATGCTCTATACTTCTCTGGATTTTAGTATGTGTTTCTTGCTTGATATTGTTTGCATTGGTTGTAGTTCCATCTTATCTAGGTCATTATCCCTCATTATTCCTGGACAATATTTGATAACCATTCCTTTGTATATAGTCTTGTACTAGTTTAGAACCTTCTTATTTAGACAAAAAGGGGGAGATGTAGTTGGTAGCTATTCCAGCTTGGATCTGGAAGTTCCAACCCCCATTGAGACTCTGGCAACTGTCACGCCTACGAGGCGGGGCCAAGGGAGGCATCTGGAGACCCGAGACCTGGATGGGCAAGGCTCTTTCAGTTCCTGGACCCTGGACGGTGGAGGTTGACTGAGCAGAGCTCCAGAGAACACTGTTGGACTGCGATACACCTTCCCCAGACCCCCGCAACCTATCTATTCCTTCATTTGTAAGTCATCCACTAAATAAATCTTCCTTTTAACTACGTGGAGTGGCCTATATAATTTCCCCAATACAGGACCCTTCCATAATCCGAGCAGGGATCTTTCCATTTCACTTGAGCGAAAGTTGCTTGGGTGCTACTGTGCCAAAATCTATCTGTGGCAGACTGTTCATAGACATCCATATTCAAAAAGTTCAAAACAAAAAGCATGATTTAATGCATTATGTGGCAAATTGAGGGTAAATTTCTTCCTTTTACAGTGTATAAACTGCTTTCCCTTGTTTTAAGGATTTTAAAGTGGCTTGTTTGCTCTTATAGGTAGCTTTTTGTTATCCAACTACCATAAAAACTTTGCACAGCTATTAGGGTAAAAAAGGCATTTTACCCTAAACCCAAACCACGAAGCACCTAGTTCCGTATCCTTTCAGTTTTTCATTGGAACTGACACTTAAACTTAGACGATTTTCCTCCTTTTTCTTTTAAAAGCTGTATTTTAATTTTACCATGACCGTATTTTCGAGCTGACAAGTGTTTCAGGGCAATTCTGCCATCTTTAGCGTAAAAACTACCTTTCCCAGAATGCATTTCCCTTCTATCAGTCCATAATAATATCAGTCCCTTATATCAGTCCCATATATCATTTTCCTTATATCAGTCATTTCCCATAGTTCTTTTCGGGCCTGAGAGCCAACAGGTTCTCTTTTACCAGACTTGCTTACAAATTCTTGCCCGTGAGGCTTGAACAAAGATTTTGCTTTTGCAACGGGAGATTTGAACAAGCATTTTACATTTTCAGCTATGGCATATTGGGAGATTCCTATTCTCTCAGCTGGCTTCAACAGGTGTCTCTTCTTCATCAGACACTGGCCCCCAAATCAGAACTGCACCTGCCTCATTAGCCAGCACTGAGGCTGGCATTTCTGATAGCAACTTTCCTCGAGGCTTGTGTTTGTTTTAGCCAGTCAGTGAAAAACAAGATCATTTACAACAGCTTTTCCATAGCACTTTCAGAGAGACTTTCTCCCACTGATCTTATTCTCATTTTGCTTGTTCCTTCCCCCCCAGATGCAGAGCTTCGGGTATCTGTCTGTGGCTCTGTACCTCTGCTAGCTGCCTTTGGAGGTAGGGGCTTTTTTTTTTCTCCCCCCAATCTGCCTCAAACTCTAGCAGCTTTGTCAGGTCATGCATTTTCTGGGGAGGAATCTGTCCCCTCTGTTTCTTCAGAGACTTTCTCCCTGACAGTATCCAGTTTGGTCTCAGTTTATCCCCTCTACCCCAGAAACAGTTTCCGACACTACAGTGGTGGCTTTTCCTGATACTGAAGGTAGGGGCTTTTTGTCTGTTTGTTTTCGGGGTCTGTGTGGTTTGCGTACAGACTGAAAATCTAACGAGGGAGATTTTTGCCATCTCTAAACTCCCATTAGGACAGGTGTTTTGCCTCATCAGGCCTTTACCTGGCCCAGTCCCCCAGTGGGTTGCATTTACTTGTCTGGGTGCTCAAGGACAGAGCTTATGCCAGAGGCAATCACCCCTCAGGGCTACACTCCCTCATCTCATAGGGAGTCAGTTGAAACAAAGCTTTTCTCAAAGAGATGCTTTCTCTGACAGAAAAGAAAGATTTACTCCTGGACAGTTTTGTTCTGCCCTGGCTGGGCTCTTTTCCCAGACAGCGTTCTGACTCAGCAGCACAACTGCTTCAGACACAGTTCAGCTTTACTGTTTTCCCAGAAAGATCCTTTCTCTGATAGGAAAGCTTTTCTCAGATTTCTTTTTGCAGCTGTGGACCTATCAACCCGGGACTTGTAGGAAAGCAGATAACTGTGCCTTTCCCACCGGCTTTAGTTTTGTTTATTAGCAATTTTCCCCTGGGTGCTGCACCTTCCTGCCTCAGCTCTGTGCTCCAGGAAGTCCACAACTGCAGGAACCCTAGTATCCCCGAAATGCACTCCAACTCAGAGACCTGGCCAGTCACCTCTGGGTTTTTGGTCAGAAGCTAGGGTACAATGCTAACAGTTTGCATTGCTTCAGGGAATTCTTTGCATTAGGATGATTAGGAGCACCTTTTCATTCTGAAACACTCAGAAACAAAACCCTTGATGTCTCAGCTCAGCTGTAACTGAAAAGCTTGGTTTTTCTGCTTTTCCAAAGCAAAGTTTCCTGCCCTTTTGGGCTCTCTGTAGCTCTTCACCCACACTCTCCCAAGCATTTCCCTCAGGGTACTCTGACAGGGTACCACTGTCTTTTACTAGCTTGAAGAGACAGAGCTTAGAAGAGGTTTTTAGGAACTTGTCCCTGCCTCCTGCATTGCAGGGAGGATTGTTAAAGCTTGAAAGAACTTAGGTTTTGCTGTCTTAAGAGGTTTGTTGTTTTCCCTTAGAGCTAATCACAGGTGGTCCCCATACTAATATCTTCAGGTGATTCTAATTTTTGTCCTTCTGAGAGAGTTCTGAAAGGCTTTAGTTTTTAAGAGATTTTGAGAAAGATTAAGGCTTTAGAGAGATTTTTCCCCAAAATTTTCTAAGAAAAGCTTTAGAGTTTAAGAGAAAGATTTTTCCCCCCCCAGGAGAAAGAAAGACCAACTTTTCCCAAAACTTCAACTTTAAACTTTGACTTCTTATACACCCCTTTTTGCCTCAGGGAGAAAACACTTTCTCCTGCTGCTTGGATTTAGCATTTCAGCTGTCCCCAGGACAAAAGCTTCCATAGGAAACTTTTTCTTCCCCATAAGCTCAAAGAGGAGCATTTTTACTATCCGAAAAGGCCAAAGAAAGATTTTTTTCCCCCAGTTTGCGTTCATAGCCCCAAAGTTAGAAAATTGAAGAGTTTTTCTGTCTAGTTGTCTTACTTATTTTTTTCCTACATGATCTTACACTTCTAAGTTTTTCCTACACTATATTACTACCCTATACCTTATACTTATTTTTCACAGATAGAAAATGAGAAAGGGATAGAAGATAGAAAATTTTGACAGAAGAGAATTTCGCTGCAGCATTGGGCATCCTTCCAGTCCGCTTTCCTTTTTCTCTCAAGGATAAAATCCCTGCCTCTCAAAAATATATATAAAAAATATATATTTTCCATAACACCGGCATGCCTTTCTACTGGCAGGGCTGACTCAGCACTTTCACCAAAAACTCTGTAATAAAACTATTATTTTCCTTTATCTTTAGTCCCTATTACTTTGTCTTTAGTCCTTGTTCATTTGTCTTTAGTCTCCCTTTTTTTTACTCCCCCCTTTTTTTCTTTAGTCCCTTTTTTTCTTTTTTCTTTAGTCCCTGTTCAGGCGCCATTCTGTGGGGCGTTTACCCACCAACCCCACAGCTTCCCAGAGCTTTCTTGAGTGCAAGCAGCAGGAAATATTAGATAGAAGGATTTATTGCGGAGAATATTGTGGAGATAAACAGATAGAAAATAAAGGATAGCCTCGAGAGGGCCTGGAACCTATTCCAAAGGGACCTGACTGTCTCTGGCCCAGGGTTTTTATAGAGACACCAAGGGGTGGAGCAAAAGACCTCCTCCCCCAGCACAGCAAAGTGCAGACCATCTCAGACACCTGCACTCAGGCCCGTGGTCCTGATCATCCTCTATTCGGACCTGCTGGGTAAAGCCACGAGGAACCCGAGAACGGGCTCCCACACCTGTTCAGCTGCCTTCAAAGAAAAGGGCACTGTACCTTTTCCAGATTGCAAAGGCCACTTCAGGGATGGGGCCATATTGTCCTGGCCTCAGAAGATGCCTTTTGATAAAGCCATATCCACACTTGTTTGGCAAGAATCAGTAGTCCTTTGTTTCATGTTCTGTCTGTCCATTTTGTCCTGTTGATTCGAGGATACTTTGTTGTCCAGTGGTTAACTTTTGCCATAATGAAAGTTAACTCCATATACAGTTTCTTCAATGCCCATATTTTCTCTGAAGTAGATTGGTACTGCCAGGAGCCGACATGTCTCAAAAAAGAAAAATTTCTAAGTTATTAAAACATTTTAAATGCCATATTCTGTAGATCTCTGAAGGGTTTGAAGATGACCTGTCTATCTAAAATATATCTGCTCAATTTTTAAAACATATCTAATATGACTACAAGTTCTATTGTAGTGTTTAACTACTAACTTTCATTCTTTATATCCTAATAGTTGGTAATAATAACATTCAAGGATCAGAAAATTGCATTACATTTTTAAATGAATGGTATAAATACAATTAGAAATATACATATAGCATTTTCTAACAATATCAGTTTCAAATTTGTATACAATATAAAACAATCCAATCCAATGTAAAGTATTTAAAACTAGTAATTGTCTTTTTCTTTTCTTTCTTTCTTTCTTTCTTTCTTTCTTTCTTTCTTTCTTTCTTTCTTTCTTTCTTTCTTTCTTTCTTTCTTTCGTTCTTTCTCTTTTTTTAAACAAGAACCTTAAATCTAATCTCCTTTGCTTAGCCTTTTTCCTAACCCTTGACAACAACTTGTAACCAACCCCCTAATCAATGAAAATTATCCCAGACCCAAAACCCATTAAAAAGACCAAAAAAACCACCCGCCCCACACCACCTCTTTGGGAATGTAGGCGTCGTATTCTTAAAATTGCTTCCTGCTGGGTATGGGCGAAGTTATCTTTATTCTGAAAGAAAAATTTTAGGTTAATTGTCAAATTCTAGGAAAGGTAACTATATCCTTCATTATTATCCAGTCTCTGTATAATGCCAAAGTTCAGAGTTTATCTCAAGTCCTTATTCAAGTAGTCTTTGAGACTGGATCATCTCAGCTAGTCATCTCAAAATTGCTCTGAGCACCTTGTAGTTCAAAGCTGATCTGTAGATGCTGTTTGTCAGCTTAATGATATTATTATTGTCCACATGGAATTGTTATTGTTGTGGGGCCCCATCTTCTTCCTGGAGACTTCAGTTGATGTTAGGCCTGGCTGTGATTTCCTGCAGAAAACTAATAAGAGACTCGAACACAAAGACATATATATGCAGCTAATTGAAGCCTTTTTTCTAGAATTAGTTAGTACTCTATATGACCATTCATATATTAACAAAGTTTAATATATATATATATATATATATATATATATATATATATATATATATATACTAATCATGTAAATTTTGATATAAAATTCATACTTTAAGAAAAGTTTAAAGAATCAGAATAGAATCAAAGAGTTGAGATTAGTAATAATCAATTTGGCTTTTGTCCTGTCCCATAGCAGAAGATGGCTCTTTTATTCTGACATGATACAGGGAGTTTGCATTTTCCTTTTAACAACATGCATGAGTTTAAAGAAGGAGAGAGCCATTCTCTAACTCCAAAGTCAGCTTTAAATTTTAATTGAACTGGAACTATTAGAAGACCAATAGTGTTAAATCTTTAGAGAAAAGCAGAAACAAACATTTAGGAAGACATAAAATTTTTTAGATAAAATATACCCATACACCGTTTCACTCTGTTTCCTGGGATAGACGGTTTATCCCTTTTCTTCAGTTGTCTCATTTGTCTTGTGTTCTTCAGATTCCTTAACCTTCATTCTCCTAAAAGACAAAAACAAAAACCTTTCCCCAAGACTAATTTTGGGGATGTTCCTTTTTGGCAAGTTATTATCTGATTAAATGAAAAGGCATGTGTTACTGGTACAAGTTAGTTTAAATTGGATGTTCATGCTGGTTGATGAACTATCACCTCCTCTAATTAAGAGGTCTCTCTTGTTCAAATCAAACCTTTATCAATTTTGATGGTACCCACAGCTTATCTTCTCCTGTAGAAACAAAAGCAAAACCTTGTCCCCAACGTAATACAAACCCTGGTTTCCATTCTGAGGTCAGCACATCTTTAAAGTATATAGGCTGATTTAATTCTGTAGTTTTTTCTATTATCCAATGTCTCTCTGCAGCTGTTGTTCCTTTCTCATTGGCACTGAGAAAATTCAAAGTTAGAAAAGCATTATGCAGTCTATTTCTGGGGGTTTTTGTTACCCCTTTCTCTTTATTTAGCATATCCTTTAGAGTTCTGTTTGATCTTTCTATACCTGCTTGACCTGTAGGATTATGTGGTGTACCTGTAATATGCTTTATATTATAATAAGCAAAAAACTGTTTCATTTTAACAGAGACATATGATGGAGCATTGTCAGTTTTGATTTGTGCAGGTATACCCATGATGGCCATAACTTCTAGCAAATGAGTGATTACAGAATCAGCTTTTTCAGAACTCAAAGCAGTTGCCCATTGAAATCCTGAATAAGTATCGATGGTGTGGTGTACATATTTCAATTTTCCAAATTCTGCAAAGTGAAACACGTCCATCTGCCAGATTTCATTCCTCTGAGTACCCGTTGGGTTACATCCTGCTGGTAATGGTGTTTGATTGTAGAAGGAACAAGTAGGACATTTCTTTACTATTTCTTTGGCTTGTTGCCAGGTTATGGAAAAATCCTTTTTTAAACCTTTACTATTGACGTGATGTTTTTTATGAAATTCTGAGGCCTCCAGCACATTTCCTATCAATAATTTATCAATCTCATCATTGCCTTGTGCTAGAGGGCCTGCCAGACCAGTATGGGATCGAATGTGAGTTATATATAAAGGATGACTCCTTTTCCTGATTGTATCTTGTAACTGAGTAAATAGTGAAGTTAATTCTGAAGCATCAGGGATAAATTCTGCAGTCTCAATATGTAATACCACTCTTTCAGCATACTGAGAGTCAGTTACTATGTTGAGAGGTTCTGAAAAATCCATTAATACCAACAGAATAGCATACAATTCTGATTTTTTTAGCCTCAAAACAGAATTCTTTTATTTTGTCCAAAACAGTACAGCAAAAACATCCCCAACAATACATAAACCTATATATAAAATATAGAATATCTTCAATATTTTTCTTTTATATGGCAGCACAATAGTATATGCAAGTGAAAGTACTGTTGATGGGACAAGAGGACACTTAATCTGGGCAATGTCCTGGTTAGTCAGGTATCAGCATTCAAAGGCCAGGTAAACATTTATTCTAGTAAGAAAAACAGTATTAAAACAATTCCTATAAAGCTGGGGTATACATACCTCATTCTGTACCCTGGCTACTCCATGCACAGCCTGACTCCTCTTAGTCACACCTCTTAGCCTTTGGAGTGGTACTATAAGGGTACAGGAAATGCCTACCTGATACCATTTTTTCACCATGAAAATTCATAATGACTTAAAAAAAAAGAATATGCTGGATTTCAAAAGTTATTTTATTGATGTAACCAACCGTCTTATTAAATAAGAAACACAGAAACAATGCAAAAGAAAAAGCCGAGAGGTCAGAGCTCAGAGCCAAAATCTCACCCTTCTGCCTGCGGTGTCCCAGCTTCCTGAAAGAGGGCTCTATTTCCTGTCTGTTCGTCTATTTAAAGTATTTTGTTCTGCCTTCTCATTGGTTGTAAACCCAAACATGTGACTGCCTCGTCACTGTCTGAATGTACAGCCCCCTTGGTCTTAAAGGCATATGTCTCCAATGCTGGCTCTATCCCTGAACACACAGATATCTATGGGATTAAAGGCATGTGCCACCACCGCCACACTCCTGCTATGGCTCCAATAGCTCTGACCCCCGGGCAACTTTATTTATTAACATACAATCAAAAGCACATTTCAGTACAATTAGATTAACACCACATTATTTACCTTCATTTGAAAAAAAAAAAAGACCATAAATACTTCCAAAACTACAGGGTTTATAACACCCTGCATCTAGGAGTAAACATTTACTTAGGCATTGTCAAATTCTGTTTAGAAACTTCCAGTGAGCCCTCTCATCTCAGAAAGGTCAACAACAACCTGCTTTCTTCTGTATCTGCTGCTGCCCACGTTTAACAATGGGAGGAAGAACTGCCACGTTTGAAATTAGCTGCTTTTCCTTAAGTCTTAGAGTTTATGTTCTGTTTCAATGTTACCTTATTGTATTCATACAGAAGCAATCTCTCAGCTATGAAAAAATCAAAACAAAGCAACCCTCCAATTTCAGGGCTTACAAAGGGAACTCGTCTTTGTTTGAAAAATTAAATTTAAACATATAAGACCAAGCACAGGCACTTTCCAAAAACCAAAACCGAGGAGGCCAAATCACAGAATTACTCGACAGTTATAGAAGCCAGCTCTGACTTAGGGGGGTCTTCTCTGGGAGCCTCAGCATTGCTCTTGCACTTCCTCCTCCTTTTCTGCAAGCCCACCAAGAGACCCCAAGGGGAAAGAGCTTTCACAATTCTGGGTTGAGGAGACCTGTGAAATCACAGGCATTTGAACAGAAGAGTTGCTTTCAAAAGTGTGTTCTCCAAGATCATATTGAACAAGAGTCTCCTCTTGCTCCTGCTTTAAGTAGTCCGGCACTAAGAAGTCACTTCATGCTTTAGGCGATGCATCTTTAGCGAGTAAGCCCTGGTGAACTTTTTTCCACAGCGGTCACACTGAAATGGTTTAATTCCTGAGTGAATAAGCATGTGCTGTTTTAGGTTCTGAATGGGGGTGAATGGAACCCCACAGGTCGGACACTGGAAAGGTCTGTCTGGACCATTTGGACTTGGTCGCTCTGTACTGCTGGTAGAAGGAGCAATGTAGAGCTGGTAGGGATACTGAACATTTTCCAATCTGTCATCGTCATCTGCATGAGCATTGGTGCTAGACGTACTCTGAAGTGTAGGCAACCCCTCTGTAACTCCTTCATCTACTGAGCCTGCCATGGTCCAGAGGCCTGCTCCTGCAGAGGCCTGCTCCTGCTCTTCCTCCTCTTCCTCCTCCCCGCATGGCTTGAGGCATCGAGGTGGCGGTGGCTGTGGTGGCGCCGGCAAACGGGGGTGGGGGTGGGGGGGGAGGCTCAGGGGACCCTATCTCTGGCCGCTGCGCCTAGGCCAGTGTGCAGCCTGAGACTGGGCTCTGGCGGCCATTGGGGGCGGTTGCCGAGGGCGGGCGGGGTGGGGAAGGGGGAAAGGGACTGAGGGGAGAGGAGGGGAGGCTGGGAGGGAGCCACCATAGCCGCTCCACAATTCTGATTTTTGAACTGAATTATAAGGACTTTGAACCACTTTACTTAAATTTTCTGATTTGTAACCTGCCTTTCCTTGTTTGTTGGCATCTGTATAAAATGTACGAACTTCAGATATGGTTCCCCGCGCCCCCCCCCCCCCCTTACAATTCCAGGCAAGATCCAATCTTTATAAGATCAATTCTATCGCTTTTGGGATATTTGCTGTTAATTTCTCCCAAAAATTTACTACAAGCTCTTTGCCAAGGTTTACTTTCTGTCCATAATTTTTGCACTTTTAACCTAGACCTTTTCAAGTGGGAAGACACATTTTTAATCTGGGCCACACCTCCTGCTGCCAGCTAATATAAAGGACATGGAAGAAGAAAATGTCTGCTCTTTGTCTGCTTGCTCTCACCTCTCTGTCAAGTTCATTCCTTTTGTGCCATTAAGACCTACTTCTTTGGGATTCCAGTGTATACTCAAGACCAGCTGAGACATATAACTGGATTCTGGGACCCTCCATTGGTAGACAGCTATTGCTGGACTACCTGGACCACACCTGTAAGATATTCTAATAATCTTATATATCATCCATGTTTGGAGAAGGCTATCAAAGGACAAGTGATCTGGATATTGATGTAATCCAAAGGTATGAGTCTTGCAAGCCAAGCTAGCTTTGATTGACAGCACCCACTATGTCAGTTAATCCTGAACCTGAACTTAAGGGGGGGGGGTGGACAAGAAAGGGGTTGTGGGAAAAAATTGGAAAAACATAAATAAATATTAATAGCATTAGTTAAGAGATACTCATTCTCCACCTGCATGTTGAGAAATGGCATAGTGTGGCAGCTTATCCATAGAAATACTATCACTTGCCCCAGTAGCAATACAAAATGACAGTATTTCTAAGAGGAAGTGGCAATACCTCAGAGGAGTGAGCATCATTTCCACGTTGAGCCAATGAATGTTGTTTTTGAAGAGTCTTCTACAGAAACACCAGGAAAAATGGAAAAATATATACCTGTGTGGAGTGGGTTTGATATTCAACTATCTTTTAAAGATTCACATTGTTTTAAATCATGCATATGTATTGTGGGGACTAATGTATGCTCATGAAAGTGCAGGGGCAGTCAGAGGCATTGGAAATTCCTGGGGCTAGAATTAGAGGCAGTGGAGCCTCCTGACATGGGTGCCAGTTACAAATTCCAGTCTTCTTTCAGAGCAGTGTATGCCTTTAACCACTGAGTCATCTGTCCAGCACAGGGATATAATGTTGAGAAAGCAACTATGCCTATGTCCAAGTCAGATTTTTCCATAGAAGACTTGATAGACAGGTGCATCTGTTTATGACAGACAGAGAGGTCAATCTCTGCATCTGTCTATATCTACTGTGGAATGGCACTAAATTTTCTAGTGTATCATCTCACCATGTGTAAGATGTGATGGTCCTGGATAATACATTATAGTTAATTACAATTTTCTCCTTGGATTAAAATATCTACCACACAAACCACAGATGCTTTCCCATTAAAAAAAAACACGAAGGGTAAGACTGTGGATGTAGTTCAGCTGGGAGACTTCAGAAAGCACTGGATTTAGCCCTCAACACCAATTACACCTGTGATGCCTGAAAGACTCTAGCCCTTCAGGCTTACACCCCCAAGCCTCAGGAAAAGAGAAACTTCAAGCACCAGGAAATGAGAAACTAAAAATGTAGTTTCAAGAGCAGGCTGACTTAGCCATTGTTCAATCTGCCCTGCAACCATATAACAATGTAAAGAGATTTCTGTTAAGAGATGTGCTCAACTGTGACTGGGATAGTTGCAGGTGTTCCAGGAAAAACGACAGTGACCTTTGCGTAAACTCCACTCCCGCCCTGATACCCCCCTTGAGGTTTCAGGAAGAATGTACCTGTTGATGTAACTGTACCCCCTCTGTGATCAGACCATGATCTTGTGAAACGAAATAGTATGGGAATTGTAATCTTGTGGGTTTTGTGGGTTTTACCTTTAAAAGCCCTCATGGGGCTACAGTAAGATGTGGCTCTTGCTCTTAAGAGCAGAGTTTGCCCTTCTATATAGAAGCTTAATAAATACTCCTGCTGTTGCATCAACTAGACTGGAGTCTGGGTTCTTGGGGCGCACACTTGAGACCCTAAATTTTGGGGTCCAACAATGCCAGCCCTGGGGAGCTAGAGATGAAACAAACAGAAATTCAAGCTCATCAACTGTTCGAATGCCAAACAAGGTCAGCCTGGCTGCTTAAAAACGTGTTGAAAAATACAAAGACATGGTGGTGAGTGTACTGTGGTGAGGCTGAAGGATGGTGTGTTGGTGAGAAAGGGAAGGGCAGGGGGAAGGGAAGGGCAGGGGAAAGGGAAAAGCAGGGAAAGGAAGTGTGAAGGGTCTCCATGGAGTAGGGAAGCTCAATCACAGCTTCCCCTTTCTGGCTTCCACTTCTTCCCACATTCCCTGTGTGCACCATTTCTGACCAGCAAGCAGCATAGAGAAATAGTTTCAGTTTCAAATTCCTGGCAATGACTGGAAATGCAGCAATCCTTGTTATTTTAACAAAAAGTCCACTGGGAGTCCTGCATTCCTTCCAAGGTCAGAATAGCTCTCACTTTTCTCTAAGAACTGTGAGCAGACAATGCTCTAGGGCCTGACCCAGCCTGAAGGAAAACAACATCATCAATACCCAACTAAATTACAATCCTGGAAATGAGGTCCAGTGCTTGATGACATTGACCATGCCAGGTGTCCTCATTGGTGTTGGCTGATCTCTGCCACTTGTGACCAGGTGCTGCTCTAATGGATTTTCCTAAAGACCTGCCCTGAGAAAATCCCTCCCAGGGTCCTGGGGAAGATGCTATGTCTGGCATGGTGTTATCTGAGGGAAAAGAATCTATGTACACCATGCTCTTTCATCTGTTTATGTCTCTATGATAAAATACAGCTCAGTCCTCACATTCAGCTCCTCCCTGTACCTACTCATCCTGTCCTCTCATAGTACTAACCAAAGCTCCTATGCTTTTGACCTCATCTTCATCCTCTGTTCCTTCATCTTCCATCTTTCCTTCCTTGCTCCTTACCCCTGGCTCTGAGAAACTCAGCCTTCTCTTCTCTCCATCTATGCACATCTACCATCTCTAGAAACTACCTTATCCTTTCTTTTTGGCCACATGACTCTGCTCTGACCAAGAATCCTGCCTCATCCTTTACTTCACCTGGGTATGCAAAAACCTCCTTTGTTCTGAGTCAATTGCTCTGCAATGCTGTTTTCCCTGTCAGGAGAAGGGAGGTCTGAGCTTCATTTGCAGGAGAAACAAAGCTATGCATCTACAGCACACTTGTCTCCTAGGCCCTGGAGGGGGGTCACCTAGTGTATCATCAGTAGGTCTGAGAAGCTTAACTGTTTGCCATATGGCCTAGTAGTATATGGGCACACAAGAATTTCATAGCAGAAGAGAGCTGATATATATTAATAAGTTAAATAACACCAAGTATTTCTTGATAAATGACTTCCTCTGGAGGACACCTTGGTCAGTCAAGGTATAGCTTATTATATACAGCTGAATCTCTATAATATATTCTTGCAGCTGGTGTACTACTCAATGTTCACCCAGCAGAGATGCTTAGGATGAACTTGAGTTCCTAAACACAGCTCCTATAGCTGAGCTCTGTATTATTTATCATGAGAACTCAATGAAATTGAAATGAGTTAGACTGGACAGTATACATCTTTTCAATGTCACCCACAGAGGGCTGTTTAATATACATACAATGCCCATAATCTGTGCATTTGGTTCACAAAATCAAGAAGTATGTTCCTGAGTCAATCAAGGCACAGTGATTCACAGCAGTGATTTCAGCAGTCAGGAGGCTGAGTAAGGACAATCACTAGCAGCTTAAAGTCAGTCTGGACTTCATAGTCCTACAGGGATTCTAGATCTACACAGGATCCAAAGGAAGACTCAAAATATTTTTAAAAGACACCATCAGTTGAGTGATGAAGCATCATACAGAATGGGAAATCTCTTTACCAGCTATGTACATAGGGGGTTAGTATCTAGAAAAACAAGTAACCCAATCTAAAAATGGAGTATAAGCTACAGAAAGAGTTCTTAAAAAATGTTGTACAAATGCCTGAGAAATATATATATAAAGCTCAACATTATTATCCACCAGGGAAACACAAGTCAAAACTACTTTGAGATTTCACCTCACCTCAGTCAGCATAGCTAGAAACAAAAATACAAATAGCAGCAAATGCTGCTGTGGGTGTGGGGAAAGGAGAACACTCACTCCCCACTTCTGTTAGTGCCAATTTGTGCAATCAAGCACTAAACAATGTGGTCAAACACAGTCTAAAACCAGAAGAAAAAACTTTATTCCCCCCCAAAAAATCACCGTGGGGCACAAAAAGCTAATGAGCTAGCTGATACCATAGCCAGAGTTTGGGATTCTGTAACTATGGCAATTGGAGGGGGTTGGGTTATGATCCCCTTCCTAAAGCAAGGAGAAAGCATCAGGCATGGACAAAATTTTTTTTACAATTTCTAATTTAAACATTTGAAGACAGATTGCTTTTTAAGGATTTACCATATTCTGTTAACAAGGTTTTAGAGAGTTTCAGCTGATTGATTTTTGTATATCCCCGAAGTCTTTCCTGACACAGCTAATTGATATTTGCCCCAAATCTGCAACTCTTTCTGACATAGCTGGGTTCCCATAGAAGGAGGAATATGAAACAATGCAAAGCAGGTTGTCATATAGAAATCATTAAAAGGTAGCCTTGGCTTTTGATAGTGAGTGGCAGGGCTTTGCAGAGAGCAATCTTAAGTAAAACACTAACATTTGGGTTTCTGACAGAGCTGCCTATCATAAAACAAGCAAGGGCCCAATGAAAGGTTAATCCCCATTTGCTGGCAAAGCTGATGGCTGTCGGCTTCCATCTCTTCATCTTACAAGTATTTATTCCTATATTCCTATCTTATTCCCATATTTCTGTCTTATTCCTACATCCCTGGACCCTTCAGTTACTGGGGTAATTTTGTGGAAGCTCCACAAAAAAGGAACATAGCTTTACTACATGATCCAGCTGCATTACTCCTGGAAATATTCCCAAATGGCTTCATCTCCTACTGTTCAGCTACTTGCACATCCTTCATTCCTGCTCTATCCACAATAGCCAAGAAATGGAAACAATCTGGATGCCCATCCACTGGTGAATGGATAAAGAAAATGTGCAACTTTACAGAATGGAATATTATTCATCTATTAGGCAAAATGGAAACTATGAAATTTATGGGGCATTGGATGGAGATGGATTTCAATCATTCTCAGTAAGGTAAGAGAGGCCTAGAAAGACAAACATCATTTAATCCCACTTATGTGTAGTCTTATCTTCCACCTTTCAGATATGTGTGTTCTATTTGGGATACCCACAGGGATTTGAAACACTACGATGCCATGAAGTGAGACTTACAAGATAGGAAGATGGGATTTAAAAGAGAAATATGGATAAAGAAGGGTTAAATTGGGCTGGGAGGTGAGAATAGGGGAGGGGAGTGAAAGTAGAAGGGCATAAATAACACTAAAGGGTTTCCAGAATGTCATGTGACCTCCAAATGTAGAGGCTTTCTAAAACATATCTATACACACATAACGAAGAAGATGGAGTTTACCTCTATTGGGCAACAATGTCCCTGGGCCCCACTACAGGGTAAGAATAAAAAGCCTAGATGCAGGAATTACTTAGCTTTTTTGGACTTGTTGGCCAGTGATGACCCTGGTCATTAAGGACACTGTCAGTGCTCCTGGTTACCTTCCAGAACTTGATGGCAAGATCCTGTTAGTGAAAACACCACATTCCTGAGTTATAGAACATGGAGAAAATAAGCTGATACTGACCCAGAAGATCCTTCCCTACTGGTTATCTTTCATAGTGCTGGAAGGTTCTAGCCATACCAGGAGAGTAGAAAATGAAACATTGATCATATCCAGGTGTGAATTCTGTGAGCTACAATAATGTCTGGTCAGATAAGATATAACCACCAATGTTATAGTGAGAAGAATGTCATGGTAGTAATGAACTACATCCTGATTGGATTTAATATTACTCCACAATATGAAACCCATATTTGGTACCATATCTGGACAATAACCTAAGGCTGTACTGGACATACACCCTAGTCAGAAACTACTACTACTATTATACTAAAGGGATATAATATTAAAGCATGTCCTATTGATTTTCCATTATGGTAATAGATTAAGGCATTCCTTAATCCTTCTCATGGAAGCTCATATTTTAGGAGATTATAATCATTAAAGATATGACCAGCTGGCCCAGATGTATAGAATAAGACATTGTAAATGTTCAGAACTAAAAGGAATATACATATTTTTACTTCCAAAGGAATAGGAATAGTTATGGAAAAAATGGTGAAAAGACTGTAGGTGTCAGATTTGTGGATAATTACAAGGAAACAGTATCTTCTGGACACTGCAGGGCAGTTCTACATATAAACTGGCCATGGTTTTACCATCATGTATAAGGCTTGTCAACACAAGTCAGAAGAAATCTCTGCATTGACACGGGAGTTGAGAAGGATAAGAATGAAGGGAAATGAATCCACAATTGTGAAGAAATAAGGTTGTAGTCAGAGGGGGACAAATGGTTTGTCTCTTGGGCGAGACTAAAATTGACATCTGCACAGGACCCCAGACAATGAGCTGTACCACTTCAGTTTAGGCTATATTTGTAGAGTTAGGAATCACAAAAATTATTTCTCAACAGTTTGTTCTACCCTACTTATTAAAACCCTTCTTCATGTTCTCCCTCACCTTGTAAGCTCTACACTGCCTTGATTTTTTATTTGGGGACTGTCCAAGTTTCCGTCAGGAAATGAAGTGTTTATAGATTGAAAAAACAACTCTTTGTTTTATTTTCACTTTCCTTTTCTTGGAAATGAAGGGGATTCTGAAAAGCCACTTGATCAATGCTCCTCCTTGATTGGCCAAAATAAACTGAGACAGGAGGAGCAGAGGCACAAGAGTTTAGAAGTTCTCCCAAACTAACATAAACTTGCTGCTTTCCATAGAGGGACCAGGGGTGGGTTCATGTGAAGAGCCTGGAGCACAGTGGACAGTGGTTCCTGTACCTGACCTACAGTAAGTCCATACACTGGACACAGGATTTTCTGGTAAGTGTACAGGAGCATTCATATTTAACTTCTGAGACTCATCTTCTTTTCTCTAAGGAACACAAAGATAACAAGATATTTTGGACCAAGACTGAGAGTGGGGGTCCTCAGTTTCAAAGCTAGGATGCTTTGATAGTTTCTGGATTGGGCAGGCTGTGGATGGTCTTTGCCAATCCTTCAAGCTGAGATAAACTAAAGAATGATATGGGTATTGTTTTTGGTAAACGTATCCAATTGTTGTGTGTTGCCTCTTAATTAGTCTCCCTATAATGGCTGCCAATGGAGGCTTCAGGTAACGGAATATGCTGCAGTGTGCATGAGGTTGTTGTATCTCACTCTCATCTTGCTGTCTAGTTCAGGATCAGTTATTTAATTCCTGCCTCCCGAGGCCTCTGGACTGTGGAGAAGAGGTCTCTCTGCATGCTGCTTCTGCTGTAGCTGGCTGTGGAAATCTGTGGCTGATGATTCTTGTTCACTGTGTTTTTCTTTATTGTAAAGCAGGAGTGCTAAGGATGATGTGTTCTTATTCTGTAGGGTACATGAGCTGTGTCAGGATGTGGTGACAGCTGTCACTTAGGCGGGCTTCCTTTTGTAAGGTTTGCTGTATCACAGCCTTCTCATTCCCTGTGTTCACATTCAGTGGATAGACCTTGCAGACAACTATCACACTGGAGTCTGCATCAAAAATCCAGCAGGTAAAACTGAAAGAATGAGAGGGAAAAACTGGAAAGATAGAACAGTCTGGGTGCTTCAGGGACATTCTGTGCCCTGTGGGTGACCGTCCCCTTCAACAGGAAATCTGGCTGTGGTGTTTATTTAACCAGGCTTAGCATCCCCCTTTGGACATCCTCTTTACTCATCTCTTCCTGGCTCATGTGTAGTCGGTTTGAACAAAGTTCTGCAGCTCTGGTTTCCTGCACAGCTGTCCCCATGTTTCCTGTGGATTGGACAGGGGCTGCCTGTGCAGTGAGTCTGTATATGTATGTTTGTGCTCATACACAATATGATTCTAAGATATCTGTTTGTATTAGACTGTTTTTGTGCTCTCTTCAGACTCTTGACACCAACTGCCTATCAATTTAGTAGGACATCAGCTTCATACACACCAGTTAGAACTACAGAATAGTCACAAATGTTCGTGATAAAGTCCAGGTGCATTCCTCATATTTCCCAATAACTCCCTGATGATAAACCACCATATTCCAGTGTGGTCATGAAGAAGAACCAAGCAAGACAAAGGCACATTATGCTACCTGAGTTTCATTATAATATGGGAGGCTGACAGGGAATGACACTAGACAAATACACATTATGTGGAGGCAAGTGCTGTGAAGAAACTGAAACATAATGAAAGGATGGTGAATGATAAAGCCGGGTACAATTTTATATCCCAATGGGGGTGTCAGTGCTAAAGCCTGCCTAATCAAAGCACAACCTAGAGAAAGGAGATTAAGTTAACACCTGCGTGGCTGCTGGGAGAGAGGAACAAAAAAAGTATTCAGTCACTAAGTACAAATTCCTGAGATGAGAAGACAGCCTGAGATAGCAGGGTGACTGGGATTCAGACCCCAGAGACCCCAGAAGTAATAATTATATTCAAAGTTATGTTGTACATCGCATGTGCACTGCATACCTAATGAACTTTCCCCGAGGGGAAAGGAATCCTTATGGTGCATCTCAGAGTTGACTTGACATGATTTCAGTGTCCTTAGGATAACTCTGGCCATTTTATCATCCATGTGGTTGCAAGAATACTCATAGGACATGCAGTGATGTCAATGACATAATCAAAGGTGAAATTGAGAAAGCCTTGAAGAAGATATTGTAGGAGGAATGGTCAATGGTGATTGGATTTGGAAACAGAGATTAAGTCTGTGAAATGAGTTGACATGAGTGAGACAAGAAGAGGAGGCTCCAGGGTGAGAGTGGGTGTTTGCTGTTTCCTTAACTGACGGTGATATCCATTGTGCTGCCACAGGAGATCTTGTTCACATTTGTGGAGAATAAAGGGCAACAATATGAGATCTGAGGTAAACAATTACCCAAGAATCAAACCCAGGTCCTTAGGTCTGGCAGCAAGTGTATTTACCTGCTGAGCCATCTTGCTGAACATGATATTTATTTTTTTTTGAGACAGAGTGTCAAGTAGCCCAGGCTAGCCTGTAACTCACTATGTATCAAAGATGACCTGATCCTCTTACCTCTACTCCCTGAGTACATGAATTTCAGAAAGCCACAAACTCCTGCATTTGAGGAGATGCTGGGGATTGAACTGAGGCCTTATTCATGCTGGGAACATTCTCTACCCCCTTCTCCAGTGCACAGTTAGAATTCCTTTATAAAATAAAATATTTAAAAGAAAACAGTGATTCTCAAAGATAACTTGAGGACACTGAAGCACTGTATTGAATAAATGGGATTTATCATGGACTTTTCCACTCTGATTTTCCTCTCATCCCAAACACCTACAGCCCATTTCCAGTTCTCCCATCAGTCTGCTACAGTGGGGATAAGGACTAAAGAAAATGACCATGCCATAAAGTTGAGGAAACAGGATTAGAGTCAGAGGACCAAAAGGGGAGGTGTTAAGGTGACACTGGAACTGGCAGTCACACAGGAATTATGCTGTGTGACTTCAACTGAAGATGTGCTTTGTGGAGTCAGAGGCTGTCTTAGTTAAAGTTGCTGTTGTTATGATGAAATACTATGACCAACAGTAATTTGGAAAGAAAAGGGTTTGCTTGGCTTATACTTCCACATCACTGTTCATCATCAAAGTAGTCAGGACAGCTACTCAAACAGGGCAGGTATCAGAAGGCAGAAGCTGATGTAGATATCATAGAGAGATATTGCTTATTGGATTGCTAGCCTGCTTCCTCATATTGACCCTAGGACCACCAACCCAAGCATGGCACCACCCACAATGGAGTGGCTTCTCCCCATCAATCATTAATTATCCTATAGGCTTGCTTGAAGCCCAATATTGTGTAGGTATATTCTTAACTGAGGTTCCTTCCTTCAAATGACTTTATCTTGTGTCAAACTGACAAAAAACTATATAGTACAGTTGACCCCTTGTCAACCTGACACACAAACACATCACTGTTAAGCCATAGTCTTTCCTTTCTTATTCATCTCCAATATCACAAATTAATATTGTGTTCGTTATGATTTCTATTGCTTTGAAGAGACACCATGACCACAGCAACTCTTATAAGGAGACATTTAATTGGGGCTGGCTTACAATTCAGAGGTTTAGTTCATTGTTGTCATGGCAGGAAGTCGGGTGGCATGCATACAGACATGGCCTTGAAGAGGTAGCTGAGAGTTCTACACCTGCATCCATAGGCAGAAGGAAGAGAAAGTAAGCCACAGGGCCTGTCCTGAGAATCTTAGATCCCAAAGCCCACATCCTGTGACACATTTCCTCTAACCAGGCCACACCTCCTAAGAGTGCCATTCCCTTAGGGCCCATGGGGGTCATTTTTATTTAAACCACTATAAATATCAGTATCACAATATAAAACATTTTACAACTCTTAAGGTCATACCTCTTTACAAATTCAAACACTTTAAAGTTCAGCCTCATTAAAAAAAACCCCTCAATGTCTCTTTTTAAATCCAAATTCTTTTACTTCACAGTCCCTCACCTGTGGTCTCCTGTAAAATCAAAAATAATTTAAAATACTTTTTATTTCAAGAGGGAAGAGCCAGGGCACTGTCACAATCATATCAAAGCAAAAATAAATTCAAACTGTGTAAAGAATTCACTATCCAATGTCTGGGATCCACTCGAAATCTTCAGGTTTCCTCAAAGGAATTGGGACACTTCTCTTGCTCTGACCTCTGCAGCAGTGATTTGAACTGTTTCCACTCTACTGCTGCAGTTGTCCTTGATGGTCATTCCATGGCACTGGCGTCTCCAAAAATGATAAAGTCCCTTGATGCAATGAGGCTGCCACCAATAGCTATTCTTTGGCTCTATTCATGGTCCAACCAAGCCTCATTTTCTAACCTTGAAACCTTTTTTGAACCCTTCAATCCTGGGCTTCCACTAATACTGAGGCTGAACCTTCTCTAATGGCCTAAATCCTGGCCTCTCACAGTGCCAAGCCTCAGCTTCTTTCCATCACTCCTTCCTGTCTTCAAATCCACCTGAGAGACTCTTGTACAATACCAAGTATGGCTGCCAGGGAGAACAAAAACCTTTGTGGCCTCTGGAACACAGCTTCATATGCACTGATGCTGAGGAAACACTTCCCAAAAGAGTTTGCCTCAGGGATGTTGGTCTCTTCTTAATCACTGCTAATTTCTTACCTCCAGTTGGCCAGCATCTGTTTTCCCTGTAAAGCAAAGTCTTACATCAGTAGCTCTGTTCTCTTGTTAATTACAACTAATTCTTCAGCCCCAGCTAACCATCACCATAGATTTTCATTTTTATTCTTTAAATGACTCTCAAACTTCCCTCTGGAACTTCACAAGGCTGTCCTCCATTGATTGGTTTACTCTCAACATTCTTATCTTCCAAGCTTCCACAGAAAAGGTCATCAAGTTTTGAACTCTTACTGTGTTTCTAGACCAAAGTTTCAAGGTCCTTTCACAATCCTTCTCAAAACAACATGGTGAGATCTCTCACAATACCTCATAATTCTGTTATCAACTTGTCTTAAGGTTTCTATTTCTGTGATGAAACTCCATGACAAACAAGCAAGTGAACAAACAAACAAAACAAGCTGGGAAGGAAGTCAGGACTGGAACTCAACAGGGCAGGAACCTGGAAGCAGTTCCTGATGTAGAGGCCATGGATGGGGTGCTACTGACTGGCTTGCTTGAACTGCCTCCTTTTAGACCCCAAGACCACCATCCCAAGGATGGCATCACCTACAAGGGTCTGGGCCCTCTCCCATCAATCAATAATTGCACCTGAATGACCACAAACCACATACTTTTTTCCTGTGGAATCAGAGGCATACTTTCCTCCAAACATAGTATTTTATAGGCTGGTTCAATTCAGCAGTTTCTTACTGTCAGGACATGAAGGGATTAAGAGAAAGTAGCTGTGGCAAGGACCTTGGTCCACAGTGAAGAAGTTGGCCTAGGAAGGAAGGGAGGGGAGTGCTGTATCTACAAGGGCAGCTTGTGGGCAAAGTGCCTGCCTGGCAGTCAGTATCCGGCAAAAAAGAGGGTCAGCTTCCCTGGCCTCAATAAATAACCCCAGGTTCTTGGTCTGGTGTTTGAAGTCCTGTCCCAGTCTGTCTACCACTTACAAGCTGCCCCAGCCCCAGGCCCCATCTACAGTGTCACAACAGGGTCCCAGCAGCTTAGCAACTACAGGAAGTTTCTTTTTGCCTGTTCTCCTTGGGAGTGTATCCTATTGGTCTGAAGCCTGGTCCCTGGCATACCATGCCTTATTGAGCACCCCTTTTCAATAAATGATCCCCAAGTCACCGGCTTGGGCCTGAAAGTCCTTGAAATGGTCCAAGAAAATGCTCTGGGGGCATGGTGGTGTAGGTAGGTGTTTATGGTGTTGGTGGTGGTAGAAGCCATTTGTCTCATCCCTTCTGGGAGAACAAGAGTAGCGTTCAGACAAAAACACAAGAGGGCAACAGAGCACACTTGTACCAGTAGGGCCCATTAAACCGAAACCAGGAATGGGCTTACAGCTTGTCTCACTGGGGGTGGAGTAGGGGTGGGGTGGGAGGGCAAGTTCTGTTTTTGTAACAGGACAACCTGGGTTTCGATTCAACCAAAGGAATCCTCTGTCCCAGTTTGACCAAAGGGACACAGTATCTTCCAGGTAGGTCAGAGACATCTCTGGACTCATGTGGTGTGAGTGTTAATAGTGCTAGCAGGTAGCACTCAGTCCAGATTCAGTTAGCTCAAGTTTCCCAGAAACATCAACAAATGGAACAAAACAATGAAAGCCGGAGCAATGACCAACCAAGACAAAGAGTGCTCAATGAGCAGCTTGGTTCAAATGCTCAACATGTCAGGAGTCTTGGCGGGAATTCCTGTATGTTCAGGTCCATGAGAAGTCCCATAAAAGACCACCAGTCACATATGCAATCAACAAGAGCAATTATTAAAATTACCAACATATTTTTGTCTAATTATCTGCAAAATTCCAAATTGTGACCTGGAGAGAAGCTTGATGGCTCCTTTTAAGCAGGGTTAAATAACTTCCAGAGAGGAGAGGTTAGTCTGGGGGCTGATTGGTAGGTTTAAACAAAAAGTTTATAAGATTGGTAGGTATCTCTAGTGGTTAAAGACTTTCCAGAGGTGGGGTAAGGAAAGCTATATTTTTCAAGCAGAAGGCTGTGGAGCACCTGCTGATTAGTTGTAGATGAGTTGTGCTTTTCCTGCGAACTACATGCTAAGCTCTAGCCAGTTCCTCTAAAATGAAGCTAAGTGCTGGTCCCTGGCAGGGCTATTAGAAGAACCTGTCATGGCCCTTGTCTGGCTCTCGGGCTGCTCATACAAAATATATGAAAATTGTTGTGTCTCAATCCTGTGACGTACTAGTACTCTTTTCTTGCCTTTCTACCAGCTCAGCATATTTACTCTAAACTCCAGGGAAAGCTAGACTCAGGTGAATGACACCCTTTGTAGGATGCTTCTGCTACAACCTGCTGGGGAACAATTTTAGGATTGGTTTGTTTGGTTTTAAAAACATTTTTATTTACTGTATGATAATTTTCATTCTTCTATGTTGCATTTATATCCTCTTCACCCACTATTCCTCTCTGTTTTCCCACTCATATTCTCTAAGGGATCCTTCCTCTTCCCAATGGTTGCCCCTATGTTTTCTTGTCTTTATGTTTTCAAATACTCCACTAATTTTCCTAAGGGTCACTTTGTGTTCTGGTGTGGGGTTATTTACTTGATCATTGGCGACTTTCTAGTGGTCACATGTTAAAGAACAGTAACTCTCTCTCCCTCACCAATCACTTATCTCCTCAACTAAGCCCTCATGTGCCCCCGATTTCCTTCATGCTGAAATGTGGACAGGCTAGATCTGTGGAAGTCTCTGCAGGGAACCCCAGGTGCTATGAGTTCACACATGCAAATGCCATGTCATATTCAGAATTCATTATTTCAGGCCACTGCCCCTGCCCATCCTCTGGCTCTTCCAGGATGTTTCCTGAATCTGGGTAGGGTGGGGGGTTGATTAATATGTCCCTGTTATATTTAGGAATGAGCACTCAACTGTCACATATTCTCACCACTTTGACCAGTTATGAGACTGGGCATTCAGACACTACCCACTGCAGAAACAGAACAAATGGAAACTAAGCAGCAACACCACCAACAAATCCCTTGTCTGAGTAAGGTGTCACTAATCTCTGGTGTAATCAGAAGTATTGAGAAGGAAATTGGCCAACATGGCCATTTATCAAACAGCAATAGTAGAAGCTATGGGCATTTTTAATTAGGGAATCCTCTTTAGCTTCATGATTTTTATTGGAAAGTTGTAGTTCTAATGAATAAATATATCTATTTGTAATGATTGATATTTCATATCACTATAGTTTGTTGTGTTCATACTCAGTGCAAGACATTTACCATGAAGTTTTATTGTTGCTTATTTTTTTTCTTGTTTTTAGCAGTTCTTTGAGAATTTTTTACGTGTTTTGTTTGTATTTTGATTATATTTATTTACTCATTCTCTGTGTACTCATGTACTGGGGCTAGCACATGTATGTAGAGGTTAAAAGACAAGTTCTGGAAGTCAGTTTTCTCCCACCACTATGTGAGTCTTGGGCCTAGAACTCAGATCCTCTGGCTGAGTGACAAGTGGCCTCACCTGCTCAGGCATCTTGCTGGCACAAGACAGTTTTACATTGTGCATTATTAGAACAAGGGATGGGGACCAAAGGATGGGAGGCTTTGTAAAAAGATTCCATGAACTTTTGTCTTGATAACTTTCACCAGGCTAAACCCAGTGGACCCAGGCCCATGTTTGCCCTGATAGACATAACAACTTTCATTTTTATCGTGCTCCATCAGCTTTTGTGATTGGCCAAATTTATTACCAAATAATTAATTTCAGTAGCTATCAGAAAAGCTTAGTTCTGGCCTCTCCTCCTCTGTTAGGTTTGTGTGAGGCTGACAGAGATGAACTTGGATGTCTGTCCAGCTTGGGAGAAGAGTACCAAGATTCAGAGGGGACCCTGGTATTTTAGTAGGAATTGCCTAGACAGGAGGCCAGGAGCTGAGCGGAACCCCCAACTCCCTGCGGGGCCAGCATTTTCCTGAGGATGGGGAGCAGGGTTTGAGTTTCATGGCCTCTGTTCTTGGTTTTCTGTTTTGTTGCTGGCAGTGCTGGGACCCAGGGCCTGTCCCTCTCAGCAGTCAGGCTGTCAGCAGGAAACAGAAATACTTACCTGAAGGAAACATAAGGTTTAGAAAATTTTACAAAAAAATGTACATACCAATTTAGGTATTAAAATATCTATTCCCATAACATTATATACAAATGTGATGCCCACTAGCCATGAATTGCTGTTGGATATGTTTTTTTGTAACTTAGCACAACCTTCATCTTATGGTTCTGATGAATGTTACTTTCATTACAGTCTAGTTTTGTAAATGTTACCAAAGCAGATGAGTATCTTAAGAGAACCTCCTTGATATAAATAACACCATATTTTAGAACTGTATCAGTGTAGTGAATTTGACCTTAAAAATTTTAATAACCTTTAGATATAGCTAACTCAGAGAGACACATATACTTTTTTTACTCTACAGCCATCCTCTATCTTAAAACAAAACTAACTTACAAATAATTTTCCTTCAACATTTCTAAAAACATATTTTAGCATAAATATCAAGCCCATAGATATAACAGACGTATCAATACAGATTGTCAAATCCACATTACTATTAACTATATCAACTCAGCCTACTGACTACTCTTCTCCTGTCTCTTGCACATGTTGTCTGTGTTCATTTGAAATGCTGCAGGTGCCCTGCTTGGACCTTCTGTGTAGGAAGCATTGACAGGAATGGGTGATGTCCTAACAGTACTTTATCTGGCTTGGCTGTTGATTCAGTTGTTCAGGGACATGAATTGTCTTTAAAGGAATGTAGTCTAGGACATATCTGTGTGGCACTGGTGACTGGACTGGCAGACACTACACCCCATATAAATATGCATTATACTTTGCAAAGATGGTCTCTTTTCACCTTAGAAAGAGGCTTGGACATTGGCCTTGAATCCAACTATTGCAAAAGTGTTATATAGTACACATCAGGAAGGAGTCACCAATAAACACTTAAATAAAGAAACTTCAGTGAAAGAGCAAATTCAGAAAGTTGGATATGCCAAGCAGATAAATAGGGAACTGTTCGACAACCCGAGACCAGAGAGTGTGAGGGGCCATTACCAGATCTAAGCAGATAAAATAATAAGAAGAAATACTTTCCTTCAAAATACCAGGAGTACTGAACATTTCAGAAAGGCCAAATAATATAGATTACAAAGAATGATGGGTGCAGGCACAGTCAGACATGCAGCCCAAGCAGGGCAAAAGCGAGGCCAAGATCTCATACAGCTGAATGATACTGGAAGCTAGAAAGTGAGGGATCTCTGCTCATGTAGTCTACATAGCATTGGGTCACAGAGCAGCCTGAAAAGGTGAGATGGATCTGTGAAGAGACAATGGAGAATAAACCATTAAAATCTCATGTGAAGGTCTCATTTACCTGCAGAAAGAATGGCCCTATTGTGTCACTTACAGGTGAAATCTAGAATAGCCAGATTCATAGAGGTAGAAAACAGGGTGCTGAGAACTGTGGGGAGAGGGAAACCGAGTGATGTTAGTCAAAGGACACAAAATCCCAATTGTGTATATGAATACAGTAGGAGATGTAATGTAAAATTTCAACCATTAAGGATGGGATGTAGCAATATACTTGAAATTTACTAAAATGTAAACTTTCAATATGATACACACCCTCCTGACGTTTCCTTCTTTCTTTCAGGGCCTTTATTTGCTCACAGTCATGGGTCAGCTGTTCTCTTCATCTAAGGATGAACACCACAAAGATTTGGACTCCACCTTTACCGAATATTTTAAGAAGTTTAAAACAGAAAACAAAATCATTCCTCAGGAAACCATAGCTTCAATTGAGTTAAGCCTGAAAAACAGAAACATTCAGGGGGCCAACTCTTCAATCACTGATGCATTAAAAGAAATTGACAGTACCCCACTTAATGTTGCTGTGACCGGGGAGTCTGGAGCAGGGAAATCTACCCTCATCAATGCCCTGAGAGGGGTTGGGCATGAAGAGAAAAATGCAGCTGAAATTGGAGTGGTAGAAACCACCATGAAGAGACATCCATACAAACACCCCAATATTCCCAATGTGGTTATTTGGGACCTGCCTGGGATTGGAACCACAAATTTCCCACCAAAAGATTATCTGGAGAAAATGAAATTCCATGAGTATGACTTCTTCATTATTGTTTCTGCCACACGCTTTAAGAAAAATGACGTAGACCTTGCCAAAGCAATCAGCATGATGAAGAAGGATTTCTACTTTGTGAGAACCAAGGTGGACTCTGACTTAAACAATGAAAAGGAATTCAAACCACGCACATTTAACAGAGAAACGGTCCTGCAGCAGATCCGCACCAGTTGTGTGAAAACATTTCAGGAAAATAACATTGATGAACCACCAATCTTCTTGATCTCTAACAGATATTTGTCTGATTATGATTTCCCAATCCTGATGGACAAGGTTATGAGTGTTCTCCCTGTATACAAAAGACACATTTTTATGCTCTCCTTGCCTAATATTACAGGTGCAGCCATTGAAAGGAAGCGACAATTTCTGATGCAGAGGATTTGGCTAGAAGCCTTTACAACTGACCTCCTGAGTACCATTCCTTCACTAGCCCACCTCTTAATGGACAGTGATGTGGAGAATCTTGAGAAAAGCCTGAACTTCTGTCGAACTGTGTTTGGAGTGGATGATGCATCCTTGCAGAGTTTGGCTAAGGACTGGGGAATGTCAGTGGATCAGCTCAAGGCAAAGATGAAATCTCCAAATGTGTTCGAAACTACAAAGAAAGAAACAATACAAGAACGGCTTTCAAGATACTATGAGGAGTTTTGTTTGGCTCATGGGCATTTGTTTAATAAGAATGTTTATGTTAAGAAATTATATTACCTAAAATTATGTTTCGTTGACATGGTGACAGATGATGCTAATGCTCTTCTCAAAGAGATATGTTCAAGAAACAACTTGGTTTCTGATTAGGCTGAAATCCTGTATCTGAAACATAGGACACTGATATTGCAAAACAACATACTGAGTTTATTCACGCCATCCAGTCTTTATCCACATTAGTGATCATATATCTACATTAGCTGTAGCAAGGGGATCAGATATGTTAAATAAGCTGAATGCTTAAATCTATCTACTCACTTTGAATAAACCCTCAGATGGAGCAATTGCACTTTTATCTGAATTATTTTAATATAAAGCAGCATCCATTCTTAGGTTTAACATTGTAATGGTTAGTGTTGTGGACCAACTCTAGAAGCACATGGGAGATGAAGCCCTGCCTATTGTGAGTGGCACCATTCCTAGCTGTTAATCTCTGACTGTGGATGAGGAGAGAGGGGATAAGCAGCAGCATGCTTTCATTCATCCATTGCTCTCTGCTTTTTCACTGTGGATGGAGTGGCACTAGCTGCCTCCAGCTGCTGCTGTGACTTCTTAGTAATGATGGCCTCTGTAACCTTGAATTTGATACTTGTGTCCTCTCTTGATAGCAGTCCCCAAGGAGAAACCATAACTGGGCTGGAGAGGGAGAGATGGCTCAGTAGATAAAACATTTGCCTTGCAAGCCTGAGGACCTGAGTTCAGAACCCTAGAGCCCCCATAGAGCTCTACATCTGTAGTCCACACACTCCTGTGTGAGATACGAGGCAGAGATAGAGAATCCTAGAAGCTCTGGGGCCAGCTCAAACTTCTACAGATAGCAGTGAATAGGAGACACCGACACAAGGAAGTAGAAAGTAAAAGTCAACACTCAGGGTTGTCCTTTGACCTCTGCATACACACCATGTCATGTTCATGCCTATAATCACCTATATAAATGCACAAAACCAAAAAGCTTGTTCGTTGAAAAAGTAGGAAGGTTTGGGGCAGTAGCAAAATGGTATAGTAATTGTCTCACATGCATGAGACCTCAGGTTCAATCTCTGGCATTCCTGAGAAAGGGTAAAAACAGGAGTGGAGAGATGGCTCCGAGGTTAAGAACACTGGCTGTTCTTGCAGAGGACCCAGGTTCAATTCCCACATAATAGGACCCACATAGTAGCTATAGTAGACTATATGTCCTGTTCCAGGGTATCTGATACCCTAACCTAAACAGGGACCAGTCACAGATGTGTTAAAAGATATACATGTAAGTCAAACTTTCATAAAATAAAAGTAAGTAAAGAAAAAAATTGAATATATATGTTTAACTAAAGAGCTAACATATGGGCAGGAGAAATAATAACCATAGAGATTGCAATAGCTTTAATAATACCTAAGATTACTAAAAATCCTATTTAATCAGAATGCTTGAGAAAATGTTAATGTTAAAGAAGCTCTCTAATTATGTGTCAGAATCAGTGAAGATGAATAGATTCATGTATTTTATAGATTTTAAATGCTGTGATTACTAAATTACTAAATTATGATTTACTCCATATCGATAAATCCATTTAATAAATTCTAAAAAGAGAGAGAATTCAGCCAACACTTGACGTTAGAGACACTTGAGTCAGACTTCTATGTCCAGAACTGCTGAGAAATGAGCTTGCATTGTTTAATTCAATGCATTTATGATAAGTGAAAACTAATAAACATTAATTCTTCAACATAATGGAATTCATTGTGATTTTCACACATATCAATCGTGATACATTATACTTTCTCTATACCTGCAGTGGTATCTTTTTACATTTTTATTTGTTATATTTGTGTGGTATTTTTGTTCTATATTTACTTTAGCCTGATCTACACTTGTATTTACAGTGGTTCTGTTGTAGACTGGGAATAGAACAATTTTGATTTTTTTTCTTTAATACATTTCAACAAAGTTGACATTTTAATTGGACTTCTTAAAGCATTTACATTTTACATATGTACTGATATAGTTATACTTATATCTGCCAATTTGTTGTTTTCTATTTTCTTGCTTGTTCTTTTTTGGGGGTGTTCTCCTTTCCTAGCATATTTTTAATTAAATGAGTATATACTATTTTCCATTTCTGGCTTATTATCTCTCAGTTACACGTTTACAAAATAGTCCTCGGGTTCACAATGCACACTCATCACTAACATTGTTTGCAGACAAAAAGAATGCAGACCAAGTTGGGTCTCTTCTTCCACCATGTGGCTTCTGGGCTATGGCTCAAGACATCAGGCATAGAGGCAGGTGTCTTAATCCTGAGCCTTCTGGTGACTTTCCTACCACAACTGCACCTCATCTCACTTCCCGTTTGCCTCCCTCTCATCATTTTGTCACTGTTCAAAACACTCCTATTTTTGAGGTAATAATCACACTTTTTTATGACCCTCAGAAATCTCAGAAACTGGGCTGGAGAGATGGATCAGTGTGTTAGAGTGTCTGCCACAAAACTATGGCCCTGGACTTCCCCTCTGGACCAGAGGTTCTGGCCACTGGACAGGTTCCCTTCTAGTCCCACCAGGATGGATCCCCTTCTCCAAGACCTCCGGAAGACCCTGCAATCTCCACGTCCTGCCCCCACACCCATCCACCCTAGATCCCAGCCACTTCCTGAGACTTAGCCCCCAGCTCCCATCCTTCCCCTGACTTCCCTTCTGGACCAGAGAGAGCTCCCATTCTGCCCCAGTCTTCCCTTTTGGACAAGAGCTCCCATCCCTCTCCGGACTTCCCTTCTGGACAAGAGCTCCCATCCTGCCCCGGACTTCCCATTTGGACAAGAGAGCTCCCATCTAGACAAGAGAGAGAGAGAGAGAGACTTCCTGAATCTGTCAGCTCTGTCTGAACCAAGTGCACTGATAAGACCAAGAATGAACCACAAGGAGATGGCCAGACGTCAAGGCAGAAGTACATACAACAAAATGAAGAGCAATAGAGCATCACCAGAACATAGCCCACCTCCAATATCTAGACCTGAACATCAAAAATTGGAAGAAGCAGAAGAAAACAGCCTTATAAATAACATCATGAAGAAGGTAGAGGCTTGTGTAGAGGAAAAGACAAAAAAATGGGAAGAACACTATAAACAACTAGAGGAAAGGGCAAACAAATTAGAAGAAAACAATAAATCCTGGAAGAAAACAATAAAGTACTGAAAGAAAAATCATGAAAAAGCAATGAAACAAATGAAAGAAACAGTCCAAGACCTGAAAAGGGAAATAGAAAAAATGAAGAAGACACAGAGGGAATGCTGGAAATAGAAAATCTGAGTAAATGAACAGGAACTACATATGCAAGTATAACCAACAGAACACAAGATATGGAAGAGAGGATCTCTGGCATTGAAGATACAGTAGAAGAAATAGATTCATCAGTCAAAGAAAACACTAAAGCCAACAAAATCATGAACCAAAATGTCCAAGAAATTTGGGACACCATGAAAAGACCAAACCTACGAATAATAGGGATAGAAGAAGGAGAAGAATACCAACTCAAAGGCACAGAAAATATATTCAACAAGATCATAGAAGAAAACTTTCCTAACTTAAAGAAGGAAATGCCTATGAAGATATAAGAAGCCTATAGAACACCAAACAGACTAGACCCCCACCAAAATCCCCTCACCATATAATAATTAAATAACTAAATGTACAGAATAAAGAAAGAATATTAAGAGCAGCAAAAGAAAAAGGCCAAGTGACCTATAAAGACAAACCCATCAGAATAACACCCGATTTCTCAATGGAGACTTTGAAAAACAAAAGGACCTGGACAGATGTAATGCAGACACTAAGAGACCATGGATACCAGCCCAGACTAATATACCCAGCAAAATTTTCATTCATCATAGACAGAATGAACAAGACATTCCAAGACAAAGCCAGATTTAAACAATACTTATCCACAAACCCAGCCATACAGAAAGCACTAGAAGGAAAATTCCAACCTAAGGAAGTCAGATACACCCTCAAAAACACAGGCAATAGATAAAGCCACACAGTAGTAAACCCCAAAGAAGAGAAGTACAAACACACTACCACCAAAAAATAACAGGGATGAACAATTACTGGTCATTAATATCCCTTAATATCAATGGACTTAGTTCACCTATAAAAAGACATAGGCTTACAGAATGGATACGAAAGCAGAACCCATCTTTCTGCTGCATACAAGAAACACATCTCAAATTCAAAGACAGATACTACCTAAGAATACAAGGCTGGGAAAAGACTTTCCAATCAAACTGTCTTAAGCAACAAGTGAGTGTAGCCATCCTGATATCCAGCAAAATAGACTTCAAACTAAATTTAATCAAAAGATATCAAGAAGGGCATTACATACTCATCACAGGAAAGATCCACCAAGATGAAGTTTCAATTCTGAACATTTATGCCCCAAACACAAGGGCACCCACATATAAAAAAGAAACATTACTAAAGCTTAAACCACATATAAAACCCCACATATTAATAGTGGGAGATCTCAACACCCCCACTTTCACCACTGGACAGATCTCCCAAATTGAAACTTAACAGAGAAATAAAGGACTTAACTGATGTCATGACCCAAATGGACCTAATAGATATCTACAGAACATTCCATCCTACCAAAAAAGAATATACCTTCTTCTCAGCACCCCATGGGACCTTCTCTAAAATCGACCACATACTTGGCCACAAAGCAAATCTCAACAGATACAAAACAATTGGAATAACTTCCTGTGTTCTGTCAGACCACCATGGTTTAAAGTTAGATTTCAACAACAACAAAAACTACAGAAAACCTACAATCTCATGGAAACTGAATAATGCTCAACTGAATCACCAATATGTTAAGGAAGAAATAAAGAAAGAAATTGAAGACTTCCTAGAGTTCAACGAAAACGAAGACACCACATACCCAAACTAATAGGACACTATGAAAGCAGTGCTAAGAGGGAAATTCATAGCACTAAATGCCCACATAAAGAAATTGGAGAAATCTCACACTAGTGACTTAACAGCACACCTGAAAGCTCTAGAACAAGAAGAAGCAAAGTCTCCTAGGAAGAATAGACGCCAGGAAATTATCAAAGTGTGAGGTGAAATCAATAAAATAGAAACAAAGAGAACAATACAAAAAATTAATAAAACAAAGAGTTGGTTCTTTGAGAAAATCAACAAGATAGACAAACTCTTATCCAAACTAACCAAAAGACAGAGAAAGAGAATCCAAATCAACAAAATCAGAAATGAAAAGGGGGTCATAACAACAGACATTGAAGAAATCCAGAGAATTATAAGGTCATATTTCAAAAATCTCTACTCAACAAATCTGGAAAACCTAAAAGAAAGGGACAATTTTCTGGATAGGTACCACATACCTAAGTTAAATCAAGACCAGATAAACTATTTAAATAGTCCAATAACCACTAAGGAAATAGAAACAGTCATTAAAAGTCTCCCAACCAGAAAAAGCCCAGGACCCAACAGTTTCAGCCCAGAATTCTACCAGATCTTCAAAGAAGAGTTAATACCAATACTCTCTAAATTGTTCCACACAATAGAAACTGAAGGAACATTACCAAACTCCTTCTATGAGGCTACAATTACCCTGATTCCTAAACCAAACAAGGATGCAACAAAGAAAGAGAACTACAGACCGATCTCCCTCATGAACATTGATGCAAAAATACTCAATAAAATACTGGCAAACGGACTCCAAGAACACATCAAAACAATTATCCACCATGATCAAGTAGGCTTCATCCCAGGGATGCAAGGGTGGTTCAACATACGAAAGTCCGTCGTAATACACCATATAATCAAACTCAAAGAAAAACACCACATGATCATCTCACTAGATGCAGAAAAGGCATTTGACAAAATCCAACACCCCTTCATGATAAAAGTCTTGGAGCGATCAGGAATACAGGGAACATACCTAAACATAATAAAGGTAATTTACAGCAAACCAACAGCCAACATCAAATTAAATGGAGAGAAACTCAAAGCAATTCCACTAAAATCAGGAATGAGACAAGGCTGTCCACTCTCTCCATACTTATTCAATATAGAACTTGAAGTGCTAGCCAGAGCAATAAGACAACATAAGGAGATTAAGGGGATACAAATTGGAAAGGAAGAAGTCAAGCTTTCCCTATTTGCAGATGACATGTTAGTATACTTGAGTGACCCCAAAAATTCCACCAAGGAACTGATACAGTTTATAAACACCTTCAGCAACATAGCAGGATACAAGATCAACTAAAAAAAAAAAAATCAGTAGCCCTCCTATATACAATGGACAAAGAAGCTGAGAAGGAAATCAGAGATACATCATCCTTTACAATAGCCACAAATAACATAAAATACCTTGGGGTAACACTAACCAAGCAAGTGAAGGACCTATATGACAAGAACTTTAAGTCCCTGAAAAAAGAAATTGAAGAAGATGTCAGAAAATGGAAAGATCTCCCATGCTCATGGATCGGCAGGACCAACATAGTAAAAATGGCAATTTTACCAAAAGCAATCTACAGATTCAATGCAATCCCCATCAAAATACCCACACAATTCTTCACAGACCTGGAAAGAATAATACTCAACTTCATATGGAAAAACAAAAAACCCAGGATAGCCAAAAGAATCCTGTACAATAAAACAACCTCTGGAGGCATTATGATCCCTGACCAAGCTCTACTATAGAGCTACAGTAATAAAAACAGCTTGGTATTGGCATAAAAACCAACATGTGGAATAAAATTGAAGACCCTGACATTAATCCGCACACCTATGAACACCTAATTTTTGACAAAGAAGCCAAAAGTGTACAATGGAAAAAAGAAAGCATCTTCAACAAATGGTGCTGGCATAACTGGATATCAGCATGTAGAAGGCTGCAAATAGATCCATATCTGTCACTGTGCACAAAATTTAAGTCCAAGTGGATCAAGGACCTCAACATAAATCCGGCCACTCTGAACCTGCTAGAAGAGAAAGTAGGAAGCAGTCTTGAACGCATTGGCATAGGAGATCACTTCCTAAGTATAACACCAGTAGCACAGACACTGAGAGAAACAATCAATCAATGGGACCTCTTGAAACTGAGAAGCTTTTGTAGAGCAAAGGATACGGTCAACAAGGCAAAGCGACAGCCTACAGAATGGGAAAAGATCTTCACCAACCCCACATGTGACAGAGGACTGATATCCAGAATATATAAGGATCTCAAGAAATTAGACATCAAAACAACCAACAGTCCAATTAAGAAATGGGCTATAGAACTAAATAGAGAATTCTCAACAGAGGAAACTCAAATGGCTGAAAGACTTTTAAGACATTTAAGAAATTGCTCAACATTCTTAATCATCATGGAAATGCAAATCAAAACAACTCTGAGATACTACCTTATGCCTGTCAGAATGGCTAAGATAAAAAACACCGAATACACCTTATGCTGGAGAGGATGTGGAACTAGGGAAACTCTCCTCCACTGCTGGTGGGAATGCAAGCTTGTACAACCACTTTGGAAATCAATATGGCATTTTCTTAGAAAATTGGGAATCAATCTCCCCCACGATCCAGCTATATAACTCTTGGGCATATACCCAAGGAATTCTCAATCATACCACAAGAACACTTGCTCAGCTATGTTCATATTAGCATTGTTTGTAGTAGCCAAAACCTGGAAACAACCTAGATACCCTTCAAATGAAGAATGGATAAATAAAATGTGGCACATATACACAATGGAATACTACTCAGCAGAGAAAAACATTGACATCATGAGTTTTTCAGGCAAATGGATGGATCTAGAGAAAAATCATCCCGAGTGAGGTAACCCAGATTCAGAAAGACAAATATGGTATGTACTAACTCATAGGAGGATACTAGAGGTGGAATAAGGATGACTGGACTGCTAGTCACATCACCAGGGAGGCTACCTGGAAAACAGGACCCCAAGAAAGACACGGGGATCGCCCAATGACAGAGAAATGGCTGAGATCTACATGAACACCCTGGACATGAGTGTGAGTAATGAAGGGCGAGGGTCGAGGGAAAGAGAGCCTGTGGGAGTGGGAGATCCCAGCTGGATCAAGAACAGAGAGGGAGAACAAGTCCCTGGTAAATGAAGACCACATGAAAAAAGGAAGAAACAAAGTGCTAGAGAGGCCCACAGAAATCCACAAAGATACCCCCACAATAGATTGCTGGCAATGGTTGAGAGACAGCCCGAACTGAACTACTCTGGTGATGGGATGGCCAAACACCCTAATAGTCATGCCATAAACCTCATCCAAGGACTAAGGAATCTGGATGCAGAGATCCTTAGCTAGGCCCAATGTGGAGCTCCGGGAGTCTAATTAGTGAGAAAGACGAGGGTTTATATGAGCGAGAATTGTTGAAACCAAGGTTGGATAAAGCACAGGGACACATAGCCAAACGAATGGAAACACATGAACTATGAACCAAAGGCTGATGGGCCCCCAACTGGATCAGGCCCTCTGAATAGGTGAAACAATTGATTGACTTGATCTGTTTGGGAGGCATCTAGGCAGTGGTACCAGGTCCTGTGCTCATTGCATGAGTTGGCTGTTTGAAACCTGGGACTTATGCAGGGATGCTTGGCTCAATCTGGGAGGAGGGGACTGGACCTCCCTGGACTGAGTCTACCAGGTGGATCTCAGTCCCCGGGGGAGTCTTTGCCCTGGAGGAGGTGGGAATGGGGAGTGGCCTGGGGGGAAGGGGAGGGGGGCAGGAGGGGGGAGAACAAGGGAATCTGTGGCTGATATGTAGAACTGAATAATATTGTAAAATAAAATAAAATGGAGAAAAAGAATAAAGTTCCCACCTTTCAGATAAAAAAAAATAAATAAAAAGACTAACTACAAGGAGGTGAAAGGCCAGCAGGGCCACACTGTGGAAGGGGTAAAGACAGGAGGTGCCAAGGTGTTCTGGCCACAATCATAGCTCCAGATTCAGTGAGAGACTCTCCGCCAAATGAGTAAGGCATAGTATGAAATAGTAAGATACCTGACATCTTCCTTTGGCTTCTATACATGAACAGGCACACCCATACTTACACACACACACACACACACACACACACACACACACACACACACACACACACACCTTTTCACATATGCCATATGCAATACACCTCACTCATACAACATACACACATACAGACACACAGGCACACACACCACACACAAGAAATCTCAAGGACTATTTCAAACTTACTTGTAAAATATGGCTGAAAAATTAAGGTCTAGAAATTACTGTTTCATAGATTTATATGTACTTTTCAACTAATATGGGGAATATCTATTTCTAATTAGAGCATCATGGCTCACTGCTTGATTTCTAGTGCACATTTGTACAATTCTAGCCAATATTTCTATAATTTATATTTGTTTCACCAAGTCTTTAAAATTCTCCATCTTTGTATATATTTTAACTTTGTAGCAGGCTCCCAGACTGATGCCATGGCAGAAGTACCTTGCAGACCACAGAACTTAGCACATAAGCAGCACAACCAATTTCATGCCAAAATGAAAACAAGGGCCTGATTTACCAAAATTCATAATGCTAGGAACGTCCTTACATATATTAACCTTGCTTTATTTTTTCTGTGGTTCCACTTCTGGCTAATTGTTCTTGTTAACTAAGTATGTCAACCCAGGATGTTGGTTTTGTGGTTTAAAAAACAAAACAAAACAAAAAAACCAAAAACAAAAAACCTCTGAGAAAGGCTTGGGACTACATTGGGATACTGAACACACAGTGTAGTGATCGGCCAACAAATGAAGACTTTCTATTGACTTAAACCCATGTCTGAATTGTCATCTGTGGTGAACGCCCCACAACAACATGGATTTCATCTATTTTTTAAAACATTTCTAAGTTGATATGATAACAGTAGCCTTTCTTGGAGCCTTGGAGTTCCACCCTAGCCTACCTCCAATCTAGAAACTCTTTGACAATGGCAGACTTTTCTATGCTTTTGGTAATCTTTGGTTATCAAGGCAAGTTTGAGGGAATACTATATGGGTGCCAGACTGCTTTATCAAGTGAAGTCTTCCTTCCAACTCCTCTGTTTCTACGGATGAACCTCTAACTCCAGAACCACTGAAGCCTGGGTGACGCATTGAGTTACAAATGGAGTTTTCAGGCTCAGTTTTCTCTCCTTGTCTCTTCTCCAGGGAACAATATTTACACCACATTTCTCTGATATTCTGGGTGTTGTGTTTACAGCAAGTGGCTTTCACAGTCTAAAGAGGGCCAAGGTCAGGGCTGCCAGAGGTTCTCTTCCTGTTCAGAACAAGAAATGCTAGCATTAGAATTTTTTTTTCCTGAAAGATATTGAAATTTGCAGACACTTGTGCTCTCTGGCTTCTGAGTCAGGTTATAACTTTTCTGATGTGTGAGGTTTGTGGGGTGAGTTCTCAGAAGTAACATCGGGAATGTGCAAAAGTCTTTATTTACCTACAACATCAGAGATACAGGATATGCTAACCTGGGGTCACGCTGCCTTTCTGTTTCCCTTCCTTCAAATGACTATATTTGTAGGAGACTGGCCATCAGTGGTGGCTATTATTGGTTGACAAGTTGGTTAAATAAAACCCAAGTTGCTGGTATACCAGTGATGGATTTCTTTTATTAATTAAATTATTTGAAGTATAAAGATCCACTTTTAATCTACACCTTCTGAAGTGAGAAATTACATGTTTAATATGGGTCATACCTCCTGCTAATATAAAGGACAGGGAAGAAGGAAATTACTGCTCTTTGCCTGCTTGCTCTCATCTCACTGGCAAGTCTGTTCCTTTTCTGGCATTAAAGCCTAATTCTTTGGGATTCCCATGTATACTGGGGACCAGCCGAGACATTCAACTAGATTCCATTCTTGGAACGTCCATTGGTAGACAGCCATTGTTGGACTAGCTGGGCCACAGCTTGCAAGCCATTCTAATAATCCTATATAGACATCCATGTTTGGAGAAGGCCTTCAAAAGGACAAATGCTCTGGATAGGGATGTAATCCAAAGGTTGGTAGTTTGAAGCCAAGACACTATGATAGAACCCACTATGTCAGTTTATCCTGAACCTGAATTTAAGTGGGGAGGGATCGAGAAGAAAAGGGTGGTGGGAAAAAATTGGAAAAACATAAATGCGCACATTAATGGCATTAGTTAAAAGATACTCATTCTCCAACTGAATGCTGAGAAATGGCATAGTGTGACAGCTTATCCATAGAAATACGGTCACCTGCTTCAATGGTAATACAAAATGACAGTGTTCCTAAGGGGAGTGGCAATACCTGAGAGGAGTGAGCACCATCTCAACTTTGAGCCACTGAATGGTGTTTTGAAGAGTCTTCTAAAGAAACACATGGGAAAATAGAAAAATATATACTGGTGGGCAGTGGGTTTGACATTCAACAGTATAAGCTTTTTAAAGATTCACTTTATTTTTAATCATGTATATGTACTATGAAGATCAAAGTATGTGCATGTGGGTGCAGGGTCAGTCAGAGGCACTGGAAATCTCTGGAGCTAGAATTAGAGGCAGTTGTGAGTCCCTCTGACATGGGTGCTAGTAACAAACTCTGGTCCTCTTTCAGAGCAGTGCATGCTCTTAACCACTGAGCAATCTGTCCAGCACAGGCATATAACGTTGAGAAAGCAGTTACTCCCATGTTCAAGTCAGAATTCTCCATAGAAGAATTGATAGACAGGTGCACCTGTTTATAACAGTTAGAGATATTCATCTCTGCATCAGTCTATGCCTACTGTGGAATGTCACTAAACTGTGGCATCTCATCATGTGTAAGATGTGATGGACCTGGACAATATAGTTAATTAATTATGATTCCTTTCCTTGGTTTAAAATATCTATGCCAGAAACCACAGGTGCTTTCCCATTAAGCACTACATCTCCACAATGTATTTCCATAATATGCTAATATACACTAACATTGTACAGCTTTATAAGTCATTCACTAAAATCACTTATGCCTAGAATCAGGAGATTCAGCTTTGTTTCCTACTGACCATTGAGGTGCAGGGCAGTGTGTCTCTTTTGAAACTCTTCATGGCCTTTCAGTCTACCCCAATGGATGCTAGTTGGGAGATCTGTGTGGCCATTGCATTTCTCTGTATACATGATTAGTACTACAGTGTCAAAAAGCTAGTGAAGCTTTTATGTATCCTGAGGCCAGATTGTAGATGAATTTCTAAACAGTCTTATTAAATAAGAAACACAGAGCAAAATACAGGGTTGAACGCTATAGAGATCAGAGAAATAGGAATAGCCACCAGCTAACCTTAGCTCACCACGCTGCTGTAGCTTCCCAAGCAAACAAGCTTCTTCCTGTGTAACCTGCACCTTTATTGCCTTGCTGTTCTGCCTTCTCATTGACTCTTAGCCCAGCCGCCTCACTTCCTCGTCACTACCTGTCTGTACAGACCTCCAGGTCTCTATGGTTGGTACTGGGATTAAAGGCTTGTGTCATCATGCTTGGCTGTGTCCTTGAATGCACAGAGACTCTGCCTGCCATGTCATCTGATTAAGAGTGTGTGCTACCATTGCCTTGATAGACCCCAGACCCAGGGTACTACCTTCTTGAGTGGGCACCCCAAGAACCCAGACTCCAGTCCAGTTGATGCAATAGCAAGAGGCTTATTGGCAACTGTACAGAAGGGCAAACTCTGCTCCAAAGAGCAAGAGCCACATCTTACTGCAGCCCCATGGGGGCTTTTAAAGGAAAAACCCACAAAAGCCATAAGATTACAATTCCCATACAGTTTCATTTCACAAGATCATGGTCTGGTTACAGAGTGATCACAGAGGGGGTACAGTTATGTCAACAGGTACATTCTTCCTGAAACCTCAAGGGGGGTATCAGGGTGGGAGTGGAGTTTACACAAAGGTCGCAGTGGTCCTTTCTGGAACACCTGCAACTATCCCAGTCACAGTTGAGCACATCTCTTAACAGAAATATTTTTACATTGTTACATTGAGGGGGTGGTTGAATGATGGCTGAGTCAGGTGGCCCTTGGAACTAGTTTTTTAGTTTCTCATTTCCTGGTGCTTGAAGTTTCTCTTTTCCTGAGGCTTGGGGGTGTAAGCCTAAAGGGCTAGGGTCTTTCAGCCTGACTTTTGTTTATGGCTGGCTTTCTATGTTCTCTGATCTCTAGGCAAGCTTTATTTATTAACATACAAATAAAATATCATCACATTACAGCCCAAATAAAATATCACCACACCAGATGCCCTTTTATAATCAACTGATGACATTTAAACCCCTCAAGAAGTCTAATGAGGCAACTAAACAAGTAGGCCTTTCTGAAACAACTCCTAAGCCAATGTAAGGCAGTTAGTTCTCTTTTGAGGACACTACAGCCCCACCGAGGTTGTCACTGCTTCCGTTTCCAATTCTCACTGATAAACACGCAACACTGAAGTTATCCTACAAATAAGATCATTTCAAGTAACTGACATCTGTAGCAAGCAGTAAAAGGAGATTAGTGTAAAGAGTATATGCATCATTATTTTCCATCAGTTAGGCAAGGCTGAAATCAGACTCAGAAGATGGGAATCATTTTCTGATCATGTCATTGGCTAGAAATGGCTTTTTACTTCTCAATACATTACGAAAACTTTTTAGCATTTTTGGAAATTCAAATTTGATTTTTGTGCATGTGGTGTATATTGTGTGTTTGTGATGTATATTCATGTGTGTATGTGTGTGTGTGTGTGTGTGTGTGTATACATGTGTGCACTCAACCATGCATGTACATATGGAAGCTGGGGATCAATGTATGGTGTGTTTCTCTTCACTTTCCAACTTATTTTTTAAGACAGGGTCTCTCATTGACCCTAATTATCATTGTTGGGTAGAAGACTGCACAGTGATCCCACTTCATCATACATGGCTTTTGTGGGTGTCCTCAAAAGTGAGGTCCTCATGCTTTACCACTGAGCCAACACTCCAACCCTAAATATTTCACTTTTAGAGATAAGTGGTCCTACAAAGTAGCAAAGGTCTGTATAATCACCATATCTAAATAAATAAATAAATAAATAAATAAATAAATAAACATTATTTAAATTTTTTTTTGAAAAGAAGCAAGGGTAAGCCGGGCGGTGGTGGCGCACGCCTTTAATCCCAGCACTCGGGAGGCAGAGCCAGGAGGATCTCTGTGAGTTCAAGGCCAGCCTGGGCTACCAAGTGAGTTACAGGAAAGGCGCAAAACTACACAGAGAAACCCTGTCTCGAAAAACCAAACAAACAAACAAACAAAGAAGCAAAGGGAAAGACTAGGGGTGTAGTTCAGTTGGTAGAGTTCAGAAACCCTGGATTACCAAATCACACCAGTGATGCCAGCACTGGGGAGCTGGAGATAAAACAAACAGAAATTTAAGGTCATCAACTGTTCCACTGAAATACAAGGCCAGTCTGCCTTCATAAGAACATGTTGAAAAATACAAAACATGGGGGTGAATGTACCGTGGTGGGGCTGAAGGACGGTGTGCCGGTGAGAAAGGGACAGACAGGGAGAAGGAAGAGTGAAGGGTCTCCATGGAGAGGGGAGGCTCAACCACAGCGTCCCCTCTCTTGCTTCCATTTCTTCCCACATTCCCTGTGTGCACCATTTCTGACCAGCAAGCAGCATAGAGAAGGAGTTTCAGTTTCGAATTCCCGGCAATGACTGGGAATGTAGCTATCCTTGTCCACTGGGAGTCCTGCATTCCTTCCAAGGTCAGAACAGCTCTCACTTTTCTCTAAGAACTGTGAGCAGACAGCGCCCCAGGTTCTGACCCAGCCCAGGGGAAAAGAAGAACATCATCAACACCTAATCAAATTACAACTCTGGAAATGAGCTCTAGTGGCTCAGATGACAAAATTGACCATGGCAGTGATAGACCCCAAACCCAGGGTACTACCTTCTCGGGTGGGTGCCCCAAGAACCCAGACTCCGGTCCAGTTGATGCAAACAGCAAGAGGCTTATTGATGTGGCTGTACAGTCGGGATACTCCTGTCCTGAGAGCAAGAGTCGCATCCTACTGCAGCCACATAAGTGCTTTTAAAGGAAAAACCCACAAAAAGCCACAGGATCATACAATTCCCATACAATTTCGTTTTGATTGATTTATGTCTAGAGGCTAATTTCACAAGATCATGGCCTGATCACAGGGTGGGTACAGTCACATCCGCATGCACATTCTTCTGGAAACCTCAAGGGGGGTATCAGGGTGGGAGTGAAAGTTACACAAAGGTTACAGTGGTCTTTCCTGGAACACTTGCAATTATCCCAGTCACAGTTGACTGCATCTCTTAATAGAAATCTCTTAACATTGTTACATTGTGGCTGAGTCAGTCTGCCATTGGAACTAGCTTTTTAGTTCAAGCCTGGAGGGTTAGGGTCTTTCAGCAGGTGTCTTCATTGATGTTGGCTGATCTCTGCCACTCGTGACCAGATTCTACTCAATGTCCACCCAGCAGATATGCTTAGAATGAACCAGAGTTCCTAAAAACAGCTGCTATAGGTGAGCTGTGTATGATTTCTCATGGGAACTCAAAGAAATTGAAATTAGACTAGATACTACACCCTTCAATCTAACCCACAGAGGGCTGTTTAATGTACACACAATGCCAATAAGCTGTATATTGGCTCACAAGATCAAAAAGTATGTTTCTGAGTCAGTCAAGGCATGGTGATTCACAGCTGTAATCTCAGCAGCCAGGAGGCTGAGGCAGGAGAATCACCTGGAGCTCAAGGCCAGTGTGGACTATATAGTACTATAGGGATGCTGGACCTACATGAGATACAAAGGAAGATGCTGTCTCATAATATTTTTAAAAGACACTATCACTTGAGTGAGGAGGAAATCTTATAGAATGGGAAAAATGTTTACCAGCTATGTTCTGGACAGGGGCTTAGTATTTGGAATCTGTAAATAAATATTAAACATCAAGAAAACAAACAACACAATCTAAAAATGGAGCATAATCTAAACAGAAAGTTCTGAAAAGATGACATGCAAATGCCTAAAAAATAAACATTCTTTTTTTTTTTTTTTTGAGACAAGGTTTCTCTGTGTAACAGTTTTGGTACTCCTGGAACTTGCTTTGTAGATCAGGCTGGCCTCAAACTCACAGAGATCTACCTGCATCTGCCTGGCAAGTGCTGTGATTAAAGAGAGTTCCATCACTGCCCTGAAATGTTCAACATTTTTACCCATCAAGGACACACAAGTCAAAACTACTTTAAGATTTCACCTCACCCTAGTCAGAATGGCTAGAAACAAAAGTACAAATAGTAGCAAATGCTGCTGTGGGTGTGGGGAGAGGAGAACACTCAGTCCCTGATGGTGGGAGTGCAAACTGGGGCAGTTACTATGATAAATTGTATGGAAGCTCTACAAAGAGGGAACATAGATTTACTACATGATCCACCTGTAATACTCTTGGGAATATTCTCAAATGCCTTTATTCCTGCTTTTGAGCTACTTGCTCCTCAATCATTCCTGCTGTATTCACAATGGCCAAGAAATGGAAAACAATCTTAGATGCCCATCAACTGATGAATGGATGAGGAAAATGTGCAGCTTTACAGAATGGAATATTACTCATCTGTTAAGCAAAATGGGAACTATGAAATTTATGGGGAATTGGCTGGAGATGAATACAATCATTCTGAGTGAGGTAAGAAAGACTCAGAAAGACAAACATCATTTAATCCCTCTCATGTGTAGAACTTAGCTTCAACCCTTCAGATATGTGTGTTCCATTTGTGATACCCACAGAGGGTTGGAAGTTACTATGGTGCCATGGAGTGAGACTTGCAAGAGAAGGAAAATGAGGTTTAAAAGAGAAATGTGGACAAAGAAGGGTTAAATTGAGCTGGGAGGTGAGAATAGGGGAGGGGAGTGAAAGTAGAAGGGATAAATAACACTAAAGGGTTTTCAAAATACCATATGTAACCTCCAAATGTAGAGGCTTCCTAATTATATCTATACACATATAAAAAAGAAGATGGAGTTGCCCTCTCCTGGGGCAACAGTGTCCCTGCTAGGCACCACAAGGTAACAAATCAAGAGCCCAGACTTGTGGGAGGCCTGCTCCCACCTTTTTAAAGAGTTCCTGTGAGGAAGAGAGAGGAATAAGGAACCTGTAGATAGAATGATAGGCCTAGCAAAGAAGAAGAGAGACAGAAACACAGGATAGCTTTGGGAGGATCTTGGTCAATATCCAATGGCCCAGAACTTGACTCAAAAGGGCTTTTTATAACAATGCCAAGGGATAAGGTGAAAAACCTCCCCTTTGCTAGATACAACCAAGTATATACCTTTCCAAACACCTGGTACCCAGGCCCATGGTCCAATCATCCTCTTATGCAGCTCTGTTGGTAAAGCAAGCTCAGATCTCACTAGGAAACCTCTGCAGGCTCCCAGACAGACACAGGAATTACTTAGCTTTTTTGGACTTGTTGGCCAGTGATAACCCTGGTAATTACAGACCATTGTCAGTGCCCTTGGTTACCTTCCAGATATTGATAGTGGGATCCTGTTAGTGAAAACACCACATTCCTGAGTTATAGAACATGGAAAAAAATCAAACTAATACAGATGCAGAAGATCCATCCATAGTGGTTATCTTTCATAGTGCTGGAAGGTTCTAGCCACACTAGCAGAGGAGAAAATGAAACATTGATCATATCCAGGTGTGAATTCTGTGAGCTACAATAATGACTGGACAGATAAGATATAACCACCAATGTTATAGTGAGAAGAATGCCATGGTAGTAATGAACTACATCCTGATTGGTTTTATATTACTCCACAATATGAAACCCATATTTGGTACCATATCTAGACAATAGCCTGAGGCTATATGGGTCATATACCCTAGTGAGAACCTACTACTATTGTTATGCTAAATGGACATAATATTTAATGATTTTCCATTACACCCATAGGTTAGGCTATTGCTTAACCCCTATCATTGAAGCTCATATTTGCAGTAGATGGTAATCAATATCCACAACTGGCCAAGATGCATAGAATAAGACACTGATAAATATCCAGAACTAAATGGAATATACATATTTCTACTTCCAAAGGCACAGGGATGGCTGAGGAAGAAAGGGTGAAAAGACTGTAGGAGCCAGAGCTGGTGGTTGATCACAAGGAATCAGTGTCTTCTGGACACTGCAGGACAGCTCCACATAAACTCACAGTGGTCATGACAGCATGTGTAAGACCTGTCAATCCTAAGTCAGGCAAACCCCTGCATTAATAGGGGAGTTGAGAAGGACAAGAATTAGGGACCATGAACCCACAATTGTGAAGAAATAAGGTTGTATATAGAGGGGGTCAAATGGGTTGTGTCTTGGGTGAAATTAATTTGGCATCTGCACAGGACCCCATACAATGTGTTGTGTGACTTCAGTTCACGCTGCATTTGTGGAGTTGGGGACCAGGAAAGTTGTCTTTCAAGGGTTGTATTAGAGTCTAGCTAGTAATCTGCTTCTCTGTGTTCCCCTTCTTTTTCCAAGCCCTGTTCCACATTGTTATTTTAGGACCGCCCAGCTTTTTATGCCAAGAAAGGAAGTGTTGATAGAATGAAAAACAGCTGTTCATTTTATTTCACTTTCCTCTTCTTGGAAATGCAAGTGATTCTGCAAAGCAACTAGATGGTCTTCCATGATTGGCAAAAACACACTGAGAGGGGAGGGGGCAGAGCCCAGAAGAGTGTGTTAAGTTTTGCTGAACTGACATGAACCTGCTCATTTCCACAGAGGAAGCAGGGGTGGGTTCATGTGAAGAGCCTGGAGTGCAGTGGATAGCGGTTCCTGCAGCTGACCTGCAGTGAGTGCATACACTGGACACAGAATTTTCTGGTAAGCGGACAGGAGCATTCATATTTAACTTTTAACCCTCACCATCTCTTTTCTCTGAAGAGCTGATAGGTAACAAGTCACTTAGGAAGGTGCTCTGAGAGAGGGATCCTCAGCTTGGATGCTAGAGTGTTTTGATGGGAGCTGGATTGGGCAGGCTTAGGGATGGTCTTTGCCAGTCCTTCAAGCTGAGATAGACCTAAAGGAAATGATCTGAATATTGTTTTTAGTAAACGTATCCAATTGTTGTGGCTTGCCTCTTATGACTCTCCCTATAATGGCTGTCAACGGATGCTTCAGGTAATGGAATATCTCTGCAGTGTGCACGAGATTGCTGTATCTCACTCTCATCTTGCTGCCTAGTTCATGGTCAACTATTTAATTCCTTGCATCCCGAGGCCTCTGGCCTGTGGAGAAGAGGTCTCTCTGCAGGCTGCTTCTGTTGTAGCTGGCTGTGGAAATCTGTGCCTGAAGAGTCTTGTTCACTGTGCTTTTCTTTATTGTAAAGCAGGAGTGCTAAGCAACTTCTCTCCATCTGTGAGAACTTGAGCTGTGTCAGGATGTGGTGGCAGCTGTCACTTAGGCAGGCTTCCTTTTGTAACACTTGCTGTGTTACACCCTACTAATTTCCTGTTTGCATTCAGTGGACAGACCTTGCAAACAACTATCACACTGGAGTCTGCACCACAAATCCAGGTGCTAGAACTGAAAGAATGAGAGGGGAACTGAAAAGATAGAATAGCCTGTGTGCTGCAGGGACGTCTGTCTGTCTGTGCTCTGTGGGTGACTGTCCCTTCAGTCTGACTATGGTGTTTATTTAAGCAGGTCTAGCTTCCCTTTTAGGACATTCTCTTTAGCCACCCCTTCCTGGCCTGTGTCTGCAGTCAAGTTAAACAGTGTTCTGCAGCTCTGGTTTCCTGCACAGCTGTCCCCATTTGTCCTGTGGATTGGACAGGCGCTGCATGTTCTGTGCATGCTTGGGCTCATCACAGTATGATTCTAGGATATTTCTGTCTTGAATTAGACTGTTTTGTGCTCTTGTCTGACTCTGAGCATCAGCTATTAATTTAGTAGGATTTCAATTTCATACACACCAGTTACAACTACAGAGCAGGCTCAAATGTTCAGAAGAAACATCTGGTGTTTTCCTCATAGCCTTCATCCATTGCCTGATGATAACCCGCCGTACACCCGTGTGCTGGTGATGAAGAAGTGAGCAAGACAAGGGCACATTCTGCTGCCCGAGGTTCATTATACTGTGGGAGGCTGACAGCAAATGACCCTAGACAGATACACAGTATGTGGCAGCAAGTGCTGTGGAGAAACTGATGCATAATGAAAGAATGGTCAATGGTAGAGGCAGAAACAAATTTACATCCCAATGGGATTATAAATCCTGAATCCTGCCTACCTGAAGCAGAACCTAGAGAAAGGTGATTAAGTTAATTATGAATTGGCTGTTGGGGGGGGGGGGGAGTAACAAGGAAAGGAAGCAGTCACGAAGTACAAAGTCCTGAGATGAGAAGACAACCAGGGTGACTGGGATTCAGACACGAGAGAGCCCAGAAGTGAAAAAACTATATTCAAAGCTATGTTGTATGTAGCATGTACACTGTATATGTAATGAACTTTCTCTGAGAAAACTGGGGATCCTATTGGTGCCTCTCGGAGTTGACTTGACATGACAAGGCTTCAGTGTCAATAGGATAACTGTGGCTGATCATTCATTGCAGTCGAAAGTTTCCTCTGGTCCCATCTGGCCCCACAGTCCTGCGGCCACTTATAAAATAATTATTCAGAGGCTTAATACTATTTGCAAATTGTATGGCCTGTGGCAGGCTTCTTGCTAGCTGGCTCTTAAAACTTAAATTAACCCATAACTATTAATCTATGTATCGCCATATGTTCAGTGGCTTTATCTATGTCCCATTACATGTTGCTCCTTTGGCAGCTGGCTGGCATCTCTCCAGACTCTGCCTTTCTCTTTCCTGTCTCTCTCCTTGGATTTCCTGCCCGCCTCTAAGCTGCCTTGCCATAGGCCAAAGCAGCTTATTTATTAACCAATGGGAACAACACATATTCACAGCATACAGAAAGACATCCCTCAGCATTTCCCCTTTTTTATCTAATCAAAAGGAAAAGTTTTAGCTTAATATAGTAAAATTATACATAATAAACAGTTATCAAGTAAGAATTATAGTTACAATATTTAGTCTATTTTTATTTGGCAAAATTAAAGAAAATATTCTATCATCTATCCTATATTTGTGAGTCTAAAGTTTCATATCTAATTTTTTTTTATCATATAGCCCAAAGGAGGCAGTGCTTTCTGCCATTGTGTGTGACCTCTTATAAGGAGTTGGAGAAGGGTCACATGCCCCTTCTCCCTGTTCCTGCCTGCAAGGTGGATTCACTCCTGGTCAGATCAGAGGACAACTTCAGCTGTCTACTCCATTCTGTATTTGTGAGTGTATTTCCTCAATTTGTATCTTAATAAATTCTGTTACCCATTTTTTTTAAAGGGAAAGGCAGGAAGTACCACCTCCTTTGGGCCATATAGCCCAAGGTCATGGGCAGAGCAAATACCACTACAATTTATATTGTTGCAAGAACAATCATAGGAAATATAGTAATGTTGATGATGTAATCTAGGTTGCAATTGAGGAGGTCTTGAAAAAGATAATATATGAAGAATGATAATTGTGATTGGATTTGGAAACAGAGATTAAGTCTGTCAATTGATATGGGTGAGACAGAAAGAGGAAGCTCCAGAGTGACATTGGGGATTTGCTGTTGATATTCTTTTTTTTTTTTTTGAAACAGGGTCTCAAGTAGCCTAGGCTAGCCTCTAACGCACTATGTGCCAAGGATGACCTGGAAGTAATTGTCCCTCTTATCTCTACTCCCTGAAAACCAGAACTACAGGGACCCACAAGCACCTGCATGTGATGAGGTGTTGGGGATTGAACCTAAGACCTTATTCATGATGGTAAATCTCTCTCTGCCAATTGACCTACATCTCCAGTGCACAGTTAGATTGATTTCATAAAGTAAAAGATTTAAAAGAAAACAGTGAATCTAAATGATGACTTGTGGACACTGAGATATTGTAGTGAATCAATGGATTTTTAACACAGACTTTAAGAGTAAAAAGTTTTGGATTATTGCAAGTTCATATTCCTATGGAAATCAGTTCCAAGTAATAAAAAAGACAGAAGGAAAGTAAATTTAAGCAAATTAAGAATTATTTCAACCAAATACAATAGCTGGATTTACTGACATCTTTTGGAAACAAAAATAAATCAAAGGGTGGTGGTCGTCACATGCCTTTATTCCTAGCACTTGGCCTGGTCTACAAAATAAGTTCCAGGAGAGCTAGGACTGTTACACAGAGCAACTATGTCTTGAAGAACAAAGAAAAAAACAAAACCCACTAACTAACTAACTAACTAAATAAGTAAACAGACAAAAAAGATTTGTATAATCATTAGAGATTTGGTATTGATTAAACACTGATGTCAATTATCATTCATTATTATTTATTTTTCAGCTTGAGAAACTAGATATCTTGGATTTAATATAGAATATCAGTAAGGCTAGAAGCAACACAGTTGCTCATGTTCTTATAGTTGTTAATGCTGGCTAAAGGACTCAGGTAGATTTTTATATTATTTTCCCTTACTTAAGTTTTAATTTTTCCACAATTAAAAGTTTAATTGAGAGCTAGTAGAAATTTGTTCTAGTTTGCTCTCTATTGCTTTTATAAACACCATGACCAAAGGCTTTTTGAAAAGAAAACAGTTTTTTTGGGCTTACATATTGTGCTCAGAGTCCATCACTGAGGGAAGTCAGGGCAGAAACTCTACAGGAGTAAAGGTAGGAACAATGGGAGAATGCTGCTCACTGGCTTGCTCTCCATAGTTTGAGCATGTTTTCTTAACTACCCAGAACCAACTCCTACATCAATCCTCAATCAAGAAAATGTCCCATAAACATTTCCCAGTATAATCTGATGAGGGCAATTCCTCAACTGAGATTTTCTTCTCCAAAAGGACTCTAGTTCATTTCTTGTTGACCAAATGTAATCAGCAAAACACATTTGGGAACTAGTTAACATCAGAACATAACTGAGGCTGCAGCACAGAGCACACAGTGCTAAGCACAAAGGCCTCTTCAGTCTCATGCAACTCACTCTCCCTTCCTTCTTTCAGGGCCCCCTTTCAACAGAGCCATGGGTCAGTTATTCTCTAATACATCCAAGGATGAAGACAGTGGAGATTTGCTGTCCAGCTTCACTAAATATTTTAAGAAGATTAAGACAGAAAACAAAATTATTTCTCAGGAAACCATTCGTTTAATAGAATTTCATCTGAAAAGAGGAAACATTCGGGAGGCACAATCTGTAATCAGTGATGCATTAAAAAATATTGATAACACCCCAATCAACATTGCTGTGACAGGAGAGTCTGGAGGAGGGAAGTCCAGCTTCATCAATGCCCTGAGAGGGGTTAGAGATGATGAGAAAGGTTCAGCTAAAGTTGGGGTAACAGAGACAACCATGAAGAGAACTCCATACAAACACCCTAAAATTAAAACTTTGACTTTATGGGACCTGCCTGGCATTGGAACTATGAAATTTCCACCAAAAGATTATCTGGAGAAAGTGAAATTCCAAGAATATGACTTCTTCATTATTGTTTCTGCCACACGTTTTACAAAACTTGAACTAGACCTTGCCAAAGCAATCAGAATTATGAAAAAGAATTACTACTTTGTGAGAACCAAGGTGGACATTGATTTACAAAATGAAAAGAAATGTAAACCATGTGCCTTTGACAGAGAAAATATCCTGCAGCAGATCCGAAGCTCCTATGTGAATTCTTTTCGTGACAATAACATGGATGCACCACAGATTTTCTTGATTTCCAACCACAATTTATCTGACTATGATTTTCCAGTTCTGATGGGCACCCTGATTCAGGATCTTCCTGCTCAAAAGCGCCACAATTTTATACTTTCCTTGCCTAATATCACAGAGGCAGCCATTGACAGAAAGCACAAGTCTATGCAGCAGTTTATCTATTTACAAACCTCCTTACTTGAATTGTTCACTGTTCTTCATGTACCAGGCAAGGAGTGTGACAAGGAGAAGCTGGCAGCAAGTTTAAACCACTATCGAGTCCTCTTTGGAGTGGATGATACATCCTTGGAATCCATTGCTAAGGATTCCCAAGTGCCTGTTGAACAACTGAAAAAAATCATTAAATCTCCTTATTTGTTTGAAACTAAGAATAGGGAAACATTAGAAGAAAAGTTTGTCCAATATTTAGAGAAATTGTATAATGATAAGCTCCTTGTTATAGATCCTGACATTGAGAAAATCTTTTACTTTCAACGGGTTTTCCTCGACACAGTGACTGAAGATGCCAAAGTTCTCCTTAGAGAGACATTGAAAAAACTAGTTCAAACTCAACCTATCCACAGCCACTGACTGTGGCAATATGAAATGGTTATTACCAGGTAGTCATCAGATAAATTCTTCCTCTAATATATTTTCTTTACACTGGCCAATCCATTACCATCATGAGGAAACCTAAGCATAGGGTCATGTGTATTAATATGTCAGAACATGACTATCACCAATACCTCTTCAACTCTCTACTTTCTCCCATTCTTTCCTCTCTGTATTTCAACTTCACATGCACACTTGAATACACACACACAGAGAAACAGACACACATGTACACACACAAAAGATATGAATAGATGTTTTGTAGCTACTGCTTCCTAATCAAAACATTCTAACAAAGACTCTGAAAGCTGGGCGCTTTATGCTCAGTGCATAAAGCACTTGGCATGTACATTTGAGGACCAGAGCTCAATTTCCAGAACCCACATAAATGTTGAGTGGGTGTGGCAATTATCTTGTAATTCTACACTCAGAAGATAGAGATAATGGGACCATGGACCAAGCTGGCTAGCTAGAGTGTGTATACCTGCAAGTTTTAGGTTCAGTTGAGAGACCCTGCCTTAATGACAAAGGTAGAAAGCCAACGAGGAGGAGGCCCAACATAAGTCTGAAATACCCACACACAGGTAAACATGCATGCCACAAACAAGACACATTTTAAATATAAACTAAAATAAGACTCAGAAAGAAAATCACAGGTCTCAGAAATTCAAAGGGTTTATGAAGCTATCCTCAAGGTTATATAAGTAGTATGCATTTTGGGGAGTGGGTGGGGATGCAGTTCATACCAGCTGAGGTGCTTGCACATCCTGCAGGGGCCTCCATGGCTGCAGCTGAGGTGCTTGCATATCCTGCAGGGGCCTCCATGGCTGCAGCTGTGGTGAATCATTGCCATGCTGCAGTGGGCTTTTTCAGTGATGCAGCTGTCATTGGATCAATGCTCCTGTAAGCAACCTTCATCCTAATAACCTCACTTATTCATGAGCTAGACATGGAAGACATTGTTTCTTTGGTCTGTCATGGTTGTTCAGATGGGGTGAGTAGACATTTGTTTTTTATCTCCCCTCAAAATCATGTAACATAGTAGATGCTTTGAGTAGGGATCTGAAGAACCAAAAATGAGTTGAGGAAGACTGGTCTTGTCCTTACAATGGGTGCTGACATATGGAAGTGAGGCTGACCATGTGATCAGTCTCCTCAATCTTACACCAAGACATATCTAAATAGAAACTGGACGTAAAAGGGTAGATAATGGTGGGTTGTTGGAACAGAGAATCCTGTCCATTGTCTGTGGTGGGTGCACATGCAGCACAACTAGGGGTAGGTAATGTCCTAGGATGGTAGGTGCAGTCTTAAAATGGGGATTTGCATACATAATACCTGCAGGTGAAGTTCCTAGATTGCCCAGTGCACCATCAGAAGAGGAGTATATGTAAAACCCAAACCAAGAGGAGCCCAGGTTGCTAAGCTATCCTCATGTGCTTGTCTACTTAAGGGGAGGACAGAGGGCAATAGAAAGTTCTAATAAAACCCTAATAAACTCACTGACTCATTAAACCAGACATGGGTGGAATCTCTTCTTTAATTTGTCATTGGCTCCCTATCTGGGGTAAATAGACTTTTCTTCATCTTTTCCCAGGCAAAGTTATACAATAGCAGAGGTGTTTTAGCATAAGTAGCCATTGTCAAGATACTTAGTTTGGTGTCACAGGCCCTAAGGAGTAATTTGTACATTGTCTTAGTCTGTTTCTGTTTATGTGATTAAATGCTAACCAAATCAACCTGAGAGAGGAAAGGATTTAATTGGCTGGCAGGTTACAGTCCACCATCAAGGGAAGTGAAGGCAGGAATTAAAGTAGAGACTGCTTACTGACTTGCTCTCCAGGACTTGTTCCAATCTGCTTTCTCACACAACCCAGGACCACATTCCTAGGGATGACACTCACCACAGTGGGCTGGGTCCTCCTACATCATTTATCAATAAAATGCCCCATGCACATTTGAATAGGCCAATATGATGGAGGCAATTCTTCAGCTGAGAGTTCCTCTTCCATGTGAGGCAATGTGGTTCATGCCTCTCATCACAGTGCTCTGGTGATTCCTTATTCCCAAATAACGTAACCTGAGAGACCAGCTCTCGAGGTTATATCCAGGGTTGGAGGAAGAAGTCCACAGCATAGTGAAACTGAGCTTAAGGGTTTTCTATCTGAGGGGTACAGAATAAACTCACACATGTGCTGTTCTGGTCATGCTCTTTTATTATTTTGCTCTAGTTTCAAATGTCTACCAATTATATACACATACTTCAGCAACTCTCTGGCAATAGAAAGGTTACAAGGTATTTATTTCTCAGGGTTACAAAACCTTTGTACATACCATAAGAGACACATGTAGCAACAGCTTGTTAGTGGGTTTTTTTTTTTATGGCCAGGGATGCAGCTGTGGTTGTAAAGTTTTGGCTTATCTCTTAAAGAGAGAGAGGTCACAAAGAGGATAAACTAAACCAAAGAGAAATCTAAGGAGGAAGCAAAGAATTCATGCACCATTCTACATTTCTTAAGTGTAGCTAAATTTATAAGCTAAAAGTTTGTGATCAGTAAAAATGGAAAGGCAAAACACCATTTTCTTGTTTTCTCCTGACTCAGATAGTGCAGTCCCCCTTTGGAAGTGGCATCAGTCAGTAACCATGGCAACCTGTGTAAGTCGACGGGGAAGTCTACAGTGTTGATTCACATCAGCATATTCATCAAATGTCAGCTGACATAAAAAATCATTTCAGCCCTAGAAATAGATCTTCTACCCTATCCGTGGTCTCAGAACAAAGAGGGGGCCTAGCAACTATTTTTTTCGAGGCTGAGGCCGGGCATTTCCCTGCTGCTCTGGCCATCTGCAGGGTCTGCTTCCCACGGTAACTGGGTGAGAAAGCCTTTTCTTTCCAGACATGGTTAGTCAGCTAACAGCCTGTTCCTGTTACTCACACAAATCTTAGGGCTTAAACATAAACTGTTAGTTACTGAGTCTAAAACTTTGCATCAATAAACTGAGGTGAAAGTATATACAAAATATTAATAGGCTTTGGGGTCAAAGTAGGGATGCATGGCCTGTTATTGGCTGACAGGATGAACTCAGGGCAATTTTGTTCTCTTTAACCACTGAAGAGCTTTAATTCAACAAGCCCAGACGTAGTGTAATTCCACCCTTGAGTATTATCTGTGAAAGTCCCACTTGTGATTTAAATACAGTGATACCTTGTCTGGCCAAATTGTCCTGTCAGTAAGTAATTATAGAACAGGATTCTAAGTTTTTTATTGTAATATGGAACAAAGACTTGACTATGAGACTTATTTTATTCATGAAAATTACCCAGCGTAGGGAGAAGTAATCCTTCTATCAGTACATAGGAGTAATTGTGCCTGATAAATGAAGAATACACTGCTAAGGTTGTAGGACAAGTCCCATAGGTGTTTTAGAGGGGACCATGGCACCACACAAGAGAATCACAGGTAGAAGCAGCCAGCTATTCAAAAGGCAGTATTTCTCATAGACCCTACCTCGTGAATTTCTCCTCCCTCAGAGATATATCTCTCTGGTGGGTTGACCTTCTAAATATCAGCTGTAATCTACTGCATAATCTTGCAGACTCTGTTACCCAGGTCTAATTATGGTCATGTCAAACCTCCCTGGCCAAAGCCACCATCATATTGACTAGATTATTCTAGTTACCCATATATCTACCACATTTTGCTCTTCCCATTTTCATTTTCAATTGTTCATCTAGTATTATAAATCCCAGATCAATTAGGAAGGCTTTGCCCTTCATTTGTGATTGTTGGTTTCTTCGGTCTTGCTTTTAATAAAGAACACGGATAGTACATTTCAGACAAAGAGGAAAAGGATTTTAAGGACAACGTAATTGAGCTTTTGAAGACTCAGTTCAAGTCAGGGCTATTTGGAAAGCATCCAGGTAATAGTCCTCAGGAAACCACAGTATCACTCCAGCTAGGGAAGATGTGGTTAGAGTTTCTGTGAAATGAGGAAGTCTAGGGCTCAGGCCTCTAATACTTAGGCTCATATTCACTCTTAAGGCTCAGGAGAGCACATATCACACACACACACACACACACACACACACACACACACACACACACACACACACGTTTGTGATACTCCAGAGTCTCACAGTTGGTAAAACAGGACTCTATTACAACATCAATCATAGTTGCCGACAAGATAAGATTTCAGACCCACAGTGATGAGGTATGATACAGTAGTGATTCTGGATTCTGGGATAAAGGGACAAGGCAGTAACTAAGCTCTTTAAAGCTCATTGATAAGGTAGTAGAAAATAAGCTGGAAATGGTAGGGTATAGCTAGGCCTTGGGTCTTGAGATCTTGTGGCAGTGGCCAACTTAGATGCCAAGATTTCTGCAGCAAAGGAAGGTAAGTGTGGAAAGACTCAGCCCTAACAGGCCTGAGGGCCAGCTGGCTGAAACCTGGTAATAAGATACTTCTTGAAAGCCAACCTGGGTCTACCTAAGGGCCTTAGCAACAGCAACTGAGACATGATTGGAGATGACCTGGACCAATGAGAGGCAGCTATGTCACAACCAGCAGATGCATGTTCATCAGACCTTCCCCTGGGATGGGGTGGAGGGTATATAAGGCTTGCCTCTTCCTGAATAAACTGAGCTTGTTGTTTCAACATCCTCCCCGAGTCTGTGTTGTTGACTCTGTGCATACTTTCCCCCTCCCCCCAGCAGCACAGGACCCTGCCACTTCTGGTTGTCTTCCTTTCCTCATGTGTGGCACTAGTTGAGCGCCCCCTTGAGTGTTGTATTTTGGTAATTAGGCCTCTCTACATTGTGTGCTTTCTGTCCCTCTAGCAGGTAAGTACTAGGACCCCCCCCTTTCTTCTTGTTGTTTGTCTTGTTTGTGAGTCTGTCTGTACAGTAGGGTGGCACAAACTTTTGTTCAGGCTTGTCTGGTATTTCCATATAAGGGCTGGACCCTCAGGAAATGGAGCCATGGTCTCTGTTGTCTATCACATCTCCTACTACTATGGAAAACTTCCTTCCTCACTGTAAAGAAGACCCCATTGGAGCCCTCAAGTCCCCCCTAATTAGCCAGGGGCTGTGGGTTACAACATCAGAACTAGAAAGGTTTTGGTTGGAGGCTGTGGAGCTTGTTCCATGGATCTCTTTAGAGAACATGTCGGAACCTGATCTTTGGATGAGACTTTTGTTCCTGGCCAGAAAAGTTTGGGAAGTGGCCTCAGGAATAACCTTCCAATTGTTTTTTTATGCCTATTTTATTAGCTATGATTGCTGGCTTAAAGTCCTCCTCTACTGAAGAGGTAATTAAGGCCCACAATAAGTACTGCCAGGAACAATGTAACATCAACTTATCTATCACCTTCATTCCATCCATGGCTGATATTTTCTCTGCCTCTGCTGACAAGAAGACAGATGAGAATAGGTATAAAGTGAAGGAAAAGGATGGAAAGACAGGGGAAATGATTGCGGCAATGCCCAAGCCTATACTGGCAGCCCCTCTCTTCCCTCCCCCCATGTCTCAAGTGGCTACCCCTCTCACTGCAGCATCCATGGAGTGATTTGCCTCAACATTTACCTGCTGAGCCAGCTGATACCTCCCAGCCTATTCCACCTATGGTGCCCACCATGGTGTTTCCAGGTAATGTGGGCCACAATGTGGCCAACCAGCCATGGATACCTACCCCTCTTACAGACTTGTCCTTGGTCCATAAGGCCACTAATGAATCAGGTGCTGACTCACCGTATTTTGAACAAATCCTATGGCAATGAGCAATGCACTTACAGACTTATTATGACTGGTACCATTTGATGAAGGCTGTGTTGGAGCCTGTAGTTTTCCTTAACTGGTGCACTGCCCATGATGACTAGGCTGAGGCTGAGGCTTGTCTTAGTATACAGGACAACATTGCTGTTTCTCTTGAGATGCTCATGGGCCAAAAACCATATGTTAACACTGTCATACAAGCCCAAACTGTACAACACACTTATTTCCCACAGGTCTTGGAACTGGCCTTCAAGGCACTTAAGTCTTACACTCCTTGTGACCCATCTACATACTTTCACAACCTCATTAAGCAGCCAGGGGAGTTGTTTACTGACTTCCTCATGCAGGTTAATGAAATGGTGGAGTGGAACATGGATCTTGGTGTGGGGGTATACAGGATGACATGGGCTGAAAAGATGATGCTGAGTGGAAGTTTAACAGATGCAGCTCAAGTTGTATACGCTGAGATTGAATACAAAAATCAGACAGGATGACGTCAGTACATAAACAGCCCATAGACAAAGGAATGAATATAGAGTGAACTTTGAAATGATTGGTTGGTCCTTCCACCCCTCCTAGGGTTCTGAGGCTTTCTGCTATAAAAGATGCTTACTGCCTAATAATAAATGAGTCCCTGCTGTGTTTGTCTCCAGGTAAGAGAAAGGCTGGGAAATGGGTGAATGGCACACTTACCTTTCCTTGGTTCCAGACCACCTCCTCAGAGGCGATCTAAGTTCCCAGTGGGTAAAGACCCCACATCTCGGCCCCACTCAGGAGATGATGATTAACAATTGACACAGGAAGGGCTTAATGCCCCAACCCTCAGTGCAGTAGCTGCCATCCTCAATGAGGATATTTGTAGCAACTAGAGATCTTGATCCCAACAGTGGCCCAATTGCTGTCCTCACAGCCTCCCTTAATAGCCCTTTTGCTGGTAGACAGAATAGGGAAGAGACTCAAGCTGCCTCCACTGATAGAACATGCTGAGGATGTGGCAGACCTCGTCATCTTAGGAGGGACTGCCCCCAGGTTAACCATAAGACTAGATGCCCAAAATGTAATAAAGGGTTGGGCCAAGAACTGCCACTCCCAACTGGAGGGGGCCAAGGTTTCTTTCAGCTCCAGGCAGAGCACTCTCAGCCCTGCAAGTAAGAGGAGGCTCTATGAACCTGAAGATCTTTTGGACATTGCCCGTCTTTCCTCGTTCTTCTATGCTGACCATCATCTAGGATGGGTAGCCTGTTAAAGGGCTGGTGGATATGGGTATGGATGCCACCATTTTAACTGAGGCAGAAGCACTTCATTTCCCACAGTGGAAATTTAAACTTGGCCCCCCAATTAGTGGCATTAGAAGTCAACAAGATTCCAAGATAACCACCTGCCTGGTCCATTGAAAGGACCTTGATAGCAACTGAAGAGCTATTTACCATATCATCTCTATTGTGCCTAGAAACTTGTAGGGCAGGGATATCTTGGAGGACATGGGGGTTGTCCTTACAACAGAAGATAGAGCCTTATTTGATGATATTGTTGTCCATGAAGAAATAGGCCTTATTGGCTGAGACCTGAAACAGCACCTCCAATTTTAAGGGCCACTGTCCCCAAAGTCCAGTGCTACTAAACAGCCAGATCCTGTTCCAATCAATTGGCTTTCTAACCAAAATGTATGGGTGCAACAGTGGTATATTGTTGAGCCTAAATTATCAATATTAAAACACCTGGTGGAAGAACAGTTGTATGCTGGACATATAGAACCATCCACCAGCAGGCATAATGCTCCAATATTCATTATTCCAGAAAAGTCAAGAAAGCATTGTCTATTGCAAGACCTTTATGTAGTCAATGACGAGATAGAATAAATAGGTTCAGTGCAGCCAGGTCTCCTGCACCCCAGTGCAATTCCTCATTCCCATTATATTACAATATTAGACATCAAGGACTGCTTTTTCCAGATTCTCCTAGCACAACAAGATAGGGGCCACTTTGCCTTAACAGTCTGTGAGCCAAACATGTACAAGGCAGGAAAAAGATATCAATGGGCAATTCTCCCTTAGGGAATGAAAAAGAGCCCCTTGACATGTCAATTATATGTTGCTTAGGTTCTAGTTAATGTTCCTAAGGATATTGTCCTAGTATATTATATAGATGATTTGCTATTGACCCATCCTGATTTGGCTTATTTACAATGAATTGTTAAATAATTTTACAACAGGTTCACCAACAGAGGGCAGCCACAAAGGTGACCCTACAGATTTTATTGGCTCTCAGACACTTAGATCAAAGTCCTCCTAGAGCAGTAATGCATGCATGGCTCACTGAGATACAGAAGGCTACTTCCTGAAGCCCACCACCCAGACAGCTCTCCAGGACTGATGCTCTTTGAGGGCTGGTAGTCAATGATCAGTAAGAGCTTGTTTGGCAAGCCAACCTAAAACAGACAGAGTCCATCTAAGTTCTCTAGAAGAAGAGAATCAATGGGGGCAAATATATATGTAATATATGCATAATATATAGAATAATATATTAAACAAGCTTACATTGAAATAGTATCAACAGCTGAATCTCAGCTGAGAGTCTAAGAACCTGCTAGTTGCTTTAAACTTGAGGGGTCATGCCTCAGCAGTTTGGGTCATCCCACAATGGTTGTCTCTCACTAGGCAGGCCAACAACCTTATAGTTGCTCAGGCCACAAGGCTGGTACCTCAGAAGTCCCAACCATCACAGAAAACCTGGGAGTTTCTTGGAGGGTCACTGATCCAGAGTCCAGGATGGATTTCTAGAAACACTTGTTCTGATATCAGTGAAGGAATCAACAGCAAACACAGGGTAAATCAGCCCACAGTAAGAGGGAAGGCCAAGCCAACATAAGGCAAGTCATCATCCCCCTCCTTACCCTTGGCATCTGGGTGGGTTTTACACCATCAACCAAGGCAATCAAGACATTTCTTCAGGTGAGGCTCCCTATCAAGTGATTCTAATTTGTGGCCAATTGACATCAAAATCAACTACAATGCCTTCCCTTAAGATATTTCTTGACCCCTTTCCAGTTTCCTGGCTTTTGTGGTCTAATAGTGGCTGTCTACCAACAGAAAGTCCAAGAATCCAATAGTTGTTCAGTCCCTGAGACTGAATGCCTCAGCTGTTCTTCAGTATATGTGAGAATCACAAAGAAGTAGGCTCGGATGCCAGTGAAGACACGAACTTGCCAGAGTGAGTGTAAGAAGGCAAAGGCAAAAGCCTCCTTCTTCCCTGTCCTCTCTAGGCTGTCACCAAAAGGTGCCCACAGCTGGTAATCTACTCTAAATAATCATATATTTATATTATATATCACTATACATTTCTATCTATCTCTATGCTATATCTATACATATATATATATATAACTATATCTATATCTATATCTGTATCCTCATTCTATCAGTTCTGTTTCTCTATGACTAATATAGGGGTTGACATGAGGGAATGATGAAAGGCTAGAAGTGGTGGTGGTGGGGAGCTGAGATGGTCCACAGGAGGGAAGAAAGCTGGGCCTTCTAAGAGGATGTGCAGAGTCCCCAGAGAGTTGAGTCAGAGAGGAAGGACAGGCCTTTAGGTAGTCTACAACAGGGTGAGAGAGGAGACTAGGGAGTTGGAAATGCAGGACAGGAAGGAAAGTGAAGGTCACCCAATTGATTCCCAGGCTCATGTGGCCAGTGGGTTCTCAGGTAGAGAGTGCATCTGCGTATTGGTGGCTGAAACAAAGGGATGAGTGAGAAAGGAAGGATAGGTCCCCTCAAGCATCTGCAGAGTCCCCAGGGAATATAGGCTGTGAAGGAAGAAAGGGTCCTGTAGGTGTCGGTTGCAGGGCTGGGGATGAGACTGGAGAACTGCAAATGGAGGATGTGAAGGGAGTGAAGATCACCTACCTGATTCACTGACCAGTTGGTATGGCCAGTGGGTTCCAAGGTAGAGAATCTATTTTTTTTTTAAATTTTATGTGTATAAGTTTCTTGCCTGCATGCATGTTTGTGTGCCAGATATGCGCAGTACTCGTGGAGGCCAGAAGAGGTCTTTGGAACTCCTAGAATGGGAGTTACACACAGATGTGAGCTGCCATATGGGTGCTGAGAACAGAACTTGGCTCCTCTGCAAGAGACAAAAGAACTCTAACTGCCAAGCCACCCCTCCAGCTCCTAAAATTCATTTCTTAAGAGGATGAAAAATTTTATGCAAAATCCATAGAGAATATTTTAATAAAATCATATAAGAAAATTTCCCAAATCTAAGGAGAGAGAATCCCATCCAGATATAAGAGACATACAGAACACCAAACAGAAAGGACCAAGTAAAGAAAAATCCCACATTATATCATAATTAAAATGCTAACTGTACAGAACAAAGAAATATTGAAAGCTGCGAAAGAGAAGGGCCAAATCACATACAAATGCAGGTTGATCAGAATAACTCCTAACTTTTCAAACTTTGGAAACAAGAAGGGCTTGCACTTCAAAGTTTGAAAGACCATATTTTCCACTATTTACATTTATAATGATTAAAACTAATTATGCTTTATGCACATTAAAATATGGCTGTTTCTATCATAATTTTTGTGTCATTCTTAACAACAATATATATGTTTAAACACTATAGAAACCATACCATTATTTGTTGTCCTTCCTGAAGACATTTAATGATCCTGAGTCTTTCCTAGGTATGTGAGAGAATATTTTTAAAAATATCAATTCCAGAGGGCATGATATTGCATTTCTTATCAGATGTCATTGATTTGTAACATAGGCCTTAGATTATCTTTCTGGTCCTCACAATGAACACATGTCATATCATTATTTTTTCTTGTAGACAACAGTGTTTTGATGTGATGGCTAATCTTGGTTGTCAACTTGACTACATCTAGAATCAACTAAAATTCAGACTGCTGGACACACCTATGGGGGCTTTTCTTGATTAGAACATTTGAGTTGGAAAGAAACACACTAAATCTGAGCTACACTTTCCAGTGGCAGCCCACATAAAAAGACAAGGAAGGAGGAAATTTTTGCTTTTTGCCTGCCTGTCCCTACTCTTACTGGCAAGTTCATCTATCCTGTTCCTGAGTTATTCCTTTGCTAGTATTAGAATCAACTTCTTTGGGATTACAAAATAGACTGAAGGCCAGTAGTTCTCTAGAAATTACCCTGGACTACAGCACTAGATTGGGACTGCTGAGAGAGACCAACAGTCTTGTGGACTGAACAACTCCAAGATTCTGGGCATTTCTGAAGGGAGACAGCTATTGTTGGACTAGTCAGACCACAGACACTAAGCTGCTCTACTATACAACTTTATATGAACACACACACACACACACACACACACACACACACACACACACACACACACACATTCTATTCTCTTCTTTTAGAGAATCAGAACTAATACAATGGGGATCTCTTTAATGAACTGTTTGTAGAGCTTTCTTTCATGTTGGAAAGAATATGATTTTTTTCTCTGTTATCAGCATCAAGCCTGTTGAGACAATCTATGACCTGTGTAGGCCTGGGCACACTGCCATGCATGATAAGGAAGAGTGACCTTTGCTTTTGTGAATGCTCTGCGAAGTCACTGTGACAAACCAGAGAATGACCTACTTTCCTTCTTTATGCTAACTAGTTCGATCCTGTCTTGCCTTAAAGGGATGAACAAAAACTGAAAATAATTTTCCACTTAGTAATATATTAGTACTATTTACCTTGAAAGGAGAAGTTTTCTTTTGTGAGAGCCACTTATTTAAAAAAATAATTGAAAGAGAAATTTCACTAAAATCCTTGCAGTGAGAATAAATTGGACCATGGAATAGCTTTGCACTATTAAAGACCTTTCTTTGTAAATGTCCCTTATCAGAGAGCAATACCAGTTGTTTAAATATAGAAGCCAAGAAAAACCCCAACAGTCTTAGTGTAAAATAATACCAACAAGAGGCCACAGAATCAAAGAGATTTTGTCAAATCCTTCAATTTCTCAATTATTCCTCCTCTGGAAGCCTTCAGAAGTAAATGAATTCACTTTGGTCATTAACTATGGGACTTACTGTCCCATATACCAACAAAGGAGAGCATAGCCTTTGGTTATTTGCTGTCTCTTAGGACCAGCATCCCCAACTTCTCTAACTAAGAAGTAAAATAGAATGTTTTATTGAGTCACAAGGATACTATAGGATAAATATTTATGAAGAGCTTTTATGGAGAACAATGAAAGATGTTATGAAGTGCCAACTGCTGACATTTTTAAATCACACTATGCATCTAAAACAAGAAAGATTAGGTAATGTTGGCATGCCAACTATTCTCATCACACTAAGTGGCTTTTGTGAGGTGTTGATTGGTATGCTCTTAATATATATGCACTTAGCTATTAGTGACTATGTTGTTTTGAAGAGAAAACAAAGCTCGTTACATAGATATCTAAAGAAGACCCAGCTTGAAAGGATTGTTACAAGGCTTTTTGAATTCTGTAACCCCAAACATTCTAAATTCAATTTCATGATATATTTATTCAGACCTTTATATTACTCTCTGTCTTAGTTAGGGTTCACCACTATTGCTGTGGTGAAATATCATGATTTGAAGCAGCTTGGAGAACAAAGTGTTTATTTGTCTTACTTATCCAGAGTCACAGTCCACTGAGGGGAGCCAAGTCAACTCAAACTAGGCAGGGACCTGGAGGCAGGAACTAGTGCAGTGGCCATGGAGGATTGCTACTCACTGGCTTCCTCCTTGTGGCTTACTCAGCCTGCTTTCTTATGAATCCCAGGACCATCAGCCTAGGAGTGGCACCACCTACAATGGATTGGGTCCTCCCACATCAATCATTAATTAAGAAAATGCCCAACAGGCTTGCCTACAGTCAAATCTTATGGAGGCAATTTTTCAAATGAGTCTTCCTCCTCTCTAGTGACTCTATCTTGTGTCAAATTGTCATAAAAGCTAGCTGACACACTCTTTTAGGAACAAAGATGGTTTCATGCCAATACAATTTTTGTTTTTTATAATTTCAAATTAAGTTTGGAGACTAAATTTAAGGTAGTTTAACATGATAAAACTTAGTTTTATTTATTTTTATTTTATTAAGAGATAGATGATAGATAGATAGATAGATAGATAGATAGATAGATAGATAGATAGATAGAGTACATGCCATATATGGGATGTGTATGAATGTTGGATGGCAACTTGTGGGAGTCCATTTTCTCTGTCTACCATGTGGGCTTCTGGAATTGAATTTAGGTCATCAGGGTTGATGGTAAGTTTCCTTATCCCCTGGGTAATCACAGTGGCCCTAAATTAATTTTAGAAGCAAATCATTATGAATATGAATATATATATATATATATATATATATATATATATATGCTTTAAATACTGGAAATAAGTTACCCTCCTTATGAAGCCATTGTTAATGCTTTGTTCCTATTCAACACACCCTGGAACACACCCTGGAACCTGGGAACTATGGACAGTGAACCAATTCAGATTAGACTGGTTTTGCATGTATGCACACTAAGGTGAAACTGTGTCCTCAAGTGAACTTTTAGGGAGGATTCTCTATTTACAGCCTTATGCAGAAGTAGGTGTGTATATGATTAAGTCCAGTTCATTATGGAAAGGGACATGTATAGTGAACAAGGGTTTATGTAATCTAAGCTTGCCCATTAAAATAGAGACTCATTCAAATTGTGCCCTTCTTAACTGTACTGACTGGTTTTATGTCAACCTGACACAAGCTAGAGAAAGGAGCCTCAATTGAGAAAATGCCTCCCTAAGATCCAGCGCAAGGTATTCTCTTAATTAGAGATCAGTGGGGGAGGGTCCAGCCCATTGTAGGTGGTACCATCCCTGGGCTGGTGGTCCTGTGTTCCAAAAGGAAGCAGGCTGATCAAGCCAGGGGAACCAAGCCAATATGCAGCATCCCTCCATGGCCTCTGCATCAGTTCCTGCCTCCAGGTTCCTGCCCTGTTAGGGTTTCAGTCCTGACTTCCTTTGATGATGAACAGTGATAAGGAAGTGTAAGCCAAATAAACCCTTCCCTCTGTAACTTGCTTTTTGGTCATGATGTTTCATCACAGCAACAGAAAACCTGACTAAGATATTAACCAAACTTTTCTGTCTTTTGAGCACCATAAGAGGAAGCCCAAACAGTAATTAATCTCCTGAATACATCTTCTCATGTGTCTTGTTGTGAATTTGTCCTGCTTGTTGTGAATTTGTCCTGCTTTCTAATCTTCACTATTACTTTTGGAAGACCCCCACCGAAGGCCCAGACACAGTTCCCCCAGGAACCCAAAAGAGCTGAGGGAAGAGATATCTTAAAATAAATAGAACTTAGTCAGTTCCCCCTTCCTGGAGAGGGTGAAGTCAGGTGTTTTCAAAAGAACAAAGTCAGAATGTCTGGTAGTGACTGATTAACCACGAGATGCCCTACTCCAGAGATAACATGACCAGACCCCAGAGATGGCTTGTAAAACTCCGGACAGGGCAAACAGATAAGCTAGAATAAGACAAAGTCCAGGCCCTGGAAAAACTGGACCAATCAAGGATGGACCCATACTAACCCCTCCCCCTAAGAAATTTTATGGGGTTTGCCTATAAAAACTATCTTCCCCAAGAAAGAGGAACTCTCCTCCCTGCCTCGAGGCATTGGGTGTGGTAGACGAGAGCTGTCCACTAGCTTGAACTAAGCATGCATGTGCACCGGAGTCAAATAAACCTTGCTATTCCATTCTGGACATCTTGGGTCTCCAGTGGTCTCTTTGGGGGTTCTGATCTGGGCAGAACACTTTGAATAGTTCTTTAGTAGTTTTCTTGCTACATTGAACATCAGTGTAGGCTTTTTTTTCACTCTTATATAAGAGGCCAATGTAGCTGAAGTTTTCCTAGTCCTGCTTGGCTCCTACAGCCCTGTGGCTGCTTGGACCCAAGTAAACACACAGAGGCTTATATTAATTAAAACTCCTTGGCCATAAGCCCAGGCTAGTTATTGACTAGCTCTTACACTTAAATTAACCCATAATTCTTAATTATGTTTAGCAATATGGCTTGGTACCTTTTCTCAGTTCTGCCTTGTCATCTTGCTTCCTCTGTATCTGGCTGGTGAATCCTTACTCAGCCTTCCTGTTCCCAGAATTCTCCTTTCTGCTTATCCCGCCTATACTTCCTGCCTGGCTACTGGCCAATCAGCATTTTGTTTATCAACCAAATCAGAGCAGCACATATTCACAGCATACAGAAAGACATCCCCAACAGGCCAAGAACCTGAAAAGCACCTGCCCTGGTCCAAACCACTGGCAACAGTTGCCCAAAATAAAAATCTCATTTCCCAGCCTTCTTTGCATCTTGATATGGCTATATAAGCAGATGAAGGACATCAGGTTGTAACCTTGGGGAACTTTTAAAGACAGATGAATGGCTGATACTCTCTTCATCCTTTTTCTTTATACTCATGCTTCTTGCAACATGAGAAGCTCCTATCAACCCTTATCTTATAATAGTTGGATATCTGGGATATCCTGGGGCAGAGCCGCTGTGGTAGCCTGGACCAATGCATGATAAAGAAACTTTCGGATCATTTGAATCATAGGGTCTGTGGGTGATTCTAAAATACCTGGAAGTTTTTGGTCTAGTGAATGAGTGGAGCTTCTACGTCTTCTGTCAGTGATTGTTTGTTTATACATTCCCGAATGGTCTGTGCACATGCTTCTCTCCACCATCCACTATTAGTATTTTAAATATTTTCTGCTGTCATAGATGTTTAATCATTCTCTTTTCAATTCCTGCCTCCTTTATCCTTGTCTTATCTCCCTCTCCATTTCTATTTCTGTTTTCTTTTAAAAAGCCTCTGAAGTTGTTTCTGCCTCTGCTCTAATGTCTTGTATTCTGATTATTTTTCCAAAGGGTAGATTTGAGTATTATTTTTCTTCTTTTGTGGGTACCAAATCATGGATTCTCTTCACCCAAGCTGATTCTGGGAGTCTTAAAATTTAAAAGAGACATAAGCAATTTTTCAAAAAAAATTGCTTCATTTTATTTGTATGAATGTTTGGCCTGAAGGCATTTATGTGTACCACATACATGCCTGGAACCCATGGAGGCCAGAAGAGGGCATCAGATCTCCTGGAACTGGAGTTATAAGTGATTGTGAGCCACTATTGGGAACTGAACCTGCGACTTTTGGAAAAGCAGCAAATATTTGTAGATGTAACCAACTGTCTTATTAAATAAGAAACACGGAACCAATGCAAAGAAGAAAGCCAAGAGGTCAGAGCTAAGAGCTAAAACCTTACCCTTCTTCTGCGGTGGTCCTACCTCTCCAAACCAGCACCACTTCCTGTGTGTCTGTCTTTTTATAATGTTTCTGTTCTGCCTTCTCATTGGTTGTAAACCCAACCACATGACCGCCTTGTCACAGCCTGTCTGTATAGACCTCCAGGTTTTCTATGATTGGTATTGAGATTAAAGGTATGTGTATCTAATACTGGTTGTATCCCTGAACACACAGAGACTTACCTAGCTCTGCCTACCAAGTGCTGGGATTACAAGCATACGCCACCACTGCCCTGCTTTCCTATGGCTTGCTAATAGCTCTGACCCCCGGGGAACTTTATTTATTAACATACAAATAACATTTGAATACAAATAAAATATCACCATTAATATTCTTAACCATTGAGCAACCTCTCTTTCTCCAAGGACAAGCATTCTTAGCCGCTGTGTTCTTGCTGAAGGTATGAACCACAATCATTGTAATATTTTTTATTCTCTTTCCAATTTCCCAAACTAATATTATTTATGAAAAACACATAGAGGCATAACACAAATTGCTAAACAATCTTATTAATAAAAAACCCAGAGCCAGATATTGGGGTGAAAGCTGAAAGACCAAAGAAACAGAACAAGCCTGCCACAAGTTCTTACCTCTACGAAATCCTCAGCCTCAAGAGGCTATTTCCTCAGCCTTATATAACTTTCTCTGCCCAGACATCACTTCTTGGGATTAAAGGCATGTGTGCTTCCCAGTACTGGGATTAAAGATGTGTGCCACCACTGCCTGGCTCTGTTTCCAGTGTGGCCTTGAACTCACAGAGATCTGGATGGATCTCTGCCTCCCAAATGCTAGGATTAAAGGAATGTACTACCACTGCCTGACCTCTATGTTTAATATAGTGGCTGGCTTTGTCCTCTGATCCCCAAGCAAGCTTTATTGGGATACACAATATATCACCACATAGAGGAAGAAAGACAAAGTAAATAATTATGGACAGCTTACTTCAACTAGTTAGAATGTAATGAGCCCGTGTGACACAAAGGAAATGTTGCTTTTTAAATTTTAAATTTTTTATATTTTTGAGAATTTCATACATGAGCACTATAGCTACACCATTTCCATCCCTACCTCTTCCCCTCCAACTCCTTCCAAGTCCCCTTCATTCTCTCTCAAATTTATGGACACTTATTCTTTTAATTACTATTGTTTTATACATGCACAGACACAGACACAGACACACACACAGACACACACACACACACACACACACACACACACACACACACACACACACACACAGGCTGCTGAGTCTATTTAATGTTACCCATGTGTGCAGGTGTTTAGGGCTGACCACTTGGGATTGGACAACCTATCAGGGAGCTGTCATTCATAGAAAACTGATTCTCTGCAGCACCCATTGGTTGACTGTAGCTCTTCATTCAGAAACAGAGTCTTGTGAAATTTTTCCCATTCATGTTGGCATGCTAACTGCTATTGTCATTATTCATTTCTTGTTTTAGCTGATGATACTGTTGAGAGGAAATGCTAGTTTTAAAAGAGAAAACCAGGCAACTATTCTGCAACTGTAACTGCAGTGGCTAATCTTGATTGTTGATTTGATTCCATCTGGACTTAACCACAAGACACACCTCTGGGTAGATCGGGGAAGGTGTTTCCATGAAGGATTAACTGAAGTGGAGGGAGGGTGGGAGGAGGAACCTTTCCCAGAGTGGGCGGTACCTTCCAGTGGTGACCAGATGTAAGAAGGCCTGCAGAAGAGCAGCTTGCTTGGCTTGCCTTGGCTTCTTGCTGTGTGTCTGTCCCTCTGCCGCTGCTGCCACTGCCACTTCCGTCACCACCATTCCCTGCATCAGAACTCATCTTGTTTGGCTTTCCAGTGTGAACTGAAGACCAATGACTTTCCAGGAATCTTCTAGGCCTTCTGGCCGGGTGGACTGAACAGCTACCAGGTTCTCAGTCTCTCCAATATGAAACAGCCATTGCTAGATAAATCCACATTATGTAAGCAAATTTAATAAATCCTCTCTCATAATCTCTATGATTGTATCTGTTCTGTTCCTCTCAAGGGCTCTAACACAGCAGCTGCTGGTAATTGTGTCTCCCACAGTCTGTTACAGTGAAGGAAACTGCAGGCTGTGTCCTTTATCCTGCTCTTCCTAATAGCAAGTCTCCAGATGTTGTTAGTACCTAACCTTCTAAATCCCAATCTGTCAGAACCAGATTCTTTTCTTAAGAAACCATCTGTGTGCACCCTCTTTACCCATAGGTCACCTCTCTTTGTCTATCTGACTGTTGGGGGATATTGATCACACTGTGAACCCTGAGTTTGCATTTGTGTTGATGAAATAAAATTAACCTTGGGTCAGGAGGCTGAGTTAGCAACTAGTTGACAGAAAGTAATCATAGAGGATCTGAGGGCATCTGGGAGAGACAGAAAGACACAGGAAGTAGTAGGGAGGGATTTGGAGTGGCACAACCTTTTCTGGTTTGACAGAGTAGAAGCATGGGTCTTTTTGGAGACACTGGCAAGGAGAGATTAACTAGTTACCACCCAGCCTCTCTGAGCTAGCAGGTTTTCACCCCAGCCTTCGAATCTAGAGTCTTATTCATAAGGAGAATGATAGAGCTTTAGTTAAAGATACCTTTAGCAGTAGTGACAGAGCTGGTGCCCATGGGAACAGAATTCCCACCAGACTGTGGCCTGAGCAACTGGGCTACTGCAGGAGAAGCAGGCAGGTAATTGTGGAGTTGCAATTGCTAGCTGAAATAGCAGTAGACTGAGGTGCAGGCACTGTGCTGAAGTCAAAACAACACTTGACCTCAGTACCCTGGTCATAGCTCTCTCTTTCTCTCGCTCTTTTGGTTTTTACTTAGCCCTAACATGGACATCAATATACTTGGTACGGTCTCTACAGTGAGCAGGTTCATACTTTCTGAAGGTGACCATGAAAAGATTACTCAACTGCATTATCTTTTTAAAGTCTGAATCACATGTGCTGTACACACATGGGGAGGGTCAAGACAGAGAAAGGGTATCAGGTGAGCGTGTAAAAGCAACCCACAGGAGGAAACACAGTGAAGAAATGGATGGAGATTGCCTAACACGATAGAAGAAGGAGTGAGATATTGGACCATCAAAGGAGAGAGGGAGAGAAGCTGCCACAGGTGTATCATAGTGCAAATAATAAACAAGATGGCCGTGAATCTGGATAAGCCATCAGACCTTGTATGGCATGAAAAGACTGCAGGCCTTTAAGAGTCCACCTGTGCCTTTCCAAAGCACTTGCTGCTCACCTCATCTTCTCCCTTTGTAGTTACAGTAGGTTTTACTGTGTGAGGTCATGTGTGTCTTTCTTGTAATCTAAGAATGCCTAAAAATACCGTGTTGGTGGCTCTTCTCATTGTTGTAACAAAATACCGGACAAAATTAACTTAAGGAAGGACTTGAGGATGCAGTCCATTGTGGCAGGACAAGTGGAGCTGCAGGAGCATGGGGGCCACTGGTCACCTTGTGTTCACTGTAAGGAATCAGAGGCGGATGAATGGTGGTCCTCCATTAACTTTCTCCTGTTTTGTTTAGTCTGGGACCCCAGCCCATGGGAAGGTCTATCAACATTCATGGCAGATCTTCCCATTTCAGTTAAGCCTCTCTGGAGACATCTTCATAGATATGCCCATCTCCTGGATGATTCTATACCCTCTCAACCTGACAAGACCATCGCACAGACCTTTCAAATCTCTGTTTGAATTGTTGCCATACCTTATATAATATATTTCTAGACTCCTCTACTTTACTAGTTCTGCTGGCCCATCAACAAAGAGTTTTCATACTCCTGAGTTCCTGGGTAATGATCCTATATCCCTCAAATTTGTTTTTTTTTTAAAAAGGACTGCTACTAAACGAACAGGCAAATCGATCACACTAAATTGCAATAAGGCTTGTGGTTGCTTATAGAACTTGTCTGAGTTATGTATTTGTCCTAAATTCCTACATGATATTTTTTGTTTTCATGGATCGTTCTGGTCAGCTTATAATGCAATTCCTCCTATTTGAACAAAACTCTTCCTCTTGAGCCTGTTATTCCTGCTATTACCACCTCCTTCTGTTTCTCTCTGCAAATTGAAAGGGTTGTCTGTTTTCATTGTTTCAATTCTCTTTTCTTTCTCCTACAAACCCATTCTAATCCATGTTTTCAGGTCCCCATTACTGTGCTGTGTATAAGGGCATCAGCAACTCCACATTGCTGACTGCAGTGATTAATTTTCAGTCTGTAACATAGTTGACTCCGCAGTAGCCCTTGCCAGAATTGATCACAACTCTCCAGTCTGACACACCATTGCTCACTTGGCTTTGGCAAACACAAAATTTCTCCCCTTTCTCTCTGCTTTGTTGGTTAAACTGATTTCTTCCTTTCTTCAACATACTTTGAACTTGGCAAAGTGCAGTTTTTAGTTCTCCTCTTTGGAGAAGAAAGGATGGAGTTGTAGTGTGGTGAAGATGCCCTGCGAATAAATTCAGTTTTCCTCAAGCAGCATGTAAGAATGAAAAGCAGAATGAGTGCTCCTTATTCTTAAACTGTGTCTGTGAACTTGGCTGTCCTATCAAACATTCACCACAGCTCTATCAACAAAACGTAAAAAGTCCCTTTAATGCATGCCGAGTAGGACTACACAGTTCTCCATTCCTTTGCGTGAGTTTATCATAATTCATGGAGAGAACTGATCTTTAGACTGTTTCCATTTTTATTGCAGCGTAGTGTTGTTATGATTGACCTTATAAAGGCAGCTTATGAATATCTACATAAAAGCATGTCTGTATGATATGAATTAACAGCCATAGTTGAGGGTTTAAAAACACATATAACCTTTTCTACTCCCGTATTTGTGAGTTTATCTACTTTTAAAATTTAGGGTTTTGCTGAACACTGTGCAACACCACAGTCAGTATTTGCCCAGCTCTCACTGGCATCTGCCCACACGCACATAGTAGCATACATTTCAGCTGCTTCATGTGCTTCTTCCCAGCTGAGATTAAGTAAGGCAATCTTCTCCTTTCTTGTTTCAGGTCCAATAGTGCAAGCAAGCATCCTGCTCATAGCTTATTTGGTGGCACATCTTTCTCAGTTTTGTAGGTGAGGAAGGTTTGCTCATTAAAATGGCTTTGAAGCCTCATTCTAAAGTGCTGCAGAGAATCTTTCCCACAGGAGGCCCGGTGACCCCCATGGAGAAAATACTTAAGTTAGATGAGCCCCGCGCAGGCACGAGGTACCTGTTGGTGTTGAGTTCATGTTAACAAAGGAATACTCTGTGTTAAATACACCACACACTGCATCCTGAAATAGAAACACAGTTTTACAAAGGTTATGTGTGTATTAACCAGCTAATGCAAGTGCCATGCCCAAAAGCTTGCAGAAATTTGGTTTTGTACTTTTGCTAGAAGCTATGATTCATCATCCACCAACACAGTGTTTCTGGTGCCCTCACAGACTAGTAACTACTACAAACAATGAGGACCACTGTATTTAGATAGGAACACTTTATTTCTGAGGAGTCTGTGATAATTAATAATGTAGCCAATACTACATAAGTGTTACTTATTTATATTTAAATTATGTACATTTATCCACACACATCTATATTATATGTGTATTTTTAACTAAATATAATGTCTCCATTAGTTTATTTTCAAACATGCTTAGTGATATTTATCCATCCTTCTCCCCCCCCACGTCTGCACTGGCCTCCCATCTACCCAGTTACAGGCTCCCCGCTTTTCCCATCTCCCCATTTATAGCACCTGTGTCTGATTATTTCTCTTTCCTCCATCCACGGTCCTTTTTCATTTTCCTGATTTCTGCAATTACTGCTGGTCATATACTCACATATAATGATTAGGAGCTATGATTCACAATTAAGAGAGAAAATAAGGGGTTTGTCTTTCTGGGTCTAGGTTACCTCATTACTTCATTGTAATGTTTTCCACTTTTAATGCATCCCAGATTTTGTTGTGTTTTCATTTTGATGTCATCCCAAATATTTTTTTCAGTTTGTTTTATTTCTTCTTTGAACTGTTCATCATTAAGTGATATGTTTGTTGTCTAATTTCTATGTTCGTGCACTTGTTACAGATTTGTCTGCTTTAAAATTTGTCTTATTGCAGTATGCTCAAATAGGATACACAGGTGTTTCAGGTTTTTTGAACTTGTTAAGATATGTTTTGATGGGACTGGAGAGATAGCTTAGGGATTAAGAGCCCTGGCTGCTCTTCTAGAGGTCCCGAGTTCAATTTCCAGTAACTACATGGTGACTCATAACCATTTATAGTGGGATCTGATGCCCTCTTCTGGCATAAAGTTGCTAGAGCACTCATATACATAAAATAACTAACTAAATAAATACGTAAATCTTAAAAATAAGATATGTTTTGTGTTCCAGTATGACATCTGTTTTAGAGAAATTCCCATAAGCTGCTAAGTAGAATGTATATTCTTTAGTGTTTGGGTAGAGTATTCTGTAGATATCTTCTAGGTTGTTTGATCTATGATCTCATTTAATTCTGGTGTTTGTTGATTTTTTTTGGTCCAGATGTACTGTCTACTGGAAGACATGGGTATTGAATTAACCTACTGTTACTTAATTGGACTTAATCTGTATTTAAGTGCATTAGTACACTCTTTATGAAGTTGGGTGCACCAGAGTTTGGTGTATATATGTTTAGAATTGTAAAGTCTCCTTGGTTAATTTTTAGTTCCTTTGATTAGAAATAAGTGCCCTTTTTATTTATTCTGATTTGTTTTAGTTTGAAGCCTATTTTGTCAGATAATAGGTCAGCAAGGCCTGATTACTTCATGATTCCATTTGCTTGACAGATTCTTTTCATCCTTTCTCTGTAAAATGGCTCCCATTTTTGAAGCTACAGTGAGTTTCTGGCTGACAACAGAGAGGTGGGATTTTGTTTCTTAATACATTTACCTTATCTGTGTCTTCGGATTTTAGAGTTGGGGCCACTAGTATTTAAAAGTATTGATTACTGTCTTTTTTTTTTTTTGCTGTTTGTCTTCTAATGCCTATTTTGTGTTTCAGTAATTATAGCTTCATCTGTTCTCTCTACAGTCTTTTGATTATATTGATTTCTCTCTTCAGTCTGGAGTATTGCTTTTGGTACTTTCTGTAGGACTTGTTTGGTGGAACAGGCATCAATCTACCCTGTTGATATCGTGGATTTTTTTTTCCTCTTCCAATGATGACAGATTGTTTTGCTGAGTACTAGAGTGGCATCTGTGGTCATTAAGAGCTTGAAGTACAGTGCTATAGCTCTTCTGGACTTTTAAAGTTTTCATTGAGAAATCAAATATTGTTCGGATGGGTTTTTTCCTCGTACATGACTTGTGATTTTTCTCTTGCTACTTTCACTATCCTCTTTTTGTTCTGTTTATTTAATATCATAACTATAATTTGTGGAGCATTTCTTTTCTGTTCTTCTTGCATCTCTATGGTTACGTCCTTCCTTAATTTGAGTAACTTTCCTTCTGCGATCTTGTTGAAGATCTGGTCTAAGCCATTGACCTGGTATTTTTCTCCTTTTTCTACACATATATTTGAATTTTATCTCGTATGGCATCCCATAGTTCTTGCATGTTCTTTTTATGTATTTTCTCATATTCTTTGCTTGTGTGGTCCATTCTTCTATTCTGTCTTAAAGTCCTGATGTTTTATCTTCTACTTGTTTTATTTAAATTGTGAGGCTTTCCTCTGAATAATCTAAGGAGCTATGGAGTTTTAAAATTCCTTTTCAACTTTAGTTTGAGTTTTCTTCAATATTTCTATTTTATTACTGAATTTAGCTTTCAAATCCTGAACTGTTTTCTATCATTTCATTCAACCATATATTTCTATTTTCTTGGACATAACTTAGACATTTATTATTTGTCTCTTTAATTAATTGAAGTGTTTTTTCAAATTTTCATTAAATGCCTTGAATTTTTTGATAAAGTTTAGATTGTTCTTTAAAATTCTGATTTCTGGAGTTTGATTAGGCAATTCTTATTAGAGAGTGTTTTTATAGGACTACTGGGTCTACAGAGGACATATTGTCCTGGTATTTCATATTGTTTGTGTTTTTTTTTGTGATATGATCTTGGCATCCCGACCTCTTTCCTTGGTTATGTATCTAATTATGAGATGATAGCCTGCCTCAGGATAGGATAGTGCAGGAGCTGGGTGACCAAAACTATGCCTGTGAGAAGGGGAACAGCATTATAACTTGAGGTTTTATGGACACACCAGGAAAATCTGGTTACTTAATCTGCATATCCTGAGGTGGGCTTGGGGGTGTGTAGATGGTGGTGCGGGCAGGGTCGACTCTGAGGGGAATGGCCATGTGTGGTGGCTTGACTAATTGGACTGGTCTATACTGTTTTCCAAATGTTTTGATGTGTCATTTCTGTGGCAGATTCTGAAACCAATATGAAATTTTGAACTGATGATGATTCATTCACTTCTTAGGGGTTCATAGTTGAAAAGAAAACCAGAAATGTCTTAAATTTGCTGATGGGGATTTTGCAAGTTCCTGGCAGACTGTCACTTCTATCAGGTCAGCAGGTGGTGAAATGATTGAACATGGCACTCTTATTGGGATGTGCAGGGTGACTGACTGAAATGGATTCACTTTCCCAGTTAAACCTCACACCATGTGGAAGTGCTTCGTTGATTCTTAAAAAAAAAAAAAAAAGACATGTTAACCTACAAAACAAATAATAACCCACTAAATATAACAAACCACACATATCCCTATAATTCTGCAAATTAATGGTTGTATACATAGTGAATCCCTACCATGGTCAAGAAACCCAAATTAGTTATTTCTGCAAGCCTTTCTAAAACCAAGCACTCACAGAGGTGCCACAGATTGGAGATGGTAAGCACTAATAGCACTTATCTTGCTGACAACCCTCCAATTTTAGAAATAATTGGGTCCTTTTTATTCAGTTTTCTGTGTGGCATTAAAGGCTCACAGTTCCTTAAATTGCAATGTGACACTATTCTTGAAGAACCTTCAACAGCTACCCTCCCCAGTCCTCAAATCTCAGCAGCAAACCACAAAGCAAACAGTCAGAGAAGTGAGGTCAGGATTTTACTGAGTGGCTTCCTTAGAACTGAGGATAGGTAATATTCTAGTTTTGCTTTTTTCTTTTCTTTTCTTTTCTTTTCTTTTCTTTTCTTTTCTTTTCTTTTCTTTTCTTTTCTTTTCTTTTCTTTTCTCTTCTCTTCTTTTCTTTTCTCTTTCTTTCTCTCTCTTTCTGTCTTTCTTTTCTTTTTTTGCTGAGTACCTATAGTTTTTGAGGCAACTTGAGATTTCCATATGCTTAGTGATCTCCCTTTTTACTATACAGCAGGACCAAGAGCAGATCACCAGCTTCTGTGGTCTCCTGCGAGGAGTTAGCGAGTGCTTGCTGAGTCATTGACCAGATTTATTTTCACACACAAAACAACTCCTATTTTGGAACTGAAAATTTATGTAGTAGATCTTGGTGGCTTTTAAAAATGATTTTCGTGGGGCTGGAAAGATGGCTCGTGGGTTAAGAGCACTTACTGTTCTTCCACACGAACAGTTTAGTTCCCAATACCCACATTGGGCTCCTAACTCCAGCTCCAGGGGATCTGGTGCCCTCTCCAGGTCTCTGAGAACACTACACTCATGTGCATGTCACTTGCCCCAAGTATATACATAATTAAAAATAAAATAAATCTATATTAATGAGTTATTTATTTATTTACTTGTGTGTGTGAGTGTGTGAGTGTATACTCATGTGTCCATGCCATGGAGGGTGTCAGATGTCATCCTCTATTGTTTTGACCTATTCTTTTGAGGCAGCTTCTCTACTTAAACCTGAGACTTGGATTATTAGCCATGTTGGCAGTCAGCAGATCTCAGGAATCCTCCTGTCTCTGCCTCAGTTGGAGCTGAGGTTATAGGTATGAGTGGGATGACTGACTTGTTACACGGATATTGGTATCCTAACCCCTATCTTCTGTGCTGCAGGGATCTCATTGGTTGCTATTTGTACCAGAGTTGATGGTGCCAACCCTTGAGGACACTAGCAGTTTTCAGTGGGAGATCTGATGGCTCTTTGTAATTTTGCCATCATGGCATGTTCAATTAACATGACTATCATAAATACTGAAAGAAATGGGCTTATTGAGTTTTTATCCCACCAAATTCATTCTGGTCTCCTGTAGGGAGGGTCAGCTGATGGTGATAGCCACCAGTCAATGACTGGTGACGAGGGCATTCATGGAATCTGTTTAATGGCCAAGGGACTAGCTTTCAAATTCGCTCAATTTCAGATGGGGAAATGTCATGTTTTGTGCAAATAATTCTAAATCCCTTCAGCCAAACTGAACTTTCCATGTCTTTGTTTTTGTTTTTGGTAAAGTATAATTGGATGCAGTTGAAGGCTGTGTTCTCTGTCTTTAAAAGCTACACATACTGTTTCAGCTATGTGCTACTGTGCAGCACACTACTCCAAAATATGGCTGCTCAAAACAGCAAATTTCTATCTCACAGTTGGGCGGATGGATTGTGCTTTGTGGAAAATTTTCATGTAATCTTTCTTGTAGTTGTAAGCAGGAGGGGAGTAGGCTGGCATCATGAGAAGTTCAACTGGGATGTGCATTTGCGTGACGACTTCTTCCCTCATGAGTGGGTCCTCACGGGGGTGGGGTGGGGAGAGAGCTGGAACTGTTGGTCATTGGCCAGACAAACCTCTCACCATGCATATCTATGAAATTAGAAGACATGGCTCAATCAATTTTAGGATATCTCTTTTTGTCTTTCTGAATTTCAATCTCCCCTCCTAGTTTTGTTTACTGATAACCAACACTTCTTGGAGTCTGGGGTATCTTTAAGCATTCTGAAAGATAAGCATCCTGCAAATGTCATCTCATGTTATCTAGAGTGGCATTTGCAAGGGGCAACCAGCAGTGCAAACCCAGGGTTTTGGCATAATGCTCTCCAGCGTTTGCAAGTTTATGTTTCTGCTTTGTAAGAAGGGAACGAAACAACGTATGTGCTGTAGATGAGCTCTGTTTAAGAGTCACACTCCCAAACTCCATGTTCTAAGTGTTCCTTTTGTATACTGTTGTAGCTGTGTAGAACTTAAACTTTATATTAATCTTTTGTTCCATTATTTTTTTTGTAGTTGTTTTTGTTTCATATGTGCACACATGACATCTTTTCCCCAGCTGTTTGTGCTTTGTGGCATATTTGATGTGTTCCCACAGTACTAGCCTATGTTTTTACCCTGATTTTTTTTCTTCATGAAGCAGACACTTGTTGCCCACGGGAACTAAACAGTTAATTATACGCATGCTGCATTGTAACATGCTGTGGATTTGGCATCAGGCTGGCTTTGAATGATCTAGACGAAAGGATTTTTGTGTGAACTATGCTGCATGGTTCATCATGGGCTAATCATGTCATCTTTTCTGTCGTTTATTTTGATATGATATTTAGCACATCCAACTTCTTCAGTATCTGGAGTGTTTAAAGCCCTTGCTGAGAGAAAAGTAAAACTGCATCTGCATTTCCAAATATTGCCAGGTGGGGGAGCTCTGTAGTAAGAAATGGCCGTGAAAGATTTGAAAAATTTGAAGTCCTTATTCTTAAATCACATGTTTAATGGCTGGTTTTTTTTTGTTGTTGTTGTTTTGTTTTTCATCATCTGTGAAATTCTTCCCAGATTGGAGAGTTTTGTTTAAAATTGAAAATTAAAAAAAATTTAAAACATAGCCTGAATTGTGCCAAAGACCTGCTAGTTTTTTTCTGTTCTGTGACCAACATTTTATTAGCCATTTTGTCAGTGAATTGTTACAGTGAAATGGCAATATTTTGTTTTGATTTTTAGAGACAAAATCTCACTGTGTGGCTGTTCTGGAACTCACTAGGTAGACCAGGCTAGCCTTGACCTCATTTGATCTGCTTGCTACAGCCTCCTGAGTGCTGGGATTAAAATCATGTCCCATCACATCCAGCTTTTGAAATAGGAATATTTTTAAAGACTCTTACTGATAAGGCATCCATACCACACCAGTATTTTTTCTTTTATTGAAAATAGATTTTTTCTCACATAATATATCTTGATAACGGTTTCCCCTCCCTCTGTTCCTCCCCACCTCACCTCCCATTCATATCCACTCCCTTTCTGACTCTTATTAGAGAACAAGCAAGCTTATAAGGGGTAATAATAACATAAAATAACTTAAAATAAAACAAAAACAAACACATAGGAATAGGACAAAACAAACAGAAGAAAAAGAGACCAAGGAAAGGCACAGGAAACAGATACAGACACAGAGACCCACTTGCTCACACACTTAGAAATCCCATAAAAAAACGCTAGACTGGAAGCCATTATATATGTGCAAAGGACCTGTAGAGTAAAAAGAAAGGTAAAAATGTGTAAATAAAAAAAAATAGAAAATAAGATTTAAAAAGAAAATCCTGACAAGACATTATGAGGCAAGGAAACTCCAAGGATGTCTCTAGGTTTGTTTTCTTGACCATCTCCTGCTGGGTGTGCGGCCTGCCCTTCAGAGAAGTTTGTTTCCCCAGTGAGACTTCCTTGGAAAAAAAAAAAATTTTCTTCTCTCTCTCTCTCTCTCTCTCTCTCTCTCTCTCTCTCTCTCTCTCTCTCTCTCTCTCTCTCTCTCTCTCTCTCTCTCTCCCCTCTCTCTTTTCTTTTAGTTGAAAATAGGTTCTTTTCTCAACCAATATCTCCTGAATATCGTTTTCTCTCCCTCTACAAAAGAGTCAGAGACCCACTCGTTCTCACGGTCATGAGTCCCATAAAAACACTAAGCTAATAGCTATAATATATACTCATAGGACCTGGTGCAGACCCATGTAGGCCCTCTGCTTGCTGCTTCAGTCTCTGTGAGTTCATATACCTTGCTTACTTGATTCAGAGGGACTTGTTCTCCTGGTGTCCCCTATCCACTCTGGCTCTTACAATCTTTCCACTTCCTCTTCCACAGGCTTCTCTGAGCTCTGAGGGGAGAGATTTGATAGAGACCTTCCACTTAGACTCTCTCTTAATCATTTCAGGCTTTGGGTCTTTGCATCTCTTCCCATCCGCTGCCTGAGGAAGCCTCTCTGATGATGACTGGGTAAGGCATTGATGAGTATAGTAGAATATCATTAGGATCCATTTTTATTTTTATTTTTAGACCAATCATGTTTGGTTTTACCCTAGGTTCTGAGCTATCTAGGGGTTTGGTTCTTGGTTACCTAAGCAGTATTTGGTATGGGTTATATCTCTAGGAGTGAGGCTGAAGTCAAATCAGACACTGATTGGCTATTCTCCCACAAGTTCTACATTCTTCTAGCATGTTTTGCAGGCAGGAAAGATTGTAAGTCAAAGGTTTTGTAGCTGGGTTGGTGTCCACGTTTCTCTGTTGGTAACCTGCAGAGTACCTTCCCACACCAAAGAGACTGGAACATGGGGGTGAAGGCTTTACGCAGGCACCAACTCAACCTCTACATGTTCAATGAGCTATGTGGATGTTGTCCCTGGGAATGGGACTTCACTCTCCATTTGTGGAGACCAACCCTCTCTCCTAGCATCAGCCTGAGTTGTTTGGGGATCTTCATGGGACTCCTACCCCTTAGACAATAACTCAGTGGAATGCAACTCAGTCCCTCCACTGGAAACTTTGCCTACCTAGAAGACATGGTTAGTTGAGATTCCATATAAGGAGCCCTCACTAGGATTATGCTTATAGATTCAAGGGAGGTTCCACTGTACTAGGTTTCCACACCACCTCCCAAATGCCCCCTAATTCCGGCTCTCTCTCTTCACACTCTCTCCATCCCATCTCCCTCCCCCATGATCCTTCCTGCTCCCATCCCTGCTTGTCTCATTCCACCTTTAAAATATATTCTAGTTTCCCTTCCCATGGAGATCCATGTGTTCACTGCTGGACTTCTCCTCTTCGCCTAACCTTTCTAGGTCTATGGATTGTAGCATGGTTACCATTTACTTAATGGATAATATCCACTTATAAGGGAATGCAGATAATATTTGTCTTCTGGTATGTATTACATCACTCAGGATGATTTTTTTCTAGTTCCACATAGTTGTCTGCAAATTTCACATTGTCATTTTTTTTAACATCAGAGGAATACTCCATTGTGTAAATACACCATATTTTTTATCCATTCTTTGGTTGAGGGACATGTAGGTTGTTTGCAGTTTCTGGCTATCATGAATAAAGCAGCAGTGAACATGGTTGAGCAAATGTCCTTGTGGTAAGATGGAACAACCTTCGAGTAAATGCCCAAGAGTAGTATAGCTGGGTCTTGAAGTAGATTGATTCCCAGTTTTCTGAGGAACCACCATATTGATTTCTATAGTGGCTGTACAAGTTTGCACTCCCACCAGCAATGAAGGGGTGTTCCCCTTGTTCCACATGCTCACCAGTATGAGCTGTCACTTGTGTTTTGATCTTAACCATGATGACAGGTGTAAGTTAGAATCTCAAAATAGTGTTAATTTTCATTTTCTTGATGGTTAAGGATGTTGAATGTTTCTTTGTTTCTCAGCCATTTGAGATTCCTCTATTTAGAATTCTTTGTTTAGATCTATACTCCATTTTAATTAGATTATTTGTTTTTTATATCTAATTTCTCGAGCAACAACAACCAGAATCTTTGTCTATTCTGTAGGCTACAGCTTTGACCCATTGTCCTTTGCCTTACAGGAGCTTTTCAGTATCATGAGGTCCCATTTACTAATTGTTGATCTTAGTGCCTGCACTATCAGTGCTGTATTCAGAAAGTTGTCTACTGTGTTCAAGGCTATTCCCCACTTTTTCTTCTATCAGGTTCAGTGTATCTAGATTCATGTGGAGGTCTTTGATACACTTGGATTGAGTTTTGTGCAGGGTGATAGTTATGGATCTATTTGCATTTTTCTACATGCATCTGTCCAGTTGACTAGAAAGATTTGATGAAGATGTTGTCTTTTTTATTCAGTGTGTATTTCTGGCTTCTTTATATTAAAAAAAATCAGGTGTTTATATGTGTGTGGATTTATATCTCAGTCTTAATTGGATTCCATTAATCAATGTGTCTGGTTTTATGCCAATATAATGCTTTTTTTTATTTCTATTGCACTGTAGTGCAACTTGAAATTATGGATACCTCCAGCAGTTTTTTTATTATTCAAGATTGTCTTAGCTATTTTGGGTTTTTTGTTTTTTTTCCATATGAATTTGAAGATTATCCTTTCAAGATCTGTAAAGAATTGTGTTGGGGTTTTGATGGGAATTGCCATGAATTTGTAGATTGCTTTGGTAGGATGACCATTTTTACTCTGTTAGTCCTACCAATCCATGAGCATGGGAGATCTTTCCATCTTATGACGTCTTCTTCAATTTGTTCTTCGGAGATTTAAAGTTTTTGTCATATACATCTTTTACTTGCTTGGTTAGAGTTACTTCAAGACATTTGTGAAGGGTGTTGTTTCTCTGATTTCTTCCTTAATCAGTTTGCCCTTTTTGTATAGGAGGGTATGGTGGTTTGAATAGTTATGGCCCCTATAAACTCATGTGTTTAAATGCTTGGCCTATAGGGACTGGTATGTTGTGCATTTATTTTCATTGAATCCTAGGAAATCTTTAATTTCTTTCTTTCTTTCTTCCTTGGCCCATTGGTGATTCAGTTGAGTACTATTCAGTTTCCCTGAGTTTGTAGGCTTTCTGTAATTTATGTTGTTGAATTCTAACTTTAAGCCATGGTAGTCCAATTGAATACAGGAGGTTATTCCATTTTTTTTTATCTGTTGAGATTTGCTTTGTGACTGAGTAAGTAGTCAGTTTTAGAGAAAGTTCCATGAGGTACTTGGTATATCTTATTTCAATCCTTTACTCTTAGGTAATATCTATCCTTTGTGTGGGGTGTGTTTCTTGCATGCAGCAGAAAGGTGGATCCTCTTTTTGCATCTATTCTATTAGTCTGTGTCTTTTTATTGGGGGAATTCAGACCATTGATACTGAGAGAGATCAATGACCAATGACTGTTGACTCCTGTTAGTTTGTTGTTGTTGGTGGTGGTGGTAGTGTGTGTTTGTGCATATGTGTGTGTGTGTCCTTCCCTTCTTTTGGTTTTGTTCATGTGAGATAATTTATCTCTCGTGGAAAAAGATAGATTTTCATTTGCAAGTGGTTATCATTTGGAGAGATCCTCTGTGTTAAGAATGAGGGCATGTGCCCACTTCCTTTTTCAGCTTTAAGACTCCATCTGGCACAGACCTGTACATGCCCTGTGATGCTGCCTTAGTCATTGTAAGTTCCTATCTTCATCTATCTTGTTGACTTAGAATTCCTTGTTTCCTTGTCCTCTATCTGCTCTGGCTCTTACACTCTTACTGCCTCTTCTTTTTCAGGATTCTCTGAGTCCTGAGGGGAGAGAGATTTGATGGGGCCACCCTGTTTAGGGTTGAGTGTTCCAAGGTCTCTCCCTCTCTAAATAATTGTTTATCTGTGGGTCTCTGGATTTGTTCCCATCTATTGCAGGAGTAATCTTCTTTGGTGATGGCTGAGGAAGGCACTGATCTATGACTATAGCAGAATGTCATTAGGAGTCATTTTATTGCCATGTTATTTTAGTAGAACAATTGTATGTGGTTTTCCCCTAGTTCCCTAAGCTATGTAGTCTCAGGTTCTTGGTCACCTGAACATTGTAGAGTATGAATTCCAGCTCATGGAGTGGGCCTTAAATCAAACCCGATCATAGTTGATTATTCCCACAAGCTATATACATCATTTAACTAGCATACCCTGCAGGCAGGACACCCTTGTAGATCAAAGTGTTTGTGGTTGGGTTGTGTTTACACTTCTCCTTTGGTAGCATGCAGAGTACCTTCCTGTACCAAAGACACTAGGAGGTAGCCATGAACATTCCATGTCGGCACCAGCTTGACTTCTTTATATTCAATGAGTTGTGTAGATGTTGTCATCAGCAGTAGGGCCTTGTTGTCAGTTTGTGGGGAGCAAACTATAGTCTTGGCAATAGCCTGGGTTGATTGGGGTTCCCATGGGGCCCCTTTGGCCAACAGCTCATTTAGATGTAATCCATTCCCAGTACTGGAAGCTTCATCTGGAGACAAGAGAAGGCTGGATGGGCCTCTGTCTCCCCCATTATTTGGTGATTTCATTTAGATCACCTTCATATATGTATTATTAGGTTTCCATACTAACCTTCAAATGGTCCTTAATTTTAGCGGTCTCTCCCAGTATTCCTGTTCCAGCTTGCCCCATCCATCCATTCTTATCTATTCTATTTCCCTTTCCCAGGGAGAGCTATCTGTCCCTCCTAGTCTCTTACTTTATACCCAAACTCTGTGCTTGGTTATAATTGATTTCAGAGCTAATATTGACATATAAGTGAGTACATACCATATTTATCTTTCTGGGTCTGGATTACTTCACTCAGGATAGTTTTGTCTAGTTTCACCCATTTATTTGCAAATTTCCTCACCAGTAGTTTTGAACATATGTGTGGGCAGAGCTGGATGCTAATCTTGATTCCTTTATTTACCCATTTTGATTTGACTTAACTCAATTATGTAATCTCTGTAGCTGGAATTTTCTCCAGTCCTGCCTGGCCCACAGTCAGGACAAATCTTTCTCACCCGCCAGTCCCACAGCTGCTCAGACCCAACCAAGTAAACACACAGAGACTTATATTGCTTACAAACTGTATGGCCATGGCAGACTTCTTGTTATCTAGTTCTTACATCTTAAATTAACCCATTTCTATAAATCTATACCTTGCCACATGGCTCGTGGCTAACCAGTATCTTACATGTTGGCATTCATGGCGGCAGCTGGCAGCGTCTCCCCGACTCAGCCTTCCTGTTCCCAGAATTCTCTTCTCTGCTTGTCCCACCTATACTTCCTGCCTGGCTGCTGGCCAATCAGCATTTTATTTATACAGAACAATATCCACAGCAAATCTCTCTAAGTCTCAATCTTCTGATCTTTAAGTGGGAATCAGAATTCTTTTGTAAATTAAGTGGGATCGTCCCGTATGCCAGGTATCTTCACTTGACTCTCACCTTCCCAGGAGCATTAGGGAACATAAGGGCTGCTTTGTTCTTTGTCCAATTTTGTTTGGCCACTGGGACGTCCAGAAAGACTCTCCAATCCTCCCTTACAGGCTTTCTATGCTTCTCTTCTGTGTTCTGGGAACTGCTCCCACATCTATTCCTTTTCTAAAGACAGGTTAGCGGCAGGCTGCTGCCACCAGCTTTAGGGTACAACATCATCTTCTTTCCCTCCCACATTCGTTCAAACAATTCCTTTATTAAACTTGCCCAGCAGAATGCTAATTTGACAGCATTTTCTATCTTTTCTCCTGGGATGCTGATGCTGGGTTTATTTGTTACCACTGGGATTTGCATACAGTCCAGTCCAGCTCAGCGGTATTTATCAATAAAAAAGAACTTGAAGCATGTTATCAGACTTATACATACAACTGCTCCATTGACTAAGCCCAGGGCTTGAATTATGATTTAACAAATCCAACACTGTTTAAATAAAATACTTTAATATTGTAAGCTTAAATGGCATTTAGTGGAGAAAGGTTTAGTCTCTGAGGAAAACTCCATCAATCCTATGATTTCTCTGCTTACTTTCTTCTTGCCAAAAGTTTTTAAAATCACATTTATCCATCTATCTATCTATCTATCTATCTATCTATCTATCTATCTATCTATCTATCTATTTTTGTGTGTATGTGTGTATATGTGTATGGAACAGATATGGACCATTTAGTTCATTATGGCTTAGGTTACCATTTTATTTTTAATGATTGTGATATAATCACTTATGAAAACTTTCTTTTGATATTCAATTTGAAGTCACATTGTCTTTGATAAATTTATTAGTTAACTTTGTTCTTCACTTTATATACTAAAATCCTTTGAAACACAGAGAATTAACTGTATCACTCTACAATGGTGTGTGTGTGTGTGTGTGTGTGTGTGTGTGTGTGTGTGTGTGTGTATGTGGTGTTAATTGCCTCTACTGGACAAACAAGTACAATGGCCAGATTTCCCACTTTATCAGTATATAATAACCATTCTAAACAATTCAGTAGTTTCTTATGTATATGCCTTCAGTCTTTTTTTTTTAACCTCTTGAGTTTTAATCTTGATTCATGCAAAACTTTGCCCCAATGAAGAATTTAATTTAGGAGCAACCTGCCACTCACTGTACCACGTCTGAGGAAATGGAAGGAGTATTGATTAGATCTCCAAAGACATCAACCTATAGCAGTTTTGTCTCTTGCCTAAAGTGGGAATTTGGAGTTGCCCATTAGAATTTAGACATGTCAGACAGTACAATCCACAATTCAACATTAGGAAGCAACACAGAAGCCTGGAATGCAATGGCTTTGGGATTCTCAGAGTCCATCCTCGTAATGACGGCACCTGGTAGACAGATGGAGAATGGAAAGGCAAGCAGGGCAGGAGCTGGAGGGTCAGGCAGGAAGCCTGAGATGGAACTATGGGGCATCTGTGTCAGCTCTGTAGCTGAGAGAGCATGCTGGTAGACTAAGGCTTCAACCTGGACAGCAGCTCTACCCCCAGCTCATTATTTCACAGTGTTCTGAGTTGATGGATTGAGGTTTTCTCTTTCTAATTTCTTAGAGGGTAGGCAAGTTTAAATGGAATTTTATGCTGACTGGTAAAATGCTGCCTGAATAAGACAGGGCTTTCTGATTGTATCTGACATGTTTTATACAGCTTCGGGAACTTTGTCTGAGCTGTGTTGATGAGATGAGAAGCATCTCCATACAAAAAGCATAACACTTGCATGTCACCTTACTATAGTGCCAGCAATGAGATCCAGGGTGTTTTCAAAATCCTATAGGTACTTGAAAAGGAGTCTATTGATGGCACAGTCTTCAACTGTTAATAGTGAGACTGTATTTGGATTTGGGTGGAACAACCTGGGACGATGTCAGACAAATTCTCATTGCAAAATTGAAACCTGCATGAGAAGAGGAAAGAGCTGCCATGATGTTAGGTACACTGAGTGTTTAAAAACTTCCCCTCCCTCCCTTGCTCTCTCCCTTTCTCCCTTTCGCTCTCCTTCCAGAGGAAAATAGGGAGGAGAGAAGAAAGGCGGGGGGGGGGGGGGGGGGGGAGGGGGCAGGGTTTGATGGTGGTCAGAATCTTCTGACCTGAGCTCAGGAACCCTTGTATTTGTGGTCAATTTTGCCATAGGACCCAGAAACAGCTTCTCACCACTGGGTGGCTCCCTAGACTGTCAGGGTCTCATTTCCCCCAAGTAGAGGTGAAAGCAGATGGGAGCTGTAGCATTCTGGGGGAGATGGTCTCTCTTCTGGTTGCTGGAACTGAATATGAGAGTTGGCTGGCAGGAATCATCTACCTTTTTGTAAGCATGTCTTCATTTTTTGATTCCTAGAAAAGAACAGTTTAGAGCCTCCAATGTGAAGCCCTGTTTTGTTTGCTGGGGAAGGAGCAGAGCCCTGGGGCTGACTGCTCAAGTGACCTGCCAGAGGTAATCTTCACAGGAGGCTTGGGATTTGGGATCTCTTTCTTTTCTTTCTTTCTTTCTTTTTTTTTTAAGTTCAGTTTCTTGAATTAAAAGTACTTTTCAGAGCTGAGAAAACCCCAAACCAAAGCAACACTAACTCAAACCCAGCAAGTTCTTCCCCTGACACTTTTTTTCATCATAGTTTATAAACGAGGGCTTGGGAGAGGGAAAAAACAGGCATGGGAGGAAACTCACCCAATTGTTTACCACATGCCATTGTTTCCAGAGACAGGCCCTGCCCTTGGAGACCGTCTCTTGTTTCAATGATCCCTAGAAGAACTTGGAATGTGGTGGGCTGTCAAGCACACTTCCTCCCTTCCCTACCTCCCTACATTTCTTCTCGTCTGTTTCTCCCTTCTTCCCTTGCTTCTTGAGATGCAGCCCAGGCTGGCCTTAAACCTGAAATCCCCCTGCCTCATCATGCTTTACGGTTCTGGGATCACAGGTTTGTGGAGTCTCTTATGCTACTCTTTATGTTCATGTCCTGTTGCAGACCACATCCAGCATTTCTGGGATAGCGGGGTATGTCCAGACAGGTATGCCAAGCTCGAGATGTATGCCGTGATCAAAGCTGGTATGGCTGCTTTCCATTCCAGGGTTCCTTTCTCTCCTGGTGGGAGGCCACTGGTGCAGCTAATCCATCAGGTAGTTTTACAGCAGATAGGATCAAAGTGCCAGGGATGGGAAGTGGGTTCTGACAGCAGGACATTACAGGATCTTTGATCTCAAAATTTGCTTTCTCCCATCCTCTGGCCTCTTAGCTTATTCTCACTACTGCTGTGTTCTCCAGGCAGCCACCTAGCTGCCGAGTAGTCTCTGAAGCTGCTTTCTCACAGGCTGGGCTCAGATTTGGAAAGGGTCAGCGGCACCACTGTGTCCCAAGGCTTGAAATTGATTTTTCCTCAAAGTGAACAGCTGAGTCCCTTCTCCCACATGCTAGGATTATTAGCACTACCCTGACTAGTAACACAATTGACAGTGATTCCTGCTTGGCCATCTGGAGTTTATAGAACTTATCCATCAGCTAGAGCTTTTGTGGGGAGAAGAGGAAACAGTGAGCTGTGATGGCTATTTTTTGTTTGTCAACTTGACTACATCTGGAATTAACTAAAACTCAAGTGGCTGGGGACACCTGTGAGGGATTTTTTTTCTTAATTAAATCAGTTGATGTGGGAAGATCTGTTTTAATCTGGATATTTTGAGATGGGAATACACACATTTAACCCAGATCCTTTGAGGTGGGAAGATCCACCTTTAATCTGGACCAAATGTTCTGGTGGCAGTCTGTATAAAGATCATAGAAGAAGGGTGCTTGCACTCTTTGCTTGGGTGTCCTCTCTCTCATTGGCGAGTTCATTCCTTCTACTTCTTTGGATTCTGGCATATACTGAAGACCAGCTGAGACATACAGCATCATGGACTGAAGAACTACCAGATTCTTGGACTTTCTATTGGTAGGGAGCCATTGTTAGACTAGCTGGACCTTAGCCTATTAGCCATCCGAATAAATCTTCATACTGGCTGGTTTTGTGGGTCACCTTGACACAAGCTAGAGTCATCACAGAGGAAGGAGCCTCAGTTGAGGAAATACCTCCATGAGATCCAGCTATAAGCCATTTTCTCAATTAGTGATCAACAGGAAGGGGGGGGGAGCGGCAGCGGCAGCTAGCCATATAGGTGGTGCCATCCCTGGGCTGATAGTCCTGGATTCTCTAAGAAAACAGGCTTAGCAAGCCAGGAGAAGCAAGCCAGTAGACAGCTCTCCTCCATGGCCTCTATGTCAGCTCCTGTCCCCAGGTTCAAGCCCTGCTTGGTTCCTGTCCTCACTTCCTCCAAAGATGGACTATGATCTGGAAGTGTAAGGCAAATGAACCCTTCCCTCCAATACTTGCTTTTTGGTTATGGTGTTTTGACACAGCAATAGAAACACAAACTAAGACAAATTGATACCAGTGTATTGGGGTATTGCTGTGACAGACCTGACTATGTTTTGGGGAGGACTGTGGAAAGACTGGAACTTTGGGCTAGAAGAACTATTGAGTGTCAAGAGCCTCATGGGATGTTCAGTGGGAACATGGAAAATAAGAATGAGCAGTGCAGAGGATGGAGGCTTGGCTTGTGAAGTTTCAGAGGGAATTCAAAGACTCTATCAGATCCATTTGTTATTTAGAATTAAGATTCTGTGGTTCTGGATAGCTGGAGCTGAAGAACCAGCCGTGATTAACAAGATATCAGAAGTACTGAAGCAAAACTTTGCTTTGCTGGGATATTTGATGTTGGTCAGCTGGAGCTAAGAAATTAGTGGTGATTAAGAAGAAACCAGCATCACTGAAGTGAAATCTTCTGGGAAGTGTTTCCTGAGAGCACAGAGAAGCTGTGTTCCAGAAGTGGTCAAGGTTGTACCTTCTGCTGGCAGCTGGACTTGGTAATGTGTAAGACTCACCCAGGTGGTACTGGTTTTGAAGACATGAAAGTGTCTTGGAGAGCAGCTGAGGCTTGGCACTGTGAGAGTCCAGGAGAGGCCATTGAAGAAGGTGCAGCCTAAGTGGCAGTTGAAGGCCCAAGACTGAAGGGGTCTTGCAGAGAAGTTGAGGCTTGGCACTATGAAGAAGGCCTTTAAGAGGCTATTGATGAAATGCAGCAGAAGACCCCAGCATCTTGGAGATGCAAGTATCATGGGATGACCACCAAGAACAGCAGCAGCAGTGGAGTGGAGCCAGCTGGAGCCTAGAAGACAAGGTGTTATGTGCTGCATTGGACGGAGCCAGAGAAGTGACCCAAGCCCTTTGCAGGAGTCCAAAAGATTGTGAGTGAATCCCAAATAATTGGACATTGAGTTATTTATACTATTAGAGTTTGGTTTTGCTTGGTTCAGATTGTGATGGTTCCCTGGTTCTTCCCTCTTGGATGTATTTAATTTTGATTTTAAAGGAGCCCACAGATGAAAGACTTGAACTTTTAAAAGAGATTGAATATTTTAAAGAGACTGAAATTTTAATGTTTTTGAATTTGTAAAGACTGTGGGACTTTTCAAATTATTTATGATTTTAATGTGAGATCTTAGGGATGAATAAGAAAGAGAGTCATAGTTTAATAGTGATGGTTTGTGTGTCAGGTTGACAAGGGGTCAGCTGTACTGGTTGGTTTTGTGTATCAACTTGACACAAGTTAGAGTCATCAGAGATTAAGGAGCCTCAGTGGAGTTCATGTCTCCATAAGACTAGCCTGTAGGGCATTTTCTCAACTAGTGATCAATGGGAGAGGGCCCAGCCCATGATGGGTGGTGCTGTAGATGTAACAGTCTTATTAAATAAGAAACACAGAGCCAAATGCAGAGTTAAAAGCCCAAGAGGTCAGAGCAGTAGCTAAGAGCTGATACTAAAAACCCTTTCTTACCCTTCGCTGCCACTGTTGTCCTTCCCACAGAAAGCGACCTACTTCCTGTGTGTCTGGCTTTTGATTGACTTTCTGTTCTGCCTTCTCATTGGCTGTAAACCCAACCACATGACCTTCTCATCACTGCCTGTCTATACAGACCTCCAGGTCTTCTTTGGTTGGTATTGAGATTAAAGGCATGTGTCTCTATGCTGGTTGATCCTTGAACACACAGAGATGTCTGTCATGTGATCAGAATTAAAGGTGTGTGCCACCACCGCCTGGCTTCTGCTATGGCTTGTTATTAGCTCTGACCCCCAGGCAACTTTATTTATTAACATACAAATAAAATCACATTTCAGTACAAATAAAATATCACTATATGGTGCCACCCCTGGGCTGTTGGTCCTGGGTTCTATAAGAAAGCAAGTTGATCAAGCCAGGGGAAGCAAGCCAGTAAGCAGCCTCCTGCCTCCAGGATTCTTTCCTGTTTGAGTTACTGTCTTGACTTCCTTCAGTGATAAATAGTGATGTGGAAGTATAAGCCAATTTAACCCTTTCCTTTGCAACTTGCTTTTTGGTTAGGGTGTTTGGTACAGCAATAGAAACCCTAAAAAAAGGCAATCATGGCCGCGCGGTGGTGGCGCACGCCTTTAATCCCAGCACTCGGGAGGCAGAGGCAGGCAGATCTCTGTGAGTTCGAGGCCAGCCCGGGCTACCAAGTGAGTTCCAGGAAAGGCGCAAAGCTACACAGAGAAACCCTGTCTCGAAAAACCAAAAAAAAAAAAAAAAAAAGGCAATCATATTCATTAATTTTTTAAAATGAGGTTTGTTCTTCTAGAGAACGCTGATTAATATATCAGTAAGGGTCAGACACTAGAAATTTTGGTGTCATTCCCCTGATTTATCCATGTTATTAGAGGATGAACTTCCTGTCTACTAGAAGATTTTTGGCCTGTCTTTAGTTTTAGATTCTCTGTTTAATTCATACTACACTTAATGGAAATTACATTTTGGAAAAAGTGCTTTTCTGTGGGGGAAGAAAATGCATTCACTCAACACCTTTCTACTGAATAGCATACTAGTTATTTATGTTATTACCTGTAACCATGTAGCTATGAGTTTATGTTATTACCGGTAACAATGTAGCTATGTGGATATTAATAAACAAAATTCAGGCACAGTGGGAGAGGCTCAGGAGGTCGTTTGGATATTTCCCATTTGGGTGATATTTATTGAGTGTCAGGCATGGACTATAAATGGTTTACAGCCAGTGTTTCATTTAATATAAGTATAACCTTATACTGTCAGAGGGATATTGTTATAATCTTTGAAAAATTAACAAGTGATGCAGATCGAAGACAAGAAGGAGACAGACTTTGAAACTATTTTTGTGATTGTCAACCAGCCTATTGTTTTAACTCTGCTTTCCTCCATAAATGCTCATTATTCAAATAGACTTTTGTATCATTAGAAGAACAAGGTTTATGATTTCTGTGCTGCACAGACATGATGGTAGCAGTCAGAGTTCAGGTTTTTCATATTTCCCTGAACTTTTTTCTCATTAGTGGGAAGGGTGATAGAGAATTCAGAATACTGATAGGTATGCAATGTGACTTTGCTTGGGAAATTGTTGTGAAAACTGGAAACTCCTTAGAGAAAATAGGGAACCTTCATAGCTCAAATTTCTGCCTAATGACCCTGTGGCTGCTGGTGCTCTTACTTTACAGTGTGTGCTAACCAGCAAGTCACCAGCACATGTTTATTCCTTGCTTGGTACTTCCTTTGTCTCTGGCCCCATTCACTGGCTTCTCTCTTTGATGCTTACACACATACTAGCAGGAGACCTGGCCATGGGCAGCTTAAAAAATGATTTGATTAGCAAAAAGCCGGGCGTTGGTGGCGTACGCCTTTAATCCCAGCACTCGGGAGGCAGAGCCAGGCGGATCTCTGTGAGTTTGAGGCCAGCCTGGGCTACCAAGTGAGCTCCAGGAAAGGCGCAAAGCTACACAGAGAAACCCTGTCTCGAAAAACCAAAAAAAAAAAAAAAATGATTTGATTAGCAAATATTTCTGAACACTTTGCTTCATACATTTTGAAAAATTCAGATTGGCAGCACACGACTTTTGCTCCTTGTTTTTGTGCTATTGCTGTGTGTCCGGCTGTATCATGCTTTAAGGAGATTAAATGCGGAGGGACACCGTTTCCACTTGAAGAACTACGTCTGAAAACCTTATATAACCATATGAATTTGAAGGTCAGGGTGTCTCGCTAAGGAGGTGAAAATTCAAGCGGGGGATGGGGAGAGAAAGTTGGTATCAACAGGGGAGGGAACAAACATGCTCCAGGTTGCGGGGTTTTGGTTACTCCTGAAGATACATGTGGGACACCTGATGATAAATTCCGGGACCCAGGAGAATGTTTGAGAGGCCAAGAGGAGGAACTTGAGTTCCAGGAATGTGGGGGTTCCACAGTGAAGTGACAGGTCATTTTGACTTCTAAAAAGTAAAGCTGGAGATAATGATAGGTTAGGTTGAGGGCTGCTTATTTGCTTATTTATTACATTCTATTTCAAACCTTGCGCCTGTGGGACAAATACTAAAAAGAAATGTCCTGCATGGGGAATCATGCAGTGATAATGGCACTGTTCTCATTTCCTTGACTAAATGGCTATTTCTTCCTAGACTTTTTCAGTTAGTTTATTGAGTGGTCTGAATTGGATGCGTATGGGTCCAGCACTTTTATTTTTTTGTTTTTTTTTCCTTATTCTTGTCTTGATTCATACTCATGCTAGTCTTTTTTTGATGTTTTATAACATCTTGGGCAGATTCAAAGTGTTCTAATTACTTTCAGTTTTTGGACAAAAACATCTAATACATGCCAATTTATGCCTCATGAAATAACCTTGTCCTGTGTGACTCTTCCCCCGGACCCAAATTCTTACACAAGGAGGCCATCAATGCTCTGAAGAAACATCTCTGTTTCCTCCCCCTTCTCCTTCTCCACTCAGATTTTTGCATTGAATGGGAGTCAGATAGGAAAGAGGAAGACAGCTGGGCCACAATTCCTTTCTCACAGCCGGTGTTCCTCTGGCCCTCTTGGGATGGCTGTCAGGAAGGAAGTGGTACACTGAGGAATTCGTAACAACCAACACTTTGAAAACGTGTGCGTCTATCACAGTCCTAGCAGTATTAAAAGCTAAAGGATGGAGATATGGCTCAGTGGTACGATGCTTGCCTACCATGTGTGAAGCCTTAGGTTCAATACCCAGTAGTATAAAAAAACAGAGAGCCGGGCGGTGGTGGCGCACGCCTTTAATCCCAGCACTTGGGAGGCAGAGGCAGGTGGATCTTTGTGAGTTCGAGGCCAGCCTGGTCTACAGAGAGAGAGAGAGATCCAGGAAAAGCGCAAAGCTCCACAGAGAAACCCTGTCTCGGAAAAAAACAAAACAAAACAAAACACACACACACACACACACACACACACACACACACACACACACACACACACACAAACAAAACCCAAACCGTATTATTACTTCCTTTTGTTTCCTTTCTGTTGCTGTGACTAGCATCACAACCAAAACAACTCAGGGGAGGGAAGGCTTTTTTTCCAGCTTATGGGCTACAGTCTGTCTATGAGGGAAGTCAGGGCTGGGACTCAGGCATGAATTTAGAATGGAAACGGTGGAGAAATGCCATCTGCTGGCTTACAGGTTCATGTAAGCTTTCTTACACAGCCCATGACTATGTGCCCAGGGAATGGGACCACACTGGGCAGGACTCTCTTACCTCAATTAGCAAGCAGGATAATCCTCCATTGACATGCCCATGGGCCAATCTAGTCTGAGAAATCCCTCAACTGGAACTCCTTTCTTTGATGATGACCCGAGGCTGTGTCAAGTTGACAGTTAAAGCTAACTAGAATGTTATTGAATAATACATTTATTAGAAATTTTACCACAAAAAGATTTTACCGATTTAAGTAAGTAATAAAATGTACAATATACTTTACCATAAACAAAAATAATAGCCTGTTATCTCTCAGAATGCTCCAAATTCATGTGTGTAGTCTGCTTATATTTGCAATTAGGGTAAAAGTAGGTTTGGAAAGTATGAGGTTACTAAGTAAGACTTTATTATGCAAACTGTGTAGCCTGAAGTTTGCTAATACCTGATATAGATAGTCAGTAAAGCTGTAAGTGGAGAGTTTATCTGTTGTTTGTATGTGCAGGCTCCATGGTGCAAATACTCTCACCCTGGTTTGTTGCAAGGTGCTAATAAGGTGTCATTGAAGACAGAGTTGGGGCAGTAGTGTACCTAATGCTATTTGTGTCAAAAATAATACTTAAAGAACTGCTGTGGTTTGAATCTAAAAATGTTCCATGAAGGCCCAGGTGATAATAGATTGGTTGCCAGCTCATGACCTTGAGATTAGGTCATAAGGGTTTTAACTTTATCATTCATTCATGAGTTCATAGCTGAATGGACTATGGTACCTGGATGGAGAATGTAGAAATCAAGAGAAGAGTAGTCCCAGTCAGCTTTACCTGTTAATATGACACAGCCTAGAGTCACCTGAGAAGGGAGTCTCAAGAGATCGCTCATGTCAGATTGTCCTGTGGGCATGTCTGTGGGGGATTATATTGATTGTTAATTGATATAAGAGGGCCATTGTGGGTGGCATCATTCCCTAGCCTGGTGGTTTTGAACTGTATAAAAATATCCAGATAAACATAAGGCCATGAGCAAGGCAGTAAGCTGCATTCTTGCATGGTTCCTGCTGCTTCTTTGACTTGAGTTCCTTGGTCAAAGATGAGGCTGTATGGTATAATAAGCAGATCTTCCTTCAAGTTCTTGCCTTGACTTCTGTCAATGATAGACCATAGCCTGTACACTGAAATAAATACTTTCCTCCCTAAGTTGCTTTTGGTCAGAGATTTTAAATTATTTATTTAATCCCAGCAACAGAAATCAAATGAGATCAGAGATATGTCTTGTCCATTCTGACTGACTCTCTGCTTCCTGGTTACTAGTGGCTGTACTTGGAGGTACTTTTGAGATAATAAAATCCCAGTCAACTTTATGCTGTCACTACAGGATTATATATTCTGTAAGAGACTACTAAAATTACAGAATTTTCAAATGTCAATTTTGTATGAGCAAATGAAAAGTAATTCGAAAGAACTATTTTCTAGGTGAAGGGAGAGTGGGATGATTGGTTTTATTCTAATTCACAGGCATAGGGAACTCCCTCCAGCCTTGAAGATGTTTGCTACTTATCTTAAGTAGAACCTGGATAAGCATGATTTCAAATGAGACACCAAAAGCCAAAACCCAAACAAAGCTGTCTATAAAACAGCCTTTATTGGAAAATGTTAGTAGGGTTTACCACATCATTTTATTAAACTAATTTTCATATCTCCCATCAGATTTTTATAAAATGCTGCATGGAATATCTTAGCCATACTCTGTTGTTAAAAACATACTGCAGTAACAGTCTCCATGAGTAGAAGGATCACTGTATAGCTCCATCCAGTCCACTTCCGTAGAGACAGCTGATGAAACCAAGGTGAATCTGACCCAAGCCTTGAGAGTTACCACATGTTAACAGTACTGATGCACAGATGAAAACAAGTCAGTCATGAAAGGACTAGATTTGTGTATATTCCAGGGAGTTTGAAAGCAGGACACAGACAGATGTTGGCTAGGAAATGACGGGTATAGACTCAGAAGCTGGGGATTCACATTTTGCTACATGTAAAATGAAGCAAGCTAGTCTGCAGAAATAAATCTTTCTTTTTATATTCCTCCTTAAGAAACTGCTTGTTGACACATTGACTGTGTGGACAAAAACCAAAAACCAAACCAAACCAAACCAAACCAAAGACCCTTGTGCTGCATCAATTGCTTATGCTGAGGGAGCAAGAATCACTAGAGTTTTTGTCGCTGTGCTTCATGTTATGACTTAAGAATTTAATACTATGCATTTATATACTTAAAAATCAATGTCACCCCTTCTAAGGAAAAGTTCTTTTTTAGTGAAAGAATGGAGTCACCCAAGAGCTGACCATTTAGACAGATTCATTGTTGCTGTGCTTTTTCCTTGAATCACATCACTTCATGGTTTAAATATGTCAGTGCACTCTTGAGTCTGTATGATCTCTATGTGACACAGAGGGAAACAGTTCACACCCAAGGATGACCCCAATCCTAAAACTACCACTATCATCTATAAACATTAAAGCCGACAGATCCAAAGCAAGGGGTGCTCATCCCAGGTGTTGCTCAGATGTTTGTTTACTCTTCTTCTTTAAAGTTTTCTCTACAAATATTTCAAACTGACCATAGGGTTTATGGAGTGTTACTTACCATTGCATCCACTTTCTTCTAGGGAATAATCCTTATTTTGAGGGTCAACATTGGTGTCTTCAATTAACTACCTCAGCATGCCAGTAGCTCACAGTGTCTTTCCCTCCAGCCAAGCTCATGATTGACTTGTGGAAAATATTTACAAAACATCATCTGCTTAAGAAATGATGATACCAATTTTTATTTTAATCAATACAAGGAATAAATAGAGAGTAAGTTATGTGAATAACAACTTAGAAGGTGTGGGGTTTACAGACTGCAAACAGGGTTTGACAGATGAACTGGCTGTTCAAAATGACTACATTAGACTGATAACCAGGGAGATTCTGTTGGCTACCTTAGGTGTCAGAAAAACCTGTTATAAATATTTAAGTTATTTCAATGAAATTAATTTTAAAATCAAAGCATACTAATAACTGGACAACTCACTATCATTATTATGGGGGAAGGGATAGGACATCAGAAGAATGGCATGTTCCTCTTGTTGGCTGTACCAGGTCATGTGGATACATATGCTTAAGCAGTGAGCAAGGGGAGGATGCTGGCTGTGAACACAATGCAGACAAGGAAATCGATTACACTTAAGGAAGCTAAATAAAATGAAAACATTTGCAAAGACTAGTAATGCTAAAACATATGAAAACACTCTGATCTTTCTAGCCCAAGAAAAGTTGACTTTCAAATATAATTGTCTAATTAGGTTGTGTTTTTTTTTGTTTTGTTTTTGTTTGTTTTGTTTTGTTTGTTTGTTTGTTTGTTTTTGAGACCATATTTCCCACTATGTAGCTCTGGCTGGCCTGGAACTCACTCTGTAGACCAGGCTGATCACTCTAACCCACAGAGATCTGCCAGCCTCTGCCTCCTAAGTACTATAATTATAATTTTTTAATAATTTGCATTTTTTCATTATATGTATTGTTTTTAGGTGGCCACAAAACTACTGCTTAATAAAGGCATATACACATTTCTTTGCCAGGTAGAACTTTCTTTCTGTGGGATGTCCCTGGGTTCATGAGGGAAGTCAGGTTCTACCCATGGTACCTGTTAGGCAGGAACCAGTCAGGACCTCCCCAGATCTTTGCTCCTCTACACCTCTGTGAAAGTACGTGACTTATTTTCTCCAAAGTGTAACTTTGATAAAAGCAATTATGAGTATTGCTCCCCCTTCTCTCTTATGGCATCTGGAGAAGCCAAGACAAGATAGTAAGCTTGAGTTAAAAAAGGAAGCCATCTCACCCGTTGGAATCTGTGATACGAGTTATTGACATATCAAGATTTATTATTACTCTAGAATGATTTACCATTATTTGACTAGTATGCAGGCTCACTATTACATTGCCAGGGAAAATGGAATTTCAAGTTGGGAAGTAAGTTATCGCTTGACACTTGACTTATTTTTTACCTTTTCATTCTTCATTGATCTTGAAAATTTACTCCTGGCACCATATTTCAGGGAGATAAATAAGGTGATGGGTGTCGAATGCTACCTCATCAAAATGATTTTTTTCAATATGAATCCAATTTTGTTTAAATACATATACTTATGCAAATATACATTCTACAAGCAGGGAAGAAATACAGCAAATTATTCATTATTGTTTATTACTGCAAAAAATGCTAACAGCCATGTAGGATATTTCTTTTTATTAAAATGTTTTAAAAATTCCATTTAACATATTAGTATTATAAGCAGAAAATAAATAATAAATGTCACAAGAAAAAATTTAAAAGATAAATTATTCCCCAAAGAGGATGTCTAATTGGGAATAAAGCACATACAAAGTGTGTAAAATCATTAGACATTTGGAAAATGCAAATACAAAACATGAAATTACATTGCTATAAAACTGTTAACATGTCTGAAATAAGATTGACAGTATGGATATTAACTTTGCAGAAGAAATGGAGTTTTCTTGCATCGTTGTTTGGAATACAAAATGGTGTGACTGCTCTGGAAAACTATCAGTTTTTAAAAAACAATAAGGCTTAATAGCAAACTCACCATATGACTTAGTATTTCCACTTCTAGATATTTTCTCTAGATCTGGACACAGATGTTAATAGTGACTCTATTCAAACTGTCCACACTTGAGTGTTACTCCATGGATGTCAACAGGTGAGCTAATAAATCTTGTCATAGTCACAGTGAGATTCTTCTCAGCAGCATACACGATTGATATCATGGTAGCTGCAGTAACCTGGAGGAGTCAAGGGAATTACGCTGAATAAAAGAGACCAGTCTCATAAACTGACCACACTGTGTAATTCCATTTTTATGGTAGTCATGGGAGGACAGACGGTAGTGACAAGAGAGTGAGGGGTTAGGGATAGGGAGGGTAGGACTGCTAAGGGATAGCACGACAGGGAGCTTTCAAGCAATGAAACTATTCAGTATCCTGATTGTAGTGGTGGCTATACAAATCTACATCCAAGTTCAAATATTTACGTTTAGATATCAAAACTGTTACTTTCATGGCATGCTTTTAAAAATTAAATAAAAACTCCAGAATAAAACAAATAATGCCCATTCTTAGAGCTCCATTGTTTACCCCAAACCTACTTTCAAGTCCAGTCTAGTTCTCTCTGAATCCCCCTTCTTCTGAAAGGTTGCTACTGAGTGTACCATTTATCACAGGGTTCTTATCAGCAACAGAACTCACTTCCCAGATCAATAATTGCACATAGAATAACAGTATGTGCTGCCTACATCATTCATCACAGGCACTTATCAGTAATTGTTTTGTATTGTTGCTTCTCTTTCAGGTGGTCAGGTCTTGTTTCTCTGAGAAGGACTAGAAACAGCTTTTATTTTATGTGCAACACCATTTCTGTCTGTATGGCTGACTGTTTCACTTTTTTATTCAAAAATTCTGTCTTTAGATGAGGCAACAAAAATTTGTACATTTACAACAGGTATTCAGAATTACATAAAAAATAGGCATGGTGGCACACACTTGTAATTCCATTCGGGAGGCTGAAGCAGAATGATTCCAAGTTTGAGGCCAGCCTAGCCTATACAGTGAGAGCCATCTCATAAAACCAAGGTCTTATCAGGAGTTATGACAGTGGGTTACAATGTGCCTCCCTGTGAGATGGTGAATGAGAAGAGTCAGAATCATAAAGGATGGGCTGGTTATTCTAAAGAGAGTAATGTAGAAGCCCAGAGAAAACCACAGAGGGATCCAGGACACCTGAAAGTGCATAGGGACAGATGGGAAGAGGGGACCTTGTACAGAATGCAAGCGAAAGGCCCCGTGGAAAGACATGGGGAAGCACTGACCACATGCCAGCTCACAGTTCTTGCAAATCCAACCACAGTTCCAGTGAGACAATTATCTCTTTCAGCACAGCAGGTTAGCAGTTGAGAGGAAGTCCATTTTGTTACTCCTTCAGAGGGAAGTAGCTGGGTGCCATCTTGAGGAAGAATCTGTTGTTGAAACCGAGACACCCCAGGGATCTGATAACAAATAAGTCTGGAGACAAGTCTACCTGGACAGTTCTTACTTCTGTGTTTTCTGTCTCCATTCACAGTCCACATGGGAGACAACCAAGGCTGGATGTTGGTTACTGCGGGGTATGCAGACTTGCAGCACTGGGTGCATGGGAGAACCTGCCTGGCTCACAGGCTGAAAAGCTAACCGTGGCCAGCAGAGGCTCAAGAGATGCAAGGAAGGAGGCTACCGAAGTGAAGACAGCTCTGATACAGGATCTGCACCTCCTGAACCTTAGGAAGACAGGAGTTTCTGAACTCAGTGGACGACCCTTCCTCACACCAGTGAGAAGCTGCTCCAACATGGCCTCTTTGAGTTTTGCTATTTTTCTTCATTAAATTTTTGCTTTTTACTAGTTTTTAATCATCATTTCAGCTTTATTTTATATTTACAAAGAACATTTGTGGGTTTTTTATTCCCTTTATTTAATTTTCTCTATACATTTTAATTTTGGGGCAATCATTTTATTTAAAAATTGGTGCTTTACTTTTCCACTTTATAACTTTCTTCTCCATTCTTCTTTTTCCTTCTTTTTAGAGTCTTTTTTATATGTATTTATTTATCCTGTGTGTGTGTGTGTGTGTGTGTGTGTGTGTGTGTGTGTGTGTGTGTGTGTGTATATGTGTGTAGAGGCCAGAGGATATGTTATGGGAGTCAGTTCTATTACCATGTGGAGTCTGGGGCTCAAACTCCATGATCAGGTTAATGGCAAGTGTCCTTACCCACTGAGGCATCTTGCTGACCCATTTTTTTTTTACCCTTACTTCTTGTACATTTTCCTCCTTCCTTGCCACCTTCCCTCACTTATTTAATTCATTTATTAAATAATTTTGAACTTCAGAGCACATGTTCCATTATTTTACCATTTACTATTGAATGGCTACTGGAAGTTACTAGTAGGCTTTAATAAAATTCTAGTGTATTCCTACATAGTGTTTGCTTTAGAGTCATTTATGTTATTACAGTAGCTCATTTTCTGTTCTCTATGTGATTCCAAGGGTTGAGTTTTCAAGAGTATATTGATCACTAAGAAGATCCTCAAATAGAACAGGAGCACATATTCAAACTAACAGATGTGCAAGTCCCAACACAGAAAGATAAAGATTGTGAAACATCAAGGTAACGCATCTCCCCTAAGTCTTAAGTCTTCAATTGTTGGATGCAAAGGTACTGAAATGGAAAAAATGACAAATAAAGAATTTGAGAGTTTGTGGTGATATTTTATTTGTGTTCCAACATAATTTATCTGGGGATCAGAGGACAGAGTCAGCTGCTAGATTAGACATAGAGGCCAGACAGTGGTAGCATACATGCCTTTAATCCTATCACTCAGGAGGCAGAGATATGCCTGGATTTCTGTGAAATCAAGGCCACACTGGAAACAGAGCCAGGCGTGGTGGCACACACTTTTAATCCCAGTACTTGAGATCTCGTGCCTTTGCTTGGGAAGGACACAGCCTTTAATCCCAGGAAGTGGTGGCAGGAAGCAGAAAGGTATGTAAGGCATGAGGACCAGGAACATGAGGCTTTTAGCAGCAGTCCAACTGAGGCCCTCAGGGGTGAGGTCTCAGAGGCTTTCAGTCTGAGGATTCATGGAAACAGGATCCACTGAGGAGTTGGCGAAGTGAGGTTGGCTGTGGCTTGTTCTGTTTCTCTGATCTTTCAGTTTTCACCCCAATATCTGGCTCCAGGTTTTTTATTAATAAGACTGTTTAGCAATTCATGTTACAGAAAGTGGAGAAGAATGTCAGCAACCCAGATGGGAAGTTCGTGCCTCTTTTTTCTCCTGCTATATACAATACTCTGACAAAAGGAAATTAAGGGAGAAGGGGTTTACTTTTGCCATTAGTTCACAGAACAGGCCATCATTGGAGCAGTCAAGGCACCAGGACTGTAAAGCAGCTGATCACACTGAATCCACATCATAACCCACTGAGGGAATGTGCTTGGCTGGCCTCTTTATTGTGCAGCCTAGGACCTCAACCTGTAGAAAGGGCTCACCTACAATTAGGATGGATCTTCCCATATGAATTAATGTAATCATGAAAAACCCTCAGAGGGATCCCCAGAAGCCCATTTCACAAGAAATTATGTTCTTTTTTCAAGTTGACAAATAATATTAACCACCATAGCAGTAAAATAGATTAAAAAAACAAACAACTCGGTAATATGAATGAAAATTATCAGCAATGTAGGTGAGAAATTCATCATGGAATCTGGAATTTTTGAAAATTCACTCAATGAAATTAAACAAGGAAAATTCCCAAAGCCATGGGAAAAAATGGACACTCAAACACAGAGGCATTAGACCAAATAGATATGACCAGAGAGCTACTCAATAACACGTTATAGTAAACATGCCGAAATACAAATCTGGGAAACTGTATATTAAAATCTATAAGGGAAAAATGCTGTGGTGGTTTGCATGAGAAATATCTCCTTTAGTCTTGGACATTTGAACACTTGGTCCTCAGTTGGTGGCGCTATTTGCAGGCATTAAGTGTTGCAGCCTTGCTGGAGAAAGCCAGTCACAGGGACAGGCTCTGATATTAAAAAGCCTCCTCGCCTGCTTCCATTTTGTTCTCTCTTTTCCTCATGCTTGTGGAAGAGGTGAGCTCTCAGCTTCCTAGTGCTTTCTTCATGCTTGTGCCTGGTGGACTGCTGTCTCTGCTGCCATGAACTCCGCCACTCCACACCTGTGTGACAGAATAATACTCTTTCTTCTGCAAGTTGCCTTGGTCATGGTATTTTATACCAGAACAGAAAGGTAACTAATACAAACACCAATTCAGTTGCAAAGGCAACCATATTTAAACAATCTCATACCTTTTATCAGAAACCCTAAGTACCAGAGAATAATGGCAAATTTTTTTTAAACTCAGGAAGTATATAATTGCTAACTGTGAGTACTATATGCAGCAAAAATATCTTTCAAATAGACATTTCAAGACAAATACTAATCAAAACAATTCATAGCAACCATGCTCTTCCTAAACACAGAAGAATAAATGCCACCTGAATTATGGCAGCACAGGAAGGGATTTTATGAAAGGAGTACACAACAAAAGGAGATTCAGGAAAAAAAAATGCTCATCATGTTCAACACTGAGCTAGCAAATCACTAACACAAGTGGGGGAGAAAGAAAAGGACAATGAACAACCAAGAAGACAACCAGCAAAGTTAGAGGAATCATCAGACTTTTCTCAGCAATAGTCATAAATATAAATGGTTTTAGTTCTCTAAAGATTAAAACTAGGTTGTTGGATTAAAAAACAAACAAAAACAAGATCCAACTGTTTATTGTCACCAAGAAACACAAATCCATAACATAAACAATGACAGTTTAGGAGCTAAAATGTGGAAGTCAATTTACTAAGCAAACAAAAGCCAAATATAAGCTTTTGTAATGTAATTATTGAAATATCTCATGAGTAGACTTCAAGTCAAAGTCAGCTGGAACAGATAAGGGTTACTGTATATTAACAAAGGACACAATATATCAAGAACTAAGTTTAAAACATATATGCACTGAATATTGGGGCTGGCATTCGGTTTCATAAAATACTTGAGAACATAAAAGGAAAATATAGGGGCTGCTACAGGTATAGTAAGAGATTTCAATATTCATTAATAGACAGTTCATCCTAACTAAACCTCAGTCAAGAGACTTCAGAGTTAAACACTACCATGAAATTTTCTCTAAAATAGGCAATATTTTAGATCATAAAAAGTCATAATAAATACAAATGCATCAATGAAAATTCTTATATTTAATAAGATTGTGATGGAGTAAAACTACGAATCAGTAGGAAGAGAGACCACAAAAAATATACAAATATTTGAAGACTGAATAGTACAATAGTGCTGGTTAGGTGTTTTTGTTGTTGTTGTTTTTGTTGTGTTAGGTTGAAAAAAAAAACAAAAAACAAAACAAAACAAAAAGCCAGAGTCATCTGAGAAGACAGAACTTTAATTGAGAAAAATACTTCAATCAAATGGGCCTGTACACAAGTTTGTTTAACATCATTTCTTTCCTTTCTTTCTTTCTTTCTTTCTTTCTTTCTTTCTTTCTTTCTTTCTTTCTTTCTTTCTTCCTTCCTTCCTTCCTTCCTTCCTCCCTCCCTCCCTCCCTCCCTCCCTCCCTTCCTTTTTCTTTCTTTCTTTCTTTCTTTCTTTCTTTCTTTCTTTCTTTCTTTCTTTCTTTCTTTCTTTCTCTCTCTCTCTCTGTCTCTCTCTATGTTTCCCTCTTTCTGTTTCTCTGTCTCTCTGTCTCTCTCTCATTCTTTATATTTTATGTTTTTAATTGAAGCAGCATTACATCAGTTCCCTCCTTTCTCCCTCTAGCCCCTCCCACTTAACCCTCCCTTGAATCTCTCCCATTTTGCTCCCATTCAAAAATTGATAGCCTCTTTTTCTTTGATTTCTTTTATTTTGTTACATATGGACTTACACACATGCATACATGCAGACAGACAGACAGACACATTCATATGTGTACACACGTGATTAATGTGGGAGGGCCCAAATCACTGTGGGAAGTGTCATTCCTGGCCAGGTCTTAGGTTGTGTAAGAAAGGAGGCTGAGCAAGCCACAGGGAGTCACCCAGTAAATATCATTCCTCTATGGTCTCTTTTTCAGTTTCTGCATCCAAGTTCCTGCCTTAAGTTCCTGTCTTGACTTTTTTTCATGATGGAAGACAACTGTAAGCAGAAACAAATTCTTTCTTCCAAAGTTGCTTTTAGTCATGATGCTTTATCACAGGAGTAGAGAGCAAACCAAGACACTCTTGAATGATTAGTGCATTGTTGAAGAAATCAGAAAAAAAAATTAAACCCTAGAGTTAAATGAAAGTGAAAGCACAACTTACAGTTTTGGAGCCACATCAAAGGAGGTTCAAAGAAGACAGTTTATAGCTTTGAGTTGTAACATGAATCTTAAAAGGTCATTAATAAAAAAACTCGGTGCCAGCTATTGGGGTGAATTCTGAAAGATCAGAGAAGCAGAACAAGCCACATTCAACCTCACCTCTCCAATTCCTCAGCTGATCTTGTTTCCTCAAACTGGAAGCCTCCATATCCTCATCCAAATGCATCTCAGCTGAACTGCTGCTAAAAGCCTAAAAGCTTAATGAGACTCTAGCTACTGGTCCTCATGCCTTATATACCTTTCTGCTTTCTGCCATCACCTCCTGGGATTAAAGGCATGTGTTACCATGCCTGGCTGTTTCCAGTTGGCTTTGAACTCACAGAGATCTGGATGAATCTCTGCCTTCAGAGTGCTAAGATTAAAGGAGTGTGTGCCACCATTTTCTGGCCTTTATATCTAGTGGCTGTTCTGTTCTCTGACCCCAGATAAGTTTATTAAGGTGCACAGTATATTGGGGGACACAATATCACCACATTGAGTACATTAAAAACCCATAGCCCTTTGAAGTAAATAATATCACAATACATTCCCAGGCCTTAAAAACAGGAAGATCCTATACCCTAAAACAGTAGATGGGAAGAGATCATATGAATCAGAACAGAAATAAATGAAATGGAGATTTAAAGAAAATTTCAAAGAATCAAATAAAGAATTGGATCTTAAAACATAAAGTCTTTAGCCACATTAACCAAAGCAAGAGGGAGGACCCAAATGAATAAAAGTAGATTTGAAAAAGGGACCAGTACAGCAGATGCAATAAAATACAAAGAATTGTTAGATATTACAAAAAATCTGGATAAGGTAGAGGGAACCAACTGATTTCCGGACACGTATAGTATATCAAGATTAAATCAACAGGATATAAATAACACAGATACATAACAAGCAATGAAATTGAAGCATAATAGTATCTGAACAAAGAAAAGGCTAGGATCAGAAAGATTCAAGTGCCAGATTCTAGCAGACCTTTAAAGGAGAGCTAATACCAGATCTCCTAAAAATGTTCCATAGTCTAGAAAGAGAAGAGCATCAAATTCATTCGTTGAAGCCAGTATTACATTGATGCTGACTGAATAAGGGTTCAACAAAAAGAAAACTACAAATTTTCCCACTGAAAAAGATGTAAAAATTCTCATAATCCAAATTTATCAACAACTAAAGTTATACACCGCCATCAAGCCAATATACACATAAATCAATGCCTGTAATTATAACACATCAAGGCAAAGACAGAGCACATGATCTGCTCAAGTAATTTATAAGAGGCTACTGACAAGATCACCATCCTCTCGTGATAAACCCCTGAAGAGGTTAGGGATAGAAGGGGAAATTCCTTAACAAAACTAAGAATATATATAACAAATTTGTAGTAACATCATACAAAAAGGAGACAAGTGAGATCATATTCACTAAAATCTGGAATGAGCTGAGGTTCCACTCATTCTGCTTTTGTTTTCAATAGCATACTTGAAGCTTAGGTAGGCAAAAAAGCAAGATAAAGAAACAAAATGATACATATATGAAAGAAAGAATTCAAATTGTCCCTATTTGCTAATGACTTCATTTATTTGTAAAATACTTTAAAGATTCCACCAGAAAACTCTTGGATTTGATAATCACTTTCTGCAGAGTAGGATACAAAAATCAATACAAATACTAGTAATTTTTTCTATATACCAATAATTTGCTGAGAAAGAAAACAGGAAAAAGAAAAGCATTCACAGTAGCTTAAAACAAAACTAAACTAACCCAAAACCAACCAAATGAAATTAGTCAGAAGTATCCTAACCCAGGAGGTGAAAGGCATCTATAGTTAGGACTTTAAAACACTGGAGAAAGGAAGTACTTGAAAATAGAAAGATCTCCAATGCTCATGGATTGGCAGAATTAATATTGTTCAAAAGAGCATGTTACCAAAAACAACCTTAAGATTTCATACAATTTGTGTCAAAATTACAGTGACATTCTTCATAAGAACTAAGGTGACAACCCACAAAAATCCATGTGGATGTACAGAAGACATCAAATAGCTAAAGCTATCCTTAGAACAAAAAGCCTTGTTGGAGCTACACCTGATCTGAAACTAAACTACAGAGCCTCTGTAACAAAGGAAGGGATGCTGAAGTCAGAGCAGGCACATGGAGAAGTGAGATAGTGAAGAGGACAAACTCTCACCGTTACGGCCATCGTCTTTGACAACGGAATAAAAACCACAGATTGGAAAATGGCCTCTTTAATAAGGGACACAGGGAGAAGTAGATGAAGAAAGAATACACCCATTTCTTATTCTACACAAAAATAAGTTAAAGATGGATTGAAGACCTTAGTTAGAAGGCTCAGAACTGATAGCAGAAAACCGGGAAACCAGCTGAAGATAGAGGCACAGGGAAAGGCTTTCTGAATTGGCTGCCAGTAGCATAGGAAATAATGTGAAGAACTCACAAATAGTGTCACACAGAAATTGAAAGCTTCTTCACCACAAGGAAAATATAAGCAGAATGAAGAGATAGCCCTCAAATTAAGAGAAAATCTTAATTATACATTCAATAGGGTTTGATATCATGGATATATCATAAAGACCTCAGTTTAAACATCTAAAGCCAAACCATTCTATTAATAAATGAACTAAATATAATACAGTATTATAGTGTATTTAGTCCATTTATCAAAATCAAATAAATGAACCAAGTACACTCTCATCAAAGAAGAAATATAACCATGGCTGGAGAGGTGGTTCAGCCGTTAAAGGCTGGGCTTACAACCAAAAAAATATGAAATAGTCATATTTGAAATATTTGAAAAAAGTGTTCAAAAATCTTTAGCCATCAAAAAATGCAAGTTAAAACTGCATTAGATTCCATTTCACTCCAGTCAAAGTGTCAGAGAAAACAAATGACAGCTGGAGCTGGTGGGGACTTGGAGGAAGGGGAACATGAAAGAAAGCTACCAGAAGAAAAAATGAAGCATGGGCATGCCAAGAATGAACACTAGATCTTTTCCCTAAGGTGTTGAGTATGGCATGGCCAGAGGAAGAGGAGAATGAAATCTTTGAGCTAGAGATCAGAAAGATCTGCCCCAGGTTTCAAGATAAGTTAAGTGATAAGTTAAGTGAGGAGAACATCTATTACTAGAAGTTCACAAGCATTGACCAAAACTTTTAGCTCTCTCTCTCTCTCTCTCTCTCTCTCTCTCTCTCTCTCTCTCTCTCTCTCTCTCTCTCTCTCTCTCTCTCTCTCTCTCTCTCCTCTCCCTCCCTCCCTCCCTCCCCCTCTTTCTCCTCCCTCCCCTCCCCTTCCCCTCCCCCTCTTCCTCTCCCCCTCTTTCCCACCTTCTCTCAGATACACAGGTTAATAAAGATGTGAAGAATTAATTAGAAAGGATCACTGTTATCAACATTAGCCAGCACCAAAGCTAGAAGAATCCCAGAACAAACCTATAGGCTCTTGGTGGTACAGAGATTCACTGCACTGGTGTGCAGAGTTCTGGAGATTTGTAGGGGAATCAGTATCCTTTCACAAAAGGGAGGGCCAAAAAGTTTTCAAAGAGAGAAATGGAAGAGCATCTTTCTGGTCTTGGCATTGGCTTTTTAATTGTAGACTGATTTAAACACTTATTTGAGAGCCAAAAGCACTGGGTTCCTGTGGAATGGAGATCCTGCAAGGCAAACATTTAATTTATCCTGCTTATACAACTCACATCTATCTGAGTCATTCTTTTTCTTACACACGCACATATCTCCAAACACCTGGAGGAATGAGCAATTAAGGGAGAGAGTTAGCTACAAAGGGCCAATTTCAGAATTAGAATCTGGAAACTAATTATTGGAAATTAAGCACAAGATAAGCATGTGTAATAAATGTAAAAATGTTAAGGACAGTCTCATTACTTAGGAATTGTGACCCAGCAAGTGCGAAAGAGAATAAAATCACCCAAAATAAAACAATTATAAAAAATAAACCTAGAAACTAAAAAGGGCTTCTACTTTCTGGTGAACATGAAGAACACATCTCAGGGAGAAACAAACCACTACTTTGTAACTTATTCATTGAAAGAAGAACATACACTGGAAATTTACCTGGGAGGATCCTTAAAACCTGTGATAGCTAGTCTTATGTCATCCAAAAGCTCATCTTAGTTATTAATTAAAACAGATTTTGGGAGGTTTCACAAGCTCAGTCACAGTTTCTTGTAGATTTTAGTATAGGATATGCTATTGCCTGATTTTATAATCAGCCATGAATAGAAGACACATGTTTAGACAGTATTTTCAGTACAGCCACTGAATGAGTAGTCTTGGTATCATGGGGCGGAGCCATAGAATCTGCTCAAACCTATTGAATCAATGACTCAGGTTGGTAAGCCTAGTAACCTGCTTCCCAATGTCTATAAATGCTTCTTATGTGCCATGCTACATCCCTTAGGTTCTGGTGTATAGAAATGATGAGTTACAAATGATGCCCAGTTAAATATTCATTTTACAGGGTATCATTTGTAACTCATATGCTTGTCTAGTTCCCCGGTTGCATCTTTGCTGGCATCCTGCCACAACCATTATAGAATTATGACAATGAGGGTAAAGTAGTTATATCAGTGCTTTTTTCATTATCTTTCATCCATCTGAAATTATAACCTGGGAATCCCCCTGAAGTGTCAGCTCCTCACAATATATGCCATGTGTGAGTGTGTCATGAAAGCCTTGCTGTCATTTATAAATATATGTGCTTCGACTCAGCATTTTAATGCACCTACCTACTAATGGTGTGCAATGTTAAACATCTGCTGATATAATTAAAATAACTTTCTCTGTGTTTAGGCTTTCAGTTACACAAGAGAGAGAATCCTTCCTATGAGAACAGTAATGGATAATTCAGTGGAGTGGGCAGGAATCATCCCTTCTGCTTCAGATGAAACCACATTGTGGGAGGAAAGTGTGTAATAGAGTCACTTGACCCCACTTAGAAAACACTTTTTTTGTAATTGATATAGATTAAGAATTAGATTGAAACCTACTGGGCAAACCTGATAGAATGACTGCTTTTTCTTTATTTAAAATGTTATCCCTAGTGGAAAAAGAGAACGTCACTCTAGTCATTGTTTTGATGGCTTTCTGTATTTCTCCATTGTCCCACATGTGAGCGGGGACAACATGAACAGAAAGGGTTCACTGTGCCTTCTCACCTTCTTGTATTTGGAAGGATGAGTAAGGTCTTGGCTGACAGACTTCAGAACTGAGAAACTGCTGATGCCTGCTGTTCCTAAAAGAAAGGCTAGCTGATAATCCCCCACCTTCACTAACATTGCAAACTCAGCAGATGCGGTACACAAATAAATCCATTTGCTTGTGGGGTCATACAGCCCTTTAGAAGGAGAGTCTAGAATTTTATACACAGTTTTCTAATGTCACACATTGAGGTTTGTCATGGAAAAAAAAGAAAAATCAAGACTCCTGGTAGATAAATTTCATATTAATTTATAGTAATTTAGTTATTGGACTACACAACTTTAAATCCTCCTTTTTTTTCTGAAGAGCCTACTAAAATGGGGAAAGATATTGAAGTAAAAATAACCATCTGTGTCTATTTTTTAAATATTTAGATATTAGATTGTTTTTCTCTATTATTTCTAAGATGTGATAAAATTTATATTCATGTGAATTCCAACAGAGTATTTGCACTTTTTTTTTTTCAAGTTCCAATGAGGTACTAAACCTGTTTTCAGCCCTAGTGTTTAAACTTCAGTAGAGATTTACATAGACAGATAAAAGGTGTTCGCAGTAGGAATGGAGACAGTTTCTAAGCATCAAAAGTCCATGCTTGACTGAAACAACTGTCTCCAAACCACCAGGAACAAAGCATTTGCCTGTCCACTTCTCTGGATCCCAAGTTTGCACACCCACACACGCACACCTAGCTTCATACTTTGCATCTCCACTTCCATCTCCCAGGAGCTTCTTAATTTTGAACACAACCACAAAGTTGATTCCACATCCCAGCTTTCCTCTCTCCATGTCCTTCCAGTTGGAATGTCTTCACCAATCTCTCCACTGCTCATACTAAACATTTAAAGGATTCTTTTACAACTTACGTCCTATCAAGCTCTCTAGGCTTCATCTCCAGAAATGACCCTTACTTCCCTCTCCTTTCCAAGCCACTACTGTCTCTCACTTTAGCTGATGCAAAGCCTCCACATCTCATTTTCTACTACATTATTTTATTCTTCACTTCACCACCATTGCAACTTTTGAAAAGGTGGGCCATTCATGTTACTCACTGCTGAAAGTCAGCTTTCATAGTTTGTATCTCTAAACTAAGAATAATAGTGAAGCTTCGTTCCATTGTCTGCAAGACATCTCACACACACTGCCCTCTCCCCTCTGCCTCTTCCTTAGTCTCCCTCCCTGCCCTTTTCTTACTATGCATTTGCCATCTTAGCTTCTGATGTTTCACAGAAAATCCAAGGCATTTGAAGTCATAGCCTTTCTACTCACTTTATTTTGGCTTTGCTTTCTATGAGTCCAATATACAGGAGTGGGGGTAGGTGATCTTGTCCTGGCGGGTTAACAATAGGATGTATCAGCTTCCTATTGCTGCTATAACAAGTAACCACATACTCTTCATCATAAAAACACAGATTTATTATCTTACATTTGCAGACATTTGGAGTCTATGATGATTTCACTGGCTCAAATGAAGGTGTCAGATAAACTGCCTTGCTTTCCAGAATATGTGGGGATAATCACTTCTCTTGCTCCTGCCATCTTTAATGGCTACATGAATTGCATATCTCAGAGAAAAATCACTTCCCTTCCCTTGTCACAGTTCCCCTTTGTCCCATGACACCTGCTTCCCTCTTACAAAGACCCCATTGCAAGATCACCAACTTAACCATATGTGTGAGGTCCTTTGGACCATGTACAGTAACATATTCATAAGTTTGGGGGCTTAGGACTTGGGAGTGTTTGGGGACCATTATCTTGCCTACCACAGAGAGTTGTGTTCTTCCCCCTCACCACCCCCACAGCTTGACAAGAACAAGAGGAGTGAGTTTTGGTCTTGAAAATGAAAATCCAGTTTGGATTACTCCAGCTTTGACATAAAGCCTGGTGAAGACTGAGCAAAGTTTAGTGAGTCAGCTGAGAAGTTCAGTAGCTATCACTCAACTTCACACATTTATGAAGTAGCTGCTATGGGCATGTATATCTCCACAGTGCACTTTTATCAGGGTATATTTCACCCTACTTGTTGACACTTTGTGAAATGTCATTTTATTCAGATGGTTTTTCATCTTGCCCTGTCTTCAAAGAAGTTATCAAGTTAATCATGCTACATGGCTGTAGCATATACTTTTAAATATAGTAGGGACCCATGTATCCTATTTTTTTTTTATGTGTGAGAGCAGACCTATAGGTAAGCAGCTGGATAGGCAGAAATAAAGATACAGATAACAAAGCAACAGGGACAAATCAAGTCTCCTGGGCTGACAACTGTGACATAAAAGATGGTGATAGTCCTCAGTTTATGAACAGGACAAGATGATGAGATTGGGGACAGTTCTGTGAAGTGATTTTTGAGTTTCAGGAACATTTCATGTTGATTTTCCCTTGGTGTTTAAAACCCAGAAATTGTGTGATATTTTTTCCCAAGTGTCACTGCCATTGAGTAGAAATACGACAGGCAGAGGCATGGAGTTCTATTGTGCTTATATCAAATAATGCATCCTTTCTCTAATCATACCTCAGTTCTTCATCATTTAATGAATATAAACAGGGGAAATATAATATGTCTGTATCTTACTTCCTGATCTTTCTGCAGAAATGTAAAGTCATGGGAGTTGAAAATGGCACTGAAGTGACCCTTCATCTGTCCTTTTGATTAAAAACCTTTTCTGCTCTATCATTCTCTGCTTTATTCTCTTGTGACAGGGTCTCTCATGGAACCTGGAGCTAGCTGTTTGTGTTTCCTTGGCTAGGCACAATGCTCCCCCATCTTATTGTTTAAGACCAAGCACAACTATTTTTAAAAGAAGCCGGCATCTCTCTTACCCATGTATGTAGAGTCAGTAGTAACTTGTGTGTCCTGCCTTTGTTCATGGCACTGCCCAGTCTAGCTGCTTAGTTGTTTACTCGTTATCCATCATTCCTCAGGGAGGAAGAGGATGCTCAAGGGAGAGGCTCTGTTGAATTCATAATGAGTCCTTGATCTAGTCCCACTAATGTAAACTGGCAACTATTTTTAATTTAAAGATGAAAAATTAAATTATGCATATATGTGTGTCTCTGTATGAGTATGTGCAGGTGGCTACAGAGGTCAGAGGTATCAGATCTTCCTGGAGCTAGATTTACAGGTAGTTAGATGGTTAGAGCCGTCTTAAGTGGGTACTAGGTATAGAGCTCAGGTCCATTGCAAGAGCAGTATGCAATCTTTACCACTGAGCCATCTCTCCAGCCTAGAATTGGTGACTTTCTTTTATATATTACTAGTAGCCAGGATCTTCTGCTAAATACAGAACAATAAAAAGAAAAGAATTTCCAGGGAAAATTACACCTATGGCATGTGTGACTGACAAAGTAAAACTAAAAACTGCCCAAAGGATCACCAATATCATGAGAGAGAGAAGAGCATGCAAGCTGCATGAATTTTGCAAATTCCTACTCTATCCAGTGGTCCTTGCTAAGTGAGAGTCTGTTTCTACAGTTAGTCATATACTTACCGGAGACTAGGCTATATGGCTCCCAACAGTGTATTTTCCTCCCCTCTTTTGATTTCCTGATGTGGGATTATTTATTCCTTGAGTTTTCTTGGGTGTGGTTATCTTCTTTGGGTTGAAGTTTTTCTTCTAGTGCCTTGTGCCGAGGTGGATTTATAGAGAGAGATTGCTTAAGTTTAGTTTTTCATGGAATGTTTTTCTTTCTCTGTCTACTGTGATTGAAAGTTTTGCTAGGTATAATAGTCTGGGCTGACCTATATAGTCTCATCTGTGGTCTCTCAGAGTTTGTAGAACATCTATCCAGGTCCTTCTGGTTTTTAGGATCTCTGTTGAGAAGTCAGATGTTATTCTAGTGGGTTTGCCTTTATATACACTTGGTCTTTTTCCCTTGCAGCTTTTAATATTCTTTCTTTGTGCTGTACATTTTGTGATTTGGTTATTATGTGTTGTGGGTAATTTCTTTTCTATTCCTGTCTATTTGGTGCTCTGTATGCTTTTTGTACCTTACTTGATAGGGGCCTCTTTCTTTAGGTTAAAGAAATTTTCTTATATGATTTTGTTGAAAGTATCTTCTGTGCCTTTGGCCTGGGTTTCTTCTTCCTCCTCTGTTTTTATTATTTGTAGATTTGGTATTTTCACAGTGTCCAGGGCTTCCTGGATGTTTTTATCCTGGATTTTTTTAGATTTAACTTTTTTTTTAAATGAGGTGTCCATTTCTTCTACCTTTTCTTCAACACCCGAGATTCTGTCTTTCATGTCTTCTGTTTCTTGTATTCTGAGGTTTTTGTATGACTTCCTAAATTTTCCATTTCCATTTCTCTCAGTTATGGCTTGCTTTAGTGATTCTCTCTCTCTCTCTCTCTCTCTCTCTCTCTCTCTCTCTCTCTCTCTCTCTCTCTTTCTCTCTCTCTCTCTCTCTCTCTCTCTCTCTCTCTCTCTCTCTCTCTCTCCTAGTATTTTGAGACAGGGTTTCCCCATGTAGCCCTGGCTGTCCTGGAGCTCACTCTGTATGTAGACTAGGCTGGCCTTGAACTCAGAGATCTGCCTGCCTCTGCCTCCCAAGTGCTGGGATTGAATGCTTGCACCACTGCCATCCACCATGATTCTATTTCTTTGTTAAATTCTGCTTTTATGTTGTGAATAATTTTTATTATTTCATTCTACTGTTTGTATTTTCACAGACTTCATCAAGGGACTTAATCATATTCTCTTTAAGGTCTTTGAACATATTCATAATAGCTATTTTGAAGTCCTTGTCTTGTGCTTTATATTGCAGTTCTCAAGGTCTACCATAGTGGGATTACTGGATTTTAGTAGAGGCATATTATCTTGGCTGCTATTGATTGTGTTTTGTTTTTTTTTACACTGGGGTCTGTGCATTATGGTTTGGAATGATTGAAGTAATTCCAGGTGTTGATATTTGGTCTTGTCTTTGTTGGGTGTGTGTTCCATTCTTTTATTCTGTTGGCTTCTCTGGATCTTAGGAATGCATGGTCGCTATGATAGGGTGTGCTTATGCAGTTCAGTTGGTGGCAGCAAGGAATAGAGATGGGCTAGGAGAAAAGGGGCTTCAGGAAAGAGCTAAGGGAATCCTGTTCACACCTAGAGGTGGACTTCATAGGGAGTTGGGGATGTTGTAGGAAGCAGATATCTTGCAAGTATGTTGCAGTTAAGGCAAAATATTATTTGGAGAGACATCTGTGGTGAAGGGCTATGGGGGCGGGGCTCTGTGTCCTCACCAAGAGTTGGAGTCTCCAGTGTGTGAGGTTGAAGTGAGCAGAGGCACCTGTAAGCAGGTTGTTACTAGGCTGAGGGGGAGAATGAAGAGCTCTTAATGGAGGACAGGAAGGATAGTGTGATATACCAACCTGAGGCCCTGCAAGGTGTGGCCACTGGCAATCCCTTTAGAAAATATTTGTATGTATCAGGGGCTGACAAAAAAGGAATGGGATGGGCTAAAAGGGGAGCTGAGAGTGTCCACACGAAGGAGGAAAGCTGGGTCCATTCCAAGGTTTTGCAGAGTCCCCAGGGAATGAACTAAGGGTGAGAGGATGGGCCCCTGCTACAGGGCTAGAGATGAGACTGGAGAGATTGTAATGTAGGACAAGAAGGAGAGTAAAAATTGACTACCTGAATCCCAGCCTGGTTGGCCACTCGAGGTCCCAGATAGAGAGTGTTTCCAGGTATCTGCAGCTGACAAAAAGGGATGGGAGGAAGGAGGAGAGCTGGATCTGCCATGACGTTCATGGGAGTGCCCCAGGACTGGAGGTGGGCTGGGAGGAGAGGCCCCTGTAAGCAGTTTGCTACAGGCTGGGAGTGTGACTGCACAGATGGAATTAGGGGACAAGCAGGAGATTAGAAGTCTCCTACCTGAGTGCAGGTCCTGTGTGGCTACTGGGGATCCCAGGTAGAATGTATTTCTAGGTTATCAGTAGCAGACACAAAGGAATGGGAATTGGCTAGAAAGGGGTGTGTGAGAGAGAGAGGATCCACAGGAAGGAGGAAAGCTGGGTCCATTGCAAGGTTGGGGGAGTCCCCAGGGAATGGAGATAAAGTTGGAGGACAGGCCCCTGCAAGCAGTCAGCTACAGGGTTAGGGGTGAGGCTGGAGAATTGTCATGGAGGACAGGAAATGAGCTACATGGGGCAGGGGCTGGTAAAGAAGGTTCACAGGAATGAGCTAATATAACATTCTTAGGAAAAGCAATTAGAACAATAGGCAAACTTATCTGGAAATATTCGCCACCCATGTCACAAAGTTCATATTACAGGTTGGGGAGATGGCTCGGTCAGAAAAGTGCCGAACCCACTTAAGAAGGGCATTGCAGCATGTGTTTGCAAGCCCAGCGCTGGGGAGGTAGAGGCAGGTGGATCTCTGGTGCTCACTGGCCAGCCAAACTTGCCTGATGGCCACTTTCCAGGAAAAGTGAGAAACTTGAAAACGCAAGGTGACCTTCTCCTAAGGAACAACACCTGAGGTGGATCCGTGACTGCCACAGGGCACACAAGTGGCCACATACCTTCACACATATGTGCACCTGCACACACATGAACGCACATACACGAACATGTATATGCAAGCCATAACTCACACATCCCATGCTCAGATATTCAGAGGTTGCAGTATTTGCTTCACCATCAACTTGCTTTGTGATTTTGATTAAATTAAAAAATGCCAACCAACGAAGGAGCCAACTTCAGGCTCTGCTAAGTGAAAATCCTGTTACCTGGAATGTCTCCTGAGCCTCTGGTGATCTAGCCTACACTGTCCCTACTTCCAAACAGCAGAGGACTGCAGGGGTTTGCAAGATCACGTTGCATTCCCTAATAGCTGGTGTTGGAAAGGGCAGGTGATACAGGATGCTACTAGGTCAAAGGAAACAAACACTTGATATTATGTCTGGGTTTTAGGGAGGGAGCGTGTGCTCCGGGGGACCTCTGAAGTGTTCATGTAAGATAGGAAGTTTATGAAATCAATCCATTACCACTCTGTTCTAGAAGCTACTGTCACAGAGGAGGAACAGAAGAGACATTATCTTATTGCGGGTAAGAGCCATAAGCCAGCAGGGACAGATTTAATAGCAACTGAGACCGCAGTGACAGCCAGGAAATGACACCTGGCCAGAGATTGATTGACATCTTCATGCTGTGTGGAAGCAGGTGGTGGTAATGAATCTGGAGAGACGCTCGGGACTGGCCATGAGAATTGTCTGGGGATTATAAAGGATGAGCCAAAAGACATTTCTGGCATGATCAGTCATTTTGGAGAGGGGAAACTGGTCTTTCTAATTGTGAAAGCGGTCTACCGCCATGCCACCCTGAACGTGCCCAATCTTGTCTAATTGTGAAGGCATGAGGGACAGTAGGATGTCAAACAAGAGCTTTGGGGAGGACAGGAGGACAGCTGCCACTGGGGTTTCTCGAAGTCTGGAGTCATAGACACCGCGGAGTAGGAGCTTTGCCCTCATCCCCTCACGCTTCATCGAACATTTGTTTAGTGAGGATCGAGTTTTGCCTTTTGATGACAGAATGAGTCCATTGTCAGGGGAAATTATTGATGACTTTGTTTTCTTACTTTTAAAAATGAAAATTTACAATAAGTCGTTAGCTAATGAAGCTGATGTAAAGACAAACCCAATGGTACAAATTATCTAGCTCCCAACATGATGCTCCCAGGAGTCCCAGCCATCAGCCATCTTATTACCATATAAAATGAGATTCACTTTGGAGATTCCAAGGGCTCTCAGAGCTGCTAGGAAGCAGGGCCAGAAACTAAATATTTGTTTTTGACTAAATATTTGTTTTTGACTTAATTTTTTTTAATCACATGACACTTTCTCTTAAAGTACTCCTTTGGTGCCAGATTTCTAGAAGTATGATTTTTATAATCTAAGAACTTTCACCTTATTAAATTAGTTAATGCTGATTATATAAACATGAGACCCAGAATATCCAGAATTTTCTTTCTTGGATAAAGGCTTTTAAACAAGGAAGTTGATCAGTGATGCATACTCATTTGTCCAGAGAGATGTTTCTGCATTTATTGCTGATGAACTAAGGTTTATGAAAACCTTTCTCCAAATCTTTTAGACTGTCAGAAGAAAATTGGCCTTAGAGTCTTTATTTTGTGCTATGTATATTATCTACTAGGAATATAGTTAGTATGTTGCAGTTATATATGATAATTCAAGGTTATCAAGTTGTGTGGGCTATTTGGGAGGAAGATGTATAAACAGTATCATTAATAATATTTTGTTTAGTGTTATTTGTTCAGCAGGCAGTGGGCATATTTTTAGTGGAACCCCAAATTTATTACCTCACACTCCATGAGCCTCCATTTTTTTTTTTTTAAAAAAGGGACCGACGATGTTACTTGAAATTTTTTTTTTTTTTTTTGGTTTTTCGAGACAGGGTTTCTCTGTGTAGCTTTGCACCTTTTCCTGGAACTCACTTGGTAGCCCAGGCTGGCCTCGAACTCACAGAGATCCGCCTGACTCTGTCTCCCGAGTGCTGGGATTAAAGGCGTGCGCCACCACCGCCCGGCGAGCCTCCATTTTTACTAGATACGGGGAGGGCCACATATTGCTAACACATGTAGAGGGTTGTGTCAGAGAAGAGCATTGGGCACAAGGAGCCTGAGTTTCTTACAATGTTCCATTCAGTCTTCCTTCCCTGTGCTTTGGAGGGAAACAGCATCTCTGTTTAGTTTTACAAACACCTTTGGAAAGACAGCCCACCACAGGCACCTGTCAGCAAGCTGTGCAGAAACTTGAGATACCCACAGAGAATCCCAGTATATTTATATGTCTTCAATATTTCTGTTCTTAATTTTGATATCCCCACTGTTATAAGATGGCTCTTTAGTTAGGGAACAATAATTTCATCTCAATGAACTGGATATATCTTCTCATATGATTTAATATGACAGCCAGAGATTTTAGTCTTGACTTTCACGAGTTCTTGTTGGCCACTCTGACTGCCACATGGGGCCATCTCAGCTCAGGTACACTGAATTCAAATCACATGATCTTTGAATTTGAGGCAGTGCCAGCTACCACCAGGTGGCAGCATTGCTGGGCTGGATTTTTGTATTTCTCAGATATCCAAGAGACACAACTATTTTCCTCAATTTCTTAAAGACTTTTAAACTTGATGCAATCTTACATTTTCCATTTCATGTATTTCATATTTGGTTTGAATCACTTAATTCTGGGTAACAAATAATACTTGATGTATGGACTAACATGACCAATCTGTTGTTTCTACAGTATTTTCATCTAAGCTTCTTTGACTGACAATAGTAAAACATTTTTTTTAGAAGTATAAACTTAAGGAAACAACTTTTTTTTTTTTTCGGTTTTTCGCGACAGGGTTTCTCTGTGTAGTTTTGGTGCCTGTCCTGGAGCTCACTTGGTAGCCCAGGCTGGCCTCGAACTCACAGAGATCCGCCTGCCTCTGCCTCCCGAGTGCTGGGATTAAAGGCGTGCGCCACCACCGCCCGGCAGGAAACAACTTTTTAAGGCTTAGAAAAAAGTCCATAAAAAGATTCATTGATTTTGTTTTCTTTAAATGACTGTCAGCTTTTGCTTGTCATTTTCCAAGAGAATGTAATTGTAAAGGTATGATCAATAACTTCCTCAAATGCTAAAGTTTTATTCTCTTTATCATCTTTGTATGATGATTTTTTAATTTTTGAACTTATAATTTCATCTCATACACATCCTTGTTCTCTTTCAAATCCTTGGTCTCTTTTTCTTTAATTGTTGCAACACACACACACACACACACAGAGAGAGAGAGAGAGAGAGAGAGAGAGAGAGAGAGAGAGAGAGAGAGAGAGAGAGAGAGAGACAGAGACAGAGACAGAGACAGAGACAGAGACAGAGAGACAGAGATAGAATGTATAATGTTGTTTGTATGTTTATTATGTCAAGACTGACTACTTGGTCTTGTAACCAATTAGAGGCTTTTCCCTGGGGAAGACTATTTCCTTATTCTCAGCATTCCCCAGTTTCCTGTAGTCCTTTGTCTAGGGTCGATGCCCCATGAGCTTTCCCCCTTCCATGATAGCATGCCTCTTGGTGTTGCCATTATTCAGGTCTTGTTTAAATAGCCCTGTTGATGAGACTTCATGGGTGCTCACAGAAACTCCCTGTTTTTCTGCCTATGATCTTCATGCCTTCTTCCACAGCGACCCTTGAGCCTTTAGTGTAGGAATTGTACTGTAGGTAAGTCAGTTCAGACTGAGCACCATGAAATCTCTTGTTCTCTGTGTTTTGATTGGTTGAGATTTTCTATAATGATTTCCACCTGTTGTGAAGAGAAGTTTCTTTGATACGGGGTGAGGACTATATAATCTGTGGCTATAAAGTAAATATTTAGGGTGTAGTTATGATTGTGCTAGTTTAGTAAGGCAGCGGTTGTGGTTTCACCTCTAAGATCTATGACTTCACTAGCTTGGGTAGTTAGCTAGGTTTCCAGTACCAGGCATGGCTTCCCTCTTGTTGAATCAGTCTTAATGAGCTATTTATTACTGAGTATGAGTACTACTATTGTACACTTAGGGTTATTGTGCTATACTGGCCATTGCTCTGGTTAATATTGCTGAGTAGAACTATTGGTTGTTTCTTTCCTTTGGAAGCTTGCATAGTGACTTCTGGTACCCTGAAACCTAGTCCTCAGGGAGGAGGCTCTGCGGTTAAATCCATCTCAGGTGCCCTTGGTACTGTGTCTGAAATCTTAAGCAATAGAGACTTCAATATCTGGGAGGCAGCCAATGGCAAAGCAATGGCCTATGTTTTGAGAGTCTCTTGGATACCCCTGACTGACAACTCAAGAGGAGGCTTCTCATGACTGGTGTTGAGGTGTTTGTAGGTAGTCTATTGTCAGCCTAGATGGGAAAATTATATTTAAAGTATATATGTGTGCTCAGCCTTATTATGTATTATATATACTTTCAAGTAGATAGATATCAATAAAATTCCTTATAACTTTTTTAGACATTCTTACTGTTATTTTACCCTCCTCTTTCCTTTTTCTCTATTTATTTCCCTACCCTCTCCCTAGTTAAAGCCTCACCATTTTCCTATTTCCCCCTTCAAATTCCTCGTGTTCTGCTGCTGTTCCCTTCTCTACTGTTCTTACCCCTTTGACTTTCCTGGTTCCCGCCGTTATTCCAGGTTATATACTCACACCTGAAGACTTGGAGCCAGGAACTGCAGATAAGAGAGAACACATAGCACGTAACATTTGTCTCTCCAGGTCTAGGTTATTCAATATGATATTTTTAAGTTCCATCAACTCACCTGCAAAGTTCATGATTTTATTTTCCTTTACAGCTGAATAGTACTCCAATGTGTATTTGCACCACATTTTCATCATCCTTTTGCTGGTTGAGGGACATTTAGATTGTTTCCATTTCTTAACTATTTGGTGTATGTCTGTATTCTATTTGCAAATATTTTATTGAACATTTTGGATTTTGTTAACCAGGGATATTGACTTGTAGTTTTTCTTTTTCATTGTTTTGTCTTTAGCCAGTTTTTGTATTAGAGTGATATTGACTTCATAGGAGTTTGGAATATTCCTTCTGTTTCTTTTCTTTTCTTTTAAATAATTTAAAAAGTACTGATGAAGATCTGGTGAATTCTGCCACAGATCCATCTGGACTTGGACTTTTTTACTTGGAAGATTTTATTTATTACTGTTTTAATCCCATTTGTTATGGGTCTGTTTAGGTTGTTGACTTCTTGGTTTAATTTTGGTGTTTGGCAGAATCTAGAAGTTTGTCCATTTCCTTTGGTTTCCCTAATAAATGGAATGAAGGTTTTAAGTGTTCCCTGATAATAGTTTGATCTTCTTTGGTGTCTGTTGCAATATTTCCCTGTTCATTTCATAGTCTGATATTTTGGGTCCTCTACTTCTTTCTTTTGCTTAATTGAGCCAAGGGTCTGTCAGTTTTACCTTACTAAAGAACAAACTTTTAGATTAGTTGATTATTTATATTGTTTACTTTGTTTCTATTTCATTAATTTGGCTCTGTTTTTTTATCTTTTCTTGCCACCTAATGGGTTTAGGTTTTGTTTGTTCTCCCTTTTCTCATTCCTGAAAGTTGCATAATTAAGCCATTTGGGGGGTGTTCTTTCTGATTTTTTTTTTAGTTTAAAAGCTTAGAGCTCTAAATTTCTCTCACAAGACTGTTTTCAATGTGTCCCAGAGTTTTATTGTGTTTTGTTTTCATTTTCATTAGTTTAAGTTCCAAGAAATTTTTGACTTCTTTCTTAATTTCTTTTTTGAACCAATTGTCATTCAGTTATGAGTTGTTTATCCTTCATGAGTCTGTGTGCTTACTATAGATTTTAGGTTTTATTGCATTATGGTCAGATAGGGTATATGGTGATATTTTAGTCTTTCTGAATTGGTTAAGATTTGTTTTCTGTCCTAGGATGTAATCTATTTATGATAAGCTTCTGTGGGCTGCTGAATAGAATGCATTTTATTTGGTATTTGGGTGGCATATTCTATATCTGTTGAGTCCATTCTGTATGATACAATTTTAATATTTCTCTTCTTTTTCCCCAGATGACTGGCTTATTGGATAAAATGGGCTATTGAAATCACCTGCTATTAATGGGTTGATGTTAATCTGTGTCTTTAATTCTAGTAGCAATTCTCCTCCTTTTTTTCTATGAAATTGGTTTCACCAAAGTTTGATTCATATATGTTTAAGATAGTAATGTCATCTGGGTTAACTTTTCCTTTGATGAAGATGAAGTGTGTCCTCTTTAGCTCTTCTGGTAAGGTTTAATTTTAAATCGTTTTGTTGTTGTTGTCCTCAGATATTAAGAGAGCAATGACTACTTGCTTCCTCATCCTATTTGGTTGGCATTCTTTTGTGAATCTTTTCATTGTAAGGCTGTGCCTATATTTAAAGTATTTAAATTAAATAAAAATCATTTCTTGTAGACAACAGATAAAATGGATTTTGTTTCTTGATCCATTTAGGCAGTCTGAGTCTTTTCATTGGAGAATCAAGGATGTTAATGTTTAAAGTTATTATTGAAATGTGTGTTGATTACAGTCATTGTGC